>NC_090922.1:429196090-429821090 GCF_040938575.1 Ambystoma mexicanum
CTTTTGAAAAGTTCTTACATTCTGTGCCCAATTCTGAGTCTCTCTGCCAGTTTTTGCAGTCTTTTAAGGAACGCTCAACAAGGGCTGCATCACAAGGTGGGGAGTAGGTTGTATTAAAATATTTTTGTTCGATATCAGGTAGTTGTGGTTTTTAACCCAGTCGCTTCGCTTCATGCCTCGTGCGAGGTGCAGCGACATGTTCAATTTGTGTGTAGATAGACGCGGCAGTATGGCAATACGATAAATAAATAAAAGTACACACAAGTGGACAAACTGGTATGAACAGGATTAATAACTGGTTTCAGCCTCAGTCTATGTAGTAGGTTAGAAGGGAGACTACTATGGGGTGCAGACCAAGATGGCCGCATAAAAGACTGTGTGTCATCCCGTCGTATGAGCGCAAACAGTTTCCCCCCCACCCCTCCCTGCGGGGATTTGAGTGGACCCCAGGCTGCGTTTTCCTCAGAGGGCTCCCCCGTAAGAGAGCAGAGGGGGTTTGCAACAGCGTGATTACCTCAGTGAAGCAGATCGCCGCAGGCCCAGAGCCGAACAAATTAAACTAGTAGTGCGGATAGACCCACCGGTGGGCTACTACAGATACTAGCCCAGTGAGACGACGCAGTGGTGCCTGGGGTGTGTAGTCGCAGCAGAGGCCGTGATCGTGGGGCAGTGAAGGCAGAGACCCGACCCAGAAGAGGTGCCGGAAGGAGCTGGATGGGGCACGGCAGGGCCGGAGGACACAGCTGGACTCCTGCGTGGACTCCTGCGTGGTGGAGGGCTAACTTGCCGGTGAGGAACCCAGGTGTGCTGCGAAGAAAACCGGCGCTAAACGGTGAGGTACCCAAGCGGACCCTTTGCAGTACCTGTACGGCAACAGAGGAATGGTCTTGGTTACAAGCATAGAGCAGAGAGAGGAGTGGGGGGGCAGCCCCGGAAGTGGTTGCAAGGTGGGAGAAATCAGACAGTACAGGAATCCAGGCGCTGCAATGCTTCAGGAGGAGCCCGGTGATGGAGCCTGGAGGGGAGGCTGTGCAGAGAGGGGACACCGCCGGTGACTGGGGCCACCACATCTGACAATGGATGACCTGAAGGAAATTTTTTAGGAGATCAAAGCTATCAGGAGCGACATTCAGGCCTCCATATTGGACTTGAAAGGGAGGGTGAACATACTTGAAAACAAAATAGAGGGGATTGAGAATAACCAGTTGAACACTGACCTCAGAGTCATGCAATATGAGGCCCGCCTGACCGACCTGGAAATGAAGGATGAGGATAAGATCTTGAAGTTGGATGACCTTAAAAATAGGGAACAACAGAATAATCTACGCATCCCGGGTCTGAAGGAGCAGAAGGGAGAGACCGTAAGAGAGGTGGCCCGGAAACAAACGGATAAATACCATCTCCCTGTCTGAGGGAGGCAAAGCAGTGGATTTAGGGAGGGCGCACAGAGGTGGTGGTGGCGGGAATGGTCCGAGATCCATTGTGATTACTTTTCTAAGGTATGAAGAGAAGATAGACGTGATGGAAAAGGCTACGCGAATGGGAACTGTCCAATAAGATGGCAACTCAGTCAGAGTATACCAATACCTCTCAGGACTCACGCCGTCCCGCAGGAGAGTTTGCCACCCTCTCACACGGTGGTTGTAGGAGAAGGGGATTCGGTACCATTGGGCCTTCCCCTTTGTGTTGTCCTTTGAGGTGGGAGAGGCCGACTACAGGGTTACCAACAAGCAGGAAGCACAACAGACGCTGCAGGCCTTAAAAGACATGGAATCGGATGGGATGCAGGAATAGTACAGTGACCAGGACCAGCCGAGAGGGTTTCTCCCGAGGAAGACAGTGCCAGGAGTCAGAAAATACAACCAACTGAATACCCTGTCTCCAGCGAAGTGACACTGGTGAGGGGCCTGAATTAGTGATATCACAAAAGGCCCTCGGGGGGAATGTGTGGGGGGCAGTCCTTCAATTCTAACTGTGGCTTGGCAGCGGACGGATAGGAAGATTAAGGGATGGCAGAATGAGGAGAAAGTTACCCTAGGTGCCCATTTCCAAATGGGCGTCTTGAACAACGAGGGAGCAGAAGGTGTTTGGGGGATCTAGAGGGAATGATGGGGGGAAGGGGGATAAGGGGAGTTGGGAAAGGTTTAGTTTCATGTTGGGTATGTTATTTCCACTGGACGTGGAGTTTGTGTGATTTATGGCTCTGGTATGTAGTGAAGGGAAAGGACCGGCTGGCCTGCTCCGGGTGGGCACACTCCATGTGAAGGGTCTGAACTCACCTAGTAAGCGCTCGCTGGTGTCCAGGACATTCCAAACCCTGGATTTGGATATTCTTCTGGATCAGGAAACCAGATTGGTTGCAGCAGAGGAGAGGAATATGGTGAGGGTGCTGATTGGGCAGGTGTTTTGGGCCTTGGGAGAGGTCAAGAAGGGTGGAGTCGGGATCCTTCTGAGTAGAATATTGCGCATGGGTTATCGAGTGGAAGAGGGCAGATGTGAGGACCCTCCTGGTCATGGACACGATCGGGGGTGCAGGTTTCTGTGACTACTGTTTATTGCCCCAATCAGGGCCAGCAGAGTTTCTTAGGGAGTCAATGACAGAGATATTCCGGGAGTGTAAGGGCTTGCTTCTGTTGGGAGGTGATTTTAATATATGGGTGGACCCGGGGCTGAATAGGTATAAGGGAGCCATGAGAGAGGTGGAGAGGTTAATGCATGTTGGGGGGGCTTCCTCATGTGACATGGTCCCCATCAGCTGGACGGACCATGATATGGTCTTAATGAATATTTCAATGATCGGCTTGAACACCAGGGAGTCACTCTGGAAATGCAATGACACACTGTTGGGGGATGTTGTCTTCTTGGGGGCCATGAGGAAAGCGGTTGGGAAGTTCTTTCAGTTTAACGACACAGGGGAAGTGGGTTTGTGTACTGTATGGGAGGTGGTGAAGGCAACATGGAGGGTGGTACTGATAAGGGAGGGGGCCCTCCAAAAAAAGGGAAAGCACCCTAATAGCGAAGAAACTCCAGAGAGACATCCACACCCTAGAGGCTAGGGGTTTTACGGAGGCTCAACTGGACAGAAAACGACTGAGGGAGGTCAGGAACAAGTGACAGGAGCTGAAAGCATTGAAGTTGGGTAGGGTGGTGCGCCAGCTGCAGTACCTGAGGCAACAATACTCTGAGAAAGGGGATTAGGCGGATCCCCTGCTTGCAGCGCAGCTCTGAGAACAGAGAGCGCAGCTCTGGGTGGAGGGGATTAGAGACGCACAAGGGGAGGGGGTACACTACTCAGCCGGTGGGATTGAGCAGGAATTTGCTGTGTTCTACAATTACCTATATGCGATGGGAAAGGAGGTGGACGAGTGTGAGCTAGAGAGATATTTACAAAGGGTCTCCCTCCCCCGACTTAGCAGTGAGCAAGGCTAAAATTGGAGGGCCCAATAACTTCTGACAAAGTACTTCAGGCCATTCTGAGAATGAAGATGGGGAGAGCACCTGGAGATGATGGCTACCCATTGGGATTTTCTTTAAATATTGGCTAGTGAGTTGGCTGCCCAACTGGTGAAGCTGTAATATTGCATATTGGAATCGGGCAGGGCTCCCAACTCTTTTGGCCGGTCAATGATATTGGTGATCCCAAAGGAAAGGAGGGACACACTTAGTTGTAAATCATAGTGGTCTATATCCCTGCTCAACGGAGATGCCAAGCTTTTCACACGAATACTGGCTTCCAGAATGGAGCTGGTTATGCCCCGTCTGGTTCATTCCGACCAGGTGGGAATCATCACAGGGAGAGAGGGGGCAGATACGCTGAGCAAGACATTGCAAGTCATGGACAGGGCCAGAGGGAAGGGGGTTTCCCCAAGTTGTCCCTGGATGCCGAAAAAGCTTTTGGCAGGGTGGACTTGGCCTTTTTATATGAGGTCATGCGTAAGTATGGGTTTGGGCCCCAGGCTCTCAATGGGATCAAGGCATTGCATACGAATCCCACAGGAAGGGTTGCGGTCAACGGGAAACTCTTGGGGGCGTTTGAATTGAGGCAGGGGACGAGGCAGGGATGCCCACTCTCGCCATTGCTGTTCGCTTCCTCGCTGGAACCACGGGAAGGGATGAAGGTGGGGGAGAGTTTTCAAATTGTGGATGTACGCTGAGGATATCCTGTTGCATCTGAAAAACCTGCACTGTTCAGTCCCAGCAGCTATGAGGCTAATCGAGGAATATGGATCCCTTTCAGGGTTTAAGGTTAATCAACGGAAGTTGGTCTTGTTCCCCTTTGAAGTAGACAGTGAGAGAGACGTCACCATTCTCCAGACACTGGGAATGGAGATCCAATGGGATAGTATCCGCTACTTGGGGGTTAACATTACAAGGGCCCTGGAGGACCTGAGCGAAGCAAGCTACCCCTCTCCCCCTCCTGGAGAGGCTATATGGGGATATGACGGTGTGGGGCAACTACACTATTTCATGGATGGGCCGTCTGAACGCCCTTAAAATTAACTTTCTCCCACGGGTTTTATACATGTTCCAGATGCTGCCGGTTAGGGTACCGGTTGTGCTGATTGAGGCACAAGGGCGCATGACCAGGTTTCTGTGGCAAGGGAACAAGCCATGGGTGGCATATAGTACCCTGGTGCTGCGAAAGGATCAACGAGGGGTGGCATGTCAGCCCTTGATTTATATTACAAGGCTACCCAATTGAGGGTCTTGGTACAGCATTTGAGGGAAGATCCAGACAAGCAGTGAGTCTATTTGGAGAACTGTCACCTCCGCCCAGCTACGGTTGGCGAATGGCTCCGGGTTCCGAGGGAAAAGGTACTGCAAAGGATTAGAGTGCACCAAGCGGGGCCCGGGGATGAGGGAAGTAACTACGTGGCCTTCTCCTCTGAGCCACCTGTGGGCATCCCGGAGCCGGAAGGATACCAGGCATGGTTCGAGGCAAGGCTTGCCAGAGTCGGGCAGATGTGGGTGGGAAATCGCTTCATTACGATCCAAGAACTGGAAGCGGCCTTAGGTATTGGGAAGCTGTGGGTTTTTCTATACATAGGCCTGAAGGAGCTCGTCACGGCCGAAAAGTGGAAAGAGTCAGTCCAGACGGAGCTCACTAGGACGGAAAAGATCCTGGACACTCAGGGGGACACGAAAGGGCTAATCTCCCAGCTATACTCATCACTCGTGGCGGCGGGGGCAGGTAGTTTGGAGGGACTTCACTGAAGGCGGGAGAGGGATCTAGGGAAAGAGTTGGAGGATCACCTGTGGGCAAAGATGTGCAGGACAGATTTCAAGACCTCCGTAACCTGTCAATATAAAATGCACAGAGTAAAACTTCTGCATCAATGGCAATATTACCTGGTTAGGCTCTTGTTCCCATCAGTGAGCCCCGTCTGCTGGCACACTTGTGGACAAAAAGCGGATTTCTGGCATATGTGGTGGGGCTGTCGCAAGGTGCAGGTATTTTGGGCAGAAGTCCTGGGGTGGATCAAGGAGACGGAGGGGGTGGAACAGAGTCTGGATCCTATGCTGGTGTTTGGAATGGAGTGGAAGGAGAGAGAGCTAAGGTACTGTCTGTCTCACATGGCTCATTTCCTGTTGTTGGCCGCCAGAGCATGCCTGGCTGGGAATTGTAAGAGGGAGAAACTTACAGAGAAGTGCGAATGGGTAGCTAAGGCTAAGGACATTTACCCGATGGAAAGAATTCTAGCAGCGCTGCATGGCGGGAGCTCAGTGTTGGAAGGGGAATGGTCCGGTTTTTGCAGCGAAATTTCGGATACTGAAGACACTGGGGCCCCATGATAATGCACAACGTGTCAGGGCGTTTAAGACATCGGAGGGAGACTAGGTTCACATCGGCCTTTTCGAATGTTGCAAATGGCAGAATACCATATGGAGCCGGACAAAATCGAGCCACTCCTCTGTGGCTGCAAGATATGTGTGGAAATATGGGTGCAGTACACTGGACATTAACTACCCATGGTTGTGTTATTGGTTGTGGTGGGTGAGGTGGGAGGGTCGGGGTGGGTGTGTGTATCGCGGGTTTTGTTTTTTTAAATCTGTATGGAGACTGGTGAATTTCACTTTGCGAAAAACAATAAAAAGTTTAATTTGAAAAAAAAAAAGCTTCGAAGGGAACAAGAGTGCAGAATCAATCCCACAGTCTCCGTCACAGTAGCTGGCAGTACAAGCCAAAAATCGGAAAATACAGTTCACTCAGAAACAGCAGATCAAATGGACAGACCCCACAGTCCTTGCTGATGGCAGTAGGCAAGTGGATTAAATAAGATGAGCAGGTAATCAGTGCTCTGCTATGACCACATACCAGATCGACAACGAGCCAAGCCAGAACCAGGGCCCAGACTGGGAGAAGGGGTAGGAGCCGAATGTGACATGTGGCACATGCCACAGCGTGCCACAGCATGCCACCAATCTCTGGACTGGCTGATGGAAAATGTGCAGTTTTAAGGAGTTCAAACATATTCTACAAGTGAAAAATACCCTCTCAATCATTGTGGGATTGTTTTATATTGAAACACTTTCAGCAAATGCATAGTTTAAGCACTTATCATGCCACAGCATGTCACCAATCTCGGGACTAGCTGATGTCAAATTTACTGTTTAAATGACTTTAAAGACATTAAACAAGTGAGTAAAAAGCCTCACAATCATTGGGAGATGTTATAAATGAAATTTTAAAAATAAAAAAAAAATTGAATTTTGACAGCTTCCTAGAGCTTTCTACCTCGTGCACTGTAGTCTGAAGCTCTACCATTGCACCAATGCTTTAGATGGGAAATGTCTGGTGCTAGTTCTTATGACCTATTTAAACACCAGGGCCTGAAAGTTCCTTTTCAGTGTCAATTTTAACGTGGCATGCCACCTAAATATTTCTTTATATCTGCTTCAAATCAGTTTTTTCATTGCTTCAAAATTACTTCAGGCATTTTACCTCTTAGCCTCTTGTGTTATATTTCATAACTTTCGGCCACTTGGAACTCCAGCATGCTACAGCATGTCATCAATCTCTGGACTAGCTGAGGCAAAATGTACTGTTTAAATGACTTCAAAGACATTAAACAAGTGAAGAAATAGTCTCAAGACCATTGAGAGATGTTATAAATTAAATTTAATAATAAAAAGCCTGTACGTCACCTTGCGGCTGCTAGCTGTCTGTCTCCTGTGTATTACACAATATGGCCTGGGTATAAGTAGAATCCTCTGACAGCGAGTAAAGCAGAGAATGGCCTTCAAACATTCTGCAGGACCCCTCTCTGGGCCAGCTGATGGACAAAGCAGCATGGGCAGGCATAGGGCCGCTATCCCATAAGCTGGACTGTCTCCTGGGCTGGGTCGCCTTCTCGCAAGGGCCGACAGCTGTGAGGCCCAAAGCCTGCAAGAGACAATGGCAGGAGGAACATAAGGCCAGTGGCGAACCACTGTCCGAATCACGGCAAGGACACACAAAAGAGAGGCATGCTAAGGGAAAGGCGTGATGGAAGGGACAAGGTGACATACCCCTTAGCCCACAGGAAGACCAAGAGGGCACTGAATGGGATTCCAGCAGCACTGAGAGTTCTCACCTTTCTGTGAGCTTTGCCACTCCTCAGGAAGGAGAACCGTGCAAAAGGCACAATAAGAGCGTTTAGAAATGCAGAGATAGTTCCCTGGTCGACCCCTTTCATCCAGACCTGCTACTCCACCCGAGATCCTCGGAAGGGAAGCTCTCACTTAAGGCCAAAAGGTACTTGAGCAAGTGACTGCGCACGCCTTTAAATAAGGAGGTGAGAGGCTAATTGAAGGCACAATATCCCAGAGCTTCTCTGCCGGATAAAGTTGCGGACACTCTGGAGGTGGACTCATTCATGGTGAAGCACACCAAGGACCTGAAAAGGGCATTGACCGCTCATGGATAGCATGCCAGGACACACTCCCCGCTTCCATAGGTCCATTGGCCAAGATCATTAAAATGGTGGAAGAGACCAAAGAGGCCCTGCCTATGGATGTGCATATGCTGGCTAATTGGGCACAAAGAGCAGTTTGTTTAATAAGTAATACCAACTGTACAATAGCAGCGGAGTGCAGTCGATCGATTGTAGTAAAGATCGACCTGAAACTCAGGGAGTTGGCATCCTCTGAGGCCACTGCAGCAGCGAAAGGGCTTTTGTTTAGAGAAGCATTTGTCAAAGACATGTCCAGATTTGTTAACACCTTTGCTGCTCTGGACAATGGTCAGACATTGTTAAAAAAGAGTGTTTGTGCCCTGTGTATCTGCCAGGGCGGCAGAAGCAGAGGCGTCTCCGCTAGCCACTGAGGAGGCCAGAGGCCCTATAGAGGAAACAACTAGTGACAGCAGGAAGACAGAAGGCTGAATCCTTCCTTCCCCTCCCGTGGAAGAGGCAGGGGTCGGGGTTGGCACTGCAGCAGCATGTGAGAGTACAGTCGTATGCACACAGCGCAGCAGCAAGCAATGCAATTCCCGCGATAGTTGGTAGGCTAGCGATGCACCTAAGCGCTTGGGAGAAGCTTACCGTGGACTCTTGGGTCGCAGAGACTGTGCAGGGGTGTTGTCTGTAATTTTTAAAGAGCACAAACTAAACTGCAGCACCCTTTCGCAATTTCAGAGTGTTAGGCAGAATCACATGCAGTACCCTTTGGGAACACTACATGCAATTAAGACTACACTTGTCAGTACCATTTCACCTTTGGTACAAGCCTGTACTACACAGTTATGTGGTAGCATTGGCTGAGCAGCCAGACTTATCTCAAGAGTTGAAGTGAGCAGTAGAACAAGTTACACAAAGGGACCAACAAATACAGTGGTTCAACTCAAGGTTTCTTGGTAAAAGAATACACATTTATTTACACAGTCAATTAGAAAACATTACACTAGCAAAAGCAGCTTAATATCATACACTAATACACCAAAATACACAACCAATAAGTTACTGAACAAGTTCAGCTCCCCTGAAGTGGGAGCAAAATGGCACTTCAGTTACTTTAAAAAGGGGTAAAAAGACAAGGTCATAAGAAATGCAGCTCAAATACATTCATAGGTAGGGCAAAGGGTTTCAGTTAACTACAACCAGCAATTAAATTCGATAGGCCTGGGTCAAAGTCAATGGTTCAGAGTCTTTGTATAGGATAGCACAGTTCTGGTAGATAACAGTTAAGTCTTTGCCACGGTTTTTAGAAGAATTCGGCCAGGTGAAAAGTTAGACAAATTTTTAGGGAAGGACCAGCCTTCAAAGAGGGGAAAGTTTCACAAACTTTCTCTGTGGTCGAAAAGATTTCCGGACCGCGTTTGCACAGTACCTTTAAAGTGAAGAAGGGCTGTAGCTGAGGCAGTTGTTCCTGGCAGTTCGAGCAGACCTCGCTGTTCCTGTGCTTCAGTCGTGGGGACAAGGAGGACGTCGGGAGGTTCCTGCACTGCCCAGGGACGAGGCCACAAGCTTGGCTAAACGTCGGTTTAAGGTATGAGTGCCTTAAAGAACACAAACTGGTATCCTTCCCACTGGCTATCCGGTTTCCCACAGCACTCTGTAGAAAATTCGACCAGGAGGGGACGGTTTCCAGGCGGCTTGTGAGTTGGTTGGTTCCACCAAATTCGAGGGAAGAAGTTAACCTTGAAGGGCTTCTCTGTCGATGGAGTTTCAGGCAATTCGGACCTGCAGCAGGGCTTCACCGGTCGTCCAGGAGTTGCAGCTGTCCTCTTCCTTCAGCTCGTCTTCGGTTCTTTCGTTCCAGTGGTCGACTCTGCTTTCCAAGTCCTAGAGACCTGCTTTTAAACAGTTTAACCCCATTCATTCCAGCCTGGCTGTCACTCACACAGCAGGGTGGCAGTCGTTGCCGGACAGCCAGCCAGCCAATCACGCCAGAGTGCATTCAGGTCTCCTAGGAGACTAAGCAAAGGGAGTTTCGGGCACCTCCCTCACATCTTGTCCACCCCAGACACTGAGGCGCCAGAGAAGGGCTTCAGCACTGAAACCCGCCAAAGGACAATGAACAAAGGGACCAAACCTGGTTAAACACAAGAAGGACCTTTCCTAAAAGAAACGGCGAAAAAAGTCGACCGGAGTCTGTTTTTACAGATACGTCTTGGGCGCCATCTTGAAAAACATGGCTGACCCGATTTTTTGCTACCATTGTTCGCGGTCTGGTAAAATCATGGTAGTTTGATCTAAACCACTGCCACCAGCCATGGTAGGAAAGGGTAACATTTCACTGTTACATGAGTGTTTTGACTCAGGGGATGCTAGGCAACCCCTCCAGTACTCTATAGGAAGATAGTGGGTCAGTAAATATAAAGAGACTAGTAAAGTCAATTTAACTTTACATGCTCTGGAGACAATAGTCAGTCCCAGAGAAAGTGTTTAAACCTTGGGGAGTCTGAAAGACACCCCTTTGCCACTACACTGAAGGTGTTGTGTGACACAAAGAAAAAGATGATGCCTATGGAGTTGTTTTAAAATACCATAACCAAAGAACACAAAAGTAAAACACACATCAAAATACATGGAAGATTGGGAAAAAAAGGCTCACACTCTTCCCAGGTAGAAAAATCAAATCCTAGAAATCCAACAAAGTTGCTGGGGGTCTCAAAAGGTAAGGGAAATTAGCACATTTTGAGCATTCTCCCTAAACACAGAGGAGAAACAAAGCCTCATGGACAAGGAAGTAGGAGAGTTTCTAAAGAAAATGGCGATAAGGCCAGCGCAGCAGGTGGGGCAACGCTTCCTAAGCAATGTCTTACTGGTGAAACAGAAGCAAAAGGTCAGGCCGGTGATAATCTCAGACAATTTAACGCCTTTCTCGTGTACCGACACTGCAAGATGGAGGAAATCCATCTCTTCAGGGACATTTTGCAGAAAGGGCACTGGCTAACCTGCATAGATTTGAGGGATGCCTATCTAGCAGTACCCATTCCTGAGATGCACCAGCAATTTATAGAATTCCTCTGGTGATGGCAAAGGTGAGAGTTTATGTGTCCCCCTTTTCGGACTAACTTCAGCACATTGGTGCTTCACAAAGCTACTCAGGAGTCAGACTGATTTTATACATCGAGGATATTTGTCTCATGGCGCAGGATCCGATGCGGCTACCGGAGCAAATGGTCCCAATGACGAGTCTCCTAGAGAAACTGGGGTTTCTCATCAATTGGGAGAAATCCGAGACCAGGCCACAGCAGTCTGCGGTTTATCACAGATTCAAAGCTGGGGCACTGTCTCTGTCCCTGTAGAAAATGAACGACCCTTTGAAACATCACAGTATTGACTTTACATTAAAGACTAAACTTTACTTGACAGTCTTATGTTTGCTCAATCACCTCTTCTGTTTAAAAGTTCTTTTAACTAACTGATCAATTTCCCATCAATCATATGTCATAACAAGTTGCATTTGTCAGTAATTTTACAGTCACTTATCTAAGAAGGAATCTGCTGAACCTCCAAGGGAACCTGACAGCAGGTGCGGACACTAAACAGGCAGACAACACACGGCGGATCCCTGCTGGAGTTGGAAGCGGTTCGTTACAGGTTTTGTTCTTCGCTACACCCTGTTCGAGATGGAGTCATTCATTAGGAAGCTACAGCGAGATAGTGAAAGAAAGAGGAATTGGGGATGAGGAATTGTGAGGTGATAGGACCATAACGCTGTGATTCATGGACTGGGACAAGTGTCATGCCTGAGGGCAATAGAGTTTCAAACTGCAAAGACTACATTGACACAGAAAATGTTTTTTTCTTTGATTTTTGTTTAATGTTTTTTTTCTTTTTAAGATTGCTGCTTGAGTTTTAATAAAGAAGTGTATGCATAATACGAGCCTCTGTGTCTTTAATAGAATCATGACTTTCCTGAAAGAAAGTATGGACAATTTGGACTCTACCACAGTACCAACTGCCTCAATGGAGTTTACCATCAGACAGCATTTCTGGCTAGTCCCTTTTTTCTGGCAATGTATTCCATATCGTGTCATGGAGTGCCCCCTACATTATTATAATTTTTTTTTTTATTTGTATTGGATAATAAAATCATCCTTTCAAATGTTTACATCATCATAATTTCATTACTATACACATTTATGACATCATACAAGTCATAATTCATACTATTCAAAACATAATTCATACTATTCATAATTCATACAAGTATAAGTCATAATTCATAATTCATGCAAGGAAAACACCAAATAAAATTTCAACAGCACAAAGCAATCACCCTCTAAAATCAAGGATTAATCAAAATGATATTATATCCGGAAAAATGGTCAATAAAAAATGAATGATTGCTATACGAACCGTTAGCTTTCCATTATTAAATAAAAGGTGCCACACTGCCTCTGGTTCCATGTTACTACATGAACTTACAAATTATTTACTGAAGTGTCTACTCCTCAGCTCTAGGTTAGGGCACTTAGTTAAAACATGTTCTAAATTTTCCTTGCTGAATTTGTTACTACAGAAGCGACAATATTCCAAATCTCTGGAAATCATCCTTCTCACCAGGATTTCACATATTGGCCACAGATTCAGCCTGAACCTTTGGTATAGGTTACGCATTTGAGGGTTAGGGAATTTTGAGAGATAGTCTGCCATACTTGGAAAATGCTTATGTACAAATGGATTGGACTTAAAGTCAATATATATGGAAAACATAAATTCCGATTTACAATCCAATCATTTTGATATATTTTGGCTTTTGCTCGATCAGGATTCTCAAGCAATAAATCCAATGTTATTGATGCATCGGCCAACGCGTGCAATACATATTCACATCATTCTTTGGTAAAAACCTGATCACGAGCAAGCAGATGTTTTGCCATAATTCCCAAAAGATGCGAGGTTTTTAGACCTAAAATGCTTTTTCTCAGTGTGGCAGCCATTTTCCACTTCACTTGTACTTCGAGGGATAATAAGCCCAATTCATGCCTAATCAATGGCAGCGGGACGGATTTTGGTAACATCAGTAGCTCTTTCCAAAACCGGGATTCACATTTTTGCCAGCTTATGCTTGCCACAATTAGACACTTAGTTCCATATATCGTAGGGATGATCTTTTGTTGGTAAAAAGTCATTACATGACTTATAGTAAATTTCCCAAATTTCCTTTTTAACATTTTCGCTTGTTGTATTAGCGTCTGCAGTTTATTATATCTCTCAAGTTCATTAATTTTATTTGACACTGGGACTGCAAAAATTAGACCCAAGTATCGATACTGCTCTACCTTAGAAAGACTTCTGTTTTGTAGCTGCCACTTGTAATTTTTGACTTTAGTCTTAGGATGTGGACGACAAACCATAATCTGTGTTTTAGGCAAATTAATGATTAGATTGTTTTTCATCACAAAGTCATTCAACTTATCAAGCAACCGCTGTAACCCTGCTGGAGTTTGGGATAAGAGAATAAGATCATCCGCATACAATAAGGGCGAGATTTTTTCTGTCCCTAATTTTGGTGGGTCACATTTCAGCGATCTTATCTCCGTGCCTAATTCTAACAAGAAAAAGTTAAAGACTGATGAGGCCAAAATACAACCTTGTTTTACCCCTCGGAACGTATTCAATTTGTCAGACAGTTTTCCATCCAAGGTTAATCTTACTTGTACTGTGGTGTTATTGTGAAAGCGCATAATCAGCAACCGTAAAGACTGAGGGCAATTGTGTTGTACTATTTTTTGATACAAGATGTTCCTATCAATCAAATCAAAAGCAGATTGAAAGTCTATGTACGCTATATACAGCACTTGGTTCTTTTTAGCATATTTATTTTTTAGCCTATTTAGTGCCATAAGATTTGGGATTGTACCCAACCCAGCTACAAAGCCCGTTTGAAAGGGGTCATGTAGCTCATTCTTCAATGTCCATTCTCTGAAGTCCCTCAACACCAATCTAGTAAAAATCTTGCCAGGCGCATCAAGTGACGCAATGGGTCTATAACTTGACGGGCTCGAGCGGTCACCTTTTTTATATATAGGGACCAACAAAGTATGCGTCCAGGAGGCAGGCAAGGATTGATTCATATTGATTAACCTGAATATTTCAAAGAGTATCCTGGCCCATAGCTCAGGATGCTTTTTGAAGGTCCTATTTGATAACCCATCAGGTCCACAGGCACCTGAGTTACTGATTTTATGTATGAAGAATTTAATATCTTCCAGATCATACTTTTGGAAAAAAGGACCCATATCCTGCGGAATAGTCACTATCGAGTTGGAAGGGGCTGCATAATACTCCAATATATGGGCACACCACACCTGCTCGGTAACATTATTTGCTTGCATGATGTTTTGTGAGTAATGCGTTGACTTACTCAATAAGGCCCAGATTTGTGCTAGGTTTTTCGACTGTATTTTCGCCAGCATATTTTCACCATCCTGCTGCAGTCTAAGTCCTCTAGTAGCTCTGAGCCAATTTGTATATGTTGTTTTAATATGGGCCAACGCAAGTCCTCTTTCCTTCAAGGTCAAACAATTAATTGCCCTTATTTGACGCCGATACTCAGCCTTCCTTGCTCTGGTGGCAGCATCATACACATGTATCTGGGGACGATCTAGGTGATCCCTACACCCTCCTTTGCCTCTTCCGTCGGCTTGAAGGTATTGTAACATGTCAGCATAACACAGCTGCAAATTATTCCCCCCCTGTACAACTTTGACTTTCAAGTTGATCTTTGAGCCATTTTAACGATCTCTCCGACCATCATAGCCTATTACCATTATTATTTACAACAAGATTTACTCTCATTAGATTTTTTTTGTCCGGTTGTTGGTTCGCCACTGACTGTCCATTGCATCACAAGTTGGTTGTGATCACTCTGTGTATTTTCCACAATGCAAAACTTATTTATCCCCTCAAACATATTCATATTCACATAAATAAAGTAAATTATGGAAACACTACCACCACGATGCCAAGCTGGATGAGGGGGAATATCGGAAGGAAAAGCACCATTCAACCATATCAAATTATTTGATGAGACAATTCAGCCCATTTATTCAGTCTTGGATTATACTTCAAGGGCTGCTCTTTTGTGCAATCCAAATTAAAATCTCCAGCAAGTATAATTTGTGAAATTGATGAGTCCATTGCAATAAGACTACATATGTCTCCAAATGATTTGATAAAGGACCCGTCCGATATTCCCACTGGATTCCAGTAGACATTTATCAGCCCATACGATTCATTGTTGACTTTTACTTTAACCAGTTGGAGAAATTCATTCGGCGTTTCCCATGCCTACGCGCAGATCCCCCCTTTAGATTTAATGGCTATGAGTAGGCCAGACGTCGGTCTTCCGTGCAAAGCCTGTGATGCAGGATTTTAAAAAAGATCAAAGCCATCCCACACAGGTACCGACATTAGCCATGTTTCCTGTAACATAATTATGTCGAATTGCACTAGATCATTGTTGTCATTATTTAACAGATGGACAAAGCCCCTTGTAGTCCAACTAATTAATGCCAGATTTTTATTTGCGGGTGATCGTACTAGTTAGGCTCGATCTTTTCTTTGATTACAATTACAATTACACACTTCACCCTGTTTAGTATTTCTTTTCCGTGAGGCAAGGTTAGAACCATTGAGATTGTAATTCAGCAGTACCTGCAATAATTTTTTGATTTCGACATTTGCAGTTGTTTCAGTGAATACTGTAAATCCCAACAATGTCAAATCAGTTTTAGCAAGCTAGATTGTATTTTGCACCAACCTCGAATTCATCCATATTCTTACACATTGGCGATTCCTTTTGTCCGGGAATTCCTCAGCTCCAAGTCTGTGGAACAAATGTCCTCAAGACTTGGTATATCCGAGAATATGGCTAAAATAGCTCTTCTATTTAGTTCATATTGCACTGCCGGAGAGGTGTTACAAGACAGCCTCAATGAATAATTTGCCAGCGATTTTCTCTTAATGGTCGCGGGTTTAGTCGCCGACCCAACTTTTGTAACCGCTGCCATTGAGGGCATGGAACTTCTTTGTCTGCCACCGGTACTCAAAGCATTTTGTATAATGTTTAAAAATTCTGGCGTAATCTGTGAGATCAAGGAATTCTGAGGTATTATAGGACTTATGTACTCTTTGGCCTTTTGGCAGATTTCTGGATTTACCATATGGTTCTCTCCCAGTCCCAAAGGCAAATTATTTAACTCTATTGTTGTAGGTATGTTTATGGGTGGGACAAAATTTGTTTCCACACTTTGTTCTTTAAAACTAACACTTTTAATCTTTTTACATGAGGGCATTGGCTCCGGCTTATCCATGTTAACCACCAAATTGCTACTCATGTAGGCATCTACCGCCTTTCTTATCTCCTGGCGATGGAAATCTCTTATATTGAGGCCCGGCACAGTGGTCCTCACTTCCCCAGAATTAGAGGATTTCTCAACTGGAGCTTTATCCCTTTGGACCCAGTCTGGAGATTCTGATCTGTTACCTCATCAACCAGAGCATCAAGGGGGGCATGTGCTAGTACTGGTTGCAATGAACCACTTCCCGTTCGATCAACCTTTGAGTAAGTACGCATGTGATATTTTTTTGCAATAGCTTGAGCAGTTGTGATTGTATTGTTAGTTGGATTGCTTAACTTTTTGATAAATGTTCGTATTTTAGCCCCCTTCTTATTTGTTGGCATTGGTTGAGTTTTTGGTAGCTTTTTACTCATATGGTTACTCTACATTGTACCACTTTTTGCCTGTTTGGTGAAGACTGTATAGGCAACTTTGTCTTCCTTCATCACAGTGTCACTAGCGAATCGCCTCCCTACAACTTCATTCTCTGTACACTTACCCTCCTGCGTAGCTATTTTGTCAGGCACATTACATTCCAACACCTCACCTATAATACAATCCATTTGTGGGATAAGTTTGTACCCCGTCCCAACACCCATGTTCCCTGCTGTTGAACATGTAGTTAGATCAGGGCGCGTTATACTTGGATTATCACTTTTCAAGTTCAATTTGTGCATAGCTTTCTTTTGCCATAAAAGCAAATGCTCAATTTGAAGGGCTTGCTTACGGACCTGTTCAGCCAAGGTATCATATAATTTAAACAGCACAGCCAATGAAAATTGAGTAGCTTTTAGCGCAATTTCCATGAGTACAACACTATTTGGGACCTGGTTCCCTATTTCTATTTTCTGCAATGGTTCCACATCATTGGGTACTGTTGGTTCCTGCCCTACCTCCCCACAGCTTGGTGCCTCCTCATCTACACACACATATGGAGTAACACATCTCCTCGGAGTTGGAGCACAATATGACACATTTACACTCGAATAACCAGAGCCAATAGTAGAAAACAGATCAGGTGTTTTCAATAAATTATCTGTGAGCAATTGTGCAGAAAACCCAGAATTAAGCAAGTTCAAATCAATTATGGCATCATCTTTTTCACCACCATCCACTACCACTTTAGAGGCATTATTAACGGCTGTACATTGCACCGAATTCAGCAAACTAGTGTCCGTTATTGAAATATTCAGATTTGCCATTATGGTCTTCGGGACTGTGCCCAACGTGATGTTTTTTTTACTTACATTTGTTTCCTGCTGTTGTGGTTTAACATGATTACCATTTCTCCTAGACAAGGCATCAATCACATTTACATTGGAGTCATTAATAGTAATTGGCTGAGTACCTACACCCGCCCCCCCCGGCCAAGGGCGGTTGGATCCTTGGCGGTAATGGATCGTTGCAGAATTTTCTAATATCCGTCCCATGATTTAAGACGGTTTTCACCTTATTTGCCTTTCGCAAAACCTTTGGCGTGGATGTATTACTTAAATGACAGTTTATGACATCATTACTCGTCCGACTCGCCAGACACGGTGCGCTAAGCGGACATATGCCCTTTGGCATGCCTGCCTTCAAAGACATGACCATGAAACCACATGCACCCTCACCCGCGCAAGTCAAGAAAAATTAAAGGATGGACGAAATACACCTCTGCCACCTCTCCGCTCCACTCTGCTCCGAGGCAAAGAGGGGACGATGGGCCTGACGGAACTTGCTCGGAGCGTTCCAATCTATTACAGAGATCCCAAATCAATAATCACATAGGCTTGGGGATAGGCACCTCGCACCGAGAACCGCAAACAGCCAACAGTACTTAGCTTGTACTTTGCGGTGCGCGGCGCGGGTGCGCCAAGGTGCCGGTATTTATTGGAGTAGGCGGATCGTTGCACAAAACCAAGGGCAGGGCCAACCTCCCAAACACACACCCTAGGAAAGAAATAAATAAATAAATAAATAAATAAATAAATAAGGGGTTTTAGATATATGACTTAAAAAAAATAAGAAAATTAATTCTCAGTTTTAACCCATCCCAAGGCTATACAGATTTCAATGGGCTCCAAGTATGGATATGATTGCGGGCACACAGTTTTCAAATGGGCTCCTACTATAAATGGCAATGCGGCCACACAGTCTTCAATGGACTCCACTATGAGCCCTACGTGCAAGTACAAAAGTCACCTCCTACCTCCTGAATGGAGGGTCAGGCACTTCGCATGTCTCCAGCAAAGATGTCCTCCAGGGCTGAAATAAACAGCACGCCACGAGTGCCGATCCGGATTCAATACATCTGAAATGCGTAGGCAATCAGAAACGTTAGTCCGGGATAGTGTCACGAACAGCCAACAGTACTTAGCTTGTACTTTGCGGTGCCCGTCAATAGAGCTGCCAAGTGTCCCTAAAATCGTGGGAGTCTCTAGCAAAAGGAGGCGGTCTCCTGCACTCTCGTATTTGAGCAGGATTTTCTTTCTACATCTGCAAAGATCTTCAGCTGTGCCTCAGACAGTCCCTTTGTTTGTGGCAACACTGGGTTGAAGTAAGTAACACACTGCTGAACACAGCACTCAACAGCACATGCTGGTCTGACTGGGGCTAAGCTGTGTCCTGTACACCTCGACTGCTGAATTTCCAGCTGATCTCAGGGGCAACTTTGGATAAAGAGGGATAAATGGTATAGATAAGATGATCCTTTGTGTAATTTCAGCACAGGTGGTGTGCGAGAGGCTACACAGCCCATGTGATGGTCTGACATGCATATTCTGGCACACAAACATGACTGTAGTGTCTGACAGGACATATTCTTGCTTTGCTTCTAAATATGATTAGAAACCACATCCTGCAGTCTCATATGAAGCACAGTTTAGGGTTTCTAAGCCAGTACTTTCGTTTTTTAATGTTACATAAGGAAAGGAGAGGACCTTGCAATTCTCTTATTGATTTCATGTGCAAGTTCATCACTACCAGGTCGGTGCTGCGGAACCCCGGTCAATGTCAAGGGATAGGCTTCACGGAGGGACTACTTCACCTTAATGTCTACTTTCCTTAAGCCTCAGCCTGAGGAAAATCCAGACACTTCCCAACAGACTGGTCCCTCTGAATGTCGCTGTGGCTCATATGTCTCAAACTCTACACGACCTCTATTGTCCTTCAAAGGCATGCATGAAATAGACAACTGCCCTCAGGGCCACAGCTTTATGGAAGAAATGGCAGCAATTATATGGCATTTCCCCTAGTCCATGTTGGCAAGAGAGTAACAATATTCTTATACTGCAGGCCCATGTGAAATATAGCTTTCTATTAAAATCTATGTATCATATGTTTGTCCTTCTGTAGGCTGTTGATTTCTTGGAGTCATAGATGTGTGTGATGTGTTGCATTTTGATAAGTTGTTCATTTTGTGAGGCCCATTGCTTCCAAGTCACATTTTACATGTTACTGTGTGGGATCTCAGCAGTGGGACAAATAATAGAAGAAAAGCATGACAGGGTTTAGTTAAAAACAATATTTCCAGAGACACATGGGCTAGATGGAGCCTGGGGTCCCCTGGTATATTAAACAGGCCAGGCATTTCAGGAGCCACATAAGGAAAGAAGGAAGGCCCTTTACCCTGGAATAGGGGGTGCAGAGAGTGGGGGCTCCCAAAGCATTGATACGAACAGAAATGCGACATTCACAAATAGAGTGTGAGGTGTTCCTTGGTCTGTTGTGGTGTTGTCATGTCCACCTTTACATTTTTCATCATCCTAACATGATCGTGATGGACCCAAAACCCCTACTGCCAATTTTCCAAGGGTCATTTCTTCGCACACCACTCCCATTAGAGCACTTGATTGCAACTGTCAGATTACATGGTAACTGTCCATTTCGATGCAGTGGCTGGCAACCCCATGGACTACCTGCTGGGTTATCCAGGTCTTCGGGCGTCGACATCGGAGGCAGTGGAAGTTGAGGCAAAAGCTCTGGTTAGCATGGTCAGATCGATGACTCCTCTAAAATATTTATCACTTTGATTGTCCTGCTGCTATTTAAATTCGTTTTCAGCTGTGTGCACATCGTGATTGTCCTGCTGGTGTTTAAATTCATTTTCAGCTGTGTGCACATCTTGATTGTCCTGCTGCTGTTTACATTTGTTTTTAGCTGTGTGCATAACCTGCTTTTCATGAGAATGTGTTAACAAATCCACCCCTCTGTACTCTGTCTAGTCTGCTACCGGTTCCCTCACCCTTCCTCAGTCCCATTGTCCCTCTGTGCTTTTATTCCCCTCAGCCATACACCCACTACGTCCCCTTCCTCTGCGTGTTCACTGTTTTTCAGTGCATATTACCTCCCCCAGCTCCCATTGTTTTTCTCCCAGTCTTGTTCCCTGTTTCCCCCCCCCCTCTACCTTCTGCTCTCGCTGCACCTCTGTGGCCTCAGCCTTGTTAAGTGTACCTCACTCTCTGCAGTTTGCTACGGCGCTATCTATCTCTCCTATCTTCTCAAACTGCTTCTCTATCTCTTATCCTTCACCCCTTACTAAGTCTGTCAGGAAGAACCTCAAGAAGGGCATACTGAGCTCTAACACAGGCCTTCCAATTGCAGGCACCTACGTCATTTCCTCTGCCAGAGAGACCCTCACAGACATACTCGTTCGTTCCCTCACCCGTCCTATGGACTCTCCATATGATTGCTCTTCTCTCTCCTTTCTCTTCTTCGCCCATCAATGGTGGCACCCGCTGGGAGGTCTTTCTTGCCATCTCCACCTCTAGGGTCATCATCGATGTCTACTGCAATGGTACCATCATGGTCCAGGGTCCTCAAACCAATCTTCTACTCTTTCCTAGGCTCCTCCCCCACCTTATCAACCTCCCTCCACCTTTTGCACCAGCTCCTTTAGCTGCCCTGGCTCCCATGCCAGCTGTGCCCACCTTGGCTCCCTTGCCACCTCCTAACTACCCTTCTACCCTCGCCATGGCTTTCTTGCCACCACCCCACACATTGACAATCCCATCTGCCTTCTCCTCTTGGGTGAACCAGTCACCCATTAACACTGTATCTGGGGCTCCCCTGCCCCCTGTGGTGACTCCCGCACCGGCTCCCTCCTCACCCATTATGGTCCCGGCTCCCTTACCGGCCTTGGCTCCTCTGCCCCCTTCTACCTCTGTCCCTCAGGCACTATCATCACTTAGGGGGGCCCACTGTCCCCTGCTCCCCCCGTAAGTCTTTCACTGATTGCAAGCTGCTCCACATTACCATGGTAAGCCCTTACTCAGCTGTCAAACACTCCTCTGACATCTGCAACCTCCTTGAACTCCTGGATTGTGATGTTCTTGCCATCACTGAAACCTTGTTCAAGGATTGCTCTGTCACAAGCTTTGACACACTTCTCCCAGAAGGCTACACAATACTCTCTCTTCCTAGACCAAACAGACCAGGTGGGGGAGTAGCATTGATCTTCCCTGAGTGTATCCCTGTGTCTGTCATTCCCACTCAGGCCTAATCATCCTTTGAGTGCCTGATCTGCAGGCTGTCCCTCTCTCCAAGCTCTTCACTGCTGCTGTCCACCTTCTATCAGCCACCTGGTTAGCCCTCCCTCTTCCTTTCGTAATGGGCTGACCTGGCCTCCTCTCTCCTTTCTTCCTCTTCTCATCTCCTCCTACTGGGTGATCCCAACATCCATCTCGACTCACCTGATTCCTTAAGACCTTTATGCAACCTTTGCGACTCTCCCTTTCTTTCCATCTTACCGTCTGGCCCAACGCACAGCGCTGGCCACACCTTGGATGCTCTCTTGTCAACTGACATTCCGCTATCTATCCCTCTCACTACTTCTCTCTCCTGGACTGATCATTTTCTCCTCTCTTCTCACTTGAAGCTCTCTTCTCCCCTTGCATAGGTAAGCCCGGCACTGCCTCCCGTCTACAAGGTCATCTGACCCATGAAAAGAGTCTCAGTAGCTGCCTTTGCCTCCACCTATTATACTCCTTCCACTCCTGCGACTGACTCCCACCCTGCCACAGCCCTCTCAAACTTTAACCTCTCTGTTTCCAATACTCTTTATATTCTTGCCTCTGTCATGAGGGTACGATTGAAACCTACCAAAAAGTGCAACTCTTGGTTTGACTCCAAATCAGCTTCTGTTAAACACAAGTGCAGGGCAGCCAAATAGAAATGGGATTCCTCTGGCGCACCCTCTGACAAACTGGCCTGCCGCCTCCTCCAAAGGCAGTATAGACTCGCCATCTGCTCCCAGAAAAGAGTCTTTATACAAGCCCGCATCTCTGCAGTATCCAATAACACGGACACACTTTTCAAAGTCTGCAAGGAATTAGCCAACCCTACCGCAGCCTCTTCCACCACCTCGCACCATCCACAACACATGACACAAAGTCAGGCACGCACGCAGTGTCAATGAAAGGGAAGGGGCGCCTGAAAGCAGACATGGATGTGTGTCAAAGGGTAAAATAACACATATACTGCATAGCACCTGCATCACACACAAGCATGTGACTGGCATAGTCCTTCCACAAACATGACTGATGCCAATACACAGATGGCACGTAGTATAGCCATGCCAGAATTGTCAACTAGCCTCAGATGGAAGTTGAATACTCCTGACCATGAGCCATGTACAATGCATGTCAGATGACATTTCATGGAATTCACTATTAGAAAACACACATGTGTCACAGGGTGCAACAGCGCTAGGGTGTTGTAATACAGTGAGGGCAGGCATACGGATTCAATAATGCTAGGTCACATTGACATCACGCAAGTGAATAGGCATATTGAAGGGGACAACAGGGTTTAGAAGTGTGTGGGTGCAGTGCAGTACATGGGTACGGCCTCAACTATGAATAAAAACACAGATCCAGTAATGCAATGTCGTGGCCTGATGGCAGTGTAAGGGTAAGTGCCGTCATCATGTGTAAAGTGTTGGTTGTGGGTTGTAGGGATACAGTAAACCCCACCCCCAAGGGCGGGGGTGGCTGGGAGGCAGTGCATGGGTTAAAATGATTGCTCAGAGTACCGTGTCGTAGCAGACAGTGTGGGCAGGTGGCAAGTGCATTCTCTCAGTCATCTGGGACTACAACAGGGGAGAGGAGGACAGAAAGCACAACACATGAGGAAGCATCAGAAGTGCCTGCAGACCCGGAGAAGCTACACCTCCAGTTACATAGAGGCAGGGAGGCTGTACCAGAGGGAGGCCCCAGCTCAACACAGATGTGAACCACAAACTAATTTCCATGAGGAGCAACTGACCCTGAGGGAGTAAGAAAGGGATGATCAAAGACCATGAGAATGAAGTAAATACTGGAGGTGGAGTTGAAGGAATTGCTGGCCCAGGACCCATAGGGACTTGCTAAGAATGCACAGGGTTCAGAAATGAACACTCATAGCCACTGTGAACCTGTGCCATCATCACAGTCCTAGGGAGATACCTTGCACCAAGCCTAAAGGACTTTTCACACAGTCCAGGACTGGCAGAGTTGCAGAGGGAAGAGTGTAGAATCATAGAAATCCTGGTAAAGCCTGTTGCAGTAGTCCATCATAGGAATTACCAGTCCTCTGGAGACAGTGAGCTGCTGGGGGATGGAGAGGAAAGGAAGAATGCCTCTGAGGATGAGCAACTTGCAGGGTGACCTCACAGAGACGTCAGTCATGTGATGATAGAAGGCGACTGTTGAGTGGAAGATCATCACAGGCTATCCGCGACCACAGATTGGAGCAAGAATAGGGCCAAGAGAGGCTGGACAGAGAGTGTCATGGAAGGAGGGAGCAGGTGTGGTGATGAGGATTGCCTCTGTGTGCAGCATATGGTTTGTATGCAGTCTGCATGATAACAAGCACGTATCAGTCCAACATCACATGGGTCACACATAGCAGTCATTACAATGTAGCCCGAACTGGCAGACAATCATAACACATCACCCAAGCAACATACACATGGCCTGTACACACACGCATCACCACTCACCGGACATTCCCTCATACATTGGCAGGTCTCCCACGCCTTGGATCTGCCCCACTGCAATGAAATCACTAGTGATCTCCTCATGCCCAGTGAGTTCATCGTCCTCTGGTGGTGACCCACTGTCAGTCACCAGAGTAGAGGCAAACTTTGAAGCCAGCTTGTCTTTTGCTCGGTGTTGGAAGTCATTCCAACGCTTCACAACATCACCAGCTGTGCGCCTCTCATAGCCCAAGACGCTAATACGGTCAGCCAGGCACTGCCAGGGGGTCATACGCTGAGCAGGTGTATGTGTGCTCCCTGCCTGCACCAGCATGTCACAGCCATGTTCCAACATGTAGTCCACGAGTATCTTCAGTTCCTCATCACATAAACTCCTCATTCTCGATGTGTGGGACTCCTGTGCCATGTCTGGGGTCTTAGCCTGTACTGCTGGAGCATGCTTCTGCTTCTTGTGAGGTGGTGCAGACCCTGAGTGGCGTGTAATGCTCTGGTCAGTAGGGGCTGGAGTACAGGTGGACTGGCCTACGGAATCAGCCACTAATGTACCTTCAGAAGGTCAGCTTGCAGGTATCAGTAGCTGGGTGCTGTTGCCAGGACTCTGCGCCACACGTGCTTGGCCTTAGTGACAAGGGACTTGGCCCCTGAGTCACACTGGGCCGGGACCAATCCATTCCTGGCTGGGTGACCCTGAGACAGGGTGCCGGTTGCTACAGCTGCCCTTGCAGCTTCCAGACCCTGGCCGGTGTGAACAGCAGATGACACCGTTGCTCCAGACCCCCGGGTGCCGGTGCCTGGAACTTGCACCGCATGTGTCTTGGCCTTCGGGACATGGAAATCGGCCATTGAGTCACCCTGTCCCTGTGACGGGACCACTACCATCCGGGCTGGCTGACCCTGAGCCTGGGTAGTGATAGCCGCAGCTGCCCCTGCAGCTTCCACACTCTGGACCGGGACCAAGGGTGCTGGGTATGTCAGCAGCTGCTGCATCTCCCTGGCCAGGTTGGGTGTGGGGCATAGTTCTCCCTGCATGGTCCTGCACACCTTGCCCATGTGGACCACCTTGGCCACCCTGGCCACGTCGCCCACCTTGGCCAGCTTGACCACCCTGGCCACGTCGCCCACCTTGGCCGCCTCTGGCAAGTCGCCCACCTTTGCCTCCCTTCCCACTTGTTGCTCTCCCAGTCATGGCACGGATGGACTAGCGCAATGGGAGGTGCAGCCAACAAATGTCCTGGGAAATTGGAGTGAGGTGCCAGGGTACGTGATGGAAAACGTACCACTGTGCTCCAGAAAAGCTCTATGTGATCCCTGGTGAAAAAATAACAGGTCGCGCAATGCTCAGGCACCCGAAAAACAAAAATCAACGTGTACGTGACCCCTCGGTAGCCCACCTTGAGTAAAAAACAGCCTGCAGTACACTGCGTCACCCAGCAACACAAAAAATGTGTACGCGAGGAACACATAGGCTACTATGACCTTGAAAATGGTGTACGCGTCACACAGGGGCAACCACAGTGGGAAAAATGTGTGCACGACTCACTGTCTCATAGAATGAAAAAAATCACACGTGTGTCTGCGCGTAGGCAACTCCTGCGCCAAAACAAGAAGTATGCACTGCCACAGTAGTGAACTATTTGCGTGTGAACCCACAAAAATATGAAGTTCACGCATCCGTCCCCACGAAAAGCATGTACAGTGCACTGTTGTCCTACCCAGACCTTTAACCCGATACTGAATGACAACGCTCAACGTCCAGCGCATGTCACGTAACTTACGCGCTTAGGGCCTTTCCTCTGATTACACACTAACGTGCTGTTTACGCATGTGCGGAGTCACTCTGTTTCCGGCTGGCCACGCAAAAGAATATGGAAAACCCATGCTCCTGCCTACAAGGCCATTTACCTGCCTCCAACTGCCCAAGCTGCCTCCTACGAGCCATCTACTGATGCCAGCCCACTCTGTGTGCCTGCTGCCCACATGCCCTGCATTTTGGTGCCTGCTCATCAGCCATTGTCAGTGATCCTGTCATTGTGACCACCTCTGCTAATCCTGAAGACTCCTGACTGCCATTCCACCGCTCCACAGCCCAGCCCCAGGACCACCTTGCCCACCCACACCTGCCTCAGGGGTTGCCATGTCTCACACCACACCATCTGAGGCAAGTGGCAACCCCCTGGCAGAGAGGCAGAGGGCTGTCAGCTTCTCACCCAGGGAAGTTGGCATCCTGGTAGAGCAAGTCCTGGGGCATCATGATGCCTTGTTCTACGGCCCATCGCAAGTTGGCAATGAAGGACGGAAGAAGATCTAGGGGGACATAGTGGGTGCCATCAATGTAGAGGGGCTGGCACCCCGCGACTACCATCATGTCCACAAGTGCTGGGAAGACTTCAAGTCCAGGACCCACAACAAGGCCCGGTGCCTCATTAAGGCTGGTGATGATCGAGTGAGGTGCCGGGGCCGGTTGACCACCGACGAGATGTGGGTCCTGGAGCCTACCCAGTGCTGTACCCCCAGGTCTTGGAGTGGGTGCTCCTTCTGGAGTCAAATGGTTCATGTGTTCTTGTCCACCATTGAGCATGTGCATGTTGACATGTGGCTGGAGTGTGCACCTTGGCCTTATGTCTGGCATGCCTCCTGTACAGATGTCTCTGTGCATGTCCCTGACAGTGCTGCATGAGAGTCCATTCAAGCGTGTCCCACATCAATGGTGTCTTTGTTGTGCACCGGCATGTAACGATGCGCACATGTTTGCATACCTGTGTCTGGTCTGGGGCATGTGAGAGGTGTGACGCATAGGTGCTTATGTCATTATCATGGACATGCATGGTGTACATGTGCGTGTGTCTGAGTAGTGAGTGTGTAACTGCCCAACACTCCGCACGTATGTTACTTAGTTCTTGATTTGTGATTGCCTCACGCTGCCAATTTGCCCTTGAGTGCACTGTGACGTGATAGCTCCATGGCCTGCCTCGTGACTGTCAGGTGATGTGTGTGAATGAGATGTGTATGTCCCATGATGTGTGTGAGCTGAATACAGAATTATGATCTTGTGTCAGTGCCTTGTCCATGGATGTGAATGTCTATTGTGAATGATAGACATGTTTGTGAATGTGTGTGAATGGCACTTCCCTGTGTGTAGTGGAGGGTGATGATGGTTGTGACCTTTGACAGTACCACTGATGTACATTTGCATTGTGACAAACACACATACACACATGTTCAGTAGCCTGATGTTTGTGTTCTACATTTCCCTATCCACAGTGACGATGGAAGAAGAGGGCAGAGAAGGCGCTGTGGAGCACCGCAGCAGGGATGCCTCCACCAGGCACAGACGCAGGGCCCAGTCCTCCTCCCAGGTACCGTCATCTTCCGGGAGCGAGGAGACTGGTGCCGCGTCCATGACAATGGCCTGAGCTGCTGAGGGGAGGCCCAAGAGGGTGAAGTTGGTCGTGGGCACCTCAGCAGTGGGAGGGACAGATGAGCCCACACAGGGGAGAAGACAGTGGGGAGACAGTGGGGAGTCATCCAGGTTGGTGGTGGTGGAGGAGGAGGAGGCCATATCAGCCCAGCACATGGGGCCCAGCAGGGGTGATGAGGTAGGTGAGAGTGGTGCAGTCCAGGATCAGGGGCCGGAGGCAGTGCAGGTCACCGTGGAGGGGCATGTGACTGATCTTGTCCCTGGAACTACGACTGCCCCAGTATGCACCTGCGGGCATGCCTCAGGCTGGACCCCTCCGCAGGTGGCGGATGTATCCATGCAAACAGATCCTCCACTATCTGTGGATGAATCAATTTGTCACAGGGTGGAACCGTTGCTAGCCGGTATTGCGAGGCGTACAGGCACCATTTGTGATGATGTGCAGGCTTCCAATCGGGGGCTTGCACATCATCACGATGAGGTCTATCGCCTCATTAACTGGCTAGCTCAGTTCCTGGTCACAAATCTGGTACATGTGCTGGCCACTGCTGCAAACCCCTCTTCCTTTTACTTCTCTGTGCGTCAGTCCTCCTCCCTGCCGTCTTCCGGCCCAGATACCACCAGGGCCCCCTATGTACCTGTCCCAACCCCGGCGGCCAGTCTGGTGGAGATCACATCCCTGCCACAGTCGGGAGTCGAAGGAGGATCAGCAGAGGTTGTCACTGCAGCTACAGGAGCTATGGCAAGGGAGGAAGTGCAGGCACCAAGAAGGAGGGCACGTGCATGACAGCCCCGGGTTGTATCATCATCCCGGAGGCTGTCCTTGTGGAGCAGGCACCAGGCATTTTGGCAGCAGCAGGCTCAGGAAAGGAGGCAACAGGACTCGGGGCGTTCATCATCAGAGGGGCAGGTATCGGCCATCGGGCAGGAGACAAACGTGGACCTTACGACAAGGATGTCTTCCGTGTTGGAGCGTTTGGACTGCCAAAACGGGTAAGAGCGGCAGTGGGCACAGGAGAAGCAACTCACCATGGCCAGGGCAGAGAATTCACTGCGTAGGGCAGAGAGGCGGGTGGAGGTCCTCGAGGAGACTCGCAGGGAGTTTGAGAAGAGCATGAAGGAGTCCCTGCAATCCCTCGAGGGCGAAGCCGAGGCCCGCCTACTGGAAGTGGACGCAGTGTTCGATGACGCCCTGGCAGAGACTATGAGAGAGCATGGTGAGGAGATGGACTAGCCGACTGCCTTTGTATATAGTTCTTTAGGAGTAGGTTTCATTTGTTTTTTTCTTTTTATTTGGAGTTCCTGGACTTTGCTCCGCATCTTGTATACAATTATTTTTGCATTGTATTTTTAGGATTTTTCTACATGTTTTGGGACCATGGACCCTGGATCTTTGTAAATATTTCGATTTTAATTTGGAATGGTTTTCTCATGATATGTGATTTCATTTGCACATACATTAATGGACAAGGACCACGTTTTTGACTCTTTCATTTTTTACATCACATTGATTTTGGTTTTCACTTTATTTTGATTTTTCATTTTGTTCATTCATATTTAATTTGTTGTTTTTACTGTGGGTGACTTAGATACATGTTTTTTAATATAATTTTTTGACATTGAAATCAAAGTGGTATCTGGTCTCAACGGTTTAGTGCATGTTTCACTCCTCCTTGATGCATTTGCGTGTCCCTGCTGTTCACCAATGTTGTTCATGTGTGTGCACATGCATGCATGTGTGATGTTAGGATTCACATAACATAGGGAGCATGAATAATGGATGGGTGTTGAGGTGCACCAGGGGGATGCAGCGTGTGGTGGCATTTTAGTTGGCATGTGCTGCGTGGTTGTATGTTGGTCCAATGTGTTTTGGGGTGGGGGGCGGGGACATGAGGCGGGGCCTGCCTGCAGGTTGCCGTCACTGGTGGGGGGTGGGGACATGAGGGGTGGCCTGCCTGCAGGTTGCTGTCACTGGTGGGGACATGTGGCGGGGCCTGCCTGCAGGTTGCCGTCTCTGTTGGGGGGTGGGGACATGAAGCGGGGCCTGCTTGCAGGTTGCCGTCACTGGTGGGGGGTGGGGACATGAGGCGGGGCCTGCCTGCAGGTTGCCATCACAGGTGGGGGCATGAGGCAGGGCCTGCCTGCAGGGTATGGTCACGGGTGAAGGGGTGCCTGTGTGGTGTGGGCTGCCTGCGGGGTATGTTCATGGGTGATGGTACTGTCCCATATGGTGTGGGCTACCTGCGGAGTATGTTCACTAGTGATGGTGTGGGTCCCATGTAGTGTGGACTGCCTGCGGGGTATGGTCATGGGCGATGGTGGGGGTCCCATGTGGTGTGGGCTGTCTGCAGGGTGTGGTGATGGGGGAGCCATGTGGTGTGGGCTGCCTGCGGGGTATGTTCACTGGTGATGGTGGGGGTCCCATGTGGTGTGGGCTGCCTGCGGGGTATGTTCACAGGTGATGGTGGGGGTCCCATGTGGTGTGGGCTTCCTGCGGGGTACGGTCGTGGGTGATGGTGGGGGTTCCATGTGGTGTGGGCTCCCTGCAGGTTGTGGTCACAGGTGATGGGTTGGCCATGTGGTGTGGGCTACCTGCAGGGAATGTTCACGGGTGATGGTGGAGATCCCATTTGGTGTAGGCTGCCTGCGGGGTGTGGTCACGGGTGAAGGGGGGCCATGTGGTATGGGCTGCCTGCGGGGTATGGTCCACTGCTGGGGTCTGGCTGTCCCGTGAGGAGGCGTCTGCTTCCAGGGGAGTTGTGCATGTATCACAGGGTACACGCAGGCCTTTCCAGGTGATTTAACTGGTGCGAGCGGGGTACGCAATTTCGCTGGGGCGCGGACGAGGTACACGCGGACCTTCCAACGTGATTTAGCGAGTGGGGTACATGATTTTGCTGGGGTGTGGATGGGGTACGTGCGGGCCTTCCCACGCGATTTGGCTGGTGCGAGCGGGGTACGAGATTTTGCTGGGGTGCGGACGGGGTACGCATGGACCTTTTCACACGATTTGGCTGGTGCGAGCGGGTTACGCGATTTTGCTGGGGTGCGGACGGGGTACGCATGGGCCTTTTCATGCGATTTGGCTGGTGCAAGCGGGTTACGCTCTGATTTTCATGCAATTACAATGGGGGGCATGTGTGCTGGCTCATGGATGGTGCGGGGAGTTGCGCCGTATTGGGCATTTCACTGTCTTTTACCTGCGCATGGTGGTGTGTTGGGGGCGTTGCTGGCGCTACTTGATGTTCATTGCACCACGGTTACTGATGCCTCAGAAAATCCATGAATACGCGTGCCGTGCAATTGCTGGTTTGTGCCACAGCTGGTGCACGCATGGCACATGCTCCTTCTCGGCGTGCAGCACTTGTGCTGCTTCTGCGCTGGATTCTATGAATTGGGCCCTAAATCTGAAGATTTAGCAACATTTGTAAATTATGTTTTCATGATCGTGTATATACTCTGATATATAAGTTATACATATTATCAGTAGGATATGGTTGTACTGTATTTATCACAGTTTGTACAGTCAAGTGTGAAACGCATGAATTAATGTACAAACACACACACTTTAATATTGCGACCATACTGTTTTGGAAAACATGTACACGATACATGATTGACATTTAAAGCATTACACAGTAACAGGTTTTGGATTTAACTGTTTTTTACATTTAGTATTATGCAAGAAAAGCACAAGATGCAAAAACTTTCAGTAAATTGTTTCTATCCTACAAACTTTCAGAATTGTACATGCAGTTTGTTTTAAGATGTAAATTAAAATAAGAAAAGGAGCAGCTTTGAACCATGTAAGAGTTCACATTAGAGGTAGAATTTGAACCTTTAATATTGTGAGACATAATGGTGCAGTGGTTAATGGAGCTGTGCACATAACAGGAGGTCAAGAGTTCGAATCTTTCGTAGAGCCTTTCAATTTTAATTTTTTTAAAAAAGGGAATAAAATTGGCGTTTCGTATTTTTATTTTTAAAAAGGAGGATTATAATTTGAAAAACGAAGAGACAGACTTACGGTGACACGTGAAACCTTTTTTTGGGGCATGGCATGTGACACCTGCTAGTGGCACGTGTCCCTTGTAGTGGTGACTATGCAGTGGCACATGCCATATTCGGCTCCAACCCCTACTGCAGACTGGGGCACCGCCTGGAGGTTACTATCCCCTGTCTACCCACTAAATGCATGCCCGTAGGGCTAATTTAAGGTGGCTCCCACCGAAATGGATAGGGAGGGTGGGCTGTGGGTGGCAGCTGGCTGTAGGGCTTACCAGGAATGCAGGTCTTCACCTGGTGACTAGCAGTCGCCTCAGAGACTCACCACCTCACCTCACCTCGAGCACTATCTCAGCACTCCCGACAGACACCACGTTTCTACCAGCTCTACACTGCTGCTGCTGCCACGCCGTTACACCAACCTCATCAGAGGAATAGACCACACAACGTCTGATCGCCAAGCCGCACTATGAACTGAACAGCTAATTTTCTCTTTTGTAGATGAGTCGGAGAATATGCCAATTGTTGGATATGTGAAATTAACAGTCATGAGATGGGCTTCATGCAGAGACATGCAGAGTGCCATATTGCATTTTCAAAAGGTTCTCACAAAAAGTGCATGTTTTCTACAACTATCAATTAGACAATCGATAAAGCGAGAAATGCAATTCTGATTGCACGAGTCGAAAGAATGGACACTTTAACTTGTAGGATTACTAGACCTTAAATTAAATCAAAGGGCAGATGGAACACATTTTACAAACATTGCAAATAAACAACTTTTAAAAATATAATGGAAGTTTTAAAACGTGTTTGATGGCGTATGCAAGTCGAAGTTGATAAGTGCTGTTGCTGTTTCTGTATTGCTGTGCACTGTACGAAGTGGTGCAAGACGTGCGTGAATTGTGCCACAAACCCAAGAAATCGAAACAGACAATTTTGAAAAATCGTGTTCACAAAATTCAGATTCCCTATAGAGCAGTGCATTCCAAGAAAGGGATGCTATGTTTTTTTACAGCATCTTACACTTTTAAAACAGTTCTCACAAAATTTGACATACTTAATAGGCATGGGCAAAATCAGCAAAATCAGTTGCCTGCCAATTTTGCCGAAGATCCATCCATGGGTTGTTATGGGGGAAAGTATTTAAGCATTTTTCTATGTAACCTTAACTATACGCTAGGTATCGCGGCAGTACAATTTGTAAATATTTGTCAAAGACTCTTTGTGCATTGGAAAGAACGTGGCCATGTCATTTTGTGATGTCTTTTTACATTAAGTCCCTTCAGGAGTGAGGGAGAATGTACAGCGTTACCATAGGGCACAGGAGAGGCGAGGTGCGCAGTATAAGCCACCTGAGTACAAATGCACATTATCCCGATGCATAATGGCGAACTGCCTGAGAAATAAAGAAATGTACCCAACTAACAAAACTAGGAGGTGGTAGGAACGCTGAAAATTCCGAGCTATCTGACAAGGCCACCTTCCATATCAACATCAAATGACATCATAGTCATAAAATACAAGTCAATTTGTACTCTCCTTTTACTGCCCGGTCTCTGAATTTTTGCTTGTTTTTTTCCATTAAGTGTTATTATGGTTAAGTAAACCTTTTAACACAATATGCACAAAATATAAAAACATTTTCATAATTACATTGCATTGTTTCATTTCGAGTCACATATGATATAATGTAAAATTCAGAATATTACATTCCCCAGAAAATAATAAACTCCATATTTGGTCAGAATACAAATTATTAATTGTACATCTTAAATTATAAAATCCTTTGCCGTATACATCTTTCAGCTTGCTGCAATTCGTGAAGAGGTGTCTATGGGTTTCTATATCATAGCCACATAATCGGCATAGGCGCATGTCATTTGGTATTTTTTTCCATGCCCCGATTCTAGAGAATGTAGGCAGATGGTCCAGACTGATTAACATAATACATCTTCTCACCTTGCTATTAAAATGGTTTATAAGATATTTACAGGGTATGTCTACCTGAAAGCTTTGCTTGACATATAGCTTGTACTTGCTGTGATTACCCAATGCAGTAACATAGCATCTCTGTCCCAGATGTTTGCACATTCTTTAAATCTGTTTCTCCATTACCGTAATAGGCATATCTTTATATCAATTTCAAAGCCAAGGTCATCGAAAAAGGTGACCTCATCATTCTTCCATTAAGTCAATTTTTTATTTTTATTTTTATTTTTTTATTTGAACTTTACTCAGTAAAAACTGAGTTTTGTCAAAACCTTCCAGATCTAGCGCAAAGTAAAAGAAGAAGAACGGAGGGTCGCACAAAATACCTCCCCTATGGGGGCTGGCCAGGCCTCTGTCATAATCGGGAAAACTTTCCTGAAGGATTTAGATCATCTTTAAGCTGAATCAGAACTCAGAACCGAGCCCCCCACGGGTTGAAGACTGTTTATCTGTTCAAATACTAGCTTGATCAGTTTGGCCAGGGCCTGGGTCCATCTTGTATTCTCGCCCGAGATTAGTTTGTTCCACAGTTCATGCGTTTGGAAGATCCACATGTTTTCAGCCAACGAGGGGAGGTATAGCTTTCTGCTTTCAATCGTGTAGGGGCACTCTACCACGAGGTGTTTTAAGGTCTCGATAGCAAGATCATTTTTACATAATCGGCAGCGCTTCTCGACTCCATCTCCTCTAGTTGTTATGATCTCACTTGTAGGGAGCAGGTTGAGTCTGGCTCTCATGACCGAGTTTCTCGTCTTCTTATTAGGGAATTTAGCGCAATATTGCAGGGGTTTTTTCCCCTTGTTGAAAGTGGGGGGTAGATGTTTCAGAAGTTTGTTCCCCACCGCTTTCTCTGTTGTCAAGATCCAGTCCATGTCTTCCGTTTTTTTTGTTGATTCGTTCTGGATTTTCTTTCAGCTCTTTCTCAGTACATTCAATTATGCTCAGGTCGTTTTTTCTGGCTTCAACCCATTTGTTCAAGGCAACACACTTGCCTAATTCAATCTCTTCCCGTATGATGTTATAAATGGGTAGGGTGTCTGACATGATGATTCATCTGTAGAGGCGCATGGCGTTTTGATCAACCGTTGATGCTAATGATATGAGCCCCAAATCTCTCCTTATTGCTGGCATAGCGGTTGATTTAGGTAGGCCTAGGACCGTTTTCCAGAGATGGCCTTCAATTTTGCTCCAGGTATTTTGCCGGAAGTATAACGCGCACTCCGTTCCATAGGTCAAAGCTGGGACAACTTTTGCGTGATAGAATGTTATTGCCGGAATCAGGGAGAATATTCCATATTTGCGATCCACTGCTCTTGTTTGGGTCGTTAGCCTTTTCACTTTTTCCCAAAGTTGATTAAGGAGACTCTTTTCCAGTTCTGAACTGTCCGATTGTATCCCCAGATATTTAAAGCTGGTTACAATTTCGATTTTGGACTCATCCAGGAAGATCTTTAAATTTTTCGTATTTTTACTGGGAACTTTCTCAAACACCATTACCTTTGTCTTTGATTTGTTGAGTTCAAGATTATTTTCCAAAATGTAAGACTCCAGATTGCAAAGTTTTCTTTGTAGGCCCACCTTCGTCTGATCGATCACAATGATATCGTCTGCGTAAAGTAACCGCGGGATCTCTATTTTCCCGATTTTGGGGGGAAAAGATCGAATTTTTTCTTCTGAGAGTTGGTAGTCGCCTAAGAAAGCTGTGAACAGTACCGGCGCCAACGGGTACCCCTGCTTTACTCCTCGTTTAACATTTATCTCCTCTGAGAGCATGCCCTGATTGTTAAGTTTAACTCTGATTTTGGTGTTCGAGTGGAGTGCTTTTATGGGCTCCAATATTTTAGTAGGACAGTTCCAACCTTGTAGCTTTGCCCAAAGACTTTCTCTGTCAATCTTGTCAAACGCCTTAGAAAGGTCCACGAAAGCTAGGTACACTTTAGGCGCCCCCTCTTTGACTTTTGCTTTCAAGATGTTAAGTATTAAAAGATTGACAGAAGTGCAACCATTTTTTTGAAAGCCAGTTTGGAGCTGATCTTTGGCCTGGCTGTCTTTTTCCCATGCTCGAAAATGGACAAGGAGGCGGGTAGCGTAATGTTTGCCTAAAATGTCCAGTAGGGCGATAGGTCTATAACTCGCAGGTTCTTGTCTCGTCCCCTTTTTGTATATCGGGACGATCACCGCTTTCTGCCACGATTCCGGCACCATATTCGTTCTGCCGCATTCCGAAAAGATTTTGCTAATCATTTCCGCCCATTTTTTGGGGAACATTTTTAGGTCTGTATTCGTGAGTCCATCAGGACCCGGGGCTCTAGATGTTTTCAAATTCCGTATAGATGTCTCGATATCTGCAGTATTCGACAGGTCAACCCACATTGTCACCTGATTTTGCTTTGTCCCTTGAGTGTCGATGGTGGGGCCGTCAAATTCTGCAGTAAATTATTGGATCCAGTTTTCTTCGGGTACTGCATTAGACATTGAGGCAGACTGGGAGCCGTTCATCTCTTTTATCAACCCCCAAAATTCGCTTGATTTTTTAGTTTGTAGTTTTTGCATCATTGCTTCGGCGTTATTTTGATATTGTGTGGCTCTGTGTTGTTTGCGCCAATTTTTATAGCCTTTAATTTCCATATGCCAATTTTTCCAATCGAGCTCGTCGTTCGATTTCTTTGCTATTCTTCGCAAACGACGACCAATTTTTCTTTTTTCCACCACCGTCTTATCGTACGTATGCTTGTTGTCTAGAGGGTTCTTCGGTTTCCCTGAGCCCTTGACCTGGAATGCTAGAAGTAACGGCAGGTAGTTTGGTCTTTCTTTCCTGTCATTCCATGCCTGGTCACTTACTCTCTTCTCCCAGGTATATTTAATTTTCTCAATGTCTTGTTCGGTTAACCGTAGACGGGTCTGTTGAAGGTTTAGCTCCATCGTCCAGTTGTACGTTTTCGATATCATGGTTGTGGTGCGCCATGTGCAGCTGAGTAGATTGTGGTCACTATGTATGGTTTTTTGGACCTTAAAGCCAGTCAGCCCGTGCATGAGACCATTGGAGATGAAGATGTAGTCCAACGTTGCTTTGGATCCGTTGCGTTCCCATGTCGGGCTGTTCATTTGGTTTGGGAACAAAGACGCAACATTTTGCACATTTCTTTGGCTGATAACTTCATTCCAGGCTTTGCCTCTTTCGATGGTGGGATCCAGGCCTCCCCGCACACGCTAGAGCAGTAAATGTCGCCCAAAGCCTCAGTACATTTAGCGTTCAGATCGCCGCATATGATGAGCTCGATTTTATCGAATTCTGCAAACAGCTGGTCGATCGTTTCAGAGATGTTATTACAGAATGTTTTTGTAGACATTCGCTGGGGATTCCAGTAACAGTTTATTATGGCCACCGTCTTATGAAAGCCATTTTCCATTTTGGCCTTTCCCTGGAGTTGCGAGGTCAAGGTGACTAACATTTCGTAGGACTGTTTCCACTTTTTAGGTTCACTCAGTCCCGTACCTGTTTTTATAGCGGTGAGTAGACCCGATGACGGTCTACCTAGCAGGCCTTTGACTGCAGGGGAGATCAACACAGAGAACCCGTCGAGAACTTGTTGGTAGACGAGCCAGGTTTCTTGTAGGCAAAGAATATCATAGGCACCCAGATCGACATCTCCGGGTGTCGTGAGGTGCATGTGGCCTCTCGTATTCCATGAGCCCAAGTTGTAGGATTCCTTTACGGGTTGCTCGTTGCTTTTGTCGTTGAAAATTTTGTTGGAATCGATGCGACAAGCTAACCCTGGTCGTTGCTACTTACCATTCTTTTTCGACCAATTTGACATTAGCCACTTCCATGGGCCTTTCGGTTGTCTTTCATCTTCCATTTTTTCCTGGTGCGTGTCATATCTATTTATTAAATCCTATGGGCGTTCACAATCCGACCTGGTACCGTGTCCGGTGTATCTCTGATCTTCTTTGTTGTTTCTTGTCAGTCGGACTGTTTCTTAGGGTGTTGATAATAACTTTGGTTTGTGTGATCTCTCTCCGTCCTGTCTGAGGGGCCTTTTACACCCCGGCCTTGGTAGTATGGGCGTCTATATGTCTCCTGCCTTTCCTGAGTCTTATCCCCTCGGGTTCGCTGGTATAAGTCTTCCGTTTTGGATCTGTAGTGATTTTGACATTTAGGCTTCTCTGTCTTTTCCTCTTCGGGGGCTTGGCTCTCCGTATTTCTTTTTTGTTCCATCAGGGAAAAGCCTAGTTGGTCGAATTCTTCATAGACTGACTCATCAATATATTTGATGGCGACTGCTTTCAGATGTATAAATGCTTTCGCCTTCTTTTCCCTATGATAGGGTTCGACAAGCACAAGGTCCTCTGTCCTAATCTTTTTCAAGGTTTTCATTCTCTTTGTTATCTGGAGTATTGTTGGTCTATTTAGAATGTGGAAATTTTTCTCCACTTCCCTTTGCTCCAGCTTGAAAACTCGTATCTCTTCTTTGGAAACCGTTCTACTTCCCAATTCACTTTTTTCTAATCGATACTTCCGTGGACTTCTTAGGATGTCTTCTCTTTCACGCGGTGGTCGCTGTTTGGGCGGGCTTCTTCTTGTTCTAGACACCTCTGTCTGAAGCTTCTCATTATCCAGCGCTGGTTTGGCGAAAGCTCCCTGTACGACTGACAGACTTGATACACTCTTTTCACTCTGGCTAGGTCCATCCCTGTCCCTTATGGGCTTTGCTGTGTGAGTTTCAGCTTAATCTGTGTGCTTTTTCACCCCCACTTCTGTGGTGGCTTCTCTTGGTTGTAGTGGCCCTTTTTCTGAGTGAGTAGAGATATTCATTAAGTCGGTACATCCTAGGAATTCCTCTATTGTTCTTGCAGATCTCAAAGGGCCGGTCACCTCTGGTTTAGTGCTTGAATCTTGTCGATTTTTGCTCACCAGCGATTCGCTGAGACCCGGCCCCCTCCGGTCTTCTTTAACCAACGTTTTGACGTCCTTCTTTGAGTTAGATTTCCTTTCAATCAGATCAATTTTTACGGGCTGCGTCTTTTGTGCTTTGGCCTGTGTCCTCCCTTCTGATTTATCTTGCGCCAAAATCAACACAGTTTTCTTTTTTCCATTTGCCTGTGTCACTGACTCGTCTACACCATCCTCTGAGGTCATAGAAATAGTTGGGAACCTTTTATTCAAAATTTCCAAACTTTCGATCTTCTTTTCTAGTGCTTCAATTTTGGTTTCCCACATAGTTTTCTGATTTGGCAATATCTGCGAACTGTCTATCGCTCTTTCCACTTGGATCCCAGTCGAATTGTTCACGTTCTCGATCTTTTTTTCCAGTGCTTCTAGTTTCCTTTCGTACTGAAGTTTCTGGTTGAGCATAACATCAGCGTTTGCTGGTAAACGGGAATCCATCTGGGATAATTTCGCCATTATGTTGGAGAGGATTGCTGTATTGTCTTGTACGTTTTCTTTAATTGTTTCGTACAGCTTACAGAAGGGAGCCAAGACAATGGTCATAGCCGACATGATGGCAATCATTTCTGGTTTCTTATTTGGCGATTCGTTTTGTAGGGCCACAGCAATTTCACTGAGTCGTCTCTTTTTCGGTGAGGCTTGAGTTTTGTCCGGTCTTCTCAAAGGTGCTGAGGAGTTTAAGTCCGGGCATTCCCCTATTGATCTTTATTTCTGTCGCTGTTAAAGGGGTTTCTTGGTGATCCAAATTTCGTCGATAAGGGGGGTGAAACAGAAGATACCCTCCTGGACAGATGAGGCTTTGTCCAAGCCAAACGCTCCTCTCTGTCCTGCTGTGTCTGGTTCGTTCGATTGGATTCCCAATCGGACTGCGCCCCCTTTGAGCCCTCTTCTTCGTGGTCGTTATCTGAGACGAGGATCTCTTCTATAGTTTGAGGAACCCCATTTGGAACGGTTAGGGTCTGGGGAATCTCGATCCTACCTCTTGGGAGGTCATATGTGCCCGAGAGGATCGATTCCTGAGTCTCAGGTCCCTTTGCTTTTTCGATGTCAATATTTAAGTCATTTATAGGTGCCATGGCTTTTTCCTGCAAAAGGCCGTTTGGCCGGACTTGTTTGTCTCTTGCCACTGTAGGCGGCTCAGTTCTTCTCTGTTTTTGTGCGGGCTGGGTTTGGATTGCTATTTCCAGCATCTCCGCGTCTGATACTTCCGTATCAATGCTCTGAAGTCTTTTATGTTCCAGTGTAAAGAAAGCTTTTAACGGGCGTGATAACAGAGGGTTTGGCAGCCCTTTTTTGTTTCATTTTCTTGCTTTTTGATCTCCCAGCATAGTATTTTTTTGCACTCTTGTTTTCACCGTTTTTTTGCTCCTTGCGGCCTGGTTTTTGCTGGTGTATTTGGTTTATCTCTTTTTTTTCTTTTAGGACCAGAACCAGTTTTCAGTTGTTCACCGTCCGTTTCTTTATTAGAGTCTTCTGGCTCTCCCTCTGAATGGTTTTCACTCTCAGAATCTTCTTTATCCGATTCCGTGTCTTTGTCAGGATCGGCAGTTATCACAATGTCTCTGGCTTCTCTCAAATGCTTAGCGGTCTTTGCCGGATTTTTACCCAGGCCTAGCAGTTTTCTCGCTGTCCTGATCAGTAGTATGCAGCAAAGCTTGAATGGATATCGCATTTGGCACAGAGTTTTTCTTTGCTGTTCCAATGGGCGGTTTTGTCGCCATTTTTCCTTCCACCACAGGACTTATTCCCCCCTCCTCAGTAGTTTTGCGCTGAGGTGGTGTTTCAATTTTTTCAAGTTCATCCGTTATTGTCTCTTCATTCCCTGTCACCTTTACCCCACATGAGTCTCTGTTGACAGCCGTGCCCGGCCCCTCTCCGAGCCTAAGGACCGGACTCGGTTCGAGACCCCGCGAGACGGGGACAGACACAGGCACAGGCGCGTCCTCTGTCAGCGGAGCATGTGCGTTCGAGAGCTGCTCATCTACTCTCGTCTCCCCGTCCATCCCGGACAGCGGCACCGACTGGGAGACCACCGCCATGACAGACTCCCCCACTTGCCCTCGCGGGTCAGGTAAGTTCGAATTTCCTGTTTTGATGTTCTTAGCCGACTCATACGCCGGGGCTTGAAAGTTCGTCAGCGCCGAGGTTACTGCATTTTTAGAAGTTAGCTGAGCCGTATGCAACAGCTCTATGATAGATGGCGACGCCATTGGAGTGGCCCTCGGTCTGGGGGCCGAGTCGGACTTGCTCCTCCGCCTCTTACCAGGGCTCAGTTTCCCTTCCGAATGAGATGGGTTTTTCAACTGAGAGTCTTTCAGGAGTGTTTTGGGACTTTTCAAAGCTTTTAGGGGACGTACCTCTGGCTCCATTCGGCTTTGGCTTCGCGTCCGCAGCGGACTGCAGCCGACTGGCTCACACCTCAGGCTCACAGCTCCGCTCACCACTCCGCGGTGTTTCACGTCAGAAATAGACACTTCCTGCAGCTTCCGCACAACAATGTGGACTGGTGCAGCAGACTGGCTCACACCTCAGGCTCAGTCAATTCATTTCCTGGAGCACTGTTACCCAGCATAACTTTAAAATTAGAAAACATTGAGTCAGACAAATTACTCTTGCTCAACCTTCTTAAGTAAAATATTCCCATCACTATCTGTTTTTGTGTACTTAATCAGATCATGCTTAATTCTCAAATAATCCTTTTAACCAGGGCACATTTAGGTAGGCCCACAACTCTCCTCCAAAGCCTGCCCTCAAGTTTCTTACATTGTTAAGATCTTTAGACCATAGCATGAGTTAGGGATCGAGCTGGTTTTATAAAGATTCACAAAACCCTCAATCGAAAAAGAAAACTTTGTATCTTAACATTATGGTCATAAAACCTTTTTCTACTTTCTGTGTAACATTTTCTATTTAATTAACATTCATGGTGTCAGATATGTACATTCACAGATAAAAATATGAACGGACAATCTCAATCGTTTCATTAGCCATCTTCCACACAAATTTAGGATATCTTTTCTTGAGGGAGCGAATTTCCATGACTTTAGTTTTTTGATAATTGATGAACAGACTATTACCTGAAGTGTGTATAGCCCATCAATGCTTCTTTGAAGACCAATCTGTCTTGCCCAGCAAAAGAGTATCATCAGCATACGCTAACCATAATATTTTTTGAGTTCCAATTTTGGGAGGAAAATGATGGCAGCTGTCCAAAGATGTTCCCATGTCTGAGACATATAGGTTATACAGAGAAGGAGCAAGTGGGCAATCTTGATTTAAACTAAAGTTAGTTTGTATTGTTTCACTCAGGGTGCCCTCTTGGTCTAGCCTTGGTCTAGCCTAATCTGAACCTCTGTATTTGTATATAGTTTGTATATATTTGCCGGATGAAATGGAGTACTGTAGGATTTAAAAGTAGGTTACGATCTACAGTGTCAAAGGCACCTTTAAAATCAATAAAACATATATACAATGCACCTTCATTCTTTTTAACATTTTCCAGTATTAGGTATGATAATGCCCATAAATTGGAAGAGGTACCGAATATCTTGTTTAAAACGCGAACAGATTTTTTTTTTGATCCAATCGTTAATTTCTTGTAATAATAGTTTTGAGAAGATCTTTGAGCACACATATGTCATGGCTAATAGCCTATAATTAAGACAGATTGTCTCTAGCCCCCCTTTTAAACATTGGAATTTAAATCAAGGCTATTGGGAATGGTACCTGACATCTTTATAGCACTATACATTTACACCAGAGTTTTCTCCAACTAAGCAGGGTCTTATTTATAGGCAAGATTCGGAATGCCGCCCGGTCCCTCTTGAAGCTTTAAGTTTGACTATCGTCTTCATCATCCAAAGGTAACATTTTCCCACTCAGGATTTGTGGCAGAAGAGCTATTTCTGATCTCCTCCTTGTAATACAGCTGCCTAATATATACTTTCCACATAGTCTCTGATATACAATTGATTTCTTTTTTAGCTCCCCCATGGCATACGGTACAATTTTGATACACAGTCCAAAATCTGCAAAAGTCATTGTTTCTTACCACGTCAAACATGACAAACCATTTCTTCGCAAATACTGATGCCATGTGTCTCTTCACAAAGTGCTTATATCTTGTTTTAAGGTTTGCAATCATCATATGTCGCTTATTTTCTTCAAAGCCTTCTCTTTTCAATCTTTATTTCTCTATAGAGGGACCATTTTTCTTTCATTATTATTATTACTATATCCATGGATTTTTTTCAAAGAGAGCTTTTAGTAAAGCGTTTTTTTCATCCTGCACATTTGTTTAGATAGTTTGGAGATTAATTCAAATTCTCTAACCCCGGTTATGCCATGCAAACGTCTTTCCATAATTAAGCTGTCAAAATGGGACACATATTTACTGAAGTTTTTTACCATCCAGTGTATTCTATTTCTAGCAGTATTTAGTGTTGTGCGGCCTTGCTTTTTTTCTTTAGGTTCAGCAAACAAGTTCAAAGTAAATTTCATAACGACATAATCACTTGCTAATGTTTGGATAAGTTGAATTTACCCATCAAGTGAAACATCGATTACGGAAAAAGTATGTAGTCAATTCAAGAGGTTTTTCTCCCGGCAGACCATGTAAAGGAAATACAACAAAGGACACTCATGTTTGTATACAATTGAAATAGGCGATTCACATTAATAAATGATAACCATGAATCCTGTAGATGGTTAACCTCATCTGTATAATAAATTATAGTGGCTCCAGTTTGATTAGTTGACATTGTGAGGTGCTTAATGCATTTCTTTGAAAACATTTTAAAGCGTTGAAAGTTTAAGTCACCCATAATCACAAATAATGCCTCAGGATTACCCCACAACCAATTGTCTAGAATGTTCTCCAACTCCTCAAAAATCCTCATCGTTAATTCATTGCCAGGAGGAATTACATAGGTTTAAGATAAGTATCCTTTGCTCATATAACTCACTTTAACCTTGAATATAGCAGCCAGAATAAAAAAATAATAATTTAGAAGTCGATATTCAGTTAGGTTCAGATAATCCTCTGCACCCAACATTAAACCATCTGAAGGTCTGCCTCTCTCATTCGTAATTGCTTTCCTCTGGATGATACAATACCCATCTAATGCAAAATAACTCAGCATATTTCTTGTGGAGTGACGGAATCAACCTCCAATAAGTGGTCTAGGACCTCTTTATTTTACACAAACAAATGAAAATATCTTGTACTCTAAGTTAGGACATACAGTCTGTCTTTTTGTTGTTCTTTTTGTCAATCAATTTCATCACATCTATCAATAGGACGTACCAGTACCTCACTGTCTGATCTGTTTTTCGGATGCATCGTTAGCTCTATACAATTCTTTTAACTAAGCTGCCCACATTGAGTCCCCTAGCTTTAATCACATTCTAGTTTCCTTTATAAGTCTTGCTAATCATTTTGTTCAACTTTGGACTCATATTCTTAAAGTCATAGCCCAATACAGCAAAGTTGTTCGCATATGCCAGAATAAGTTCTGTAATGAAGGGTGAGACTAAATGTATTATCACCCAGTTAGCTTCCTGCGAAGAGGACGGTATCTCAACAAGTGCTATATCATTCGTTGATATAACTTTTGGGTCAGGTACTTGATGTATGAGTTCAAGTATATTTTATCTATTTAAAAAGGGGCCGTTTGCAGTGGCATAACTGTCAACAATCTTAATAGTTGTCGTGTTCATCTCTGTATATTGTAGTATATCCCTTAAAATTGGTTCTTGGTTGTGTTTACTGTTGGACACCTTTACCTCTAAGTCAGCTGGTGCTGAATCCCCCCAATCATCATAATCTACATCCCCTTCCCTATCGATATTCGATGATTGTTCCATATTCTCATTAGACTGTAAAAAGGTGACCTTATTCTTTCCCTCCATTTTGTCATCATTTTTAATTATCCAAGATTCAAAAGGCTCTGAATATTTCCTTTGTTACCACTCTGTATCCTTCTAGTGTTCTGTTGTTTATTTGCCTTCCCTTCTTTAAACAACTGAAAGCCATCTGTTGATTCTACACATCTAACCCTTTCGGAGGATGTTTCAGCTAATGCAGATGCCTTTTTTTAGCCAGAGTTCTTTTTACTGACTGTTTCTTTTTGTATCTGTTTTCTATCTTTTATCTGTTGGCAATCCGTACCAATTTTCATAGTTGGGGAGTCAGTCCTTTCGACATGTGATATCGATATATCCTCATTCAAAGTAAGGATTGAATCATCAACATCTACATCCCTTATTGAATCCTCTTGTTCAGAATCCAATCTATATGCTCCCATCTGAATGTTATTAATAGGCACTAGGGGCATCGCTTTTTTATCGTTAGAGTTGCACAAAACAACATCCACCAGCATGGTTAAGCCTTCTTTTATAGTTTTATGTTCTTTAAACATTGTATTACATAATGTGAACAATGCCTTTAAGATTCTCAGATGTTCAGGTTCATAGGGCACTTCCTCGTCTGAAGATTCTGAAGAGGAATGAGATTAATTTCTTACAGGTGACAAAGCATATGCAGTAGCTGCAATTCTTGCCAAATCAGGCGATCTCTCCCGATTTGACTGTGGAAAAGTGTTGATAAATTGGAAAAGTTTGAACTTTACGGACCATACCACTGACTGGGGGTAGACACGTCATCATCGTCTTTTCTGTCACTTTTGCAAATTGCTACAAATATCACAATATTTATGGTCAATGGGATAAGTGTTACATTTAGGTTACTTTGTGTAAAGGCGATACATTTCTAGATTTGCATGCGCACAGAAACATAACAATGAAACATTGTCACACGGAGGGCCCCTCCTCACTCGGTGAAGCAGGTGATCAATATGTGCACATGGAGTTTAGGTGTATGAATGGCAGTCTTGAGTGGAGATCATAAATGGTATAAAAACACACACATAATGATATACATGCATAGGAAGTATTTTTTGAATTTAGTAAAAGATATGAAATATATGAGGTGCGGTTTCTCTGTGTATCATGGGTCACTGTAATGTGGATTAATTAGAAGGGTGTTTTCACAATCGTGGCAAAGGCCTATCAGCAGTCAGGGAACAGGTTTTGTAAGTTGGTGAATGGGGTGACTGCGGTCAGTTTGCAGATGGCTCAAGTGCTGGAGGGCGAAGGAAAGATATGATCTCTGGTAAACAGGAGAGCTCATTGTTGTAAGGGATAGGCATTTGTGAAACTTGCAGGGTTGTTTGAACAGGTGGCTTCTCCTAGGGCACTTACAGAGATCAGTAGTAATACATTTCAGGAGAGCAATTGTGTTGTCAGAAATCATGTGAATAGGAAAGGTCAGTAGTCCTAATAAAATCGAACACTGGACAGGTTTGGGTTAGCACACATGAATAGGTGAAAGGGGAATCTATGTGTCTTTCTCGCATCTTCATGTGCTTAGGTATTTTTAGGGCAGGTTCATGTGCGTCCTTAAAAGGAATTTTGCTATTGTGTAACTAAGAGGCAAGGCTGCCACCAAATATGGAGAGATTAGGGAAGAGGTGTGTTGAAAAAGTCATCCTTGTATTTATACGTTTTTAGGGGATTCTGTTATAGTGTCTGTGCCCAATGAACTGTGTGGGCTTTAGATTTATCTGTACAGGGCAACCAACCATGTTTAGGGGGATGCCTTTGTAATGGTAACTGGGGGAGTGTATTAACTATTGCAAACTGTATATAATACGTGTTCTTATTATATACAGGGAGACCAGGGTTAGTGTGACTGTTAGATGTCATCTAAACCCTCTCCCGGCCGTTTGTACAATAAACTTGCTTTATGGACAAAAGTCGCACTTACTAATTCTAAAGGTGGGCCTAATTTGGGTAAAGGGGTGGAGCTAAAGGTCCACGCCTACAATTTGGTGAGCCAGGTAGGCTCTCCGAAAATATTGGGGGTCTCCTGTTCGTCCAGCTCGACTGTGGTCCTTCTCTGCAGGGACCAACTTGTGCACGAAAAATAAGTGGTTTGCAGGGACCAAGAGGCCTGTCTGGTCCCTGAGGCAGAAGTTCTGCAGCCCAGCTGTGAAGCAGAACTGATTGGGGGAGCACCAGTTCAGAGCGCTTCGAGGTTTCGACATCCACCTAAGTGCATCTTTGTCAGTAAACCAAGTGGGGTGAAATAGGAGAAAAAAGGAAACTGGTTTTCTTTTTAGGTAGGGCAAGAAATCTGTTTGTGGGATTTGAAGGGACTAAGTAGTTTGAAGAGTGAATGTGTATAGGAAGTGTATGAATCATTTATGTTACATTTTTTATCTAGTTTGTTATCTTAGAGGTGTAGCCTTTCAGCGCAGTATTTGCAGGGATTTACCAGGTTACTCACCGTAGTGACCACCTTACTCCTAGTCCATAGTCCCCTTTCCTCCATACTTGTGGGACATCTCTCCGTCCTGTGGGACGAGACCGGAGCACTTTGTAAAAAGCATCCACATTTTTTTCAAAAATGTGTCCCTCCTTTCTTTCCTGCGCGGGGCCCGGCATGCGGCCGTAACCCTGCCCACCTTGGCTCCGCCCCGCGCATCGCCCATCAGTCATTTTCTATCGCCGGGTCAAAGACCCATTAGCAATAACAGAGGAACCTTATTAGAGGGGACGGCGGGCGGGCGTATGGAGGAAAGGGGACTATGGACTAGGAGTAAGGTGGTCACTACGGTGAGTAACCTGGTAATACTCCTACATCCCGTCCTGTTTCCTCCATACTTGTGGGAGATTCCCAAGCACTCCTTACCGGAACTACGGGTGGATGGAAATACCCCTTACTGAAACAGGTTCTTCAGCACAGCCTGACCAAACTGAGCGTCAGCTCTAGAGCTCATGTCGAGACAGTAATGTTTACAGAAAGCAGATGGGGAGGCCCAAGTAGCTGCCCTAGCGATGGACTCCCAGGGAACATATTTCTGAAAAGCAACCGCGGCTACCTTGCCCCGCACCAGGTGTGCATGGATACCTTTAGGAGGTTTCTGCCTTTGGACGGTGAAAGACTCCGTGATGCAGGCGGCAATCCACCTGGAAATAGATGCCTTACACGCCGGCTTGCCCTGAGGGTTACCGAAGGTCACAAAAAGTTGAGAAGAACTCTTAAGCTCGGAAGTCCTGTCCAGGTAGAACTTAAGAGCTCTTTGGACATCAAGACAGTGTAGAACTCTTTCAGCCTCTGAGGCAGGGTTCGGAAAAAAGACCAGAAGGGAGATCGACTGATTCAGATGGAATTCGGTCACTACCTTCGGTAGGAAAGCCGGGTTTGTCCGAAGGACTACCTTGTCCTTGTGAAAGACCAAGAAAGGATGCTCCACCGACAATGCCTGGAGCTCACTCACTCTCCTTGCTGACGTAACGCAACCAGAAAGGACACTTTCCAAGACAAGTACTTGAGGTCTACCGTAGCCATTGGTTCAAAGGGTTTATGGCACAGCGCGGTCAGGACTACATTTAGGTCCCATGGCGGGTGCGGATTACGAACCGGAGGGTAGAGGCGTGTCAAGCCAGCAAAATGACTCTTCACCACTGGGTTAGTTAGAGAATAAGAACACAAGTCTGTAGAAGATAAGTCCTCATGACAGAACATGAACCCTTGACTCTGCTAGGGAGGACACGAAGGACAGCACCGTGTCAATCGTGGCCACCCTCGGATCCAACTTCTTCTACAAACACCAATGACAGAACCTGAGCCATTTACTCCTGTATTGAGATCTGGTCGAGGGTTTCCTGGCTGCCTGGATAATGCGCATGTTATCCGATGATAAACTCACATGCTCTAAAGACTTGAACTCAGGCACCATGCCGCCAAGCTGAGCGATTGTGGGGAGGGGTGCCACATCTGTTGTTCCCCTTGGTGAAGAAGATCGGGAGTTACTGGTAACCTGGTAACCTGATCGGCGGATACACCGACAGGTGTTGAAGTTCTTAGAACCAAAACATGGCCGGCCACCACGGGGCTATCAGTAGAAGGGAACAGTTCACAGAGTTCTTCAACTTCCAAATTGCTCGATGAACTAGAGGCAGAGGCGGGAAGGCGTAAGCTCTCATGTTGTGCCATGGAATCTCGAGAGCATCCCCCAGAGAGGAGGCTCACAGCCCCCCTCTGGAGGCATACTGAGGAAGCTTCTTGTTTACGGCCGTGGCGAAGAGGTCCACCTACAGTGTGCCCCAATGCGAGAAAATCCATGAGAACTCCCACTCGTAGCTGACCACTGTCCGCCGGCTGAGGGCATCCGCTGTGACATTCAGCTGGCCCGGGATGTGCACTGCAAGCAGCCAGACACCATGAAGCACGGCCCACTCCCAAATCTGGATGGACAGGTCCACGAGGGGGGGAGACTTCGTTCCCCCTTGCTTGTTTATGTAATACATTGATACCACATTGTCCGTTCTTATGCGGACCACCTTGTTGACAATGAGCGGTCTGAACGCCCTGAGCGCTAGGAAGATTGCCAGAAGCTCCAAATGATTTATGTGCAGGAGCTTGTCCTGAGGCGACCAGAGGTCAGAGACCTGAAGAAGATCTAACGTCGCACCCCACCCGAGGAGGGAGGAGTCCGTCGTGATTGTCACCGTAGGGACCGGGTCCTGAAACCCCGCACTCCCAGACAGATTGCTGAGAGATGACCACCAATCCAGGTCCACTCTCATGGAATCCAGAATCATTATCCGCATGGAATCCGGATCCACTGCCTGACGCCATGAATTCCGAAGGGCCATCTGGGTCCGTCTCATTTTGAGACGAGCAAGAGGAAGAGCCAGTACGAACGGGGCCATGAGTCCCAGAAGCCTCTGGAACCACCAGGCCGACATGCTCTCCGACTGCGCAAACATCTGACACGTGGCCAACAGATCTGCCATTCTGTCCCCGGTCAGATACACTCTGCAGTCGATCGTGTTCCAACGAAAACCCAGGAAGATCAGGTCCTGTGAGACCGTCATGGAGGATTTCCGCCAGTTCACCGACAGCTCAAGATGGAACAGGAGCTGAAGGAGAGACTGGAGGTTGCCCGCTGCTGCCAACGGACAAGGGCTGTGTAAGAGCCAGTCATCCAAACAAGGATACACATGGATACCCTGGAGACGAAGATAGGCCGCAATCACCGACATCATCTTCGTGAAGACACGCGGCACCAATCTGAGGCCAAAAGGAAGCACACGAAACTGGAAGTGCTCCTCTCCCAAAGAGAAGCAGAGGTATCTCCTGTGTGGATTCCAAATCAGGATATGCATGTACGCATCCTGAAGATCCACAACGCTGAGCCAATCGCCCATCTGCAAAGAGGAGCGTATCTGGCTGGGCGTGATCATCTTGAATTTCTCATGGGGTAGGGAAAGATTGAACTGGGAAAGGTCTAGGATGATGCGCAGGCCAGCCTGGTTGGGTTTGGGCACGGAGTAGAAGCCCTCCCCTCGCTCCCCAAGGGGAACGGGTTCCACAGCTCTGAGGTCCAGAAGTTTCTAAACTTCGGCCTTGAGGGAGGGTGAGCCCGACAGCTGAAAAGGAGGGTTGAGGGGTGGGGTAGAGGGTAAAGGTAAGCGGAAGCCCGCTCGAGCGACTGACAAGACCCATCTGTCTTCTGTGGTGGTCTGCCACGCCTCCCAATGAGACGCAATGCGTCCTCCCACCGGGGTCTCGTGCGAGCGCAGAAACCTTCATTTGGCAGGCTTATCGGTGGCAGTGCCACCTGAACCTGAGGAGGAGGCTGAGGAGCGGGAGAAAAACCGCGTATGCTGTTGTCTACGGCGGTTATTCCCCGCAGGAGTATCCACTCTGCGAGATTTGCAGTCGAGGAAGCCCCTAAAACCAGAGGAAGGTCGACTTTGCGACAACGGTCTCTGGGATTTGAAAGGAGCTTTAACCAGAACAGACAATGGGCCTCATTACGACCCAGGCGGTAAGTTACCGCCTGGGCCGTGACTTTACCACCATGGCGTAAACTATGTTTACGCCATGGTGGTTGGCGGACTTACCGCCCCATTCCGACCTTGGCGGGGCGGTAAGTCCCCAATCCCCATTTACCCTTCCCCATTCCCATTTTTGCCCCATAGGGCATAATGGGAGTGGGGAAGGCGTTAATTACGCCACCGTAAATTATGGTGGCGTAATTAACTCCATGGTCCCTTAGCGCCATGGATTTTAACACCTGCTAAAAGCAGGTGTTAAGTCCGCCATGGCGCTAAGGGACCTCGTACTCAGGCGGTAAGGGTCGGCGCTATTTACTCCGCCGTAAAACCCTTACCGCCTGGGTCGTAATGAGGCCCAATGATTTAGCCGTCTGAGTGCTATCCTTGGTTTTGGCGAGCTCTACATCAGTAGAAGAATGAAAAAGCTCCTTACCATCGAATGGAAGGTCCAACACCTTGTCTTGCACTTCCTTAGAAAATTTAGTGGCATGCAGCCACGCCTGCCGTGAGGTATCAACCCCAAGCATCAGGCCCCGAGCCGAGGTGTCGTCCTTCAGAGAAATGCCACAAATAGTCCTGACAACACTTACAGTGTCTCAGGTGTAAGGCCAGAATTGGACTTCTGTGCAGGAATGGTAACATTTACCATAAACACACATGAAGATCCACAAAAATTCCTAATGTACTTACTAGAAGTACTGGAAACCAAAAACATCCCTATAAACAAGTCTTCCCAATTTCATGAAACGTGAAAAAATACATGCACTCTCTGCAGCCATGTTTCACAAGACCACATCCCTAATGAAAAATGTGCATATATATCCATACCAAATTCTGAATCGATTCCATTTCACCAGCCTCTGCAGGATGCAAATCATGGCATATTATGCCCTTTTTGCAATTCAGACTGTCGTTCCACCCTACAAATAAACTCACATAGCCAATATGTCATACTAAGGCATCTAAGTTACAATGCAGATGGTACCAAAAATAACTAAGCTTACAAGCTTCAAACACAGCCAAGTATCTCTTGGAAAAGAACCTTCACAACTGTGGGTATAGTATACCACACTTGTGCCACAGCCGCTTCAGGGCACTACACTGCATATGACAATAAAAGAAGTGATTGGTTTGAATGTAACAATACCTCAGTTACTCCAAAACATAGGTTACCAGCATATTTAACAAATGCCTACTTAATATTCCTTCAACCCAAATTTAGTCACTAAACCATAGCACAATTAAATGTTAGAATACACCAGCAGGTATCTAACTACATCCATAATACTACAATAGTACTTTTGAAAGTCTATCTAGTTAGAATACGCCAACAGGTATCTAACTACTTGAAAAATACACTTCATTGCAAAAAACTTCAAATGTGCCATCTCAATTCTTATACGACAAAACATCTTCTAACCTCTAATGTAGAATACGCCAACAAGTATTTAACTACTTCAAGCATTCCTTTAACCACAACATACTTCCAACAAACATACAATCACCCTTACACTCACGCAACTGTGATCTGTTTTTTTTTAAATCCATTACGGATTCTTTTTCCCAATGATTATTTAATGTCAAAACAGCAGTGTGTTATACATTAATTTTGGACCAAGCAGTACTTAGAATGTACCGTTTATGAGGGTCTAAAAAAAAAAATGTATATGTAAAAAACTTTCCAACTTAATAAATTGTACTGTTTTTATCCACAGAGAATAAACCAGAGATTCCAGCTTCATAATGCTATAAAACTAAGTAACCATAGAAATTATAATCAAAACATATTCTATGAGCACTATCTTCAATTGTACTACAATCATAAGTACCATATACAGTTCAATTACATCATTCATCCATATTACAAACATTTTGTACTGCCACTACATTACCTATAATTACTATACACATATTACTACTGTGGTGGTTGTGGCCAGTGGACATATTCTTGGCCTCAAATACCACAACACAATTAACTATGTAAGAAGTACGCACCATACACCATCAAGTAATAAAACTCACCCTGACCCCTCTGCAATTGAAATGATGTCAGCGGACACCGAAATCGACCACAGACTCGGCAGCATTTCCAAACCCTTTTTTTGCCTATAAAAACAGCTCCAAATTACCTTAATTCCACTTCCCTACCATTTCTAAACCCTCTTGCCAAATGTCTTTTCCAAACCATACGTTCACGGCACTGTCAGCAAACTGCTGCAGTGTCCGCAGACAGCTACGACACCACCCAGACCTTTTTCAACAGAAATAGTCCAATGTCACCCTTTTCCACTCCCCCTACCCTTCCCAGACTCTCTTTCCACCACCAAATAACCAAAAATGTGTTTTCCAGACTTTCACCCCACAGAGCTGTCCGCAGATACTGGCGGCTGTCCGTGGATCCAACATGGTGGGCGTCTCCAAAAATATGATTCATCTCACGCTTTTCACCATCCAATCAGTGTGTGCGTCCGATGTCCGAGGATCTCATGTCAGCCCTGGACCAATCAGAGGTCAGTCCGTGGAGCAAACAGGGAAGTGAGTCCGCGGACGAAACCCAGATATCACACATTTTATTTACCTACATTTTGGCCATTTAAAAAAAATAAATACTGGACGGATTTACACAAAATTTACAAAAGCACACTTTCGGGACCAACCCGCCGCTCCTGCCGCATATGTGGTGAGAATCCATCCATCGGTTTGGGTTGTAGGCGTCAACAACATTATTTTCCATTGCGTTTATGGGAAAAACCACACATTTTGCGACACCCCCTATAAATTTGTCAATCTGAGGTGGCCATATACTTATTCTGCAAAGTTTCATGAGGATTCTTCCCAGGGAGAGGGGGCGAAGTTATAGGCTGCCCAAAAAGTGCTCAACCTATGGGTTGAGCAACTTAACCATAACTACGGGACCGCTACCGCAGGCACTGTAATATATAAGCCACACATTCCACAACACCACCTAGTAGCCATCGCTATTGTCCTATTTCAGGTAAAAGGCTTTTTTTCAAACCTTTTTAAACCCACAATAACCTTCTTGGCGTTGTGTGTATATACACACAATAAATTAAAATATAGATAACATTACAACATTATGCCACAATAGGGGTGAATGCTGCAGTCACCCCCTTACAGTACCTTCTGTCCTCCTGGCGGCTGCTGTGGCAGGGTGAGGCCATGTCCCCTGATGGTGCTGGGGCCTGGCCCCACTGTTTTTCTTCTGGGTGGCCCCGTCCACCGCATGCAGATACCCAAAATTACCACGAGCCACCTGCACCATTTCAATGTCTCTGGGTGACCTTAGTTTGTTTTTGGGTGGCCCTGTGTGGCCTGGGAGCAAAACCACTGTGACCTTCGATAACTGGAGGGCCCACCTGCACTCACCACTGGGTCCCACAGCCTTCTTTAACATCAGGGCGGCTCCCATAGACTGGCCCCCATCCGGCCCCCAGGCGGGCAGACTGAAGACACGACCCTGTGAGTCTGGGCTGTTCTTGGCACACAGTACGGGTCCACGTTTATCAAGGCGGGTCTCCCAGCTCACGTGAACCGGCTAAGAAAGGTCCTCATGCCCTGCAGTGGCTGCTGAATTCTGCCCCCCCCCTAGGAAGTTCATTTTTCTTTCCTAACTTCCTCTTTATCTATATTTCCTCTCCCCTATTCTGGTTGTTCCTTTCTTTTTGCATCTGCTATTTTCAACTGTCACTTTTTTGAAACCCCTAGTTTTGTCCCTTTGTTTCTTTTTCCTTATCCTTCTTTTTCAAAATTCCATCCAGCCCCATAATGGGCTGGATGGGTTAGTCCAAAACACACACAACACACACACTAATTTGAATAAAGTGTTGTATTTTAACTTTGGTGTCTTGGTCTTTATTTCTAGGTTTTCCCTTAGGGGGCAGGCATCTAGACTTTGTAGCTGAGGTAACAGGGTATTTGACCCATGTTCGTTCTCAGTAGAGGGGCTCTCACACTCTCCCCAAAGGTAATCAATGCCTTACAAATTCATTAGAGTGCTGACAGACCTTCCAGAAACCCTCCACCTACGCTTACCGGTGTATCCATTCCAGACTTCCAGACATGAAGTTAGGGCAGCTCAAAGGATGTGAAGACCAGACAGGAGCTCTACCTAGGCTAGACCTCTGGTAGTTTAACTTAAGGAAATCAAGGCGTCTTCTCTGTCTGTGGGGAAGAAGTCCAAGAATGTTAACAAAGGGGTAGGACCCTAGTCTTGGCACATGATCAGATCCATTATTATCTGAGAACCAGTCTTCTCTCCTCAGCCGGTAGCCATCTCTTCTGGAATCTGTCATTAACAACTGTCAAACCGTTTCACTCTCCCCTGTGATTGGTCTCGACACATGCTATACACTGTATACTAGCACATATGTCCTCCCAAGTTACACAATCCCTGGACACCACACTGTCCCCTAAAGTCCTCCAAAGGCAAGACAATGCAGAGCAACAGAGGTTTGAATCCCGGATCTGCGCTTAGAAACCAAACTCAGCTATGGTATTAGGCATGTTGTTAAAAAAAACAATTAAAATTACATTAAATTAAAACATGCACACCGGAAATAGGACCATAGGATAAATCCACGTATGCTTTAACAAAGAATACACATGTAGATATGAGTGACATACCTGAATGGAATGGGACCAGTATCCTGTAGTATTTGTGGAAAACCCGAGGGTAGACACAGCATGGCGGGCATACACAGAAGCAGAGGGCACCAGCCAGGGGGAGTTGCACAGTTTGCGGCTGAATGATATCATGTTGGTCACAACACAACCTGGAGTTAAAGTTTGAACAAAGATTCCTTTGGAAGCATATTCATGATGCAGGACTCGGCTAAAATGGTACAAATACGCCTAGGGAGTAAAAGAAGCAGAATGTGCAGTGTTAAGCGGCTTTAGTGGCTCAAAGGATTGCAGCCGATTAGGAGTTTTTGATTATATGGATTGAAATCTGGCTCACACAGTTAACAGAAACACAGAAAAAGCAGTAATTCTGGGGTCAGAATCTTAATTTGATTTTTATGGACAAACAGTCCATAAAACATGTTCAGAATAAAATAGCATATATAAAAATGACAAAACAAGTTCTACATAAGAAAAAACACAGTTTATCAACAGATGATCATTAAGGGCATTCTGACTATATGATAAAGTGAGACTGTGCCTTGGGAACAGGAGATTCACACAGCGTAAAATGAATAGTTTCATACAGGCCCCTTCCATAGCATGCATACAATTTAAACAGCATTTACTTTTCAAACATTATCTTATACATTTCCCAAAACTGTTTGCACATTAACCTTTTTTTTTTTAAACAGATACCGTTCTTCGTGGCAGGAAGAACCAAGCAGATCTAATTTTAGCCAGCACAAAATTCATAATACAATATCACGTTTATTCGGAGAAACTATAAAACATATTCTGAGCAGTTCTTCCATTCAGTTATTATTTTCGTTCCAGGGACATTTCAAATCTCCGGTCTCAGGTTCCCAACAGAATCTTCAAAAGATCTTACTGTCAAACAGGAAAATATTAGGATTTTTTGCTATATTAATTTAATACCCTAAAAATGACCATTGCAATTTGGGAGAATTCACAAGGTAATATTTGTTGGATAATATGAAATTCCATCTTAGAATTAAACTGGGATTTGGGTCTATCATATAATAACCTCTCAGTAATCCCCATATTCGGTAACACATAAAAAAAATCTACAGGTCGCTTATTTAAAATGTTTCAAAACATTTATCTAATTGTAGAATGGATCATGGTAAGAGTTGCTGCTTGAAGGTGAAGCTACTGCCCTGCTTGTTTCCGCTAAACCATCTTTTCCCTGCTTTTGGTATCTGGGTCTGTGAGAATACAGAATCATCTCAGGCAGTCTTGCCCTGCCCTCCTCACAAGGCCCACTCCTAAGGCCCTGTCTACCCCTATTCACCACAGTACGCCCATCTGCCCCCGCTAGTGTGTCTGTGTGCTCCGCCCCCTTGCCCCTTTTTGTGTCCTGTGCCCCCTCACCCTCCACCTACCCCCGAATCTGTCTGTGTGCCCCTAAAGTCTGGTACTACCCCAATTGCCATCAGGCATAATAATCGTAGACACCTGTCTTGCAGCCACCTGCCCACCCTGTCCTGCCCTTCACTGTTATCGACCCTGTTGTCCCCCTTCTGTCTTCACCCCTTCCCTCCCCCACGTCCCTCTGTGACTGTTCTCTGGGCCCCCCTTCTGCCCCATTGTCTCTATTCCCAGTCCTGTGCCTTTTCCCACTTCCTTTTTTTCTTTAGCACTTACTGCTATCATTGTCTCTTGACTTTGAAAGCAGCTTGTCTGTCCCCCTCTTTTTCCCTCATTGTCTTCCCCTCCCCTCCCCTCCTTGCACTATTCTGAATTGTCGTCTGACCTTTTGTTAAGCTGCTTGTTTGTACCTCTCCTTCCCTGTCAACTCTACCCCTCCCCCCTCCTTCTTTATACTCATGCACTGCATTAATTGCCGTCAGGCATAGTAATGTTACTGCTAGTTTGTCTCCTTTCCCCTCTCCGTCTTCTCCCTTACTTATCCTTGCACTATCTGAAATGTCGTCAGGCTGATTAGGATAGTTATTTTTCTCATTCTTAATTGTTTTCAAGGACTTGTAAGAATGTAACTGTATTCTCCCATGTCCCTCCCTACTTGAAGTGCTTTGAAACACTTTGTGGTTGGCTGCATTCTAATGGGCCATTGCTGGAAGGACGTCTGTGTCGGAAGCGGCCTCTAACAGGCTACATGTTGGAGAGTGAGAGTGAAGTGCGGCTTAACACGTTGTGCTAGGTTGTCTCATGCGACCAGAGGTCATTGCCTCTGAATTGACTACTCGACGGCGGTGAGAGACTCGAGGCGAGCAAGCGAATCAGAGTGCCGGGTTGGTACGCTGTGGTACGAAGGTGGAACCTGCCCTGCCTGCCCCGCTTGACGTGAGCCGTGGAGGTCGGTGCGGTCAGGCTACAGATAGGGAGGAGCGTGCTGTTCTGCCCATTGCTGGCTGAGTGCTAAGGGTTAAATCACTTTGTCACAATTTGATAGCCACGCCCGTGTGGCTGCCGGCATCTTTGGGTGAGCGGACTGCTGAGTGAGCGGATGAGCGGGAGAGGACGTGGCTGCCATTGATAGGATCTCATGTGCGTCCAGCAGGCTCATAGACCCCAAGCTTCCCCCAGCATTATCACAACACGCGCGCCCTAATATTGTGCAGTGCCCGCCACCAGCCCACGGCGGGGTTTCCCTGTTCCACATCGGTGATCTGAGCCGCAGTTGCTCTTTCAATTATTATATAGAGCACACGGCGCCCCCCTCCCACATTATTGCAACGCGTGGTTCCCGTTAGCGCCAGGTAGTTCCCCCAGTAGCCAATAATACAGCCGCAGCTGCGCATCTTAACTCCTATTTAGGTGAAGACCGGAGGAGTGAAGGGCAGGGGCAGCTCTGTGGCTGTTTTGGTACTGGGGTGAGCGGGTGAGAAGGGCTCCAACGCTTGTGGTGAGTAGAGAACGGAGCAGAAGCTTGCTGCATATTATTAACAGATATTGAGTTAATAATAAAAGAGCAGGCAGAAGGCTGGGGTACTGATCTATAAATCAGTCCCCAATCCAATCCTGGTGTTTATAGCTGGTGGAGAAATGCCTCAGGTGAAAAGGCCAACCCAGACAAAATATAACCTACGAAGAATGAAGGAGCAAACTAATATAAAAAAACATTGAGCATGAGGAGCTGGCGGTGGGAAAAGTAAATTCCAGCTGATCAAGGTGTGATCATGGAGTTCTTTACTCTGAACCCACTACCAGAAACCAACTCGACAATAATTGAGAAAACTATAATCCCAGGCCCTAGCGGGAGTGGCTCACTGAGCTCGACGAACGTTGAGGACATTGACAATAATTAATTGCTGGAACTCTGTTTGAACATCCAGAGGCAAATACCTACGACTGCGGGAATCAGCAGAGACGCAGGACGATAGGCACGCTACCACTCCCCATGGACTATCCAACTTGGCTGGGGGTTCGGGCAGATTATCAGCGTCTCCTAATTTAGCTATGGCATCAATGGAGGATGTTCCTGACATGGAGGTGGACAGCCTGGGTTGTCCATATCCAGGGGCAACTGAGATAGCTGAGTTACAGTTGTCAGTTGCATCTTTGAAATTTGCCCTTAAGATCTTATTGCAAATGTCTGGGCGCATACTGGCTAATTCCAATGCTCTTGACATGGCTAATGACCATAGGGAGAAATAATCTGAGGAGGCAGAAGATAATCTATCTGAAGCCATTCATATTGCCAACGAGATGGAAGATCAGCAAGTTGTAGAGACAAATCTAAACTTGGAGCAGAGCCCGGAAACATATATCTCACGGAAAGTAGCGCAGAACGGCAAGGAGGGCACAAATGAGTAAGAGACCAAGTATTATGGCCTCCCCATTGTTAGAGTTGGGGATCCCCGGCCTACGCACTAAAAAAGCCAAGGAAAGAGCTGCTAGAGCTAAGAAGAAAAATCCCAACCGAGAAGGTCACCTGTCTAGCTGGCTGTTGCGGGAGCAAGAAAAGGCGAAAAAGTTGGTGGAGGATGTGGAGATGTTAGAGGCAGATTTCCTGGTGGAATAAGAAAGGACTATGACAAGTCCAGATAAATCTCAAAGCTCACCTACTGGGCGGATCAAAGCAGTCATAGTATCAATAACATCAGGTGAAGATCAGTGTGTACTGCCAGAAAACCGTATCTGTCTGATTAAGAACCTGAATCAAAGTGGCGACCATAAATGGTTGTCTCGGTCTGAATTTTTGATCAGATTGTACTCGGTTCCACAATTGCGAGCACTTAAATCAGATGAATTTCAATTTGTGGAAAGGACCAAATCCTAATGTCTCTGCCTTATACTGTAAGTTCTTGTCAACAGCGCAAATGATTAGAAAGTTCAAAATTGAACTGAAGGCAGTGGATGTTGAGATTGATGTTGACTTGAATGAAGAAGATCTGAGTTGTATATGTATAGAAACAGCAACACCGCTAAAGGAAATAGAATACCCTAGCTTACCCAAAGGGAAGAAGGTGGAGATTGTGGATGTGCAGCAAATCCTAAAATGGTTGGTGGATTCACTTCCTGAGGTTTTGGTAAAACAATGAGAACTCACTATCCTTATATGGAACTGTAGAGGCTTCGCTCATCTACTGTCAGCTGAGGGATCAGTCAAACTTATTGCTAAATATAGTTGTATCTGCCTATAAGAAACTTTGGCAATGGGGCCTTTGATACTAGATGGTTATGTCATTCACCAATCCTATGCAAAGAGGGGAGAAAGAGGTAGACCATATGGGGGTCTTCTCCTTGGGGTGGTAAATACAATCGTCTCTATGCGGATCAACTCTAAGCAAGACACTAATCTGATGGCAGTTGAAGTAGAATATGAACGTGAGGGTAGCCTCGAAAGATGTTTGCTTGTGAGTCTATGTAATCCCCCTGGAGCTGTCATAAGGGAACAAATACAAGAGGCATTACACGAGCGATTGGCTTCCTGGTCAATACAGTCTGAACATTCAGCAGTAATGGTGGTGGGCGATTTTAACTGCCACATGACAGGGGTGGGGGGGATCCCTTAAAGAGAAATGTATAATGCAGCACACCAAAATGAGTTGGAGGGATGGGGATGGTTACAACTGTTTGATTATTGGGAATTAGAATGATCAATGGTAGAACATCGAGTGATTAGCCTGGTATGCACACATGGACAAATGGTGTCTCTTGTCCATGTCAATATCCCTGTTGTAGCACTTTAGATTACATATTTGTATGCCCTAAAATGCAGTTGTATGTTGAAGATATGGAGGTTAACCCTAATCATTGGAGTGACCATTCTGTCCTGTTGCGTACCTTGAATATCCCTGTTGGTGGCTCTGTGGGCAATGTAAATGTGGATAAAGCAGGTGTAAGAATTAGCTGGTCTGATAAGAACGTGAATCAGGCAATGGACGCTTTATCCACAGATAGATTTTTAAATCTACCTGATTTCAATTCTATGTCTATTAATTCAATAGAGAATTGGATCCATACATTTTCTGGTAAGCATGCAGCAGTACCTATGGGCTCAATGGTGAGAACTGATGGCAATAAGCCCCCTTTTGATAAGATAATCAGAGATGCCAAGAGAAATCTTAGAGCGGAACTCCGCTATGTTAAGAAAATAAATAGCACAATAGAGCCATATTATATGATCGTGAGGAGATTTAAGAATAGGTATAGAGCTACCATTAAGGTGAAAAGTAATGCTGAGAGAAATTCAGCATGGCAAAGATTAGTGCAGACGATCTTGTCCCGTCTGGATGATTCCGCCAACTCCTGTTCCTCCCCACTCTCCTCACCTGATTCCAAGTCCTCTGTTTGCAGTTGCCTGTGAGAGAGATAGTCCTTCTCCTTTTTGTGTAGAACGTATCTGTCTCGAGAGGAAGCCACAGTGAGCGCTAAAGTGTGGCAAACCTGGGGCCTCCTTCCCGCGATCAGACAGTAGCGAAGGGAAAAAGCCTGTTCAGGCAGAAAAAACCCTCCAATGAGTGAAGCAGCTTGAGAAGGTCCGGATCAAGCAGCTGAAGTGGTGTTCTTGAGGTAGGTAGCTGATGGGAGCAGGCGAAGCCGGATATCCAAAGAAGAGAAGGAACCGGACAGAGGGAGAGCCACCGGAAAGAGAACCAGCGGAAAAAACGACTCCGGAGCAACAGAAACCGAGGCGGCTGGAAGACAGCGCAGCCGAAGGTAAGGCAGAGAAGGCGGGCGCGGAGGGGCCGCGCGCCGCAGGAGAAAACAAGCCGAGAGGTAAGGAGAAAGCGGGAAGGAGAGGCAAGGCAGAGGTAGGAGGGGAGAGAAAAGGATAGGTGGTCCGAGGAAGGCAGACCGAAGAAACAAGGAGGTGACCGTGGCGGTCGAGGCTGGAAAACTAGCGTGTAAACCCAAAGATGCGAACTAGCGCAGTGAAGGGGGTTGCAACGCGGCGATCGCTGGGCGAGGGGAAAAGAAATACTTCCCAGCGGTGCCATGTTGGGAAACCACTAGACTGTAGGGTGCGCTGAGGAGAAATCACGTAGCGGAACCTCCGCTCGCCCTTCCAGCACGTAGCCGCCAACGCTGATACAAACACCAAACAGGACGGCGGATGATAGTATGCCCCCCCTAGAGCGCATAACCCCCGGTTTAAAGGGGAAGCGGGCATGAAACCGAGCCAACAATCAAGGGGCATGAATGTTGGAAGCTGGTTCCAACAAGTCCTCCGACCTAGGGTAACCCTTCCAGGACACCAAATATTCCAACCTACCACGGTAGTGGCGGGAGTCACGCGAAGTGGAGACCTCATATTCCATAGAGGAATCCACCTGAGGAAAAGGCTGGTCGGGGACAGCTCTCTGGTGGACGTCCGGAATGAAAGGTTTGAGAAGAGAAGCATGGAAGACAGGATGAATGCGGCTGAGGTAAGAAGGTAATTTAAGCCGAAAGGTAACAGGATTTATTTTGGAAAGAATGGGAAAAGGACCCAAAAAGCGAGGAGAAAGTTTAGAAGGGTGAACCCATCGCGGCAAGAATCTGGTGGACAGCCAAACCTTGTCCCCTTCCTTCCAATCAGGGCAAGGCCTACGATGTTTGTCTGCTTGGATTTTGTTGTATTGGCGACTCTTCTCCAAGCACCTTCTGGCAGTGACGTGTGCATCAGAAATAGACTGCAGAACCTCTTCAGCCGTCGGGGAATTGGTGGGCGACGGAATGTAGGGAAGAAGAGATCTTGGGTGCGCCCCATAGGTGCAAAAGAAAGGAGAGAGTCCAATGGCTGTATGAGATGAGTTATTATAGGTAAACTCCGCCGTAGGAAGCAAAGAAACCCAATTGTCCTGAAGACGATTGCTGTAGCATCTAAGGTACTGTTCTAAGGTGGCATTAAGGCGCTCAGTTTGACCGTTAGTCTGTGGGTGGAAACCAGAAGACAGGGCACGTTCCATACCTAGGCGAGAACAAAGAGCCTTCCAAAACTTCGAGATGAATTGGCTGCCACGATCAGAGATGATCTTGTCAGGGAGACCATGAAGACGGAAAATATCCTGGGCGAAAACCTCAGCTATCTCGGTTGCGGTAGGCAGACCAGGCAATGGGGAAAAATGAGCCAGTTTGGTCATGGTGTCAACTGTAACCATAATACATGTGCAGGAGTTGGAAACAGGAAGTTCCACGATGAAATCAGTAGAAATCAATCCCCAAGGGCGAGAGGGTACCTCAGGTTGGGTGAGAAGACCCAAGGGTTTGCCAGTTATGGATTTAGTCATGGCACAAACAGGGCAACTGAGTATGTATTCCTCAACATCCTTCTTGAGTTCTGGCCAAAAAAAAGAACGAGTGATAGATTCAGTGGTACTAAGCTTTCCTCGATGGCCTGCAGTGAGTGAATCATGATACCAATTTATGATCTTGAGACGTAATGGACCGGAAGGTATGTATAACGGATGGTTGAGGTATAGCAAACCCTCCTTTTTGGTGTAGGGTGTCTCTCCTCTGGGTTGTGGAACAAATCCTTCCGAAGCCACACCAGCTCGAACCTCTTGCAAAAAGGTATTGGCAACATTCAGGATCCTATTCCTGCGGCACATCGGCTCTGGGGTATGTCTTTTCTCCTCACATTTGGGACCCTTCCGAGAGAGAGCATCCGCAAGCGTATTGTTGGTACCAGGCAAGTAAGTAATTTGCAGATCATATTGGGCAAAGAAATATGCCCAACGGGCCTGCCTGGAGTTGACACACTCCATATTCTGCAGAACCTTGAGATTCTTATGGTCCGTTCTGATGATAACGGTCTGCCTAGCTCCCATCAGTAGATGTCGCCAAGTCTCACATGCTTGTTTAATGGCCAGCAATTCTTTTTCCAGTACGGAGTAGTTGAGTTGGCTGGGAGTCAAAGTCTTAGAGAGGTAACAAATGGGGTGCTCCCGTCCCTCGAACACTTGTAGCAGAACAGCTCCAATGGCCATGGCCGAGGCGTCAGTCTCGACGATGAACTGTCTGCTCTGGTCAGGATGGCGCAAAATGGGAGCAGTACAAAAGAGGTTCTTGAGATCGTGAAAACTCTGTTCTGCTTCGGAAGTCCAGCAAAAGGGATTGTTGACTTTCTTGAGTAGACAAGTTATAGGGAGGACTGCTTCAGAGAAGTTTGGGATGAATGTGCGGTAGAAATTAGAGAGCCCGAGAAACCTTTGGACCTCTTTGATCGATGTCGGAGAAGGCCAGTCCAGAATAGCTGCTACCTTGCTGGGATCCATGCAGATACCTCTTTCAGAAAGGTGATACCCTAGATAGGGCACTGAAATAGCAGCAAAAACACACTTCTCTGGTTTGACAAGGAGTTGGCTGTCTTTAAGCCTTTCCAGAACTTGTTGGACATGGGTTTTGTGATCCTCTAGATGGCTGGAATATATCAGGATGTCGTCCAGGTATATAATCATGGAGACAGACAATAAGTCTGAAAACATCCGGTCCATAAACCGTTGAAAAACAGCAGGAGCATTCACCAAACCGAAGGGCATGACTCGGTACTCAAATAAGCCGAACGGAGTGCGAAAGGCGGTCTTCCATTCATCTCCTTTGGCGATGCGTAACAAATGATATGCATTTCTGAGGTCTAATTTGGTGAACCAACGTGCACCTTGAACAGCTTCGATGATCTCATGTATTAATGGCATGGGATACCGATCCCGGATGGTAACCTTGTTGAGGCCTCGGTAATCGATACAAGGGCGCAAGTCAGTAGAGTCCCTCTTCTTGACAATGAACAAAGAAGCCCCGGCAGGAGACTTGGAAGGTTGAATGAGCCCATTCTGAACATTGGCATCAAGATAATCTCTTAGAACCTTTCTTTCTGCTTGAGTTAAAGAGAACATCCTACAGAAGGGAACCAGAGCATTCGGTTCTAGGTCTATGGTACAATCTTCTGGCCTATGGGGAGGTAAGGTCGCTGGCTTTCTTTCGACGAACACCTCCAAGTAAGGGGAACAGTACAGAGGTAGAGCATGAACCCCAGCCAGCTGTTTGGTAGACCCTGTAACAATCTGAGGAAGACCGTCGTCAGAAAAACAGTTAAGCTTGCAGTAGGAGGAACAAAAATTTAGCTGATTGTCCGCCCAATTGACATGAGGGTTATGCTTTCTGAGCCATGTGATGCCAAGAATAACCGGAAAATGAGCAGCTCGAATTATGTCGAACCGGATTGTCTCGGAATGTTGAAAAATGGTAACCGATAGGTCCTCGGTGGTGTGAGTAATGGGTCCTGAAGAGAGAGGAGAACCGTCGACCCCTTCAACCTTTTGATCTTCTTTGCAAGGCAGTGTGCGGAGACCCGTTTTTTTGGTCCAGATGATGTCGACAAAATTTCCGGCGGCCCTGCAGTCCAGAAGTGCAAGGCACTCAACTGCCCTGCCGTTGACCTCAATAAGAACAGGTAGAACCATAAGCCTGGAATCCTCGGGGATGTAAGGAGCCGAAATTGAGAAAGAAACATAGGGACTGGTGGATGAATCGGAAGTCCCTCGGAACCAGGTCCCTACTGGAGCTGCAGGAAACCGTTTCCCTGCCGTTTCTGAGGAAGTTCGGTACATTCTTTGAGGAGATGTTGATCCGACCCACAATAGGCACATAGACCCTTCTCCTTCCTTCTTCTTTCAGCAGCGGATAGAGGTCCTCTAGTAGATCCAATCTGCATGGGTTCGTCTGAAGTATGGGAAGGAGAGGAGGAGACGGTGGAGGATGAGGCAGGATCGGCAAAATGAACAGTAGTTCGTTGTTTCATACGCTCTGATCGTCGCTCCTGCAGTCTATATTCAATTTGTAAGGCTTCGGAGAGCAAATCCGGAAAAGAAGGCGGTCTGGATGCTCTGGCGAGTTCGTCCTTAATTTCCTCCTTGAGGCCTCGCCGGAATATGGCAAATTGTGCCTGTTCAGACCACCCAGCACCCGAAGCCAATCTCTTGAACTCTGAAATGTACGATAGGACATCCGATGACCCTTGTCGGATATCCAACAGGTCCTCACAGGCGGTGTAAGTCAACTCGGGCCTCTCAAAGGTTTGCTTCAACAGGTTCTGAAAACCAGCAAAATCGTGTAAGATGGGGTTAGCCCCGGTAACCAGCGGAGTAACCCATGCCAGGGCATTGCCGGTCATGTTCGATATCATGAACCCAATCTTAGTCTGAACGGTGGCAAACAGCCGGGGCGGCCTGAAAGTAAAATATACTATGCAGGCCTCCAAAAACTCTTTGTCTCTTTTAGGAGTTCCATCGAACTTCCCTGCCGAAAGAGTCATGACAGGAAGTTCTGGGGATAGTGGTTCGCGGGCAGTAATCATCTGTTTCAAGACCCCGTTCTCTGCCTTAACAGTTTGTAGCTCTTGGGACATTCCCTGAATGGCCTTCCATAGTTCTTGTATCTGCTCTTCTGCCGACATTTCTTCTGATTGTCATTGCAATCTGTCCCGTCCGGATGATTCCGCCAACTCCTGTTCCTCCCCACTCTCCTCAACTGATTCCAAGTCCTCCGGTTGCAGTTGCCTGTGAGAGAGATAATCCTCCTCATTTTTGTGTAGAACGTATCTGTCTCGAGAGGAAGCCACAGTGAGCGCTAAAGTGTAGCAAACCTGGGGCCTCCTTCCCGCGATCAGACAGTAGCAAAGGGAAAAAGCCTGTTCAGGCAGAAAAAACCCTCCGATGAGTGAAGCAGCTTGAGAAGGTCCGGAGCAAGCAGCTGAAGTGGTGTTCTTCAAGTAGGTAGCTGATGGGAGCAGGCGAAGCCGGATATCCAAAGTAGAGAAGGAACCGGAGAGAGGGAGAGCCACCGGAAAGAGAACCAGCGGAAAAAACTACTCCGGAGCAACAGAAACCGAGGCGGCTGGAAGACAGCGCAGCCGAAGGTAAGGCAGAGAAGGCCGGCGTGGAGGGGCCGCGCGCCGCAGGAGAAAACAAGCCGAGAGGTAAGGAGAAAGCGGGAATGAGAGGCAAGGCAGAGGTAGGAGGGGAGAGAAAAGAATAGGTGGTCCGAGGAAGGCAGACCGAAGAAACAAGGAAGTGACCGTGGCGGTCGAGGCTGGAAAACTAGCGTGTAAACCCAAAGATGCGAACTAGCGCAGTGAAGGGGGTTGCAACGCGGCGATCGCTGAGCGAGGGGAAAAGAAATACTTCCCAGCGGCGCCATGTTAGAAAACCACTAGACCGTAGGGTGCGCTGAGGAGAAATCACGTAGCGGAACCTCTGCTCACCCTTCCAGCGCGTAGCCGCCAACGCGGATACAAACGCCAAACAGGACGGCGGATGACAGATCTGCTCAAGAAAGACCCGGCGCATTTGGACGATATTAAGTGAGGCAAGGGGGATGGTCAAAGGACAATTAGTGAACCCAATTCGTTGTGCGGAATGGGTAAGATTCCTTGAAAATCGGAATGCCTCTACAGAGAAGGAGGACCCAATCCCATAGAGTAATATCCAATTGATCCCATCCATAGAAGCATCACATAGTATAATATTGAGTAAGATCAAACAATTAAAATCTTCGAGGGCCTCTGGCCCCAATGGACTGGCCAATATAGTTAAGAGCCATCCAGAGTTCTGGGCCAGTCTGTTGGCCATTTTATTCAAGAAGATCCTAAAAGAAGGCAAAATTCCCTGTAAATGGCAAACGGCGATCCCGATACCTGTATTTAAAAACGGAGACCGTTCAGATCCGAACAATTATCGACTTCTACCAATGTTGGATACTACAGGAACATTATTTGCTTCATTATAACTTGCAGAGTTGCAGACGTGGGTTGACCAAACAAACATCTTGTGTAAAGTGGGTTTAGACAGAGCTATTCCACCGCCCATAACCTCATGGTGATGGATATCCTTCATATCAGCGGCGTGTAGGGGGGCAGCCCCCTTTGTATGCATTGTACATAGATTTCAGGGCTGCATTCGACTCAATTGCCAGAGGTCGACTATGGTGGAAATTGGAAGCCATGGGCTGCCCAGCAGGGTTATTGTACTATCTTAGATTATTACATCAAAATACCTCTGTCGTACTTAAACCAGATCAGGAAGGGCGTATGACACAAAAGGTCTACCAGAATAAGGGGGTTAAGCAGGGATGTGTTACTGCACCACTTATTTAAAATCTATATGTGTACAATATACCAATGGCAATATCTGTAGCTAAAAATTGGACTCCCAAAATTGGTCTGGCCCCCTGCCCTGTCCTAGCATATGCAGACGATCTGGTAATCTTTGACCATACCATCAGCAGATTACGACGATCTGCCACAGCTCTATGGGAATATGCAGATAACAACGGCCTTACCATTAACCTGGAAAAGACTAAGGTTATGAGGTTCACGAGCAAAAAAACAGCGCGTGTTAACCTTTTGGTGAGTAATGTCAAAATTCTGTACGCACCACAATATCGCTACTTGGGAATTGATTTTGAGCCCAGTGGCGACTATGCTTTATGCAAGCAAACTCGTACCATCAGAGCAGCGCAGGTGGCGGCCTTGATACATAGCTTCACAATTAAGCAGGGAGGATTTACTCTATGGGGTACTCGCCAATTGTACATACAAGTTTTCTCCCCAATGATGACATACGTTCTAGAAGCACTTTTGCACTTGGACCTGAAATGGCTTCAGGTCATCGAGGGAAAATGTTGGCGACGGATTCTGGGACTCCCACCCTGCATACCTATGGCCTTGATAAGACTGGAGTTATGGTTGATTTCCCTCAAAGCCATAGTTTTAAAAAAAGAGGGCAGGGCTTTACGTGAAGATGATTAGTGGCATAAAAAATCCACTATTAGCAGCAGTGCACCAGGAAATCTCCCAAAACTCATCTTTCTGTACACTGAATAGTTGTATGATAAAATTCCTGGCGGAAATAGGTTGGACTTGTAGACTAGAGAGCTATTCAGAGGAAGTACAGAATGCGCTGGGGAAACGTATCGATCTATGGGCTTGGTTGGAGAATTACGCACATCTTGATAGATTAAAGAGCTACAAATGTGTGCAGTACAGATTATACTCTTACAAGAAGCCTCAGACTTAGTTAAATCTATGTCTATCCAAAAGGCTTAGGCGATTCATCCTACTGTTTAGAATGGAACAGCTCCCAACAATGAGTGTTACAGGGAGAAAAGATAAGATCCTTATCGAACTACGACTCTGCCGCATATGTAAAGGACAGAAGACATTGGAGATAGCAAAACATCTACTGACCGAATGTCACGCAATGGCCAGTACAATTAAATGCTATATTGGTATGAATGTGTATAATTGGGAATCCATTGGGGAAATGTCCTTTTGGTTACACTGCACTAATACTAATAGTATGCGCCTGCTAACTGCCCTGTATAACATTTGGTTAAAGATCGAAGCCAAGTTGGGCATAGCAATATAAGAAATAGGCAAATTACCTATTAGTATGTATGTCTTTGACGTAGATCGCCATTGGGGGGGGGCATAACTTTAAGCATACCTTTAAGACTACCTCATATTACTGAGCAGAACATAGAATGGTGAATATTAGTAAAAAAGCAGAAAGGCAATGACTAGATGTTGAACTGCATTGGAACATAAAGGATAAGAGTCTAATGGTTCATATGCCAGATCTATATTGGGGATATTAGAGACACGAGTTGTGAATCGAATGTATTTTATAGTTTGAAAGTGGGAAATGAAGTATGTATGATTTTGATGGGACCAGTATCCTGTAGTATTTGTGGAAAACCCGAGGGTAGACACAGCATGGCGGGCATACACAGAAGCAGAGGGCACCAGCCAGGGGGAGTTGCACAGTTTGCGGCTGAATGATATCATTTTGGTCACAACACAACCTGGAGTTAAAGTTTGAACAAAGATTCCTTTGGAAGCATATTCATGATGCAGGACTCGGCTAAAATGGTACAAATACGCCTAGGGAGTAAAAGAAGCAGAATGTGCAGTGTTAAGCGGCTTTAGTGGCTCAAAGGATTGCAGCCGATTAGGAGTTTTTGATTATATGGATTGAAATCTGGCTCACACAGTTAACAGAAACACAGAAAAAGCAGTAATTCTGGGGTCAGAATCTTAATTTGATTTTTATGGACAAACAGTCCATAAAACATGTTCAGAATAAAATAGCATATATAAAAATGACAAAACAAGTTCTACATAAGAAAAAACACAGTTTATCAACAGATGATCATTAAGGGCATTCTGACTATATGGTAAAGTGAGACTGTGCCTTGGGAACAGGAGATTCACACAGCATAAAATGAATAGTTTCATACAGGCCCCTTCCATACCATGCATACAATTTAAACAGCATTTACTTTTCAAACATTATCTTATACATTTCCCAAAACTGTTTGCACATTAACCTTTTTTTTTTAAACAGATACCGTTCTTCGTGGCAGGAAGAACCAAGCAGATCTAATTTTAGCCAGCACAAAATTCATAATACAATATCACTTTTATTCGGAGAAACTATAAAACATATTCTGAGCAGTTCTTCCATTCAGTTATTATTTTCGTTCCAGGGACATTTCAAATCTCCGGTCTCAGGTTCCCAACAGAATCTTCAAAAGATCTTACTGTCAAACAGGAAAATATTAGGATTTTTTGCTATATTAATTTAATACCCTAAAAATGACCATTGCAATTTGGGAGAATTTACAAGGTAATATTTGTTGGATAATATGAAATTCCATCTTAGAGTTAAACTGGGATTTAGGTCTATCATATAATAACCTCTCAGTAATCCCCATATTCGGTAACACCTTAAAAAAATCTACAGGTCGCTTATTTAAAATGTTTCAAAACATTTATCTAATTGTAGAATGGATCATGGTAAGAGTTGCTGCTTGAAGGTGAAGCTACTGCCCTGCTTGTTTCCGCTAAACCATCTTTTCACTGCTTTTGGTATCTGGGTCTGTGAGAATACAGAATCATCTCAGGCAGTCTTGCCCGGCCCTCCTCACAAGGCTCACTCCTAAGGCCCTGTCTACCCCTATCCACCACAGTACGCCCATCTGCCCCCGCTAGTGTGTTTGTGTGCTCCGCCCCCTTGCCCCTTTTTGTGTCCTGTGCCCCCTCACCCTCCACCTACCCCCGAATCTGTCTGTGTGCCCCTAAAGTCTGGTACTACCCCAATTGCCATCAGGCATAGTAATCGTAGACACCTGTCTTGCAGCCACCTGCCCACCCTGTCCTGCCCTTCACTGTTATCTACCCTGTTGTCCCCCTTCTGTCTTCACCCCTTCCCTCCCCCACGTCCCTCTGTGACTGTTCTCTGGGCCCCCCTTCTGCCTCATTGTCTCTATTCCCAGTCCTGTGCCTTTTCCCACTTCCTTTTTTTCTTTAGCACTTACTGCTATCATTGTCTCTTGACTTTGAAAGCAGCTTGTCTGTCCCCCTCTTTTTCCCTCATTGTCTTCCCCTCCCCTCCCCTCCTTGCACTATTCTGAATTGTCGTCTGACCTTTTGTTAAGCTGCTTGTTTGTACCTCTCCTTCCCTGTCAACTCTACCCCTCCCCCCTCCTTCTTTATACTCATGCACTGCATTAATTGCCGTCAGGCATAGTAATGTTACTGCTAGTTTGTCTCCTTTCCCCTCTCCGTCTTCTCCCTTACTTATCCTTGCACTATCTGAAATGTCGTCAGGCTGATTAGGATAGTTATTTTTCTCATTCTTAATTGTTTTCAAGGACTTGTAAGAATGTAACTGTATTCTCCCATGTCCCTCCCTACTTGAAGTGCTTTGAAACACTTTGTGGTTGGCTGCATTCTAATGGGCCATTGCTGGAAGGACGTCTGTGTCGGAAGCGGCCTCTAACAGGCTACATGTTGGAGAGTGAGAGTGAAGTGCGGCTTAACACGTTGTGCTAGGTTGTCTCATGCGACCAGAGGTCATTGCCTCTGAATTGACTACTCGACGGCGGTGAGAGACTCGAGGCGAGCAAGCGAATCAGAGTGCCGGGTTGGTACGCTGTGGTACGAAGGTGGACCCTGCCCTGCCTGCCCCGCTTGACGTGAGCCGTGGAGGTCGGTGCGGTCAGGCTACAGATAGGGAGGAGCGTGCTGTTCTGCCCATTGCTGGCTGAGTGCTAAGGGTTAAATCACTTTGTCACAATTTGATAGCCACGCCCGTGTGGCTGCCGGCATCTTTGGGTGAGCGGACTGCTGAGTGAGCGGATGAGCGGGAGAGGGCGTGGCTGCCATTGATAGGATCTCATGTGCGTCCAGCAGGCTCATAGACCCCACAGCTTTCCCCAGCATTATCACAACACGCGCGCCCTAATATTGTGCAGTGCCCGCCACCAGCCCACGGCGGGGTTTCCCTGTTCCACATCGGTGATCTGAGCCGCAGTTGCTCTTTCAATTATTATATAGAGCACACGGCGCCCCCTCCCACATTATTGCAACGCGTGGTTCCCGTTAGCGCCAGGTAGTTCCCCCAGTAGCCAATAGTACAGCCGCAGCTGCGCATCTTAACTCCTATTTAGGTGAAGACCGGAGGAGTGAAGGGCAGGGGCAGCTCTGTGGCTGTTTTGGTACTGGGGTGAGCGGGTGAGAAGGGCTCCAACGCTTGTGGTGAGTAGAGAACGGAGCAGAAGCTTGCTGCATATTATTAACAGATATTGAGTTAATAATAAAAGAGCAGGCAGAAGGCTGGGGTACTGATCTATAAATCAGTCCCCAATCCAATCCTGGTGTTTATAGCTGGTGGAGAAATGCCTCAGGTGAAAAGGCCAACCCAGACAAAATATAACCTACGAAGAATGAAGGAGCAAACTAATATAAAAAAACATTGAGCATGAGGAGCTGGCGGTGGGAAAAGTAAATTCCAGCTGATCAAGGTGTGATCATGGAGTTCTTTACTCTGAACCCACTACCAGAAACCAACTCGACAATAATTGAGAAAACTATAATCCCAGGCCCTAGCGGGAGTGGCTCACTGAGCTCGACGAACGTTGAGGACATTGACAATAATTAATTGCTGGAACTCTGTTTGAACATCCAGAGGCAAATACCTACGACTGCGGGAAGCAGCAGAGACGCAGGACGATAGGCACGCTACCACTCCCCATGGACTATCCAACTTGGCTGGGGGTTCGGGCAGATTATCAGCGTCTCCTAATTTAGCTATGGCATCAATGGAGGATGTTCCTGACATGGAGGTGGACAGCCTGGGTTGTCCATATCCAGGGGCAACTGAGATAGCTGAGTTACAGTTGTCAGTTGCATCTTTGACATTTGCCCTTAAGATCTTATTGCAAATGTCTGGGCGCATACTGGCTAATTCCAATGCTCTTGACATGGCTAATGACCATAGAGAGAAATAATCTGAGGAGGCAGAAGATAATCTATCTGAAGCCATTCATATTGCCAACGAGATGGAAGATCAGCAAGTTGTAGAGACAAATCTAAACTTGGAGCAGAGCCCGGAAACATATATCTCACGGAAAGTAGCGCAGAACGGCAAGGAGGGCACAAATGAGTAAGAGACCAAGTATTATGGCCTCCCCATTGTTAGAGTTGGGGATCCCCGGCCTACGCACTAAAAAAGCCAAGGCAAGAGCTGCTAGAGCTAAGAAGAAAAATCCCAACCGAGAAGGTCACCTGTCTAGCTGGCTGTTGCGGGAGCAAGAAAAGGCGAAAAAGTTGGTGGAGGATGTGGAGATGTTAGAGGCAGATTTCCTGGTGGAATAAGAAAGGACTATGACAAGTCCAGATAAATCTCAAAGCTCACCTACTGGGCGGATCAAAGCAGTCACAGTATCAATAACATCAGGTGAAGATCAGTGTGTACTGCCAGAAAACCGTATCTGTCTGATTAAGAACCTGAATCAAAGTGGCGACCATAAATGGTTGTCTCGGTCTGAATTTTTGATCAGATTGTACTCGGTTCCACAATTGCGAGCACTTAAATCAGATGAATTTCAATTTGTGGAGCCACTAAAAGGACCAAATCCTAATGTCTATGCCTTATACTGTAAGTTCTTGTCAACAGCGCAAATGATTAGAAAGTTCAAAATTGAACTGAAGGCAGTGGATGTTGAGATTGATGTTGACTTGAATGAAGAAGATCTGAGTTGTATATGTATAGAAACAGCAACACCGCTAAAGGAAATAGAATACCCTAGCTTACCCAAAGGGAAGAAGGTGGAGATCGTGGATGTGCAGCAAATCCTAAAATGGTTGGTGGATTCACTTCCTGAGGTTTTGGTAAAACAATGAGAACTCACTATCCTTATATGGAACTGTAGAGGCTTCGCTCATCTACTGTCAGCTGAGGGATCAGTCAAACTTATTGCTAAATATAGTTGTATCTGCCTATAAGAAACTTTGGCAATGGGGCCTTTGATACTAGATGGTTATGTCATTCACCAATCCTATGCAAAGAGGGGAGAAAGAGGTAGACCATATGGGGGTCTTCTCCTTGGGGTGGTGAATACAATCGTCTCTATGCGGATCAACTCTAAGCAAGACACTAATCTGATGGCAGTTGAAGTAGAATATGAACGTGAGGGTAGCCTCGAAAGATGTTTGCTTGTGAGTCTATGTAATCCCCCTGGAGCTGTCATAAGGGAACAAATACAAGAGGCATTACACGAGCGATTGGCTTCCTGGTCAATACAGTCTGAACATTCAGCAGTAATGGTGGTGGGCGATTTTAACTGCCACATGACAGGGGTGGGGGGGATCCCTTAAAGAGAAATGTATAATGCAGCACACCAAAAATGAGTTGGAGGGATGGGGATGGTTACAACTGTTTGATTATTGGGAATTAGAATGATCAATGGTAGAACATCGAGTGATAAACCTGGTATGCACAAATGGACAAATGGTGTCTCTTGTAGCACTTTAGATTACATATTTGTATGCCCTAAAATGCAGTTGTATGTTGAAGATATGGAGGTTAACCCTAATCATTGGAGTGACCATTCTGTCCTGTTGTGTACCTTGAATATCCCTGTTGGTGGCTCTGTGGGCAATGTAAATGTGGATAAAGCAGGTGTAAGAATTAGCTGGTCTGATAAGAACGTGAATCAGGCAATGGACGCTTTATCCACAGATAGATTTTTAAATCTACCTGATTTCAATTCTATGTCTATTAATTCAATAGAGAATTGGATCCATACATTTTCTGGTAAGCATGCAGCAGTACCTATGGGCTCAATGGTGAGAACTGATGGCAATAAGCCCCCTTTTGATAAGATAATCAGAGATGCCAAGAGAAATCTTAGAGCGGAACTCCGCTATGTTAAGAAAATAAATAGCACAATAGAGCCATATTATATGATCGTGAGGAGATTTAAGAATAGGTATAGAGCTACCATTAAGGTGAAAAGTAATGCTGAGAGAAATTCAGCATGGCAAAGATTAGTGCAGACGATCTTGTCCCGTCTGGATGATTCCGCCAACTCCTGTTCCTCCCCACTCTCCTCACCTGATTCCAAGTCCTCTGTTTGCAGTTGCCTGTGAGAGAGATAGTCCTTCTCCTTTTTGTGTAGAACGTATCTGTCTCGAGAGGAAGCCACAGTGAGCGCTAAAGTGTAGCAAACCTGGAGCCTCCTTCCCGCGATCAGACAGTAGCGAAGGGAAAAAGCCTGTTCAGGCAGAAAAAACCCTCCGATGAGTGAAGCAGCTTGAGAAGGTCCGGATCAAGCAGCTGAAGTGGTGTTCTTGAGGTAGGTAGCTGATGGGAGCAGGCGAAGCCGGATATCCAAAGAAGAGAAGGAACCGGACAGAGGGAGAGCCACCGGAAAGAGAACCAGCGGAAAAAACGACTCCGGAGCAACAGATACCGAGGCGGCTGGAAGACAGCGCAGCCGAAGGTAAGGCAGAGAAGGCGGGCGTGGAGGGGCCGCGCGCCGCAGGAGAAAACAAGCCGAGAGGTAAGGAGAAAGCGGGAAGGAGAGGCAAGGCAGAGGTAGGAGGGGAGAGAAAAGGATAGGTGGTCCGAGGAAGGCAGACCGAAGAAACAAGGAGGTGACCGTGGCGGTCGAGGCTGGAAAACTAGCGTGTAAACCCAAAGATGCGAACTAGCGCAGTGAAGGGGGTTGCAACGCGGCGATCGCTGGGCGAGGGGAAAAGAAATACTTCCCAGCGGTGCCATGTTGGGAAACCACTAGACCGTAGGGTGCGCTGAGGAGAAATCACGTAGCGGAACCTCCGCTCGCCCTTCCAGCGCGTAGCCGCCAACGCGGATACAAACACCAAACAGGACGGCGGATGATAGTATGCCCCCCCTAGAGCGCAGAACCCCCGGTTTAAAGGGGAAGCAGGCATGAAACCGAGCCAACAATCGAGGGGCATGAATGTTGGAAGCTGGTTCCCACAAGTCCTCCGACCTAGGGTAACCCTTCCAGGACACCAAATATTCCAACCTACCACGGTACTGGCGGGAGTCACGCGAAGTGGAGACCTCATATTCCATAGAGGAATCCACCTGAGGAAAAGGCTGGTCGGGGACAGCTCTCTGGTGGACGTCCGGAATGAAAGGTTTGAGAAGAGAAGCATGGAAGACAGGATGAATGCGGCTGAGGTAAGGAGGTAATTTAAGCCGAAAGGTAACAGGATTTATTTTAGAAAGAATGGGAAAAGGACCCAAAAAGCGAGGAGAAAGTTTAGAAGGGTGAACCCATCGCGGCAAGAATCTGGTGGACAGCCAAACCTTGTCCCCTTCCTTCCAATCAGGGCAAGGCCTACGATGTTTGTCTGCTTGGATTTTGTTGTATTGGCGACTCTTCTCCAAGCACCTTTTGGCAGTGACGTGTGCATCAGAAATAGACTGCAGAACCTCTTCAGCCGTCGGGGAATTGGTGGGCGACGGAATGTAGGGAAGAAGAGATCTTGGGTGCACCCCATAGGTGCAAAAGAAAGGAGAGAGTCCAATGGCTGTATGAGATGAGTTATTATAGGTAAACTCCGCTGTAGGAAGCAAAGAAACCCAATTGTCCTGAAGACGATTGCTGTAGCATCTAAGGTACTGTTCTAAGGTGGCGTTAAGGCGCTCAGTTTGACCGTTAGTCTGTGGGTGGAAACCAGAAGACAGGGCACGTTCCATACCTAGGCGAGAACAAAGAGCCTTCCAAAACTTCGAGATGAATTGGCTGCCACGATCAGAGATGATCTTGTCAGGGAGACCATGAAGACGGATAATATCCTGGGCGAAAACCTCAGCTATCTCGGTTGCGGTAGGCAGACCAGGCAATGGGGAAAAATGAGCCAGTTTGGTCATGGTGTCAACTGTAACCATAATACATGTGCAGGAGTTGGAAACAGGAAGTTCCACGATGAAATCAGTAGAAATCAATCCCAAAGGGCGAGAGGGTACCTCAGGTTGGGTGAGAAGACCCAAGGGTTTGCCAGTTATGGATTTAGTCATGGCACAAACAGGGCAACTGAGTATGTATTCCTCAACATCCTTCTTGAGTTCTGGCCAAAAAAAAGAACGAGTGATAGATTCAGTGGTACTAAGCTTTCCTCGATGGCCTGCAGTGAGTGAATCATGATACCAATTTATGATCTTGAGACGTAATGGACCGGAAGGTATGTATAACGGATGGTTGAGGTATAGCAAACCCTCCTTTTTGGTGTAGGGTGTCTCTCCTCTGGGTTGTGGAACAATACCTTCCGAAGCCACACCAGCTCGAACCTCTTGCAAAAAGGTATTGGCAACATTCAGGATCCTATTCCTGCGGCACATCGGCTCTGGGGTATGTCTTTTCTCCTCACATTTGGGACCCTTCCGAGAGAGAGCATCCGCAAGCGTATTGTTGGTACCAGGCAAGTAAGTAATTTGCAGATCATATTGGGCAAAGAAATATGCCCAACGGGCCTGCCTGGAGTTGACACACTCCATATTCTGCAGAACCTTGAGATTCTTATGGTCCGTTCTGATGAGAACGGTCTGCCTAGCTCCCATCAGTAGATGTCGCCAAGTCTCACATACTTGTTTAATGGCCAGCAATTCTTTTTCCAGTACGGAGTAGTTGAGTTGGCTGGGAGTCAACGTCTTAGAGAGGTAACAAATGGGGTGCACACGTCCCTCGAACACTTGTAGCAGAACAGCTCCAATGGCCATGGCCGAGGCGTCAGTCTCGACGATGAACTGTCTGCTCTGGTCAGGATGGTGCAAAATGGGAGCAGTACAAAAGAGGTTCTTGAGATCGTGAAAACTCTGTTCTGCTTCGGAAGTCCAGCGAAAGGGATTGTTGACTTTCTTGAGTAGACGAGTTATAGGGAGGACTGCTTCAGAGAAGTTTGGGATGAACGTGCGGTAGAAATTAGAGAGCCTGAGAAACCTTTGGACCTCTTTGATCGATGTCGGAGAAGGCCAGTCCAGAATAGCTGCTACCTTGCTGGGATCCATGCAGATACCTCTTTCAGAAAGGTGATACCCTAGATAGGGCACTGAAATAGCAGCAAAAACACACTTCTCTGGTTTGACAAGGAGTTGGCTGTCTTTAAGCCTTTCCAGAACTTGTTGGACATGGGTTTTGTGATCCTCTAGATGGCCGGAATATATCAGGATGTCGTCCAGGTATATAATCATGGAGACAGACAATAAGTCTGAAAACATCCGGTCCATAAACCGTTGAAAAACAGCAGGAGCATTCACCAAACCGAAGGGCATGACTCGGTACTCAAATAAGCCGAACGGAGTGCGAAAGGCGGTCTTCCATTCATCTCCTTTGGCGATGCGTAACAAATGATATGCATTTCTGAGGTCTAATTTGGTGAACCAACGTGCACCTTGAACAGCTTCGATGATCTCATGTATTAATGGCATGGGATACCGATCCCGGATGGTAACCTTGTTGAGGCCTCGGTAATCGATACAAGGGCACAAGTCAGTAGAGTCCCTCTTCTTGACAATGAACAAAGAAGCCCCGGCAGGAGACTTGGAAGGTTGAATGAGCCCATTCTGAACATTGGCTACAAGAAAATCTCTTAGAACCTTTCTTTCTGCTTGAGTTAAAGAGAACATCCTACAGAAGGGAACCAGAGCATTCGGTTCTAGGTCTATGGTACAATCTTCTGGCCTATGGGGAGGTAAGGTCGCTGGCTTTCTTTCGACGAACACCTCCAAGTAAGGGGAACAGTACAGAGGTAGAGCATGAACCCCAGCCAGCTGTTTGGTAGACCCTGTAACAATCTGAGGAAGACCGTCGTCAGAAAAACAGTTAAGCTTGCAGTAGGAGGAACAAAAATTTAGCTGATTGTCCGCCCAATTGACATGAGGGTTATGCTTTCTGAGCCATGTGATGCCAAGAATAACCGGAAAATGAGCAGCTCGAATTATGTCGAACCGGATTGTCTCGGAATGTTGAAAAATGGTAACCGATAGGCCCTCGGTGGTGTGAGTAATGTGTCCTGAAGAGAGAGGAGAACCGTCGACCCCTTCAACCTTTTGATCTTCTTTGCAAGGCAGTGTGCGGAGACCCATTTTTTTTGTCCAGATGATGTCGACAAAATTTCCGGCGGCCCTGCAGTCCAGAAGTGCAAGGCACTCAACTGCCCTGCCGTTGACCTCAATAAGAACAGGTAGAACCATAAGCCTGGAATCCTCGGGGATGTAAGGAGCCGAAATTGAGAGAGAAACATAGGGACTGGTGGATGAATCGGAAGTCCCTCGGAACCAGGTCCCTACTGGCGCCGCAGGAAACCGTTTCCCTGCCGTTTCTGAGGAAGTTCGGTACATTCTTTGAGGAGATGTTGATCCGACCCACAATAGGCACATAGACCCTTCTCCTTCCTTCTTCTTTCAGCAGCGGATAGAGGTCCTCTAGTAGATCCAATCTGCATGGGTTCGTCTGAAGTATGGGAAGGAGAGGAGGAGACGGTGGAGGATGAGGCAGGATCGGCAAAATGAACAGTAGTTCGTTGTTTCATACGCTCTGATCGTCGCTCCTGCAGTCTATATTCAATTTGTAAGGCTTCGGAGAGCAAATCCGGAAAAGAAGGCGGTCTGGATGCTCTGGCGAGTTCGTCCTTAATTTCCTCATTGAGGCCTCGCCGGAATATGGCAAATTGTGCCTGTTCAGACCACCCAGCACCCGAAGCCAATCTCTTGAACTCTGAAATGTACGATAGGACATCCGATGACCCTTGTCGGATATCCAACAGGTCCTCACAGGCGGTGTAAGTCAACTCGGGCCTCTCAAAGGTTTGCTTCAACAGGTTCTGAAAACCAGCAAAATCGTGTAAGATGGGGTTAGCCCCGGTAACCAGCGGAGTAACCCATGCCAGGGCATTGCCGGTCATGTTCGATATCATGAACCCAATCTTAGTCTGAACGGTGGCAAACAGCCGGGGCGGCCTGAAAGTAAAATATACTATGCAGGCCTCCAAAAACTCTTTGACTCTTTTAGGAGTTCCATCGAACTTCCCTGCCGAAAGAGTCATGACAGGAAGTTCTGGGGATAGTGGTTCGCGGGCAGTAATCATCTGTTTCAAGACCCCGTTCTCTGCCTTAACAGTTTGTAGCTCTTGGGACATTCCCTGAATGGCCTTCCATAGTTCTTGTATCTGCTCTTCTGCCGACATTTCTTCTGATTGTCATTGCAATCTGTCCCGTCCGGATGATTCCGCCAACTCCTGTTCCTCCCCACTCTCCTCAACTGATTCCAAGTCCTCCGGTTGCAGTTGCCTGTGAGAGAGATAATCCTCCTCATTTTTGTGTAGAACGTATCTGTCTCGAGAGGAAGCCACAGTGAGCGCTAAAGTGTAGCAAACCTGGGGCCTCCTTCCCGCGATCAGACAGTAGCAAAGGGAAAAAGCCTGTTCAGGCAGAAAAAACCCTCCGATGAGTGAAGCAGCTTGAGAAGGTCCGGAGCAAGCAGCTGAAGTGGTGTTCTTCAAGTAGGTAGCTGATGGGAGCAGGCGAAGCCGGATATCCAAAGTAGAGAAGGAACCGGAGAGAGGGAGAGCCACCGGAAAGAGAACCAGCGGAAAAAACTACTCCGGAGCAACAGAAACCGAGGCGGCTGGAAGACAGCGCAGCCGAAGGTAAGGCAGAGAAGGCGGGCGTGGAGGGGCCGCGCGCCGCAGGAGAAAACAAGCCGAGAGGTAAGGAGAAAGCGGGAATGAGAGGCAAGGCAGAGGTAGGAGGGGAGAGAAAAGAATAGGTGGTCCGAGGAAGGCAGACCGAAGAAACAAGGAAGTGACCGTGGCGGTCGAGGCTGGAAAACTAGCGTGTAAACCCAAAGATGCGAACTAGCGCAGTGAAGGGGGTTGCAACGCGGCGATCGCTGAGCGAGGGGAAAAGAAATACTTCCCAGCGGCGCCATGTTAGAAAACCACTAGACCGTAGGGTGCGCTGAGGAGAAATCACGTAGCGGAACCTCTGCTCACCCTTCCAGCGCGTAGCCGCCAACGCGGATACAAACGCCAAACAGGACGGCGGATGACAGATCTGCTCAAGAAAGACCCGGCGCATTTGGACGATATTAAGTGAGGCAAGGGGGATGGTCAAAGGACAATTAGTGAACCCAATTCGTTGTGCGGAATGGGTAAGATTCCTTGAAAATCGGAATGCCTCTACAGAGAAGGAGGACCCAATCCCATAGAGTAATATCCAATTGATCCCATCCATAGAAGCATCACATAGTATAATATTGAGTAAGATCAAACAATTAAAATCTTCGAGGGCCTCTGGCCCCAATGGACTGGCCAATATAGTTAAGAGCCATCCAGAGTTCTGGGCCAGTCTGTTGGCCATTTTATTCAAGAAGATCCTAAAAGAAGGCAAAATTCCCTGTAAATGGCAAACGGCGATCCCGATACCTGTATTTAAAAACGGAGACCGTTCAGATCCGAACAATTATCGACTTCTACCAATGTTGGATACTACAGGAACATTATTTGCTTCATTATAACTTGCAGAGTTGCAGACGTGGGTTGACCAAACAAACATCTTGTGTAAAGTGGGTTTAGACAGAGCTATTCCACCGCCCATAACCGCGGCGTGTAGGGGGGCAGCCCCCTTTGTATGCATTGTACATAGATTTCAGGGCTGCATTCGACTCAATTGCCAGAGGTCGACTATGGTGGAAATTGGAAGCCATGGGCTGCCCAGCAGGGTTATTGTACTATCTTAGATTATTACATCAAAATACCTCTGTCGTACTTAAACCAGATCAGGAAGGGCGTACGACACAAAAGGTCTACCAGAATAAGGGGGTTAAGCAGGGATGTGTTACTGCACCACTTATTTAAAATCTATATGTGTACAATATACCAATGGCAATATCTGTAGCTAAAAATTGGACTCCCAAAATTGGTCTGGCCCCCTGCCCTGTCCTAGCATATGCAGACGATCTTGTAATCTTTGACCATACCATCAGCAGATTACGACGATCTGCCACAGCTGTATGGGAATATGCAGATAACAACGGCCTTACCATTAACCTGGAAAAGACTAAGGTTATGAGGTTCACGAGCAAAAAAACAGCGCATGTTAACCTTTTGGTGAGTAATGTCAAAATTCTGTACGCACCACAATATCGCTACTTGGGAATTGATTTTGAGCCCAGTGGCGACTATGCTTTATGCAAGCAAACTCGTACCATCAGAGCAGCGCAGGTGGCGGCCTTGATACATAGCTTCACAATTAAGCAGGGAGGATTTACTCTATGGGGTACTCGCCAATTGTACATACAAGTTTTCTCCCCAATGATGACATACGGTCTAGAAGCACTTTTGCACTTGGACCTGAAATGGCTTCAGGTCATCGAGGGAAAATGTTGGCGACGGATTCTGGGACTCCCACCCTGCATACCTATGGCCTTGATAAGACTGGAGTTATGGTTGATTTCCCTCAAAGCCATAGTTTTAAAAAAAGAGGGCAGGGCTTTACGTGAAGATGATTAGTGGCATAAAAAATCCACTATTAGCAGCAGTGCACCAGGAAATCTCCCAAAACTCATCTTTCTGTACACTGAATAGTTGTATGATAAAATTCCTGGCGGAAATAGGTTGGACTTGTAGACTAGAGAGCTATTCAGAGGAAGTACAGAATGCGCTCGGGAAACGTATCGATCTATGGGCTTGGTTGGAGAATTACGCACATCTTGATAGATTAAAGAGCTACAAATGTGTGCAGTACAGATTATACTCTTACAAGAAGCCTCAGACTTAGTTAAATCTATGTCCATCCTAAAGGCTTAGGCGATTCATCCTACTGTTTAGAATGGAACAGCTCCCAACAATGAGTGTTACAGGGAGAAAAGATAAGATCCTCATCGAACTACGACTCTGCCGCATATGTAAAGGACAGAAGACATTGGAGATAGCAAAACATCTACTGACCGAATGTCACGCAATGGCCAGTACAATTAAATGCTATATTGGTATGAATGTGTATAATTGGGAATCCATTGGGGAAATGTCCTTTTGGTTACACTGCACTAATACTAATAGTATGCGCCTGCTAACTGCCCTGTATAACATTTGGTTAAAGATCGAAGCCAAGTTGGGCATAGCAATATAAGAAATAGGCAAATTACCTATTAGTATGTATGTCTTTGACGTAGATCTCCATTGGGGGGGGGCATAACTTTAAGCATACCTTTAAGACTACCTCATATTACTGAGCAGAACATAGAATGGTGAATATTAGTAAAAAAGCAGAAAGGCAATGACTAGATGTTGAACTGCATTGGAACATAAAGGATAAGAGTCTAATGGTTCATATGCCAGATCTATATTGGGGATATTAGAGACACGAGTTGTGAATCGAATGTATTTTATAGTTTGAAAGTGGGAAATGAAGTATGTATGATTTTGATGGTTTTTATCAAGATTGTTCTTGATTTTATGGATATTAGGATGTATTTTTCCTGTAAACATTTTTTCTTTTTTCCTTTATTTGTTTTTACTATAATATGTGTGGAGTTTCTTATGTAAACTAAATCACATTAAATAAATATTATTACTTTGTGTATAGGCGCTATACAAATAAACAATAAATTCAATTCTATCTCCCTTACCTGCTAAAAGGTCTGCATATTAGGCGGGGCAGCCATCAAGCTCAGGGATGACACATTAATGCTCATGATGAACCCGGTTTTGGAGAAGATGGCTTACCTTAATCTTAGCAATCAGATAATGGGACAATCTTGTTTTATAATAACAATTGACATTGTCACATTACTTATTAACAACATACAAAAAAGAGGCAACTGGGACTCCCAGCCTATGGGTGATATGTTTGCACTCAACCATCAAGGGGCCTCCCACTTCACTAACCCAAGCCCCCTACTCCAAAACGGCTTGATACAAGAATGGTGCACAACTTCCTGGGGACCCCTACTGTCTAAGAGGACCCTTATCTTGAGAGGCCTAAAGGCCATGACCTTATCTCTCCATCTCCCTTGGGGTCTTTCTAGCTCATCTAGCCCGGGATACACAGTTGGTCTTGTCATACCATGCCTGCTGGTCTTTCATGCCCTATCCTCACTCTATACTAACAATCCTAACTCTACTCCACATCTGCCTCTCACTGCATCTCTGTTCTCCTTCCCCCACCTGGTCCTATTTGCTCCTCTCACTTTGCCTGTGCTCACTCTCTGCGTCCCTCCTGATCGTATGCCTCTTCTCAGTCTGCCTCTCTATTCCGCTTCCCCACCCTGGTCTTATCGTGTGTCCCCACTCTCCTCATAAAACAACCACTTCACTCCCTCTTAACTCTCCTGATCTTTCTCCTTTCTCTCACGTTCCCCTCTCACATCCTAAAATGCAACATAATTGGTACCATGCTCTCAACCCCAACATGTTACCTTCTCTTCCTCCATATATGTTAAACCTCTCCGCCAAGGGTAGGGCCGGGATCTCGCTGAAAGTGTTGACCGGAGCAGCTAAATCGGGCGGGATGGGAGCTCCCAACCCTCACAACTACTACATAACGGCCCAATTAACAAACGCCACTGCATGGACCAAGAACTCAAACACGCCAAGATGGACTACCATAGAACAAGCCAGGTGCCCTCCCTCCCCAATAGGCTCTCTACTACACACACCAGCCAAGACGCGCCGACACTGGACAACAGCACTCTCCTCGACCAGGGCCACTCGAAGCGCTTAGGACTGGGCGACCCGGAAAAAGAAAATACCAAGGGGGCTGAGCCCACTTTCCCCCTGTCTTGCAAAATCCCAACTTCTCGCCAGGCCTGGAAACCGCAAACTTTAGAAACTGGACCCAAGGGGGCCCCCAAACCCTATCTCAGTTGTTCGAGAACGGTGCCCCTCTAATGTTCGAGGAATGCAAAAACTGTTTCTCTCTGGCAGAAATGGACAAGTTTACCTACGTCCAAATCCGGCACTGGATCTCCCAACCGACAGTCAAACTAGGGGCCACCAGGGCACTCCACCCCCTGGACTCGTGCTAGAGGAGGGTCCGCACCAAGGTCTCATCTCCAAACTATATAAGCTACTCCAAGACGACATGCTGACCGCCAGGCCCTCATACATGTCACGATGGGAAGCTGACCTGGGGCACCCTATAGACGACCAAATGTGTATCAACATTTGGACAAGGAACAATTCAGCCTCGAGATGCGTTACCAACAAGGAATGCGCTCTCAAACTCCTCTATCGATGGTACTACCCCCCAGAGCGCCTCTACCACTTTCACAGATCCCTGGACCCGGGATGCTGGAGGAAATGCAGCGTCCTCCTAACCTACTTCCATATGTGGTGGGAGTGCCCAAAAGCACAGGCCTTCTGGGGAGAAGTGCTCCAGACCATCAAGACAATTACCACCCGCAAACTGCCACCAACCCCAGTGGTGATCTTGTTGGGAGCATCATGGCCAGAATGCTACCCAAAAACGGGAACGTTGGCCAGACTGCTCACTCAATTGCTCCTGGCAGGAAAAATCACCCTGGCCCGCAAAGGGAAGACCCAAGAAGGCCCACTGCTAGCATTGTGGTGGATCAAAGTATGGGACATTCGTGTGGCAGAAAAGGTCACAGCAGCTAAAGAAGGGGCACTACATCGCTTCACAGACTGCTGGGCCCCATCCTGGAATACAACAAAACATTCCCAGCGCTATCCTTCCAATCAAGGCTGGCGAGACTTCTTGCGATCATAGGGCTCCCGCCCACAAACTGGGGAAGGCCACAGCTGAGATGAGCCCCGAGCCGGGAGGGGGGTGGTGGGGCGGCACGGCCCAGCCCGTAAGGACAAAACTGCATACCTGTTGATCTTGATAAAGATGTATGTAACCTGTTGCAACCGGTTTATAAATAAAGTTGTTAAAAAAAAAGAAACTCTCTGCCCCAAGTCCTCCTCAACCTATTGCACACTCCTTTCTGGTCCCTTGGTTCCCCCATTTGCATTCTCTGACCACAACCGAAACAGTGTTTACTCCCATTCAGTCTAGAAACGTATTTGAGCCCCCACTGGGTAATTGGGCCAGCTGTCTCCAATCTCTTGTCTATTCCCATATCCTCCCATAATCTTCCTTCTGAGCTGGATTTTTTCACGCAAGACTTCAGAAGGGCTTTTAGCCCTTCTTTTTTTCACCCTGCATTTCCGTTCAGCCTGCCATGTGGTCTATGGTACTGTATGTGCTCTGATCTTCTCCTGTATTCAGTAAGTTACCGTCCCCTATGGTTTTGGGGGATGTTCCCTGGTCTCCTCTAGTGCTGGGCTGCTCCCTGCTGGTTCCAGATCTGCTGCTCCACTGTTCCCCTGTAGCATGCCTGAGTACTTTATAATATGTGTTGTGTCTCCAACTGGGCTCCTGAAGGGGGAGGCTGAGCCATATACATTAGAGCAACAACTTAATTCCTACTGTTCGGGCTTTGGTAGTTGAACTGAGGTGCATTTTGTTACTCATAATCCTTGTTTATCTGTGGACGGCGCTGCTTCCTGGAAACAGCCTGAAAGATTAGAAGTAGAGACCTGGTCATGACAGAGGACAATCGGTACAAGGACAGGGAAAGAGGTGCTAACGCATTGGCATAACGGGGACCCTCCTTGGGCCCAGTGTGGTGTGGGGGTGTGAGCCACCCCAGATCTGGGGTGTGGGGGGTCCTGGTCCAGCCCTCACCCTTTAAGTCAGGGTGAAGGCTGAGCCGGGCCGACTACAAATGACACAGGAACTCTGGCTCGCTCGCTGCAGCACATCAGACTGGAAGCAGAGTTCCTGCTTTCTGTCTCTGTGCCACGCCAGAGCAGAGGCCTTGAAGGAGGAAGGACCATTGCACAAAGACCCCCATTCCTTTAAGGAACGCCCCCCCAAAGAACACAATTCCTGCCTATATGGGAACAGGAGAAACACATTTTACGACTATGGGTCCTGCAACCAAGGCTGACATCCCTCACACCAGCAGACTCGCTAGACTAGACTCTGCCACCCCTCTATTACCCGCCACCTGGTACAGCTACCCTCTGTAGCCTACCCTTCAGTAGATATCTGTTCTGTTACCACTGAAAAGCCCTCCGTTATGTGTCTGTAATGTTGTACACCTCTGCAAAGCACTGCGTTATGTATCTGTATTGGTGTATACCGCTGTAAAGCGCTCTGTTGCTTCTCAAAACTCGATCCGGGCTCAATAAATACCATAATAATAATCATCTTACCAAAAACAATCCCACAATTCTAGCTGTCCCTCCAGAAAAAACAGTGGCCCTAGAGAGCAGACCACACCTATGCTGTTAAACAATTTGATGGTTAGAGAGCGTCCTTCATAATTATGAAATTTCTCTACATTCCAGTCAAGAAAATGATCTTGACAACAGCCAGATAATCGCCAGGGTTGAACGTGAAGGAACAAATCTGCCATGTTGTTAAGTGACTTCAGTAAGTAGATAGAGGACAAGCATAGAATATTCATCCCCACAAAAATACTTACCAGGGAAAAGAAAATATTGAATTGTATGATTTACACAGCCAGACTGAAGTTGGTAAAAGATGGAGTGGCTTAAAGCTTTGAGGATCCTGAACATGCTGAGAACTTTACCAGACGGCGTGATAAAGGACCCACTGACAAGAGTGCTTTCCTGCTTAGGCAGGCAATGCACAAGGTGTGCATGCTGTGGTGACCTTGCACCACCACCCTCCCCTCCAACATGGAGCCCATGCTTTGAGGTGCCGATCCTGTAACTGCTGGGCACTGTGCGTGGAGCCTGTAGGTGCACATCCTGTGCAGAACCTGCGGCTCCCTTGAATTTGCTTTGAAGCATTCTGAATTCAAGGGAGGGTAGGTTCTGCGAGGGTGGGTTCCCATGGTAAGCACACATGCTGTGAGTACCCATCGGCCTATTGCCTCCCACCACTACTCATACACATCGCACTGATGTTAGATGTGGCAGCCTGCCAGGTGCGCACATGCTATCTGGACCTGGCGACCAGACAGCCCATTGTTTGCTCTGGTCCTCATCAAGCGGGTTGCTGCAGTAGACTGAAACTTGGGAGGCATGCAGTTTTCTCATTGCCAGACTACTCAAAGGTCTCCATTTGCCCGTTGGCCTGCCAGCACAAAGCTTATTATCTCGCACTCAGGGCTGTTGGTGATGACCGGTACTGGGGGAAGGCAGAACAAGTTCTGTCTACAATGGCAGAGGATATCGCAAGGGAAATGTGCACAACATCACACAGTGAGTAGATAGATTTGAAAAAACATGCACTCAGGAACTGAGATATGTACACACTAAGACCCAAGATTTGCAAGCAGAACTTGGTATGAATAGTAATATATGAAAACCGATGTGAGGTAAGCACTCAGAAGCTCCTTAGGATTACAGGAAATGCCAGCAAGCTCCACAATTGCTGTTACAGGTACTGTCAGCACTAAGCCCACATGAAATTATAGGGTCTGCGAACTGGCACCCTTTATGGTATTATATAAGGTAACTTAAAAACAATACTCACGCAGACTAGAAACACCACCTGGAATGTCCATGAAGCCCTCAGGCCCTGTTGCAAAAGGGACCCAGAAACAGCAAAGGGAGATTAACTTAATACCGACGACTCTTGACAAGGGTCAAGTAGAAACAGTGATTACAGGATAGTGAGGAAAATAGGCATTCAACCAAGAGCAGACACCTATAAATCAATAGGGAACCAAGAGAGAAGTGTAAGGGAAAACCAGAACCAGACTACAAGAGGAAGTCAAGGAAGAGGAGCAAGGACAACGAAATTACAAGACCAACTATTCCCTCCCCTCTGAAAAGGACAAGATAGCAATGTTCTCAATGAGGGGAGTCTATAGGATCAGATTTACACTGCAGAACAGAGCAAGATCAAAGAATAACAGAACACAGACAATCTGGGCTGCACAGGGAAAGGAAAGCACTGGTAAAAGCCGACTGCAAAACAGAGGAAGTCAGAAAGAAGAAAATATTAATAAGCACACTAAAATGCGAGGGATCAGGGAACAATCAACTAGGAACTAGACACTAAGAATTGTAAGGGTGTAAGTTTGAGTCTGACACAGTGGTGGCATGTTTGTTGTCAAATTTATAAAAGAGGAAGTCAGAGAAAAGCCTATCTTGCCCTATTGCTATGAGGGGTTTCCCTACCTCAACAAATATACTAAGGACTCTCAGGATGTCCGTAAAGTAAAATGTCCACCATCCTGTGTCTAAACCTATTTTTGTCCCTTACACTCTAAACTAACTAAAGAAAACTGGATGTCTTCTTAATCCAGAAGGAGGCCCCTTTCATCCTGGATATAGACTTGAATGCTCAACCCTTGATAAGATATATTTTAGAGTTTCAAAAAGTTCTTCTCTATTTGGCAAAGGGTTCCTAACCCCTTGTCCTGGTTTCTTGTTGGTGTGGGTCTCTGACCCTTATACTTCTTTGGCTGGCTTCACCCGTTTCCATATGGGTCTCTGACCTGGATGTACGCTGGCAGGACATCCCAGTTTTCAGATAGGTCTCCGACCCTGGTATTCTGTTTCTGTAGGACCCCTGCCTTGCCCTGCTTCACCTAATGTCCTCTTGAAATGACCTGGTGTACTCTCCTGCCAGGTACTGTTCTACATAGGCTTATTCACAAGGTTGGTATCAAATTGTATACTTCCACCGTCATTCCTTTTTGCTTCTCTGGATATATTTATGTGATTCACAGTTTGTATCAAATTGTAGAATTCCTCTGTTAACCCCTTTTATTTCTTGGGATATATTTATGTGCCATTTTAATCAATTTAGCTCCCTTTATGCCCAAATAGCTGGTCCGATACTTTCTCTACCTTCGGGAAGTCTTGGTGCGGTCTCAGGTCTCTCCTGGGCGCAGAGCGAGCTTCTGTCTTGCTGCTGCGTTCACCATTCCGTCTTCGACGCCTCTGCAATGTTAGGCTCTCCCTGTCCTTGACTGTGCACGTTCTCTTTCTCGCTTTGCTTTCGCCGGTCGGGTTTCCTTTCTCTCTACCACGGGAAGTCTTGGTGCGGTCTCAGGTCTCTCCTGGGCGCAGAGCGAGCTTCTGTCTTGCTGCTGCATTCACCATTCCGTCTTCGACGCCTCTGCAATGTTAGGCTCTCCCTGTCCTTGACTGTGCACGTTCTCTTTCTCGCTTTGCTTTCGCCGGTCGGGTTTCCTTTCTCTCTACCACCAGCCAGCTCTCTCTTGCTTGGAACTCTTGGAGAGTCACATCTCTCGTTGACAGCGTCTCGGCTTCCAGCCTTTGGGTCCCACACCAAGGAACTAGCGTCTCCTTCCTCGCTCCACCAAGGAAGGCTTGACGCTGGATGCAGTCCTTCCCTTTTTATGATTGTGCCTGCCTCTTGTAAGCTGTACTGCACATATCCGTTTTGCGGTGGGCTTTTGAACCCTTGTTTCATCTTCTTCATGTCAGTGATCTGTATTCTACCTGGGTAAGCCTCACTCTTCCTCATCCCAGTATGATTAGTGAAACCCTCTACTGAAACACATAGGTGTGGGGGACTAGAGGGGACTGATGGGGGTGAAAGGACAATGGGGACAACAATGGAGGAGGTGAATACGGCATTTTCCCAAGGCTATCATCACTACTCCCATGGAGGGTTTCCCTCCCCATGAGATCCATCTGCTGAGCACCACCCCAGGGAGACTATCGGGTAGCAGCCTCACCTACCTGGCCTCATGGGAAGGGGCTCCCCGATGCAAGCAGTGGCAATACCCTGGGATTTGTCACATACCCTTCCCCTCATGCAGCTGGCTTCTCCATCTGGTAAAGGAAACCAGGACCGGAAATTAACATTACCCTGTTCCTTTCCTTTGCGCTGCTGTACACTAAAACAAAAGGGTTGCAGATCGAGAAACCAGTGCATGATTCAGGGATTTGTGTCCTTTTTTAAACCCAACCACGTGAGGGGCGAGTGGTCCGTGACTAACACAAACTTTCTTCCAGTGAAGTAATATTTTAAGTGTCCCACTGCCCATTTTATCGCCAGGGCTTCAAGTTCGTTTGTGGCATAGTTTTGTTCCCTAGAAAACAGTTCTCAACTGATATACATTACTGGATGTTCTATCCACTCATATGCCTGCGAGAGCACTGCTCCTAGGCCCCCCCTGGATGCATCAGTTTGAAGTTCAAACTCTTCATTAAAGTTGGGGACCTTAACAATTGGTTCACTGCAGAGTACACTTTTGAGGAAGTCAAAGCATCTTTGTTCTTCCTTACCCCACTTTATCTTCTGAGGTTCAGTATTTTTCAGTTTAACGGTCAAACAGGCCGTGATGGACGAGAAATTAGGAATAAAGCATCAGTAGTACCTTCATAAATATCCCTAAGTGCAAGCGGTTCTCAAAAAATGACACTGCTTCAAAGTTTAAATTTGCAAGCTTATATTACAAGTCAATGTTTTCATTAATCACAGCATAAATATTGCAAGTATGTTAGTACAGGTGAAATCAAACAAGAACTGTGCCAACTGCATGACCATCAGTTTTGCACTCTGGGCTGTATCAAGGCAATTGCATAATATCCAACAAAACCAGTGGTTAGTGCTTCCTTTTAGTTCTAAAATGAGAAAGCAGACTAAGACGCGATGGAAAAAGTAAAAATAAAAAAATATCCTTTGGATTCACATTACACGATTTCCAAAATTAGATTAGTTATTAGTTTGATTCCAAATCAGACATGTAATAGAAAACAAAAGTAACAGGGAAGAGACAAAATAAAAAAAGAGACCAAATAATGCAAGAAATTAGTAAGCCACACTTGGGGAACATCAACAATTATTAGCAAAATACCCAAAATATCTAAAAACCTTAAGCGAGTTTGTATGGCGGATAGCCCTTCTATTCCTCTTTGAAAGTTACTAGATTTTGATCTGTTTTACAGGGAAACCTAAGTATGTGGGTTGCATTAGAGTGTAACCAAACTAACAACAGTGTAATTCACAGTGTGCTGCTCATAAAGCCCCAAGAAAGCCCTTAGATCGTGTTTCGTGTTTGGCACAGGGGTTTCTTTTTCAGATGTAACCTTTTCTACTTGGGGCTGGACCAACCCATTACCCAAAAAGAATCCCAGATACTTCACTGCGGATTGGGCCAGATGACACTTTTTTGGGTTGGGGGTTAGTCCAGGCTGTTGTAGGGCTTCAGTGATTTTAAATTGATGTGTCATATGCTCCTCCCAGGTTTTACTATGGCTTTGGATAATGATATAATCTAAATAGGCCCCACAGAAACTAGAATAGGGTCTTAATACTCGGTCCATTAGCTTTTGGAAGGTTGCTGGGGCACCATGAAGGCCACATGGGAGTACCTTAAATTGAAATAGTACTCCAGAGGTGGAGAATGCAGGCTTTTCCTTGTCTTCACGGTTCAGAGGGACCTGCCAATAGCCTTGGGTGAGATTGATCGTGGAAATATAAACAGCTGCACCCAGTCGATCAATCAGGTAATTTATCCTGGGAATGGGATAGTTGTCGAACTGGGACACAGCATTTCATTTTCAAAAATCAATACCAAATCTCTACGACTGATCCAGTTTGGCTACCAAGACTATGGGCGAGGACCATGGACTTTGAGAGGGCTCTATTATGTCACCCAATAGGCTCTTTTCCACTTTCTGGAAGATGATCTCTTTTCTAGCCTCTGGGATCCTGTAAGGTTTCAGATTTACCACTTTACCCAGGGGAGTACAAATGCACTGGTTAATGTGGTTAGCGCTCCCTTGGTCTTCACTAACAACATCTAGGAATTGGTTTATTATATCTTCAATGTTATGCTGCTGGATTAGACGGAGGTCAGTTGGTATTAAATGATTTCTCTCCCCTTCATCAATTAACAGACTGGCCATCACCACTGAAGAAGACTCTACCGGGTCCTCCTTCCATTCTTTCAAGATGTTAATATGGTAAATCTGGGACTGGAGGCTTCTATCTGGCTGGAATACTCTACAATTACATGAGCAAGTCTGTTTCAGGACTTAGTATAAACCATGTCCGCAAGAGAGCATCTTATTTTTGGATGTGGGGAGGAGTACCAACACCTACTGTCCGATGGAAAAAGAGCGGTTAACCGTGTTTCGGTCATACAACCCCTTTTGATGTTCTTGGGACTTACTTAGATGGGAATGGACTAGATATCGGACAATCCTTGTATGCTTCTTTGGGCGCTTTGGGACACAGTTAATGCAGCTACCTGCCTCTCCTAACAGTTCTCTCTGAGCATATCCACCACATCTCTTGGTTCACGCCTGTATAAAAGTTCAAAAGGTGAAAACCCTAGGGATGCCTCGGGACCCTTTCTAACAGCAAAGGGAGCCCAGGTATCATAACATCTCAGTCCCTTCCATCGGTTTCCACAAGCTTTCTAAAGACCGTTTTCAGGCTCTTACTAAAAACGCTCAATTAGTCCGTCTGTCTGAGGATGATACACTGACATGCGCAGTATCTTAATCTGAAGGATCTCGTTCACTTCGGCCATCATTTTGCTCATGAAATAGGTTCCTTGATCGGTGAAAATTGTTTAAGGAATCCTACACGTGATAGGAAAGGGATGAGGTGTTTTAGAATTTGTTGTGTTGCGCTGTTCCGCATTGGGAAGGCTTCAGGGTAGAGGGTTGCATAGTCTAGAATGACAAGTATATATTTATTGCCAAGCCAGGATAGTTCAAGGGGACCTACAATATCTATCCCTATGCGGGAAAAGGGTAGATCTATGATGGACAGGGTTGAAGAGGGGCTTAAGGGGGAAGCTGTTGGGCTGTTTTCTGGCACAGTGAACAATTTGCAACAAAATTCTTTATCTCTGCAACAATTCCTGGCCAGTAAAACCTACTCACTACCTGCACCTGTGCCTTAGCTGCCCCTAAGAGTCCTGAGGTAAAATGTGTGTATGCAATCTCTAAGACTATTCTACGATGACTTTTTGGGACCATATAACACCTTCCGGGGTTGCATTTCTCCTATAAGTAAACCCCATACGAGAATAAAGTAGGGAACCTCTCCTTTCCTTCCTTCTTCCTCCGATACCACAATCTTGAAAGCCTTGGTTAAAATGGGCTCTTTGCTCTGAGCAAAGGTGAGGTCTGGCATGATCTCAACTTCCTCAGCCTCTGCTCGTGGGGTGGATGTTACTGTCTTGGGTTCCTCTCTTAGGTCTGCTTCACCAAACCCTTTTCCCCCCTCTATCAGTTTGATCTGTCAGAGAATACTGCCTTTTCTAATACCCTTTGTGCAATTTTATCTCCTACCCTAATGTGGTAGGGTTGCTTCCCTTTGTTTTGCAACAGGACCTTAACATCCTCCCTATAATCGGGGTCCACCACCCCAGCTAGTACATCCAAGACATACTTCCAAGCTAGCCCTGACTTGGAAGTTAACCTAATGTATGTTCCCTTGGGTGCTGACCAGACTAGACTGGTAGACATCATTGGTCTTTCATGTGGTTCTATAACACGATCTTGGCTACTGGATAAGTCAAACCCAATTGATTCCGAAGTAGCCACTGAGGGGTTGGAGGCCCTGTCACTAAGCTTAGTACATTTTATATTGCCCCAGTTTGGGTCAGTCAGGTCAGATCCCACTCATGACACTAAATATAAGGGTGCAGAAGTAGGAGTCTGACACAGTGGTGGCATGTTTCTTGTCAAAGGGCCTCATTACACGGATGGCGCTAAGGGATTACCGGCACCGGTAAGGGCACCGGTGCCGGTAATCCTTTAGCGCCATACTACGAGGTCCCTCAGCGGGTCCTGTCCTTAACGTGTGGCCAGACCACACATTAAGGAAGGGACCTGCTGAGGGACTTCAGAGCAAATAACGGTACCGCTAACAGCGGTACCGTTATTTGCTCCTTCCCCATTCCCATTGAGCCCTATGGGGGCTCAAATGGGAATGGGGAAGGGCCATGGTGAATGGGGAATTACCGCCCCCTTACACCTTGTAATGGGGCGGTAAATCCGCCATCCACCATGGCGGACACGGTAAAATACCAGCGGCAACCATGGCACTTTTAGCGCCATGGTTACCGCCTACCGTGTAATGAGGCCCAAAGACCTTTATTTATAAAAGTGAAACAAAAAGAAAAGCGTATCTTTCCCTATTACTAGGAGGGGTTGCCCTACCTAAAAAAAAACTAAGGACTCCATCAGGATGTCCGTAAAGTCAAATTTCCACCGTCCAGTGTCCAAACCTATTCCTGTCCCTTACACTCTAAACTAACTAAAGAAAACTGGATGCCTTCTTAATCCTTGATAAGAAAATCTTGGGAATGAAACTTTAACTTCAAAGTTCAGTTCTTAAATGTTTAATCTGACCGTAGACTTTCTTTTCACAAAACTCAGCGTTCGAAATGTCTCCAGGTCACCAATTTATCCTCAAGTATGGTTCACGATCCTGCCAGACCTGACTGTGGCCTTTCTTTTAAGAAAACACAATTTCATAGTATCTCCGGGTCACCAATGTGATATCAAGTCTGTTTCACTATCCTGCCAGACTGAACTGTATATTTTAGAGTGCCAAAAAGTTCTCTCTTTGGCAAAGGGTCCCAACCCCTTGTTCTGGTTTCTTGATGGTGTGGGCCCTTCACCCTTGTATACTTCTTTGGAGGGCTTCTCCCATTTCCATGTGGGCCCCAGTACAGTATGTACACTGGCAGGGCTTCCCCATTTTCAGATGGGTCTCTGACCCTGGTATCCTGTTTCTGTGGGACCCCTGCCCTTGCTTCATCTAATGTCCTCTTTGACACACCTGGTGTACTCTCCTGCCAGGTACTGTTGCACATAGGCTTCTTCACAAAGTTTGTATCAAATTGCATGCTTCCTCCGTTATCCCCTTTTGCTTCTCAGGATGTATTTATGTGATTCAAACAGTTTGTATCAAATTGTATAATTCTTCAGTTATCCCCTTTCACTTTGGGATATATTTATGTTCCTTTTTAATCCATTTAGCTCCCTTTGTGCCCAAATAGCCGGTACAACCCTTTCCATACCTTCAGGAAGTCTTGGTAAAATCTCTGGTCTCTCCTCGGAACAAGGCGGAGCTTCCGTCTTGCTCAGCGTACTGTCTTCAGCAGCTCTGCAGCGTTCATCTATCCTTCGCATCCTTGGCTGTGCGTGCTCTCCTTCCCACTTTGCTTTTGCTGGTTGGGTTTCCCTTCTCTCCGCCGCCAGTCAGGTGGCTGTTGCTTGGACCTCTTGGAGAGTCACGTCTCTCCTTCACAGCATCTTGGCTTCCATGGGCCCCTCGCCATGGAATCAGCATCTCGTTCTTTGCTCCTCCAGGGCTGGCTTGACATTCGATGCAGTCCTTGTTCCCTTTTTATGATTGAGCCGGCCTCTTGTAAGCTGTACCGCATATGTTGGTTCTACGATGGGCAGGCCTGGACCAGCCCACCGGGACAGCAGGCGTTTACCCACTAGGCCTCGGGGACATAGGCCTCTTTTCTTGGGGGAAGGATACATAGCAAAAAATCATGTTGGCTTACTTCAATAAGTTTAGTTAATTGTCGACAATGCCAAGCCGTTCGGGGATGGGTAGCCAGCCAGGCTGTGGTGTGCACCTACTGAGTGGGGATGGGGAGGAGGAAGTGGGGAACACATGATTCTGCCAGTGGATTTGGGGCTTGTGGCGCGCCTGCACATTGTAGGGGGTACGGGCACTTCGGGCATCATTAGGAAACTGCACGTGCACTAGCATTGTCTCATACAACGTGCATGTACGGAACCAGCCTGGGCAGAAAGTGCTCCGACGAGCGAGGAGGTGCCTGCATCATGATCCATACAGTAGCACGTTAGCGACCTGCTGCTGCTGTGACTCGAGGTTGTGGGGTTGAAGGCAGCAGCTCTGGATGGGGAAGATTTGGCACACACTGTTTTCCTTTTTGGTTCTTAAATGCTTTTGGTGCTGGTTTGCAGTACACAAGATGCAGTCGTTGTGCTTATATCGACACTCAGAAGCAGCGAAGGCAGGCCGGCCAGCCGGCCGGTCATTACGAGGCTGTAGCTGTACGTCGTGTTATTAGGCTAAAACCATTTTATTCCCTGAAATAGTATTGCCTTAAGGGAAGCAGACCTGTCTGTGGGAAAATGTGGAGATTTCTCCGTACAGGTCATCAGAAAGCAATTGGGCAGTCAGAGAAAGTGAATTAGGACTGGGCTTGCTGAACCCTCACACAGCAGAACATAGCAAGTTTTCAGACTGGCCAAAGCATATGCAAATAATCTTGAGTGAAACGCATTCCTTGTTATTTTTTCGCAGAGGACTGTGGCCATTTTACGAACACGCAGAAGTGGGTGCAAATTCTTTCAAAGAGGGCCTACAGATCCCAGCGATTTAAGTGGAGCATGTTGATGTATGTGTCCCTCACTGGTACACCTGGAAATGACACGAGTGGGATGCCGTAGAGAAAGTGGCAGGCATAAAGACTGCCATTAGGCAACAGCAGTGTGCATACTATAATGTAAATGTAGCAAGCCAGTAGGGACATACTCATGTTTCTTTTCTGTGCTTCTACTTTCCATCTTAAAGTATCCCCTGTTTCGTCCCATTTACTTAATTCCTCTCTTCCTTTTCCCTTGTCACATACATGCTTTCCTCATTCTCACTTTCTTACTCGTCCCATATGGTCACCTTTCCGAGATTTTTGATGGAAGGTACACTATGTCCTTCAATGAGGGAGGCTGTTGTTTCTGTAGTTCCAAAGGTAGGGAAAGATGCTTCAAAGTGTGGTAATTATCGTCCTATTTCCCTTCTAAATGTAGACATTAAGATTTTTACTAAAATCCTAACTTATAGACTTGATAAACATGTTGGTGCGCTGACTGATAGTACTGAAGTAGGTTTTTTGAAACAGCGCTTTGGCTATGATAATATTAGAACGCTATTAGATGTTTTAAATCTCTCTGGTGTGGGGGCTGAAAAATTATTTTTTATTTTTTTTTATGCCGAAAAGGCTTTTGACAGCGTAAATTGGACCTTTTTGAACTTTACGCTGATGAAGATGGGTTTTGGTCCTTTGTTCATTAATGCTGTTGGGGCGTTACAACTAGATATTAGTGCTAGAGTTTGGGTGAATGGGTTATTATCGGCTCCTTTCAACTTATTCAAAGGTACTCGTCAAGGATGTCCTTTATCGCCTTACCTTTTTAACTTGGCTTTGGAACAGTTTTTGCTTTATATTAGACAATCTCGGTGTCTTTCAGGTTTTAGGATGGGTGATCTTGAAGTTTGTGTTGGATTATGCTGATGATGTTACGATACTCCTTGGTGATTCTGAAATTGGTGGTTATATACTTCGAGATATGGTCGAGGACATGGGTCAGGATACAGAGTCAATTGAGAAAAAAACTGTAGTATTCCCTGTCCGTGACACGCCTGTGCGGGATCAATTATTAAACTGGAATTGTAAATGGAAAAACAGTTCTGTGAAGTATTTGGGCGTATACCTAACTAGAGATATGAAGAGGTTGGCTGGGTTTAATGTTGATAAAATCATTGAAATTCTCAGGAAGGACATTCATAAATGGGACCGACTATCATTGTCGGTTTGGGCTAAAGTCAGTGCCATCAAGATGGTGCTCTTACCTAAGGTTTTGTATGTTATCCAATCTCTTCCATTGAGGTTTTCGAAAAAAACTATTGGTCAGGTGGAAAAAGTATTTGAGGAATTCTTATGGGGTGCTAGGAAAAGGCCCAAGATACCGAGATATTTGATGATTCGAGGGACTGCAGAAGGTGGTTTTGGTTTTCCTGTTCTTGAGAATTATTTCAATGGTTTTTTATTAAAGATATCTTCCGTTTACTTCTCTACTAGACCTGTTGTTCCGCTTTGGGCTAGAATTGAGGAAAATATGTTGAGTCCTTTTCAGAGGAAAAGTTTATACTCCTTTGGTAAGTTACCTCGGCAAGTGACTAAATTGCAATCTGTGGTGGTCACTAAAGATGCTATTGTCTTTTTGGTTTCTGGTGGTGGACAAGGATTATATTTATATGAGGAAGCTTCAATCTGGCAGAACCCAAGCTTGCAAATTAATAATAGGATGTTGTATTGGAGGAGCTGGATTAATAGGGGCCTATTATTATTGAGAGACATCTGGTATGATGGGGGTATGAAGCCTTTTGAGGATTTGATGGTTGTATTTGATTTACATCGGAGGGAGTTGCGAAGGTATAATTTGTTGGCTGCTTTGATGTTGGAGAGGAGTCAGATGATTGACCTGCCTTTGTTGCAAAGACCCGAGAGGTGTGATCTTCTCTCTTCTGTGCCTCATAAGGTGTCTAGTTTGTTGAAACTCTTTCCGTCTGATGATCGGTCCTTGGTATCATGGGATAAATTGAGGTGTACATGGTCTGATGAACTTGGGGAAGCCATTCCGCTGAAAGATTGGGAGAATATGTGGAAGGTTCCAATTAGGGCAAGGGCTGATTTGAGTTGGCGCTTTATTCATCAGAGAATTTTAGGACGTCTTTATTGGATGCCGGATAAGATGTTTAAATTGGGACTTGATGTTACGGATAGATGCTGGGGTTGTTTGAAAGAGAAGGGAACTTTGCTACACATGTTATGGGATTCCGACAAGGTAGTGGGGTTTTGAAATGATGTCTTGGACAGAGTGGATATGGTGTGTGAGATCGCTTTTCCTAGAAATCCATTAGCAGTGATTTTGAAATCTTCGAGTAGTGCGAGACATTTTGAATATCTGATGTTGTGTTGGATTGCTAAGGTCTCCTTGGTTGCTGTCCGTCTGATATTGAGAGTCTAGAAGACTAGGAAAAAGCCGTGTGTGGATGATTGGGTGGTTCAACTGCAAGTACTTTCTCGTTTTGAGGAATTGAAATTGAGTAGGCTTCACAAAGAGGATATTTATGATGTGCAGTGGGGTAAATTCAATGCATTTTATGCCTGATGCTCTATCAGATGATTTTGTTTTTTATTTTTTGCTTATCTTTTTCCTTAGGTGGTAGGGGGTCGGAGGGGAGGGTCGATGTTTGTGTTGTCTTTGTTATGTATTCTTGTTGGTTAGGTGTATGAATTATATTTAAGATAGTTAATTAATGACGAATGGTCAATTAAGGATTATAGTGTTTTCTTTCCAATGTTGTTGACTTGTTATGTTTATTGCATTTTATAGTTGCTTATACTTTGAGTGTTTAATTTATGGTTATCTGTTCTAAGTTGTAATTCTTTTGGAATAATCTAAATAAAGTGTTTTTAAAAAAAAAGAACTTGAGGGGCCCCGGGCTGAACGGCCTAGCGAATGCCAAAAGAAAATCCTAAAATGTGGTCAGGAATCCTAAAAATCCTATACTATAGGGTGTTCCAAGCACAGGCCATTCCAATCTCGTGGCAGCAGGCCGTCTACCAAAAAGGAGATTGCTCCTTGCCAGAAAACTATAGGCTCCTGTCACTGCTGGACACATTGTTCTGTAGAGCATCCGCCCCCGGGGGCACCACTTTATATGCCATCTGCTTGTACTTCAGGGTGGCTTTTGAAAGTGTTTACCATGCAAGACTATGGTATAAATTGGAAATTGGGGGGTGCCCTGCGTGGCTTATCGATGTTCTAAAGGGTCTCCATCTGGACACCAAAGCAAGTGTGCACTTAGACGACCAGGGAAAAGTGACTAAACTGATTAGTATCCTAAGGGGGGTAAAGCAAGGCTGTACTATGGCTCCACTTATGTACAATACATTCTTGGCAGATCTCCCCTGGTGTTTTAACTCAGGCCTAGGGTGTTACCCTAGAATTGGCAACAAACTGATACTGTGTATGCTTAGGGTTTCCTGTTTTAGGGGTTTATTATTTTTTACTTCCAGGGCTGTTTTTTCAGTGTTTTAAAACATTTTCAGGATCTGTGTTTATCAGTGTAATCCTGTGTGCCCACTTCAAAAAGTCACAGATAACTGTATTTTCCAGTGTAAACACACAAATATTCTTTTATTGTTTCATTGCGCGCATAAGTAGGGTACTTACGGCAAGATGTTATGAACACTTTCCAGATAATAAAGATGAATGGGTTAATCCAAAAAAGAAAAAAAGGGAAAATAAAATATAAAAATAAGAACGGAAAGTGAAAAAGAGAAAAAAAAGAGTCATCAGAAAGTAATGTCATAACATCAAAGGATGGTTATAAATAAGTATCCCTCAAGAACAAGTGTTAGTACACACAGGCAACAAGAAACAGTAAGAAACAACCAATAATAGCGTCAAGTTGTCTACCCGGCTTGCAAAGCTTTGGAGTAAGCATTCGAAATATCGAAAGACCACTGTACAAAATGATAACTATGGAAGCAATTTCTGTAAAATGAAGAAAAATGGCAACACAACCATAATAAATGACAAAGCTGATGGTAATGCAACCTGAAGTAGATACTCCTTTACACGTTTTTTGAAAATGGTAAGAGAAGTGTATAAAACGAAGGAAAAGCAATCCATAATTCAGGAGCAATTACTGCAAGGAACGAAAACGTGATGCAGCACAGGGTGGGCAAGTCACTGACAACAACACTTGAGAACAGGATCGACCCTGAGGATGTCTGGCAGATCCATCATCCTCAGGATAGGCAGTGTACATTATATTTGGTGGATGTCTGGCAGATCCATCATCCTCGAGATAGGGACTGTACATTATTCTCATGCATTCATAACATCTCCTTGAGGATTGACTTCTATCTTCTCTCCACAACTCTAATGATAAGGTCACTGAAAGCAGACACACAACTCTAATGAGAGGGGCACTGAAAGGATTGAAACATCCGATAGTTCCATTGTGCATGTCTCTGTCAGTCTTGAACATATGATAAAGTACCAGCAGGCCAGGGAGATTGAACACGTCCATCCTGTTGGGTCTGGGATTTAAGGGCAGACTTCGCAAAGATATGGTGCTTTAGTAGGTGCAAATAGGGGGTCTTCCGATTCCCTGCTTACGGTGTGGAATGCCATGAAGGAGACACTGAGGGGGATCTATAATCAGCTTTAGCATCTCACATTAAGAAGTTAAAGGATAGCAAATGGCATACCTTGGAAGCTGTGCCACTTCTAAGTTGCAGTCAGACCGGACATATGTGTGACTGCTCAGCTACAATCCGGTCTAAACTTGCTTCTCCAAAAGAAAACCTCAAAACAAAAAACCAGCAAAGAGACGTTTGCAGAGATGGGTGCTGGTTTCTGGTCCCAGCCCTGTTCCTGTTAGTAAAGGCTTTCACCAGTGATTTAAGTTACAAAAAAAGACAGTTCTTAGTGTGCTGGAAAGTTGTCCAGTTGTCCCAGTCAAGGTCAGTCTCCCTCTGTCTCTTCCTCTCCTCCCCTCTGGCATTCTTTCAATCTTTCATCCTCCTCACTCTGGGGTTCTCTCAGTGTTCACTCCTCATTTTGGGAGTCTCTCCCCACTCTGGAGCTCTACTTCTTCTCACTCCCTGTATGGGTTATTCTTTGGCTCTCCCCACTCTGGGTCTCTTCTTACTCTCACTCCCCACTCTGGGGTGGTCTCAGGAACTGTGTGTTCTGGGGTTCTTTACTTTCTCACTCCCCTTCTGTGGGGTATGCTTCTCCTTTTTCCCTCTTTCGCCCGCCTCCCATTCCACTGGAGCCTTCGCGTACCGGATATTCTCAAGCGTTGCTCCACGGGAGGTGGCATGGAGTCATCCGGCTCTCAGTTTGTCGTGGAGCAACTTACAGAACCTTTTTAGCTGGGCTCCATGTCAGATTTCCCAGGCTCTTCTAACCCGTTCCTGCAGCTTGGTCTGTGCAGAGTCGCTTATGCAACGGTTCAGCTGGGGTCTGCTTCAGCATTTTGAGGGTCTTCCCCATAGCTCTCGCAGATTCTTGTGGCTGCTCCGGCCAGTCATCACCTGCACCCTTGTGGTCCGACACGCTAGCACTGGTGTCCTTGCTCCCCCACCAGACACCCCTCCTTTTACCAGTTTGGCATGGTTAAACTATGCAGGGCCTGCTGAGGATCCTTCGTGATTGGTTCTCTGAGGGAGGCTAATCCAAGGGGCTGGTTCACACGTCACTCCTCATTTTTTACAGGAGAGTGGGCATACCTATGGTCAGAAGTCTGTGATTAATAATGGGTGTATCTGTTCAATGTAAAACCTAGCCCCTAGATACCCTACAAAGTTGTCAGTACTAGGGGTGGGGGGGGGGGTTGGATGGCGATTTATACCTCAAGAGTCACCTCCAGAGGAATCCCGCTTATGCTGTGCCCCAATGGATGTTAAGCATAGTGGTCACACCTCTCTAGTCCCAAAGGGGGTTGCGCCTCCTTTGGGAGAGGCGACGATCTCTCTGGATTCATCAAAATGCTCTATATCCCCTTTGTTCATTGTTCTCCATAGAACGAATCCCTTCTGAGGAAAAATTGTGCATAACCAGATCACATAGGGTCATAACATGGCAACCTTGTCTTAGTGCGGTTAGAGTGAACTTTTTCCGACAGCTGGTTGCTTCCTTACGTAGAAACTAGGGCATAACTCAGAATGGTCAAACACTTTTGGTAGTCATGGATAGCAGAGTGAATACAGAAGGTCTGTCAGGTGTGATCAGAGTAGGACTAAGTACCTACAATTCAAATATAAGCTCTTGGAGCAAGAACATCATGACTATGTGTTCATGAAAATCGTCCCCAGGCTGGCTCAATGGGTACGTGGTGGAATAGGTGGCCCTCCTGTCCTGCAAAAAAATTATGTCAAGTGGGTGTTCTCCTGCTTTCGCGATAGATGGTTTTATCACTACGTGGCAATCCCTAGCTAGGCTTGCAGAGGACTGTGCCAGACTTTACTGGAGAAAAGCAGTTAAATTTTAAAATGGCATTCGTTACACAATAAGAAACTATGATCTTAATTGGAATTTGTAACAGCAGAAAATTGTTTCGTGTTGACAGGATGTCAGAGTGGGTGGCAAAGCTAAGCCTCTAACAATTTGCTCTCTGGGAAACTGACTCACTCGTTCTGGGAGTGTTTGAGGGTTTAGTCCTTTTGGGTGGTGGTTCTAGATCAAATACATTTGGTTGTGTGGCCCCAATATAGAGATCTTGCCCTTGTAAAACTCCTGTGTCAGCCCAACACTAAAAACAAGCTCAACTTTCCCCAGAAGCTACACAAATTATGAGGCTTTGTAAACCCAGTGTGACAAATGTGGGGCATTTATTGCCTCTCTTCAGGGGAGAGCAATTCCCTTTGGAATTAGAGAGGTGAGTCTGCTAAGCTTAACGCCCCCTAAAGGCAGGGTAGAGCACCTGAAATCCCAGGGTGGGCTGAGAAAAGCCAAACCCTAGAGCAGGGTAAAAACATTGAAAGCCCTAGCTAGGCTAAGCGAAACCGTGCCCCAAGGCGGGAAAGCAATGCTGAAAGCCCAAGGCGGGCTGAGAGTCATCGAATCCCAAGTTGGGGTGAGAAACTGGAATCCAGACAAAAGGCTCACCAAAACGTTTAATCCGCAAGAGAAGGTGAACGACCACCGAAACCAAGCCTGAGAAATGAATACCAAAATTTGAGGTTGGTTGGACAGCCAGAGACCTGGTACAGTGCTCGACAAGTAAGAGACAAATCTACTGAAACAAACTTTACAGTCAAAGACATTGAGAATACGAGCATGAACTGTGCAACAGGGCAGGAACCCTAGTGAGCAGTCCTCACCAAAGAAGCAGCATCAAAAACCAACCACCATTCAATTAAGAGCGCCAAGGCCCAAATACATAATAAACTTCCTACATTTATTTTTGTTACTTTACAGTGGTAGGGTCAGAGTTTAGGCAAGTATATGTTTTTGGAGAGGGGACCGTTATTGTTGGGTTATCAAAGACATCTTAATGAGCTCCTGTTTACACCTTTTTTGTTGTAAAAAAGGGTCCACACCCCGAGACGTAGGAATAGCATAGGTTTTGTTGTGCTGCAATAATAAACCTGAGGTTTGAACACAATGGGCCTCATTACGACCCAGGCGGTAACCATGGCGCTATTTGCGCCATGGTTGCCCCCAAAACCTTACCGATTCCGCCATGGTGAATGAAGCAATTACCGCCCCATTCCAAGGTTGGTGGGGGCGGTAATTCCCCATTCACCATGGCCCTTCCCCATTCCCATTGAGCCCCCATAGGGCTCAATGGGAATGGGGAAGGCACTAATAACGGTACTGCTAATTGCGGTACCGTTATTAACTCCGAAGTCCCTTTGCGGGTCCCGTCCTTAACGCCTGGTAAAACCAGGCGTTAAGGGAGGACCTGCAAAGGGAACTCGTAGTAGGGCGGTAAGGGATTACCGGTACCGGTGCCCTTACCGGTACCGGTAATCCATTACCGCCCGGGTCGTAATGAGGCCCAATACCTCCTTGTCCACCTCCTAATTCTGACCTACCATACAGTGTCCTCTCGTAAAAGAATGTGTTAATGAATTCCAGTTGCTCGGATGGCGTGAACAAGTGCAGGTGTAACGTGGTGTCAATCCTTTGTCCTATGAGGATATTTGAGGTAACGTTTAGGACCTATATGTTTGACAAGTTTGGTTCGGTCTTCACCATGCTTCTCCATAGTTTCCCACAGGTGTTGGCCCATGTTGCATGCTGGGTAATGAACATGTTCCCTGGCCTGCTACCCTCACTTGTTGTGATCCCAACCATTTCTCTCTTGTTTTCTTCTCTCTTCTCTTCATATCCTCTTTCAGGCAAAGATCTATCAAGGTTTCCGTTTGAAAATTACACGTTTATGCTTTTGATGTGGGGCCATCACTGTTGTCAATTCAATGTTGTGCTTCAGGGCCAGTCTGATGCGCCTTGTATTACTGTTATTTGTTATCAAGGGTATTTGTACTAACCCAAACATGGCATGTTATTGTATTTTATGCTTCATTCAATAAAATGTTTATATATCTAGGTCCCCTCTAACAAACTAATGCTACCATGTATAATCAATTGAAATAGAGTTGAATTGCCGGGGAACGGGAACACCAAACAGTTCGATTAGGGCCCAAATGTTTGAGTCTGACTGGCTGGTCATTTACTGCAAACTCTTCAATGATGCTAGAGTAACCTTCATCTTCAGAAGCAGGTGCAACGAATATTGTCACCTCCCACAACAAGGTATGAAAGAGGCTATTGAGAAACAGGTGTTTGTCTTTATAGAGATTATCACCAAATCAAGGGTCATTAACTCTGTTTGATAGGCAACTGGCTCAAGCATGGGGAACGCCAGAACTGCTGACGCTTGTTTCTGAGTAGTGGCCACAGCTCCTGGATAGATGTTTCTTCTACACGTTTTCAGTTTCCCTACCTTTTTAGCCTCTTTGATGAACAGCATGAAAGTTCCATTATGCATGAAGGACTCGCCTGACAAAGGACCCACCTGACATGGGGAAGTCAAACAGACTGATAAGCCTAACTGAAATTCACTGCAAAGCATTTTACAAGAAGATCCTGACTAACCTGGAAGATTAGATTCACGACAAAAGATCTTGTCCCAGATTGAAGGGGTGGGGGATTTGGCAAAGTCTTGCAAGAACTGATGTGACATGGCAAGTAGTCTGGCCCAGTCAAGAGGGGCTAGGGTCCCCTGCCTGCCTGGGTGAGAGGTGTACCAGGGTGGAAGCCCAAACCATTCTTACCCCAGAGAGGGAAGGTGGCAGTTGGGAGGGCCCAAGTTCATGTCCCCTCCCTAAAGGGCTATATGTGCTTGGGTAGTACCACCAGTAACTACCCCATGCTTTTCCATGCAGCTGCAGACTATTTTTGTCTTTTCATTGCAGGCCACAACATCCATCAATGATCTGGACAGACCACCCGCAACATGACCGTCCACCAGAGCAGAGCCTCCAGTAAGACAGCTACAGTCACCAGATCTGCTCCAACACCATGCTTGGTAAATTAGAGCACAGCAAGTCGCGGCTGCTGATGCTACTAGATCTTTCGGCAGCCTTCGACTTGCTGGACCACAAAATCCTGCTCAAAAGGATGGCGACTGTTGGAGGTTTATCCAGCAACGCCATCATCTAGCTTAGATCCTACTTGGAGGGCCGCCAGTCTTGTGTTCTCTGGGGTGATTGTGTTTCTGAGCCACAAACAATAACATGCAGAGTCCCTCAAGGGGCATGCCTTTCACCTTTATTGTTCAACATTTATATATTACCTCTATGTGTTGAGTTGGAAACCCTGGGGATCTTCTTCTGCAATTATGCAGATGATTTCCAGTTGGTATTGTACATAACGGGGAACTATGAAGTTGATCAACAAACTTTGACTGTAGCATATCACGTCATTAAACAATGGATGTTAGTGAACTGGCTCTGTTTAAATGCCGCCAAAACGGAGCTGATGCTTTTCGGCTCACAACACGCTCAATCGAAATTGAACCAAAAATATAATTGCTTTTCCATTGAAGGTAATCAAATTAAGATTGTGCAGAAAGTTAAGACCTTGGGCACTTATAAGGAGGAAAGTCTTGACAGTGAGGCACATGTCACAGCCGTCTCTATCAATACCAACTACCACCTTAAGGTACTTAGACAAGTTGCCCCGCTAATATCGGTGGAAAACCGTATAAAACTTGTAAGAGCAGTAATTCTGCCACGTGTTGACTATTGCAATACCTTACTAGGAGCAGCCAGTAAGGCAAATGTCCAACAGCTGCAGAAAATACAAAACGCAGCGGTACGAATCATCTTTCAGATGAAAAGTTTCGAACCTACTAGTGCTGCTAGAAGAAAGCTTCACTGGCTCCCGGTGGCAGCTCGTATCTAATTTAAATTGCTTACCCCACATGCCACAAATGTATCTTTGGAAATAACCCCTCATATCTGAAGGAGAGGATTAACATCTATCAGCCGAATAGATACTTAAGATCAATGGAGGGTTCTCTGTTGGTACTTCCACAAACAAAAAGATCTCGTGGACTGGGGCGAGCCTTTCATGTTCGGGGTGCACAAGCCTGGAACGCACTACCAACCAGGATATGTAAAATTGAGGATCATCTTTTCCGCAAACAGTTAAAAACAAGTCTGTTTAGTTAGGATCTATCTTAGTTCCTCACCATCTCTGTCTTTCGGCGCCTGGATGCCTGCGGGCTTTGGCGCCTTATAAATCTGAATAACATAACATAACACCAGAGAGAAGGGGAACCGCTTTGTGGAGCAGTAGAGACCATACACAGCCACAACGAATGCTGCATGCCACCGGCTGCACCAGAGCATGCCACAATCAAGCAGCTGAGACAGAGCTCCTCAAGCTGAACTTTTTTCCAAACATGCCACTGAGTGACTCCACCAATGTCAAATCAAGAGATAAACCAACACTTAACTTTGACTCAGCCATGGTGCGGTTCACTGGTACAAATGGGTTCATTTTCCAGTGAGGCCCATCATTAGACCAGTGCAACTGACATGTGAGAAAAAGGAGGAAGGGCTTATTCCTCTTTTTATGTATTTTGAGGTCTGTAACTCCTCCCAGTCAGGGGAGACGTGGTGAGATAGGCCCAGAAGAAGAGGAACAATGGGAGAAGGAGTAAAGGATATAGCTGGGGACAGGAAACATGAAGGTGTGGGTTGTCCGGGTAAGGTCGAAGAAGGAGGTGGCTGACTAAGATACCAGAAGGAGGAAAGATAGTGGACAGGAGTGTGGCAGTGATTTTCTGAGAAGGTGAGGTAGTGGATGCTGAGTGTAAGTGCCACTGTGTTGTTAGTATGCGTGTAAGGTAGGGTGACTGAGTAGAAGGTGGGGTGCAGATCAGAAGTAGAGTGGAGATGGGAAAGCAGCAGTATAAGAGTGGAGTGGGGAGAGTAACAGGGGAGTGTAGGAAGGAGAAAAAGCAGAGGGTGGAGAAAGGTTAAAGAGAGAGACAGACCTACATCAGAGGGACAGCAGGGGAAGACAGGAAGAGAGAGGTGGAGTTGGAGATAGCAGAGTCCTGGTTTACGGAGGGTCTTGCTTTCTCTAGAAGAGAGAGGGGGAGAAAGAAAGAAAGAGAGAGGAAGATAGAGAAAGAGAGAAATAGAAAGGAAGACAGAGAGAGAGAGAGAGAGAGAGAGAGAGACTTTATGTGGCCTTCGATTTTGCTTCAGCTTTTGAACGCGTGTCTAGGGAAAGGCTGTCAGCAAAACTATCCTCCTTTGAGCAGACAAAAACATGTTGCAATCGATAATGGCCCCATACACAGGTGTAACAGACAAGTGGGGTATAGGGGTGCACAGAACAATTTAGATAATCATAAACACTTGAGGAGAGAAAATAAATTTCAGGAAGATGTATATCAGCAATGATTAGATAACAATGTGATAATAATTTCAGGTGCAGGCGGGCATACGTCACAAGGCCACTTGGGACAGAGAAAATCGAGCAGAACCAGAGCTGTGTATTGCTACAGAGCAAGCCCAAATGCACTCTCCAGGGAAGAAAATCCCTCTATTAAGGTAAGTAACTCTCATAGTTTTAGCGCGTATAGGCGAATTTCTGGGTACTGGAGTACCTGGTTGCATTCAAACACTTAGTATTAAAAGGTAAATAGAAATTCCTTGTTAGGTGACAAACATGGCATTTAGAAACTTCATTAAGAAATGTACATATAAATCAGAGCCTGAATTATAGAGCTAACTCTTGAATTTTTAATTTGTCAAAAACAACGAGTTATTAGAAGTGATAGGATCAAATTTACACAGTGTCCTCTATTAAAGCCATAGGGAGCACATTAGTCAATGTAGCATACAATGTACAGAACTTTTATCAAACATAGGAAATGCCTTACAACGACTGGCATTGTGTAAATCAGTCACAAGAATCTATACAGAAAAGTGTCACTTCACACATTCAGAATCAATAGTTTAAAGCAACATAAACTTCCAGTGGAAAAGTCTCCTTTGGATGTTAGAAAAAGGGAGATGACCGACGCGTTTCGGTTCAAAGAACCATCTTCAGGGTATAAAATTTCACTGTTCCTATTTCACATCAATATTCATAACATGGACCCTCTAGGGTAATAGAGAAAAGGCACTAATCAGTCTAATGTCTTATTTCATAGAATCTGTTAAAGTGATTTGGAGGATAGAAAACACTAACCTTGCTGATACAGAAGCGAGGCGTCCAGTCAAAAGCCAGCCAACTGGTGGACAAGCCAGAGGACAGAGCCGAGATGGGATGCGGCCAATAGAGTATCTAAAATAAAGATCATAAAGGACCCAGATATCAGAAACAGAAACCAGCCTAGCGGGGACAGGCTACTGGTCAATACGGAATAGTGGAAAAAGAGATACTGCATGTAAAAGGACAGATTGCCATGTGCACGGCAGAGCTGCGTCATGGACAGAGATGTAAGTAAAGAGGATCCAGCGTGTCCAGGAAGCTGCAACAGAACCTCACGGACAAACGCACGTCCATCTGTAAAATGGGCCGAATAACGAACCCGGAGTAATCCGGTGGAAATGTAGCTGCATCAGCTAGGGATACAGGCAGGAGTAAAAAGAAACAGGCGCTATGGCTATGGCGTTATGTGTCGTCCTGGCAACCCCGCGCATGCACGCGGTTTGCCAGGACGACGTCCATCTAGGAGTGGGCAAAGGCGGAGCTGAGTAGCCACGGCAAACACTACGAGGGATGAACACTCAAAGGAGACAATCTCCCGAGTCAGACGAACTATGGGAGCACAGCAGGGGAGCATAAACGCAGCCCACATGGGACCGCAGAGTGCTCACAAGGTGCAACAAAAGGTATGGCATGTATGCGAGCGCGCATGGGGGCACAACCACAGCTCAAAGGAACTGCGGGGTGCCCCCATGGCGCTAGAGGGTAAACACGGACAGCCGCAAAATGGCTACCGTGAGAGTAATGGAATGACAGGCCAGGTAAATAATGGTAAAAAGCAGGAAGATCCTGCAGGCCAACACAGAGACACAGTCCAACGGGGCAAGGGGGCCGACACAAAAGGTGACACAACCCGGGGCAACAATTCATGTGGCTAGAACATGAAACTTAGCAAAACAATGTACATACTGGATGTGGATAGATTGGACAAAGAAATGTCGACAAGAACATAAGTAAAACATATATGAATCATAAGTAAAATATATATGGATCAACTAGGCTCAAGTCTCTTGGAGACTCACAACTGAAATGTGTCATCTTGGAGCAAGTGACAATGGGAAGCAGGGGTGGGGATGTCCAGCGGAAACTGTTGCAACGAGAAATCCTGTGGATTGAACTTTTGGATTCACTCAGCCCCCGCGGCATGAACACGGAGTTCGATCTTATGTGCTTTGTGTAACTCCAAGAGACTTGAGCCCAGTTGATCCATATATATTTTACTTATGATTCATATATGTTTTACTTATGTTCTTGTCGACATTTCTTTGTCCAATGTATCCACATCCAGTATGTACATTGTTTTGCTAATTTTCATGTTCATTCTACATTGGTGGAACTAATGTTTTTATTTATTTTGTGTATGTTCTAATCAATCCATGCGTTAGTTTGCCTGACTCAACACTACAATTTACTTTTGTCCAGTGACTGTAGCCCTTCAGATCGCACAGAGGGTGAGTGTCTGCTTTCCATTCGCCTACCCCATACAGTGCCCCTAGAGTCCTTTTGCCATTCCAGTGGCGTTTCTAGCCACATGAATTGTTGCCCCGGGTTGTGTCTCTTTGGCACCGCACCTTTTGTGTCGGCCCCCTTGCCCTGTTGGACTGTGTTCCTGTGTTGGCCTGCAGGATCTTCCTGCTTTTTACCATTATTTACCTGGCCTGTCATTCCATTACTCTCACGGTGGCCATTTTGCGGCTGTCCGTGTTTAACCTCTAGCGCCATGGGGGCACCCCGCAGTTCCTTTGAGCTGTGGTTGTGCCCCCTTGCACGCTCGCGTACATGCCATACCTTTTGTTGCACCTTGTGAGCACTCTGCGGTCCCATGTGGGCTGCGTTTATGCTCCCCTGCTGTGCTCCCATAGTTTTTCTGACTCGGGAGTTTGTCTCCTTTGAGTGTTCATCCCTCGTAGTGTTTGCTGCATTGCCTTGGCTACTCAGCTCCGCCTTTGCGGGGTTGCCTGGACGACACATAACGCCATTCTCCAGTCTGGGCGCACGTTGCAGCGGACAGACTCCACAGAGATCCTCGCAAACTGAAGTACGTTTTTCACAGCGCACCCGTTTCTTTTTACTCCTGCCTGTATCCCTAGCTGATGCAGCTACATTTCCACCGGATTACTCCGGGTTCGTTATTCGGCCCATTTTACAGATGGACGTGTGTTTGTCCGTGAGGTTCTGTTGCAGCTTCCTGGACACACTGGATCCTCTTTACTTACATCTCTGTCCATGGTGCGGCTCTGCCGTGCACATGGCAATCTGACCTTTTACATGCAGTATCTCTTTTTCCACTATTCCGTATTGACCAGTAGCCTGTCCCCGCTAGGCTGGTTTCTGTTTCTGATATATGGGTCCTTTATGATCTTTATTTTAGATACTCTATTGGCCGCATCCCATCTCGGCTCTGTCCTCTGGCTTGTCCACCAGTTGGCTGGCCTTTGAGTGGACACCTCGCTTCTGTATCAGCAAGGTTAGTGTTGTCTATCCTCCCAATCACTTTAAAAGATTCTATGAAATACGACATTAGACTGATTAGTGCCTTTTCTCTATTACCCTACAGGGTCCATGTTATGAATATTGATGTGAAATAGGAACAGTGAAAGTTTATAGCCTGAAGATGGTTCTTTGAACCGAAACGCGTCGGTCATCTCCCTTTATCTACCATCCAAAAAAAGGAGACTTTTCCACTGGAAGTTTATGTTGTTTTAAACTATTGATTCTGAATGTGTGAAGTGACACTTTTCTGTATACATTCTTGTGACTGATTTACACAATGCCAGTCGTTGTAACGCATTTCCTATGTTTGATAAAAGTTCTGTACATTATATGCTACAGGGACTAATGTGCTCCCTATGGCTTTAATAGAGGACACTGTGTAAATTTTATCCTATCACTTCTAATAACTCGTTGGATTTGACAAATTAAAAATTCAAGAGTTAGCTCTATAATTCAGGCTCTGATTTATATGTACATTTCTTACTGAAGTTTCTAAATGTCATGTTTGTTAACTAACGAGGAATTTCTATTTACCTTTTAATACTAAGTGTTTGAATGCAACCAGGTACTCCAGTACCCAGAAATTCGCCTATACAGCGCTAAAACTATTAGAGTTATTTACCTTAAAAGAGGGATTTTCTTCCCTGGAGAGTGCATTTGGGCTTGCTCTGTAGCAATACACAGCTCTGGTTCTGCCCCATACACAGGTGTTACATGGCAAGTGAGGTTGTCCCAAACTTGGAAACTGCGTAAGCCCTTCAGCACTACTAGCGCTATTAAACAAAGCTGCTTCCTTGCACCGTAGAAATGTTCACCATACACAACAACATGTATGAAACCATACAGGAAGCCACAAAAGACTTTACAGCTATTGAGTTCTTCACTATTCTCATTTCACTATATGACGATGACTCCATTATTATCGCCCTGTCAAGGGGGTGACTTCGGGGGCTTTTGGATGATGGGCCCGCAGGCTGTATGTGGAGGTTCTGTGCTCACCTTCAACTCACCTTCAACTGGTCCCTGCCACAGGGCAGGGAACAATAACAGGAGGTCAGTGAAGGACAGTCATAACCGTAACCCTCCCCGTGACGCCAGCAGACAGCTATGGAATAGCCTTCGAAACTGTGATCCTCCCGTCTGCACCAACATTAACCCTCAACAACTGAGATACTCAGAATCCCTCTTCAGGCAGACCAAACTTCCAGAGAGAGGAAACAAATGTTTTGCGCCAAAGTAAGTCGGTTTTACCCACACAATACTTGGGGTATTTGTCTAGCTACTATTATTAGTAAATTTGCATTGCCGGAAAGTTAGGCCAACACCGTAGGGAGATGCTTTGCAAGCTCCGGAAAGCCCTTCTAAGATCAAAGTCCCAGAAACACTTTACAATCTTACCAGTCCATTGTCTCACGGCAGAGCATTTGCACGCCAACTTTACAAAGTTGCCAGTTAACCCTGAATCAGCATTCTCTACACACTTGTGTGAATCATAACACTTGTCAAAACCTTTGTCTTCATACAGTGGGTAAATTGGAGACCTGGGTTCTTCCCACAGAGTGCAAGGCAATCGCACAAAGGGGAATTGACCTAAGAGGACCACCTGCCTTGATAAACCTGGAAAGGTCAGCTAATCCCAGCCTGGCCACAACTACAAAAAACGGGTGCAGGCCCTCACAGAGAGATCCACCAAGGGAAGGGCACAGAGCGCTATCTAAAGCAGAGACTGCAGTCAGCCAGTGTGGGATACAGTTGGAGCTTTTCCCCAGTTGGATAAGGCAGTGACTGGAAAGGTGAAATAAGGTTGGAGAGGTGGCAGCAGAGGAGGGGTGGAGGAGGTAGAATTATGAGGGAAGGCGAAGGAGGTAAGATTGAGAGTGAAGAAGGAGGCAACTTCGGGAGGAGAGGGTGGCAGTATGGGATTGGCAAAATCGAAAGTGGAGGAGATACATTAAGAGCGGAGGAGGATGCGGTAACGGAAATAGGTGAAGTAGTAGTCAGGAGGATTGGTTAACACCAGGGAAGGAAAAGAAGGAGGTGGTGACAAGAGGAGTTGGCAATAACCTCAGGAAGTGACATACACGCAGGCAGTGGAGGACAGTAGTCCGACAGTTACACAGAGCAGGAAGCTTCCAGAAGAACAGGTCCATCCAAGGCAGAAAAAAGAGTGTGGGTCAGGGTGGATACAATGAGAACACAGACACAGGAGGGAAGAGAAAAGAAAGGACCTAAAGGAATACCTCAATTTCTCCAGGTTAGATAACCCATCTGCTGGCAGGACAATGCGCCTGAGTTAGTCATGGGGTAAGAACCACAGAAAGCATGCAACTTGTCAGTTACCTGAAAAGGGATTTGGGCAACCCAATTTGCCACAGCCCATTGCATCAGGCCATGTCATTGGGCCACTTTGGGTTGACAGTGGGCATGACTGCAAATCATGCCAAATGGACGCATCTGGTGTCTTGGCTTGTCGGTTCCTACGGGAAATGGCACTGCAAGTGGAGGCACGTCAAGCCCCACTTCAGGAGGCTTAACGTTGTTCTGGGTATAGCCAAAAGTCATACCTCAGTCAAAGGACACACTGTGCATAGGCACAGACCATGCCCAGGGTGCACTACGGGTATGTTAGAGGAGACCATTAATAAAAACAAAACAACATTTGGTTAAAAGGACCTTATTGATAAAATTCAGTTACAAGGGACTATATAGTTGCAGTTCAAAATAAAGAACAGCACAAATTCACCAGTTATGGTTCTTAAACCAACGACAAATCAGCCACTGCTATACTAAAACAATCATATCTTGGCCAGAACCTAGCACTCTGCCCAGGGTATGGCCATGTCTCTGGTACTCCTGACCCCCACAATGTGCCACTGGGTATGGCAGCTTTGGTCACATCAGCCATGCTTGGGTCACCCTCGAACCACCCGATATGCCCACTGGGCTTGGGCTGCTCCATTTACAATGGAGGTGCTTTAGACGGGCCAAAGGCCCTGCCTTGGGCTAGCCTAAATGACAAGATGGCCCACAGGGCACCACATGCAGCTATGCCTAGAAGCTACATTGGGCCATGGCCTTCTGCCATGTCTGAGGCACCACTGAATATTAAACAAGGGTTACCTCACCCTAAGTTACTAGGGGAATCCAGACGTGGACCCCTTGCTCACTATTCTTAGAGAGGCACAGATCCACCCTACTGATGAGGTCCAGCCAGACCGAAACACGTGTCTGGGGTTTCTGTTGGTACTCTTGTTCAGAGGAGAATTGCCTAGCATTTTGGTGCTGGACTGCCTCAGGGCAGGACAAAGACTGATATGTTTGGGATATTTCTTCTCTGTGAAAGATAGTGAGCTAAAGACTCTGGGTAAGTCTCTCATAACCAGGACTAATGTCTGGCAGAGGGACTCCCAGGACCCCCCTTGTTAATTTGCATATTTAAGTAACTTTGGGTCTCACCCTAAGTTACTAGGGGAATCCAGACGTGGACCCTTTGCTCACTATTCTTAGAGAGGCACAGATCCACCCTACCGATGAGGTCCAACCAGACCGAAACGCGTGTCTGGGGTTTCTGTTGGTGCTCTTGTTCAGAGGAGAATTGCCTAGCATTTCGGTGCTGGACTGCCCCAGGGCAGGACAAAGACTGATATGTTTGGGATATTTCTTCTCTGTGAAAGATAGTGAGCTAAAGACTCTGGGTAAGTCTCTCGTAACCAGGACTAATGTCTGGCAGAGGGACTCCCAGGACCCCCCTTGTTAATTTGCATATTTAAGTAACTCTGGGTCTCACCCTAAGTTACTAGGGGAATCCAGACGTGGACCCCTTGCTCACTATTCTTAGAGAGGCACAGATCCACCCTACTGATGAGGTCCAACCAGACCGAAACGCGTGTCTGGGGTTTCTGTTGGTGCTCTTGTTCAGAGGAGAATTGCCTAGCATTTCGGTGCTGGACTGCCCCAGGGCAGGACAAAGACTGATATGTTTGGGATATTTCTTCTCTGTGAAAGATAGTGAGCTAAAGACTCTGGGTAAGTCTCTCCTAACCAGGACTAAATGTCTGGCAGAGGGACTCCCAGGACCCCCCTTGTTAATTTTGGGGCACCCCTGAGCCACCCAATGGGCCAACCAAGTATAATCTGTGACCATGCCCACTGGCCAACCATCTTGGGCCCCACGCTCCTGCACACTCCTCAATGTATCCACTCAGCATGGCCTATGGGCATGGCCATTTTGCACAGGACTGGGCCTTAGGCCATCATCCAGGCCACCATAACCCCTAAGAAGTGGCCACTTTGACAATGGAATGGGCAAAATTAGGTTTGCAGAAATGAATCTCCACTTTTTGTCTCATTTTCTCTCTAACAGAGAAAGATGGAGGAAAAGGCTAAGAGCCTATTTTATAGTCGAACGTGGAAATATCACAAGGTTATCCATTAAATCTATCACAACAGAACAATAATGTTCATGTGGAAACAATCAGCACTCTTTACTCTAAACCAAATCCTTCCCAAGCTCACCTTCACATGGCCCCTGCCAGTGACTAGCACTAACCTGACTTCCAATATATGCCTCTCTTTAACAAGTAATGAGCACCAGTGGATCACAGTCAGAACAATCCCCTCCATTTAACTTATTATTTAATGAGTTACAGTTAAAAACTTTACACATCATAAACCCATATTAAATTCCACATTATATCCACATTAAGATCATATTTAAATCCAAATTTTAAAAAACCACTAACTTAAAAAACATACAGACTTAAAACAATTATTATTGTCGAACTCCATAACACACCCATTTATAAAACGTATAATAGCATCTAAAACGCTACATCATAATTCATACTATGTCCTAATTCATCCATTTAAGCTTTCAACAATTACAATTGGTGTCAATTTAGCCAATGGGCTCTTACTGGGTGGTAAGGATGCCTCAAATTTTACATAAATTAACACCATTATATAACAGAAATTCATCACTTCCCATCGGCGTTCATAACTTACATTTTTGAATGAACATCAGCCATACTCTATAAAGTGTCAACTATTACTACCACTGTTCAGTCAGTACCTCCAGAAGGTTAGACCTTTAATTGATTCACAATCATGAACAAGGTCCCCAAGGTGTTGCATGTATAATGAACCCAGCTTGGAACACTCAGTTAAGACATGTTTTGCAGTTTCTAGGCAAGCTGTCTTATTGCCCACACGACAAACTCTGTTTTCCATTGATAGCTTTAATGCAGGTCCAGTAGTATCCAACACAGGAAATCGGTTTATACAAAGTAACAAAATAAACCTACAAAGATTTTTAGAGGGGCAAAGTTTCAAAAACGGCTGTGGCTCCCTAAAGGTGTAAATCATCATCGTGACGTGTACATAGGAATTAGATCTTGCCAAGTGGGCAAAATTGTTAATCCTGTCCCATTGGGTCCCCTTCAACTCAAAACCCAACTCCCATGTAGGGGATCAATCACTTGTTTCAAACGGTTAGTCTTGATTTTACGAACATCGTAGCTTTCTTAGTTCTAATTTTTTGTCCCAATAGTTTTAGTAAAGTGCATGTTGGATCAGTTAAGTCTTTAATATAAAGGAGACCATGCCTTTTCAAAACCGTGTCAACCATGGAGATAAGACTGAGTTCCAGTTGCATTATCTCCATGGGGACACACAGAGGAAGACCTACAACTTTCTTCCAAACGCGAGCCTCCAACTTCCCAACCCATAAAACGTTCATAATCTAAAGACTTTCTAGCCGATATAATATAGCTCGGCAATAGACGTATGGTCCCTTCCAAACTAAAGCCACCAGTATTATTGGTAAAAGTAGTTATAAGAGCCATCAGCTGAGCCGCCTTTCTATTTGTGTGAAATAATACATTCAGGATAACGCTTTTATGGCTCAAATCCGACTACCAAGTATCGATAACAATGTGTATATTTAACATTTATCCCTTTAATGAGAAGATTGGGTCTCATAACCTTCCCATACTTGAAAATAATTATCTGAGTTTTATTTCTATTTATAATAAGATGATTTTCTTCAGCATAATTCCTCAAGTCGTTAGCAGCATTCATCAACCCTGAGAAGGTATTATTTAGTATCACTAGGTCATCCGCATACAAAAGGCACTTAATATGATGTGACTGGATCTTCGGGGAACATGCCCTCGCCGTACCAAAGTATTGCGGAATGTGTGCTAAATATAGGTTGCAGAACAAGCGAGCCAAGATAACCCTGCTTCACCCCACTAGGCCGATTAATAGGCCGGCAAGGCTCCCCACCCTCCAACCTAACCTGGACTGTATTGTCCTCATGAAAAAGTTTCAAAAAACACAGTATCCATATCCTTCCAACTTCAACCACAATTTACTTCTGGAGACTGAATCAAAAGCCGACTGAAAGTCGACAAATAATGCATACAGTACTGGGCTCTTACTACATCTGACCCTTGAGGTCAATAAATCCATAAGTCTTAATTATGAACTGTAGAGGATCCCGGATGGAAGCTAGTTTGCAATGTGTCTAACAGTCCCTCAGACTCTGTCCAGGATAAAAGAGGCAAACACATTTACTTGAAGTATCTAGCATAGCCAGAAGTCGATAGTTTTCATGCAATATGTGCTTACCCTTTTTATAGACTGGAATTAATACAGAAGTTTTCCAAGATAGAGGAATGCTAGCAGTAGCTAGTACTTTACCAAATAAAATGTCTAAAAAATAAGCCCAAATCCCGGGTTTGTAGCTTTTAATTTCCCAATTTTATACAGGATTTCCTCTTTTTCAATTGACAATTGTGCTTTGTAATTAACCACCACCAATTTACCATTCATTGGCATAGCTTCCTCAAGAGCCAGAGCTTCTATATATGGACACCACTGCAATTCACTCACCGGATTAAGGATTTAGTAATTTTTAACACCTTTCGCCTCAAACAGCAGTTTACATATATCGCTTGTGTTCCTTTAATTTAGAACTTTTGGCATTCTCTGCCAAATTGTACTTTTAGTCGAGTGGTGCCAGAAGCACACCCACCCTGTGTATTTATTCTTAATTCTGTAGGTAGCTTTCAACACAGAGGGATCAATTCCACCACTCCTTATGCTGCGGACTTCCTGCCTCATCTCCCTCTTCCTGTGTCTTATAATTTTGTCATACACTGGGTGTCTACCAGTGCAATATACTAAATTTGTAGTTTTATGCATGGCTAATTTATAGGAGAGATGGTGCATCTAGTCCTCAATCGCATGTATATTCATCTGCTCAATTTAGTTTTCAGCCTCTTTAATATTACGGGTTGCTGTCTCCACATTTTTTTCGCCAAGCAATTAATTTGATTACTGGCATGGTTGATCTCTGAGGATCCAAGCGTGTGCTGAGATTTTATTTTGCCAAGTGATTCAATAGAGACAGAAATAGTAGCATGGTTGCTTAAATCATTTAACTTTACATCCATACACTGAATGTGTTGCGTTAGATGGGGATTTGCAAAAAAATAGTCTAAGTGGCTCTCTTGCTCTTTAGGTGCCAGGTATCATTCCCCGGAGAGTCGCCCAAAGTATGGCCATTAGTGTTTAAATCCCAATCCTTGAGAAATCCAATCCATTTACAACCATCCTTATTAGAGGAGGCATAATGCATAACAGATTTACTTACAACTCCAGTAAAGTCTTCAAGGATTTTTGGGCATTTACAGCAAGCATTTAAATAACCTCTGTAAGGAACTCATGGAGGCAACAGTAACGACAGACACAAGCAATCATGATTCAAAGGTGTTTATTTAAACAATATGCAGGTTGGAAAAACACCTAATCTAAATCTAAATGTAAGATGGGAGCAAGCGTCGACCATCAAATTAAAAAAATAAGGCAGTCCTTGGGGCGTCTTGTCAAAGTAAAAAGGGCCTACACTAAAAAATAACTATTGCCAATTCCTTACAACTAATTATAGAAAGAGTGTGCGATGGGGCTTTCAATAAAGAAAGAAGTGTTACCAAATAATACGTAGGATGCGATTGTCAAGGGTCTCGCTTCCCCGTGTTTTAAGCACGGGACAAGATGGATCTTCTGAGCACAGCACACGCTCTAGCATTCCCAGCACGAGCCGACAGTTCCGTTTAAGCTATCAGGTTCTTTGATGGTTAAGTCGTTTTGCAATAACAAGTCTCTTGCCTTTGAGGGCCTGGTAATTTCAACAAACACAAAGTTCTGTTTCACGTATGGCTTTGGGTGATAACTTCACCCCTGGGTCCCCCTCTTCTGGGGCAGACCCTTCACAAGTCGTATTCAACAAAATAACCAAACAGTTCCTTTCTCAGTGAACTTTGCATGGTGACTTTCCACCCCTGGATTTCCCTCTGCCGTGCTCGGACCCCAAAATTACAAGGAGGCACTTCATTTCCCCTTTTCTTGCAATGCTTCCTGCTTTCATGAATCACATTTTTCTTTTAAAACAATTCACTGTCTTTTCACCATGTGGGATTCGGTTCCCTTTTCTCCACAAACCTGTCGGTCAAAGACTTTCGACGTACGGAGGATTTGACAAGACTGCCGTAAGACCATTTTGCACCCCCTTTTGCCTTTTCCAAAGGCCTACTGGTTACGGCAGTCTCTACCATCAGGTAATCGCCCAGTTTTTCCTACTTGAGCATCCATGTGGCGCCAGACTTCTCTGTTGCTGGTTTCCCCGCCTTTTCATCAATGGTTCTTTTAGAGTTCAAATCAGCTGTTTTCTGCTGTTCGTTCAACACAGTTCGGTATCATTATCGGCTCTCCCTTGACTCACCAGTTGTGATGAACTGCTTTGCTTTCTCGTCTGTAGATTCAAGGTTGATACCACTGGGCCATGCGTCTCTCCCCGGATTGGCTGTCAGTGGAGGAGGCGTCAAGGCAATGTTGACATCTGCAGCAACACACGCTGGCTATTGTTCGTGGTCTTCCGATTCCTTCTCTTGAGGCTTCACGGGTCTCTGTCGATAAGGGCAAAGTCACTTCTCGCCTTGGTATCCTCTCGACTTATGCAGTCTTTCTCCTCCTTTTGAACTGCCGGGCTGAGTTACCTCTAATGTTGTGCAGTCTGCCTTGCACGTCCTGTGCTCTCGTGCTCCACCTTTTATCCCTGTGGGGAAGGGAAAGGGCCATCAGGTGCGTGTGATTCTGGTCAATTGCCTGACCCTTGTATTGGGACATGTCAGGTAAACCGATCTGGTGTAAGTCTGTTGTCTTTAGTGTTGTGCGAAAGTGGTTGTATTAGAAAAGGAGGGGGGCAGTGTTTTGGAATATCCTATGTAGTAGGATGGGGAAAAGGTGTTCGAAGAAGGGGGATACCGCATCTCACCCGTCGGTGTCCCACTCCCACTCCCCAAGGACCCCCCATCCAAGTGATCCTCCCGCACTGGTCCACCCTCAGGAACTGGATCCAAAAGCAATGGCTGTGTCCTGGCCACCTGGATGACAGATCCCCAGGGACTAGACAGGGAGACACCTTCAGGTTTCTCACACCTCCCAGCAAAACGTAATCACTATTATTGCTTCTAATCTATCCCGTTAAGAAGGTTAAGGCATCGAAAATTGCCTCTGTATATGCACTCCCTGAAGGGTCATAAATGCACATACGCAATATTAGATTATATGTTCCAAATGGACATCCCTCAACCTCAGCTGCCAGGATGTAGTCTTCACAACCCATAATTATCATTCTGAGTACAAAGAGAGGATGTTTTATTCCTATCAACAGACCACCATATGATCTCCCCATGTCCCCCTTTTTGGCCATAGTGTAACTGATAGAATAGCCGTTGACATAAAACGTATCCATAATCCATGTTTCTCGTAACATAAAGACATGATTTACTGTCAACGGTTTCAGTGGCTCCCCAGAACCTAGAAGATGTCTGAACCTATGTGCGTTCCAAGAAGTCACCCGAACTACTAAATTGTTCCCAGCTGAGACGCTGGGTAGTGCTGCAGCTAACCATCTCAAAACCCCTGGAACTTCTTCCAGCTTGGCTACCCACCCCCACAGCCTGCACAGTTCTCTGCACCAATGGTAGACCAGACGGTTTAGGGTTTCATTCAAGTAGAAGCAGACTGGAATAAACTTTAACCCGGCTCTACATTTAATTCAAGGCCAGATTACAAAATACATTTTTGTAGTTACGAGTCATATGAGGAGTGTCACTGGATTTACAATTGATGCGAGTTACGTTTGAGTTAATGCATTTAAGCAGTTCGACAAAGTCCAGATCTTCAGTGACCTAAACACCTAGGGGAGGGATTAGAATCAAAACATGAAGGAAGGCTGATCTATTAATCCACCTACTCCTTTGCTTTTGGTGAAGCCGCTTCACAGTGAACGTGGTTACCCCCACTTTCTGGAGCAGCCTCCCCAGGATTGCTACCATCAGTTAATTGTGCTTGCTTGACAAGCTTAGGTATTGTCACCAGTGATCAGCGGTGGAGCTGTAATCCATATGGTCCCCTCTAGTAGGCTCTTTCTTTTCCAAGTCTTCAGCAGCGGCCACCAATTCAGCATCCAAACTAATGCTGGCTATAGACTTCACACTGTTAAGAAGCCAGCTAGTAAGTTTTGCAGTTTTTTTAAACTGTTTTTTTTCCTGCGAGCAGTCTTCTTACGAGATTTGATTTGAATTCTTCTCAATTTTAGCAGGAGAGTCGTGTAAGGTAGAGTTCGCAGGGCTAGTATGACCACGATTCAATGTATTATTAGATGCCGGTCAAGTGGCACAGCGAGTAGAGCGCTCGCTTTGACATCCGTGCATAGCCTGCTAACTCAGCCTTTCACCCTTCCGAGGTCGATAAATGAGCACCACACACCGTGGGTAATAATAAGCATACCTGAGGGTTCGTAGCGCTATATAAATGCCAAATTATTATTATTATGCACGCGTACGAATCGCTAGCTGCCTCTGTTTGTGTGACATATAAATCTCAGATGCATCTGTTAGTTGATTTTCCGCTCCTTCTTCCACCATAATATACTCACCCTCTAAAGCAGTACCCACACTCGGGCTGCCAACCTTTGATAGATGTATGCACTGTAATCCCTGCGTTATCACCATCATTCATTTGTAATTGTGGTGGTATACAAGGAATAGGCTTATGAGTCATGTCGGTATTCCAGTTGTTGTGGATTTTGCCACATCACAGCCTACGCAGGATTTTCATTGCAAATTGCAATGTTACCATAAATGATTGTATCCTCCCAAAATGACTGTTCAGCACTCATTGACCCCTACGTGGAAATTCAGAGTCCAAATTTGGAAAAACGTTAGGAGGCAGACAGCCAGTTGAGGTCGCTTGATAGTAGCACTCATTCTCTCGTGAATAATTTCCGCTAATGTTAGTTTCAGTTGGTTGCTGGGGCCGTTTAGCCTCTGCCATTGCAATGCTCCCTTGAAGCGAATAACAAAGGTCCAAAGCTAATTATTATCAATATCGCCCAATTGGAGCTCCCTTCCAACCCTGTGCTGTTATTGGGGGAGTAGTCACATTAGATATTACAAATGCAGTGTCTGCAGTATTATTCACCGTCATAAACTGAGGTCCCAGATTAACTTATACCTTCTTCCCCAAGTACCAGAAATTGGGATAAAAGGTGAGACGGGATACAGCACCACAAGACACTCGACAGCTACAAGAAAACAGGGAATTAGTTATACAGATCTTTTGCTATATATTCATGTAACCCCCGACTCCCTGTATACATAAAATACCTGATACACGAATAGGCAAGCCTTGAAGGGATGAAATTCTGCTGGGTGTTGTCAACAAATCCAACGTGAGGCAGACCTAACCTGAAAGGCATGAGGGCGCAAGCTAGGTGGATGAAAATATCCAGTTTTTTGCAGTCTCACCACAGTTCCAAGTAGAAAGAAGTTCCACAAAGTCCAAAATTCCAAAGTCCAGGGAAAATCCAAAAGAGTTCCAAAGGCAAAACTCAAGGTCACAGACCAAATAATCCAATGTCCAGAAAAATAGCCAGTTCACCAAAACCAACAGGGAAAAAACAGCATCAATCCAAAAAAAGCCAGAGCCAAAAATCCATAAGCCAGAGAGTCAATAACACATGCAAAAACAAAGCACCACACGAACAAAAGCTGAGAAGAAATTTTATCCAAAGGTCAAGCATTTAAATAATAGCATAATAACTTCCTGGTTGATCATGTGACCCAGTGTTGGCCCTTGACCGTGTGCCCATGCCGTCGATGATTCGCGTGTTGCTCAGCATCCTTGAGGCATCCTGGCAACCTCCATGGGCGTCTCTGTAGGAGACTGGAGGAAGAATGCCGGCATGACCGCGTCTGGTACTGGACCCTCTGCAGTCCAAGGGAAGGTCGCTGCAGCCAGCACCGAACCCCTGGTTGCCCAGAGAAGGAGTGCTGTAAATGGTGTGGGACACCCGGTAGTCCACAGGAGGACCGCCGTAAGCGGCACGCAGCAGGTAAGTACATGACATTCACCTCCGAGGACGATTCAGGCAACCCAGTACATAATATGAAGTGATTTTTCCCTTGGAGGTCATATTTTTAAGTTGCACAATTGGTTTGCTCCCCCTGGGAATTAGAAATGACACAATTGCACTTTCTTTTCGAATGTTGTAATTATTTGTTTTAATTGTAGGTTTAGAATGCATTCTAACACATCCCAATGCAATGGAACCTCTTCCTGTAATACCTGTTCAATGGGCCTCAAATATGCAAGTCTTAAGTTAACAAGTAAGCCGAAGAAGCAATGGACATTCAACTCACTTTCTGGAGCACCACCGCAAGCACCGCGATAGCGAGACGGCACTCTCTCAAGCACTCCTTCAATGCATGCACGCACGCCAATGCACGCCAATGCACGTGTGACAGCGGTTATATGTGGTTTCTGGTTCGGGAGGCAGGTATAACGGCAGCCAGCCAATAAAATGCATGAGAGTTGTTCCAGTATCTTGTAATCCAGGAACTTGCAGATTTGAACCAATGAGATGAAGATCGTAGAGTGCCACCAGCGAAGCACAAGAGCTTGGTGATTCAATGTAGCACAGTAGAACAAAGTGTCCCTCAGCAAGACAGCACCCTCTCAAGCACTCCTTCAATGCGCGTGCAACACCGTTTATATGTGGTTTCCAGTTCAGTGGCGGGTCTAACGGCAGCAAGCCAATAAGATGAATGAGAGTCGTTCCAATAGCTTGTAATCCGGGGACCTGCAGATTTTAACCAATTAAATGAATGAACGTCGTAGCGTGCCACCAGCGAAGTACAAGAGCCTGGTGATTGAATGTAGCACATTAGAACAAAGAGAGAGTGTCCAGCAGTGAGACAGTACTCCTTCAATGCCCTCCCCATAATACACCCCAAAATGTGCTGAACATCACCAGCCTGACCTCATAGGAACCCATCAGTCTTTCATGCCAAGTTGGGCCAATTACAGAGCACCCCCTGTAGAGCACTCCTTGCATGCACAATACGCATCAAACAAGAACCCTTAATCCTATCATTAGCTGAAACACATCACTGAAAAGAAAGGAGTCGGTCATAGCTCATCAATCTCCTTACATCAATATAGGAACTCTGAATGCAAGCAAGGTCTGCTACCAAACACACATCTAAAATTTACTAAACCTTAGAAGGATTTGACATTCCGTTCACAGCCCAAAAGAGCCTGGTTCAGCAACAACTAAACCACCACCATGGACTCATTCCTTTCCCAGGGAATGAACATCCTAACCAACAACAGATAAAACAGGAGGTGTGGAGGTCACACTCCTTTCCAATTGTTAGCAAACAAACAAATAAAAGGCCGGATGCATGAAACTTAAATATTTAAAGAACTGCATGTATCCGTGAAAACATTTTCTCTGCTAATACAGACAAACTCGTGCAGATTCTCAATATAAAATTACCAGATATCTGAATCTGTGGCTCCAGGTTTTAATAAGAAATCCCAAAACCACGGCAAAATAGCAATCATTTCATTCAACTACACCTTGAACGCAATAACATGCAGTGAGAGACCTAGAACACGTATGGGGACATGACAGTCCACTGGCGACAAAATAGTAATCAAAATAATGTCTAGAATGCATTTCTAGGTGAAAAAAGACCCTTTTGTCATTGTGCATCGCAGGGACTCATCACAAATTCTCAAAATTGTTCAAAATCTTTAAAGATCATAGCTCACACTACCAAACCAGTTCTAACTCCACACATTCATAAAACCTAGAAGACAAACTAGCAACAGCCTTGAAGAAAAAATATAAGTATCCAGGAAAACAAACTATGAAGAAAGGCTGCTGCCAATCTCCAGGGGGTGGGAGGGGCAATCCCTTTCTCCTTACCTGCTTCATGAAAGCCTTTTCTGAAAGGATCATTGTAATGTCACTCTGCTGTTTGGCATACTACGGTTATATGCTTCCTTTTGCAGTAAGGTGGCTCACCCTGTGCTAAATGGGGGAGCAACTTCCCAGTTTCCCAGTTATGGCTGCCAAGCTTTGGAATACTCTCCCTCCACACCTCAAAATAACCCAATCCTTCGCAAACTTCAAGAAAAAAGCCATCACCTGGCTAACACTGAAGGACTAGCTACCACATCTAGAGTTCTTGACTACCCAAGCTACCAACCACATCATTGCCTGCATTATTATTTTGTCTGCCTCATCTCAGGGTTTTTTCCTGTGTAAACTTCTACAGTCCTAACTCTCTTCCTACTAATTTGTAAATGATTGCCAGATCTCTTATGTACTTATTTTACAGATTAATTACTTGTATAGGTGTTATGTTTGATTTGTTGGGTGTAGATAATGAAGGTTCGTTTTTATATTGGCGGTTATGCAAGCTTCTTGGAATTCACCAAGAATGCATCTATTTTATGTTTGTGCTCTAAGTTTGATATTGTACTAGTAGTGTAAAAAGGAACATACATAGATATTGAGAGAGAGAGAGAGAGAGAGAGTGTGTGTGTGTGTGTGTTCGGGAGAGAGAGAGAGAGAGAGAGACAGGGCGATTAGGGAAAGTGCTACATCAAAATGCTCACGTTATCAAAAGGATTTTTGCAATATTTCAAATGTCCTATTGTCGTACCAAATGTGCATTCTCCTTGAGGTGGGATATATAATGGTATTCAAACATTAGCCTCTGCCATGCATTTGCTGGTGAAATCCCACAGGGAGAAAAGCACACAGAACTCAAAAAGCTATGCCGTCTACCTCGTTGGACTACAGTAATCACCCTGCAGAACACACGTTCAAATCCCATGAGGGAGCAACGCACAAAGATTTTTTTTTTTTTAGTAAAAAAATACAAGACTTATTTCTCACAAGAAGGCCATGCTCCTACTATGTTTAATCAGGCACTGGTTCGAAAACTAAGTTGAGTTTAAGACAGGTGTTCGGCCATGGCCAGCCCAAGCCCCTGATACTTTCGCTAAATGGCAACCTCCTTTGCCCATTTGGTGCATCACTTTCCAGCACATTATGGTCGCTCTATCCACCAGTACCCTGGTGATGCCACCTCCGACACTTTTCCATAGGGCCGAATGGTGGATTCAAACTGAAGTACCTTTACCGGTTTCTGAATGAAAAGGATATGAACATTTAGTGAAACGAACTGTGTATCATTTAAACTACAAATAGCTCAAAAAATCATGCCAGCATACTAAGTGTTGCAGCCTAAAATCAGTATGCACATTAAGCATCATGGTCACGGCACTATTCTTCCCACAGTGTCCCTTTGTTGCCTTTTGAGATATAGCCTTGAGGGCACACAAGAGGCAGGCTAAATGCCCTGTGAGCTATGGGATCCATCTCCAGTTTTCCAATCATTGATTGCACCTGTGGACTTTTTTACCTTTGAAGCAGTATATCCAGCTAACTGTGGTAAAGGTCTGAAGTGGGTTGCAGAAGAAATGTTGACGATAGCCCCTTTCCCTCTGGCCACCATCCCTGGGAGCACAATGTTGGCCATCATGGTAGCTGCAGCAACGTTGACGTTGATGATTTCCCAAAGCTTCGCCTCAGGAATCAGCCCAAAGTATTCTGGGTAATCATAATTCACTCCAGCATTGTTGACCAAGATGCCAATATCTATCTCGTTCAGCGCCTTTCTTATGGAAGAGTATATTTCACTGCCCATGCAGAAATCTGCTACAACAAAGGCAGTTTTAACTTTGTATGTCTCAGTGATTTCCTCGGAGATACTCTCCAACTTCTCCCGATTACGACTGATGAGAATCACGTTGACGCCCCGTCGGGCCAGCTCCTCAGCATAGGCTTTTCCAATACCAGACGTAGCACCTTGAAGAAAACGAATAGATTAAAACAATGTAAACACAGAAACTGCAGAATGTAATTTCACGGGCAACATCTTATAAGTTGGTACAAAGTGGTAAAGCAAAAACATTCAGCAATAGTATCTTTATAGTTATGGTTATGTTGGACTTTCCTAGGCCACTGATTATTTTAAATCCTCAGAATTATATAGCATGTGGGTAGCCCTGGCCTCAGAGTCCGCCTTACGACTGTAGATGGCACGCTTACGCTCAGTGCAACTTTGTCACTATTGCAAATCCCATTCAAACTCCATAAGGAATCCTTATTCTCACGTAGTGGAAAAACTGTTAGAAGTTGGCATCTGGACCTATCCAAAATCTTTACTTGCTTTAGTTAAAATCTGTTGAGGGTTTCCATAAAATATATGGACATTTTGTTGATTAAATCCACAGACTAGATTGCATATCCTGTTTGAAACATGTCACATCTGAAGTTAGATTTCAAACCCTGTAAGAAGAACAACAGGCAAATGACTGGTTCCTGGCAAGCATGGACGTAATTTTAAGGGGGGGGACAAGGGTGTTTGTCACCCCAAACTACTCCTCACTGATGACGCCCAGTGGGGTCGAAACATGTCTAGGGATGCTTGTTATCTCCTGCAGAAATGATGCGACTACCCTTTTGGGGGTGGAACTAAGCCTGATTTGCATATAGTCTTTCCCCTTTCTGTAATGGTTTGGCAGATGAAGTATGATGGTCTAGAGGGTTGCCCAGAGATGTATTCTAAACCTTCCAGCCATCACCTCTTTGTTTTGCTTTGTCACCCCGAGTGGGATGGTGTGATGCTGGAAATGCATCAGAGGGACAGGGCCTGTGGGACTCTTGGCGGTGCGGCTCTTCCTCTTTTTGGTTGTGGTGAACAGACCCTTGGGAAACCATTATACCCATCGGTGGGGGTACACCTGTGTGTGGCCCACAGAGCAGGGTATGGGCTGGTGGCAGCTCCATGCTGAATTTGACAGGCGCTCTGAGTATCCTCCATTTTGGGATATGGCCCTGCCATTGGAATCAGTTGATTCCTGATAGGAGACAAGATGGCCCCTGTGGCCTCTTGCTTTCTATTGCCGGTTACCTTGTTTTCCCAAAGTCCTGGGAAGCCCTGACTCTGTCCCTTCCCCCTGAATGGCTGTTGCATGGAAGTTCCATATATGGTATTGTGGGGAAATCCAGGCCAGACTGGCTGGAGCCTTCCCACTGACTGTATGTTGTGGGTAAACCCTTGGGGTGGAACCTCAGTGAATGGAGTGTGTGACGAATACGCATTTACTGTTATGGGTGTCTAGTTTTCGGTATTTGACACAATCACTGAGAGAGCCCTGCCCGAAACTAGTATGAATGCAATGTGGAGTGATGAATGACTGGGTGCTTGTCCAAATCCACATTCCGTGTTGTGAGTGTCTGGATGGAGATGAATGGCCTGAATGCATTGTGAGCCTGATTGGCTGCCTGCCTGCATGAATGCCCTTCTGGATGATTGATTGCCTGAGTGTGACCCAGAAGAATGAATGAGAGACCAAACCGTATATCTGGGGACCTCTCACTGATGGAAATCGTTCAGAAGCTGAAGTTGATACTTGATGCTTACTCTCGAAGCCGAGCCGGAAGAAGAAGGAGAACCGCTGTTCCCTTCAATGTAATCTGACAACTGCTGTGCCTTCAAGGAACTGGTCCAAGAGAGGACCTGGCTAGGAGACCTCTTCCCGAGCTACGAGGGACCATCGTGCACCAGCTGATCTTTGCCAAAGCTCCCCGGAAGTCAGATCCTCGAAAGGCTGCCAAACGGAGAAGGGGACCACTGCAGAAATCCAAGTGAAGCACCCAGACATCCAAGTCCATCATCGTTGACCAGGGTTCATAGGTTTGCTATAACCGCTGGAAGCCCGTCGAAGTGTGTTGCCCAGAAGCGGGGACAACTTGACGTTGTGCTGCCCAACGACCGGAGCCGCAAAGCTCCATTGCCTAAGACATTTGATTAAAGGACTCGCTTGCTTATCATCGTCGACCACTTTGTCCGGCTGGACAAAGTCAAGGTTGTCGATGACTGAGGAGAATCTGCCGGTGGGTTTCCTGCCCCCCAAAGTCCTCAAAGACGCCATTGAAGATCCGACAGCCAGCTGTGGTCATGTCCTGATCGCCGATGCCAGACGCCGACGACCTGACACCCTTGCTGGGCCAAAATTCATCATTGACTCTTCGCGGTAACAAACTATCATTGTCGAGGTATACCGCACGCCTCCTCTTCACAGGATGTTCACAAGCTTTCATCAACGAGCACCGCAAGGATCGAAGCTGCTTCCCTGACAACAGCGTTCACCTTTTCTTCACTTGGAATCTCGATGACCCGTGGCTCCTGCCTTACAGGGAGTTCACTCAAGAAGGGCCCATCGACGACTCATCGAAGAACTCTATGAAACCACCTACATTGGGGGCGTAGAACCTTTAGAAGGAATCAAGACTATAGTAAGCATATCTGTACTGGGCTTGTCAATATGCTTTATTTACAGGTTGCCCAGGTGGGGGGATCCTCACACAGAACAGTCTCATGATAGTTGGATAGACTGTTCTGCCATTGCTCAATTTAACTTGCTTTCTTTCTGTGGTCTATCGTTGATTCATCTTACAATCTGATTCGTATGTCATTTGAGCTGTTAGCAGTTGATGCATTTCAAAGGAATCAATAGTTAAGAGTGGTAGCACGTAGACCTGTATATATTTGCCATTATAGTATTGCCAGAGTACAAAGTGCGTTATTGTGATTGTGTATATAACTCGAACCTTATTTATATAAAGACTGTGTTTTCACTAACATAGTGTGTGGACATTCCTTTGTGGGTGCTTGGGGACTACCCTATACTTAAGAACCAGCCTGCATCACCTCCTGAGAGCTTAAGCCTTGATTGCCCGTCCACATTTTACCAAATAGAGAATCTTGGCTGGGGTGCTCTGTGCTTTGACTCTGCCATATAGAGAGCAGGAGTACAGATACCCCCTCCAGTCTTTATAGACGGGTATATCCGGACATGAGGCCCGTGCCCGCTGGACCTAAAGACCCAAACTACTCCTCACTGATGACACCAAATGAAGCCTAAACACGTCTGGGGATGCTAGTGGTCTCATGCAGAACAGATGTGACCTAGCAGTTTGAGCTGGACTGCCCCTTTTGGAGTGGAAGCAAGCCAGATTTGCATATGGTCTTTCCCGTTTCTGTAATGGCTCGGCAGGTGAAGACTGATGGTCTGGAGGGTTGACCACAACAGTTTCCCGAGTAGGACATTTAAACTCGGGAATGAGTTGCAGCTGGGAAGAGATGTGGAAGGAGTAGCAGAAGCAGTCTGGTGTGCTGTGATTGCCCTAGAAGGAAGAGAGCCAGCTGATGCCGACACAAGAAGTGAAGGCGTGCAGCATTGCAGAGTGCGCGTACCAGGAATCGGCATCAGGAAAGGAAGGCCAGCTGAAGAGTAGATGTGCTCCCAACACGATGTGTGGTGATTTGGTCTGTAAGAGGACGCAGAGGACCAATGGAGCTAGCAGCGCTCTGGAGAAGTGCCACGCAGTCCGCTGAAGTTACGCGAGAGCTGGCAGCAGAGCGGGCAGGACGCAGGAGGTCCGCCACAGAGCGAGCAGGGAAGCGGAGACACCAAGAAGACCAGTGAGTTGGTGGAAGCTAAAGCTGACCCCTGGGCGCTCCAAGCAGGACAACTGATAGCAAAACAATAATTAGTACCGTCCATGTGATACCAACTGGTCGAAACCTGTAACCCGCATTGCCAAGAGGCTGTAAAGTAACACAGAGGCGAGAAAGGTGCAACTCCCCTTCTATGTGACACCAATTGGGGGAAATTTGTAACCCACATTGCTAACAGCCAAGAGGATGTAAAGAACCTGTAACCCACATGCCAAGATTATAAAAAGAGGCAGCCATTGCTCAGCCCTCCTCACATGGGATACTAGTGTGGAGAATCTTGGAACAAATATTGCCACTAAGATCAATTGTATTTGAGTTTTCTTCCTGGCAGGTAAATACACCAGGAAAGGGATCATAGTAGTTAGTCTGGCATGCAAATATACCAGGAAAGAAGACGATGTTTTGAAGAAGTGCTTTTGGAAAAAAGGTGAGATATTTTGACAAACTGTTGACAGATCAAAGGTAGTTGCAGTGCTATCCTGACAGAAGTATTTCATTGGAAGAATAAGTGTTATATGCTAATAATTACTTTACATCCTGAGGAGAGCAATTGGCTTGGTTTATCACCTTGTGTTTTGTGAGAGAGACATTTGACTTACCAAGAAGGATATTGCGTAAAACAACAATTTCTTTGATTTCTGAACCAGTATTTGTGGAAGAGACATTTACTTTACAAAATGGAAGGATGCAGTGGAGGGAAACACATTTTGTGTTGAACTGAACCGAACTTTGTTGAATCAGAACTTTTCCAAGGGTATTCCTGAATTTATCCAGGGGAAGGGAGTCCAACCCTGGTCACAAGAAGTACTTTCGAATTTTGAACATTTACACGGTTTTGTAGAATTGAAGACCACCAGATATTCCTTGTATACTTTTGCTGTTTGTATTAGTGTAAGGTTCAGAGACTTTCTGGACATTAGGTCATCTTTCTTTAGCTTTTGTTTGCTGGTCAGGGTCTCGGGAGGATAGCTCAGGGGCAACGTGCTCGCCTTGGAAGAAAGACGACACGGAGCAACAAGGGTTCGATCAATGGGGTCCGTGCTTAGAAACCTCTGGGTATTAAGCACGTTATAAATAACCTATCATAGATCATCCTTCTTAGGATAGGGAAAGATGGGTGTTTATCTCGCCCTTTTTCATTTAATAAATGGCAAACATTGAGAAAACTATACCTTTGTGTCTGTCTCGCATTTCTGACCCCTTACAACACTCACAAAGCTTGTTGATCCTATATCCCCACAGTGAAAGGAGTGTATCTCTTCTACCAAGTCCCTTCCTAACTCCATAACAAGCAGTTCAACCAGTTTACCCCCAACATCTCCCTGTTGATTCAAGTTTCAAAGTCCCTATGTCCGAGTCAAATGTGTAACCCCCTTTTCCCTGAAGGGCCTACATCCCACCAGACCTTGCTGGGACAGTGGTGGTCATCTGGGAATGTGTGCAGTTCATTCACTTATTCTGCTTTGAGGATTTGCTGCAAGAACCTTCTTGTCATATACATAACAGCATTAGATAATTACAGCATTACATGGATGGGAGCTAGAGAATGTGAATTCATGCAGTCCAAAATAGTGAAACATTAATTAATGCTTAATTTCACAAAAGGCTCAAAAGAAAATCATCAACACCTCCACGCAGGCCTACACACTTGAAAATGGAGCACTCGAAGGCTCAGGGGAGGCACTATTCAATGGGCTGACAGCCTCTATGAGGGGGCCAGAGGTAAAAGCAGCAACAAGGAATTGACCAACAAAACGGTGGATGACTCGTATAAGTGTTCAATGCATGGATCTTCACAGGGACGTTGGACCAATCAGAAGTAGCACCGAAAACAATTTGATTATGGAGAGCCAATCAATGCGTTTAGCTTGCAGAGCAAGGCAGCTGAGTGCAGTTCGGTCATCGCAAGCCCTGTATGTAGGTTGGTGCTGATACAAAAGCATTGTTTGTTGTACTCTGAGCAAGAGTTTTCAGAAGCAAGTGTGATGAACCCAATGGCGTCGTCATGGATTCCCCAGCAGGGACCTCCTCTCATGTGGCCAGGGGACGGCAGCCGCTACCGGAGCCTGACCCCGGGGGTGGTTATATGAGAGAGGATCACATGGAAGGAGAAAACTACTGGGGAGATGTTATGACTTCATTGGATGAGTCACAGTGGTCCCCCTTTCCCATGAGGAAGACCCTCTGATAACAGAGTTCTTAATACCCTATTGTCATTCTAGTAAGGGCCGCACCTTTGACCTAAACACCCACATCTCACACAAAACACCTTTTGTTTCAGATGTGTCTTTATGTGAAATTCACAAGAAAAAACATCTAAGAGTTAAAAGTCCAAAGACAACCATGGACTCCGACTCCCACCCAGGTACCGAGACGAGGAGGAGGACAAGGGAGTTTGTGCAAAGTGACAGGAGCAAAAGTACAAAATGCAGACTAGTTGTTTTTCCAAGTCTTCAATGCATGGGACATTTAAAGATGGCAACCACACTAGTAAATTGAGCAGTGTAGGAGGAGACATTGTCACCCATGCTGAGGCTCACTAATGCGAGGCAAACCATTGGAGCTGGCAAAACAGAGAAAACCACTGGGAGAGGAGGAGAAATGCCGCATGTGAGCAAGAAGGGCAGTGGAGACGCTGGGAGCCACACAGGAGCTCCTGCAGGTTGGGCCACTCGACACAACTGCGTTCTCCAGCATGGGCCGAGAAGGAAAGCTGACATGTGACTGCAGAGCCGCGCAGGATGCTGGAAGAACGACCGCACATTCCAAACTGGAAAGCGGGTGAAGGAACCACACCGCAGAGGCACGAGCAGCATCGGAGATGCTGGAAGGAAACGGTGAGCCTGCCCAAGCAGCAGGGAACCCTGGGGTGTTCTGACACGTGCAACAACAAGTGTTTGAATGGTACGAGATTGCTGATGCAGAAAATACACGACCTTTGTTTGAATGCATTCAAGGCAAAGTACAAATTCAACACCCACTAAGAAGAATGTTTGAATGCAGACAAGGCAAAGTATGAAGGCTAACCCCAATCAAGTATAGATGCATGAGATGCCAGTTTGGGGAGAGGTTTGAGTAAATGTGACCATAGACAGATATAAGAAGCATCTCACGGTATATGCTGTTCACAGTTCATTAGTTATACCAAAGGACTAGTATAACTAATGAACTGTGAAACACATAAGAAGTCCTGGCAGGCGAGTACACTAGGCAGCTGAAATTGTATAAAGATTCCTGGCACAGGCGTATACCGGGTAATCTACAAAGTTATAAGAGGTTCTACAGAAAGACTATTACAGAACATTTTGCTTGAAAAAGGACATTATGAGTACAGTGAAGACACAAAGGAACTGTTAGCTAAAGCAACATCTGTGCCATCCTGTTTAAGAATACAGGGGAAGGGGACCAGCCTCTGCATCCAAGGGTCTTTACCCTTGGAGTTAATTCTTATACTTTTGGTTCTGAACACTTTTGCCAACATCAAGTTAAAGACTTTTCCTTGCACCCTTTGTTGTTTGGTTTATAGTGTGAGGGTCAGGAAAGGACATTATGGACACAGGGATGGCTTTTCTGTTACTGACATCCTAACACAGGCAGATCCCTAGTTTTAGTTTCTAGGTAGGGAAGTTCCTCTTTAGAATATGGCCAGAAAGGTATTTTCCCCCAACTCATTCTTTGCTTAGGAAATGCCTTTGAAAAGGAATATGACAACCTGTCTGGTTTTCATTTCTGACCCCTGACACAGGGTGTGGTGATTTACAGTGGAAAGAAGGGAAACGGGAAAGAGAAAGAAAAAGAGGAAAGCAAACAGGAGGGTAGAATAGGTGGACAAACAGTTGGATAGTGAGGTGGAGGAGAGAGGTGAGGGTGGAGAGTGGAAAGACCTAGATACAGACAAAAAGATAGACAGAAATCTAGCTAGAGCAAGGAGAAGAGAAGTAGGAAGAAAGAAGGGTGAGCTTAAGAGTATAGGGAGACGGAAGAGGTGGAGGGTGAGAATCAAGGAACATAGGAAGAGGAGGGGGTTGCAAGGGGGTTGCAAGAGATGCATTGGAGCAGTAAAAGGAGGGAGGAAAAGGAAAGACCAAAGCAGCGGAGGGTGAGAAGCAAGCAACATTTCAGGAGGAGGTTAGGAGATAAAAAGTGAAATAGGAGCAGGAAGGGAAGCAAGTAGAGACAGAAGGAGTCAAGGAGGGGGAGACAACAGAAAGGGAGGAAATTGAGAGAGCAAAGAAGGGGAGAAAAGAAGGAGGGAAGCATAACATAACTACTAGTGCAGAAAGTACTGGTGGGGAGGAAGGAGGCTGACAGAGGGAAAGTGGAAGAAGGTAAGGGCCTGTAGTCAAGATGCAAGGTTGAAATGACCCAAACCTTGAAGGGCATTGAGAAGGTACTAGGAGAGAGACTAATAGATCAACACAAGAGAAAAATGTAGCACGGCCAAGTGACGGAGGAGCGAGCCAGCCCAAAAGTAAAAACCTGATAGGATGCATACCAGTCCAGTGCACACAGAGACTGTGGTAGTCTGTCAAAGGCACTGTGGTACCTGTGCCCCATCATACCCAGCCATAGGGAGGTCTGTCACAGCATCATTCAGTTCTTGAAGACCTGAACAATGTGCCCAAGGCCTCTTGATACCTGAAGGGTGAATTGCATACATAGACGACAGACTGCGCACTCAGCCAAGACAATGAATAAATACAGGGGAAACTTGAAACCCCATAAACTATGAATAACTTATTTGAGCACTAGAAGGTTGAGCTCCTTAGCCAGGCTGCAGAAGCTCATCTTCGGTTGCTTTGATTATCCCCTTGCTCTCTCCATCTCCCCCATCTATTCTAACTGCTACTCTATCAAATATCCGTCCTCTCTCTCTCAAAGTCTGGTAGAAAAAGCTTTAAAAAGATCTCCTGCCTCGAACCCAGGCCTACCTATCACTGATGCCTACGTTAGTGCTACTTCCAGACAGACTATCACTGATATCTTCTTCTCGGTCCCTTCTCCAGACCTATGGACCCCTCATCTGATATCCACCCTCTCCCCTTTATCCTCCTAACCCATTAATGGTGGCACTACATGGGGAAGTACTCTTGACACACTTCTCATCCTCGAGGTGCATCATTAACATCTATCATAATGGCACTGTCATGTCCCAGGGTCCTCAACCCAATCATTTTCTCTTTGACCAGCGCCTGCTGGCCCTCATCAACTTCCTACCTTCTCCCGCTACTCCTCCTTCCTCTGTCTGAACCGCCTTCACCACCTCAGACGGGTGTACCACCCTTGTACCCCTCCCCGGAAAACCTTCAAAGGTGGTGACCGGCTACACTTAACCACTCTGAATGCTCCATCTGCTGTCGAACATTCCTCCCACATCTGCCTCCTTTTTGAAGACTTTGATCTTGACGTCCTCGCTCTCACCGAGACGTGGTTCAATGCCAGCTCAGTCACTGTTTTTGATCCCCTTCTCCCAGACAGCTACAAGATCCTCTCCAAGCCGTGGCACAACCGACTTGGTGGTGGAGTAGCCCTGATCTTCCCCGAGTTGGTCCCCATCAGCTTCATACCCACCCAGCCCTACTCCTCCTTTGAAAGTCTTGTTTGCAAGCTTGTCATCTCTGACTCTCTCTCACCCTTGCCACCATCTACAGACCCCCTGGCCAAGTGTCTGTCTTCCTCTCGGAATGGGCTGACTTCACCTCTTCTCTTCTGACCTCTACCTCTAAACTCCTCCTCCTTGGAGATTTCAACATCCATCTTGACTCCACAGTTCCTGCCTCCTCACTCTTCCGTGATCTCTGTACCTCTCTCTCCCTCACTATTCTCTCCTCCGGCCCTTCCCACTATGCAGGACACACTCTTAATGCCTTCATCCCTTCTGATCTCCCGCTCTTCAAACCTCTCACTACCCCTCTCTCCTGGTGTGCCCACTCTCTCCTCTCTTCTCATTTGGGATCTCTCTGCCCCCTGACCGAGCCTCCAACAGCACTGCCAGCCTCCTTTGCGGTCATCCGTCCGATTAAACGGGTGTAAACTGCTGCGTTTGCCTCCACCTTCATCCCTCCTCCATCCCCTCCTCTTGACTCCCCCACTGATTCAGTCCTTGCCAATCTCCATCTTGCTATCACTAACAACTCCAATCTAGCTTCTCTGAAAAGCAAGTGCAGAGTTGCTGAACCGAAGTGGCTCATCCCATGACAAACTGGTCTGTTGTCTACTCTAAAGGCAATACTGTCTCTCCATCCGCTCCAAGAAGAGGGCTCACATCCAGGCCCGTATCTCCAGAGTCTCTAAAAACACGGCTGAACTCTTCAAAATCTGCAAGGAACTAGCCAATCCATCTGCAGTCTCCACCTCCCCTCTTCCTTCACAAGCCCTCTCCAGTGCACTGGTCACCCATTTCTCCTCCAAAACGCACAACATTCTTACTGCTCTCTCTTCCTCCACTGCCCCTGGCACCCTCCCTCCCTTGGCCTCTCCTCAACCCCTCAACCCCTCCACCCACTCCCTCCTCCATCTCACCTATCACAACGGATGAGATTTCTAGAGTAGTCTGCTCTTTGAAGGTCACATCCAAACAGATGTCCTCTTGTTCATCCAGAACCATTAATGATAACATCTCCACCCTAGTCCCGGCTCTTGCTGACTTCTGCAACCACTCCTTAGCATCTGGCTCTTTCCCTTCTTTCCTCAAACTCCCTTGTGCACCGCCTTCTAAAAAAAAACTTCTGCCCACCCCTCATGTCCAGCCAACTACCACCCTATATATGATAGGTTATTTATAACGCGCTTAATACCCAGAGGTTTCTTAGTGCGGACCTGGGGATCGAACCTTTGTTGCGCTGTGTCGTTTTGCTTCCAAGGTGAGCACGTTGCCCCTAAGCTATCCTCCTGAGACGCAATATCTTCCACACCCTTCTTTTGGAAACTCCTGGAGAAGTTGGTCTTCCCTCAACTGACCCAACACACTGAGCTCGCTGGTTGTTTACATGACCATCAATCTGGATTCTGTGCATCCAGAGTCACAGAAACTGCTCTCCTGAACATTTGTGAAGAACGGCTCGCAAATCTTGACTCTACCTCTCATGTGTTTTCATTCTCCTTGACCTCTCTTCCACCTTTGACACATTCAACCATTCCATCCTCAAAAAGTGGCTCCAAGATAGGTATCTCACACCAGCCACTGTATTGGTTGACCTCCTTCCTTAGTGACTGCCCCTCCAAGATGCTCCTGGGTTCCTTCTCCTCCCTCGCCACTCCCTCTACTTGTGTTGTACCCCCAGAGCTCTATCCTCTCGCCTTGGTTTTTCAACATCTACCTAGCACCTCTTGCCCATCTGATCTCTGCCTTCTCCTCTCATTTACATTGTTACGCTGATGACACACAACTCTTCTTTAAGCTCCCCTCTTCTTCCTCCTCCTCTTCCTCCTCCTCCTCTATCACCCCAGGCTGCCTGTCTGCTATTCAGTCTTGGTGCACCTCCAATGATCTCTGTCTTCATGCCAGTAAGACTGAGATCCTACCTATTGGGACACCAGCTCCCAGTTTCCCTCCTGCACTCTGGTCTCCCTCTATGGGTCCACCTCCCAGAAATCTCAGTGTCATCGTTGACTCCTCTCTCTCCTTTATCCCTCACATCTTGGACCTCACCAAGAAGGCACACTTTCAACTTCACATCCTTAGAGGCATTCTCCCGTTCCTCTTATTCCTGCAGAAGCTCAATGTCTCTAAAGCTCTGGTCCTCTCCAGGCTAGATTACTGTAACAGCCTCTTCCTCAAACTGTCTCTTTTTAGCTCTGACCTCTTCAACTAATCCAGAACAGGGCTGCAAGACTAATCCTTGGCCTCAAGCCCTGGAACTGTATCTTTCAAGCCCTAAAATCTCTCCACTGGCTCCCGGTTGTTGCAAGGATCAAATTAAAGACCCTCTGCATCATCCATAAGGCTGTCTGGGACCTGGGACCACGCTACCTACAACTCTCTTACTAAATGCTCTCTCTCCATATACCTCCGATCTTCTGGCTCCAACTCTCTGCTGATCAAACACTTCTCCAAGTGGAAAGCAGATCTCTCTCCTCAGATGGCTCCCTCCTATGGAACAGTCTTTCTCTTTCTCTCTCCATCTTGAACCAGAACACCTAAAGATCCTTTCTCTTCTCCTCCTTGCCTCTCCCGCTCCTGTGCCAACCATCCCATCTACCCAGCACTTACCTGTTGGGCGGTAGACCTCCCTCTTCCCCTGGGTTGTCTCTGCCTCATGCACTTACCTGCTGCCCCCCATCGGGAACCTCTGTCATTCCCTCCCCTAGGGGACCATAATTGGCACTTACCCTCACCCCCCCTTTTTGTGCTTTTCTTTCACTGCACTTGCATGTGCAGAATATCACAAGGCTAAGGAGGACTGCTGTTTCTTTCTATTTATTAATTGTTAATTCCATTGTCTATTCTTCTCCCTTGGTCCCTTCTTCCTTGAGGCGCTTTGAAACACTGTCTTACTGTATAACAGCTTTATGAATGACCAATAAAATAAACATCTCCAGGCAATCCTAGACCCTTGGCACCCTTTTGTTGTAAAATAAACCCCTCTGAACCAGACTTAGAGTCTGGTGTTGTCGGTTGATCCCCTTGCTGTGACATAAACAACATCAAATCTTTCTCTAAATAATATCTGTTGTCGTCATAAATGCTACAGTGTGTGCAAAATTGCATTCCTTGTGGTATAAGGTCCTCTGTGCCAAGCTGATCATATTCAAATGGAGTACCATGTCTTTCATCTCTCAAATTAAATATTTGTATCTTGGAATATTCCACTTCATGAAAAAATAAACTGCATCCTAGCTTTAATGCCAAAAAAAGGGAAGCGAGAAACCAATGACTTGAGACAATACCAGAGAGAGAGAGAGAGAGAGAGAGAGAGAGCGCGCGAGAGAGAGAAGGGAGAGATTAAAAAGAATAGGTTCTAGAAAGCTTAGCCCTCATATGTTCAAATCTTCCAATATTTCTCAATCTTTACATGCCTTATTTTTTATCTCATTATCTTCAATGTACATATAAATCCAAGTATGTACAGATTATTATTCTCTGCCAGATATTATGACTCATCACTGTGACAAATCGTTTGAAAATGTCGCATAAACGCAATTATATTTTAAGGGTTTGTTTGTCATGATGGTTGTAATTTTGTTTGGGATTGTGAAGTGTCCCCACAATGTAAAGCAGTCTTTACATGCTTCTTGTCTTCTCTCTGGTTTACAGCCAAGGCCACTCTTATGACTTGTCTTCTCTAACTTTTTCTTGTCCAGGGCATTAATCATCTCCCACTCCACATTTCCCTTGATCAGAGCTTTGGCTTTGAGTCTGTGCCTTTGCCTTGGCCAGAACGTAGAACTTTTCTCCTTCTACTTTCTCTTTGGGTAGGGCTTCTAACTTTCCTCTTGCCGCTCACCCTTCGTCCAGACCTTCGCCTTTTCTTTCTCTACTCCCCGTTAGCCATAGCCTCTCCCTTTATTTTGCTGCCTTTTTGTAAGCAACAGCCTCTGCCTTCTGCTAAGGAGGAGGTGCCCCACTCACCTTCTCTTCTTGGGGTAAACTACGCACGCGCCTTGTTCTACTCCTCATTGGTGTTTCCGTCATCTACCTTCATCCACTCCTTGAGTGTTATCTTTCTCTCCTCCTACCTCCACTCTACAAGGTTTCTCCTTCAACAATTCCCTCTATTCTGATTCTGTGGGTTTCCCTTTTCAGACTGATTCCTTCTGACTTCTCAGATATCCCCTTCTTTACTTTGTGCTATGATATACAGTTGTTTAGCTCTCCAATATTAACACTCCTTTGTATGGCTCTCTTGGGAGCTTTATAAGGCCTTGACAGGCTTTAACCTCCATGAGCGGTTGGAATGTTCAGGTACTCTGTCTGAGCATGCTCAGTGGTAGGGGATGCTTGGTAGTCTTGGGATATGTGAGGTAGTTGAAATTGACGGACAAACAAACAGCCTGACACAAGGAAGTGATTAACAAAAGCTTAGCAGGATTGCGTGCAATTTAGAGCCAAAACTTTAAACAGGCAGGGTCTTAACTAAACCAAACTTGTCAGCATGGTTATTCTCTATAATGTGGGCACTGCTACAGGGCAACTTGTAAAGAAAGGGGCTCTCAGGGAATGTAAAGAGTGTCCAAATAAAAAATGTCCCCAGTTCTCTCCGGGCAGGATAACACAATAAACAGAATACTTATAGTCCCTGCTATAAGGAGTGATCAATTTGTCTCTGGTCTTCTCGGGGTTTCTTCTCTTTGAAGTGCTGTCCTAGGCTTAAGGAGTTTGTGCAACCTTCCTTTTTAGTCTTCTCAGGGTTTCTCTACACTTGGTTCTCAGTCTAAGGTTGAAGGGTTTTTTGCACCTTCTTTGCTGCTCTTCTCAGGATATAATTAGTACTTCTGTAGAAGTCATGCACTATCATCTGTGATTCGTGCTTAAAGGATAGTTCCGGGACTTTTTTTTTATTGTCCCTACGGTTCGGCCATGTGTTTTTAAGCATAAATCGGTAGATCGTAGAAAACTTTCCTATGGACCATACCCGACTTTTCGTCCATTAACGCACTCGAAATCAGCCGCCATTTTCTGATAATCCTATCACTTGCCGCATCGCCCTGGCTCACCTGCTTTTGCGGCACTAAATGAAATCCCCCGCCCCTGAAACAGACTTTATCAAAACATTAATATTCCCCGCCTCTATCCGTGACGTGACTGAGCTGCGTAGGCAAACGCGCCCAGGCGTCTTCTACGCGACTCCACACAGAACCCGGAAATCAACACAGATGAGCTCACACAACACAGCGCGCCACAATCGGGAATATGAAACTGTACTTTTAAATTAAACTTCAAGATTGTAAATTTGGTAAAGTACATTTATTTGACATCAAATGTTTTGAGAATATTCAGCGATTTTCATTTTTATTTGCTCACGTTCCAAAAAGTTCGTTTTGAGGCACGCGATGTTCCTTTGCTGTACACAGGGTCTTAGATCATCTCACAATACAGCGCCACAATTCGGAATATGAAACTGTGGTTTAAAAGCAAACGGCAAGATTGTACATTTGGCAAAGTACATTTATTCGACATCAAATGTTGCATTTTTCTTTGCTCTCGATCCAAAATAGTTCGTCTTGAGGCAAGCGATGTTCGTGTGCAGTACACAGGGTGTTGGTTTACGATAAAATAAGCTCTTCGGTCGCACTGATAATCGCATGGCTGTTCCAACAACGAGGCACTAGGCCACCACAACGGTCTGTATGTTGCATCTAGCCGTTAGTACCGCGTAAGGGCATACTTGTACTTGGCGATCGTCCCATAAAAGGTCAGGGTGGTAACGTTGTTCACGCGGAGAAGCAACTGGCGGTTAAAAAAACCATCCACCGGTGTCTGGTACTCGTGACACATGCAGTAATGGACGATGTACCTGTTTGAAAAACATAAAAAATGAAATTAGTCTCACCATCAGATCTTTATTAAAATTATTCATTTTATATATTAGGTCGGGAAATTATTTCATAGCTAGGACAGTGCAACTGGGTAATATAAGTCAAGGGGGGGCTGTAGGATACTGAGACAGTCCCCCAGTGCAGGCGTTGACAGGGAGGCAGTGCAGGTGGAGAGTGGAAGGGCCCAGGACCGAGGTCGCAGACAGTGGACAAGTTGTAGCAGGGGAGAGGGAGAGAGAAAGCAGAAGCAAAGAGGAAGGTTTTGAGGTGCTTCCGTAAAAGGAGATGGTTCTCCTCAAGATAGTGGCGGTACAAAACAATATGCCACATAGAATGAACAAGTACAACTTAACCCGTCTTTAAAGCTACTGTATAGTAATTAAATTGCGGTATAAACTCATCTAAAGAGTTACTTACATTATATTTGCATTTTCCATTGTGTCTGTGCGTAGGGCAGCCCCGAATACCACTCCTTCTATGCCGACGTTATTTCTTCTAATGAACGAACATGAAATGGCTTCATTATCGTTTCTTACGTTATTGCCCCACACCCCCAAAAAGAAGTCTTTCGGGATGGTCCCGGCCTGTCAAGGTCAAATAACAATAGAACCTTATACTGAGTCGTGGGCCATTCCGGCACCCGAGCAAAAAATCAAAGCAGCTGACCTTCACTTTGAACGAGCGCACATTCCTAGTTAGCTACATTCAGTGTAAGGCCATCTCACAGGACTTGAAATTTACACTCCATCTTTGCATTTTGTCTGCGTGCTTTGCAGCCCCAGAGAACCATAAATACGGAGACATTCTATATTTTTTGAAAAATGATTTATAATACTGTTTGGTTTAATTTAATGCGCAGATGAACAAGGTTGGATAGACACATTGCATGTACACTGAGCAATCACTTTTATTTACACATTACATAGATACACATATTCAGTGGGCCTGCGACATGAGGAGACTCGAGAGAACAGACAATCAAATTACAATCATTTAAACCGTGATGTGTATTTCTCAATGAGCTCTTCTTTAGGTGGACATGGAACAGAGGCAATGTTGGGTGGCAATGCAGTTGTCCCCTGCACAGGTTTGTTCACAACTCCATTTATGTGCCTATCTAGGACGTCAACAATAAGTCTCAATAAACTCATATTGCATATCCTCAAACACTGGTTTGATCACCCATTGTTTACTTCTTTTAGTGAAGGCCTTATTGTAGCGAAGCGTCCCTAAAGTTCCGGTCGTCCTACTTTGTTGACGGCCAACATTATGGTTATGTGCCAAGACCGCTAGAAGAGTCCGATTTATCATGCCCTCCATGCCAAAATGCAATCGTTTTGGCCTGTACTTTAGGCACATATTGTGGAACACCTCCAAATCTCCTGTGTGGCAGAATTTCGTGAGTCCCCTCAAATCTCTTGTTATAGTTTTATCAAATACAATCTTTTCAATGGCTTTGTGAGTGGGTGATGAAGGAATCAACCACTTCTTCTTCCGTGCCTCCTCTGTGGACAAATGGCCATGTTCACAATTGTGGAAATGTTGGTTTGTGTTCCAGTGGTGGACGTTGCTACAGTGTAGGATTACTGACCGCCATTTTTCCAGTAGAATTTCCAACGACCCTCCACATGTTTTTGAGCTCCACCAAAGATGGTTGCTGATTGACTTGGACCACTGTGAAATACCTTGCATATCTTTTTTTTTAGCTGCAGCCGACATTTTTTTATTGATTGTTTTTGCAAGATGCCAAACGTCAAATTGGTGATTTATATTTTTGTACTCTTCTCTCATTGTCTTGGCAATTGAAACGTGTCTGTCCGTGGCTATCAGGTCGATCACCATTCCCCGCGATTGTAGTTCTTGCAATGATGCTACAAAGCCAACTTTCTCCATGGCCACTGAGGATGTACTTTGTGACACCTGCACGACCACCGAACTCACAATTTTCTTACTTTCCATGTCCTGAAAGTGGTAGGTGCAGTACTTGGCTGAAAATCCTGGGCTGTCGCACTGTCCATCACCGGCTAGCCTGAACCGTTTGCCCGCGAATGTACTATCAATAGACATTTTTTCCATTCTCGAAGCTTCGCTAATGGCTGGAAATAGATAATCGGTTTGGTATTTGTAGAACTGAGTTTTCGCAATGAAATGGATTCCCACAAACTGAAAGAAAGACTCTAACGTTTTAAAACTTGAACCACTAAAAAGTGCAGCCGCTGCACAAAGTAGATTGCCTGCTGGCAGTTGCCCCAGCATGGGTTGTGCAGACCATGAGAAAGGATGATATTTTGTACAGGTGGCATGTATTTTAAGGTTAGTGCCTCGAATTGCACGAGTCACATTAATTAATGGCTCCCCACATACTTCCCCACCAACCGAATGCCCACATTTCATCTGAATAATAATATCAATCAAACAACTATCGAATACAATGAATTTGGCCTCTTTCCTTAAACTGTCACTCTGCATCCCAGCTGGTTCGGCCTGTAACGTTGAGGACATGTCACTCACATGAAAGGTAGAATCTCTGATATCGTCTTCCGCTATGTTCAGTGATATTGATGGTGTTTCATTGTCGTCCACTTCATTCTCTTCCATTGCAACATCTGTTCCTTCTCCGGCGATGGGTGAATAAAACAATTTCTTCAACTTTCTCACGGTCTTAGTTTTTGCGGGTGTGGATTCTGTGAATTGATCTCCGACTGCATCCGAACTACCAGGAGGACATTCACTATCAATGGCTGGATGTGGTATAGCTCCGTTGTCAATCACTTCCTATTCTTCCCATTGGCACGATGCATCTCCAGTCTCAAGTCCCTGCCAAAAGGTTTGACAAGCAACATCTCTCGTTCGCTTCACTGTCTGTGTAGATCTAGTTCGTACACCCACTCGCAACTAGAGGACAGATTGGAAAAGGGATGTTCAGTTTAAACACAACTTACAGTATTGAACTATTAACAGTGAAAAACAACATAATATAGTGACCAGGACACTAACCTTCTTTTGCTTTCTTTTCTTTGAAACTTTCTTGCCTCGAACTTCAACATCAGGACGCTGTTGCTCCGACTCGTGTGTGCATGTCTCCACTTCCTCTTGCGCTGCAACGACTATATTTTCATGATAAGCACATCCATCACGCACTGACGCTCCATCCACTCCCTGAAACATAGAACTTTCATTAGTATGTATAATAATATCGAAAACACAAAATGTACTTGGGGACCAATACCCACGTACATCTCAATAGCAAAACACGAATGAACGCTTTGTGTAGAACATTCAAACGACAATTATTCACGCATTGTTGATCTAGTTAGATGGAACTGTCAAGATCCCTACCTCGGGCTCCTCATAGACTTCCATTGATGATATTATTGAAGATGATGCTTCAGTAACTCCCTGAAACACAGTAATTGCATTAGTATGGTTTTCTATTTTGTTAAAAAGAACATAAACTTTGTGCAGGCGTCAACGGCTCATCTAAATAGACCTGCACAAATGATCAGTTGTCTAAAATAAATAATGGATATGTAAATATGATTCGATTTGCTCGATCGTTGGAAGTGTCACCACCCAGAGATCTGCATCAACTACTAGGGGTGATGTTCTTGTAGAAGAAGCTCCGTCATCTCCCTGAAACATAGTACTTGCGTTAATAAAGAAGGAAGTATAGCGGATGTAATCACGTCATATGATTTCGCTTGATCGAACTGTCAGTATCCATACCTCGAAATGCATAAGAACATCAAGGGACGCTGTAACTGCGGTGCACACTTCTGCAAGCTGTTGCGCCGACCCGTAACTGCATGCTCCCCCTTCTTCTTGGACTAATGCTCCATCGACTCCCTGAAACATAGGACTTTCATTAGTAATGAACACAATATTGAAAAAAGAAGACACATAGGAGGGCGACGACAGAAGGACATATCAATGGCTAAAAACGAAAGAAACATTGTGTGTAACAATCACGCTACAAGAATGCAAGATCTGATGATCTCCATCGATGGAACTGTCCGGAAACGTACCTCGAGCATCTGAGTGACATCAACGGTTGTCGTCAATACGTTGGACTCCTCAGCATCTCCCTGAAAGACAGTACTTGCATTATTTTGGATAACAATAATTATAACTGAAAACAAAGACTAGAGGACGAGTACAAGGGTGTACCATTAGGTAAAATAATTACACGATAAATTAAAACTATTGATTTACATGCCTAAAACAAGTCAGTGGCAGAATAGCCAAGTAAGATTACCCGATAGGCGCTTGAAGTGGCTGATGACTGCAATAACGACACGGATGGAGAATCTTCCGCCTTCATATTGAGTGGATACATAAATGGGGAAATTATTGTTAGCTAATGCTACACACTACCGCAAGGCCGAGAGATAAATACGTAAACTTGACTCACCAGTGGAGGGATGTGGACGAATAGAGTGGGAATAGCGGTTGAGAGCAATTTTCGCCTCGCTCGCGGTGTGTTCTTCTTTATTAGCAATGATGTGGAGTACATGTCTGAGCTAAAGTGCCTGCTGCAGATGCGGTATCGATCACCCCTCTTGTCCGCAAAGACTTCTAGGACTCTACTTTCAAGCTCAGACGGTGGATATCCGCAATATCGGACCCATTCTCTTATCTGATCTATTGTCTTAGGGAAAACATGCATTATAGTACCTTCAGATTTATTATGGGTCTTCGAAGGGCAACCGCCAATGGAACAGGCAGGCATTGTGGAAAGTTCTGAAAAGTAAAGATCAACAATTCTCTATGAATACCAATGTAAACTCAGAACATGTGACTAGTTCCTTGCATGTACTGTCTTGAACGAAAAGAAATTGGACGCAAAATGATTATGGTACATGGCCTTACCTTGACGAACAAACAGTTAGATGCAGGGATCAGAGTACTTTCTTGTCGTACAACAGGGAGCAGTTCACAGGTTGCAAACTGAGGAGTTTCCTCGGAGTGGTCACGGAAGTTCACAGAGATGAAGAGCAGATAACCAGCACCTTCACGGGTTGACTAGCAAAGCGCAAAGAAGTGCTCATTAGAAATATGAAGTGGGTTATAAAGAATTCGAAACAGGGGTGTGTTTGTGAATGAATGACGTCTATATGTCGTGGCATTATGCGGTTTGCAGGGGGCCGTCCAGCGTGAGGGGGGATGCTTGGCAGGAGACACGGGGTCTGGAGGTAGACATGGGAACAACAACCCATGCTCTATAGACCACTTTGAAGTGTACATGGTCTTTGGCACCTCTTGGCCTTTATCGCTCCCCGACAGCTCCACTTGCCAGCACAAGTACCCCGGTGCGAACTGCCTTTGATAGGGCGGGGGTGGATTGGGGCGGTGGTCGTGCAGACAAGACACAGGAAGACTCGTGAATGGAGACACACTTATGTGGATTGCAGGGGGCCGTCCAGCGTGAGGGGGGATGCTTGGCAGGAGACACGGAGTCTGGAGGTAGACATGGGAACAACAACCCATGCTCTATAGACCACTTTGAAGTGTACATGGTCTTTGGCACCTCTTGGCCTTTATCGCTCCCCGACAGCTCCACTTGCCAGCACAAGTAGCCCGGTGCGACTGCCTTTGATAGGGCGGGGTGTGGATTAGGGCGCTGGTCGTGCAGACAAGACTCGTTTGCTGCAGGTCCTCACCAAGGAGAGGCCATCTAACTGCATGTAAGAGGCAGGCTGAAGGATCTAGTACATGGAAGGCAGGGGGGTGAGTTTATAAATACCTCAGCCTCCCAGGAGAATATATGGGTGCAGTCATGTCTGCTGCATATGGGTTCAAAGGTTATGTGGATTGAAGGTGGGTGGCCAGCGTGAGGGAGGATGCTGGCCGGAGACATGTGGTGTGACAAGACAAGGCACAGGAAGACTATTCAATGGAGACACACTAGATTCATTTAAAAAATGAAAACAACCATTGTTAAAATATATGTTGGGTTTTATTTTAGATCTTAATTTCAATTGAACATAAATAATAAACATTACACATTGTAAAGTTCTGGTTGCAGCACATCCAGGGAAAATCCGCGGTATTGTCCACTGTCGCTTGGGAAATGTTGTCTAATGGCAAGTACCGCACAGGCAGGTATTACTCTCCGAACGCGGTGTCCGAGCCTCCCGTGAAGCCACCAAGTGAAGCAACGATAGGCCACCAGCCTGTACCACCTGTGAAAATGAAAGATGCAAACTGTATTAAAATGACAAAACTTTCTTATCATTCTGCTTTGAAAAAAATTCTATCTAGAAAATGCACAATATGGACCCAATTTACATGCATTCGAATGATATGTAGATGTAATTTTATATGTGGGAGACGACCATGACATAGTAGTGGCATCACTGACATCAAAACCAGAGTATACTTACTCGTTACTCGGATTACGCGGACGAACAGTGCCGCGAAGTTCGTGCATAAGCACCATCATCATCCTCAACACGGTCCGTGAGAGGCAGGCTTCCCTGAACTCTGGCAGCTCGGTGATGCATTGCGGACTTGGCTCGCCTTCCGAAATGTAGGCCAAGCACCCGGAATTTTCACGGCAGCAGCAGTTCTCCTCCTCAGTTGGCATTAGCTCGCACTGATTGCACGTGCACCAGGTTGTCCTCCCAACTGCCGTCCGAATCCCCATCGTTTTCGCGTGCTTGCCTTTCCAGTAGTTCCTCCTCGGTGTACTCGGGCTCGTACATATACGGCATTATTGTAGCCATTGTGTGGTAAAGAAAGTAAAATAATTTACAGAGATGGTACAGGTGTTCACAAGGCCTAGAAGCGGCAAAGGTAGCTGACCAGAGCACAGAAACGAGTCACAGAATACTCAAAGTAACACAGAGAGAGGAATGGAATCGAAAATCGGCTGCTGTGTGTTGTGAAACGGTGTGTTTATACTTATTGAGGAAAGAGGCGTCCTGCCATTTCCATGGCGACACGTCATTAGCTGAGGCGCAGCGATTGTTGACACGAAACGTGCTTTGGCGTTGGGAAATGGGCGGTACGCGTCTGCTGATGTCAGGCTCAGGGGCGGGGGATTTCATTTAGTGCCGCAAAAGCAGGTGAGCCAGGGCGATGCGGCAAGTGATAGGATTATCAGAAAATGGCGGCTGATTTCGAGTGCGTTAATGGACGAAAAGTCGGGTATGGTCCATAGGAAAGTTTTCTACGATCTACCGATTTATGCTTAAAAACACATGGCCGAACCGTAGGGACAATAAAAAAAAAGTCCCGGAACTATCCTTTAATCATTAGCATTAGTAATACAGTGTCCAGCAAGCAATGTCTAAATTGTACCATGCATTAATGGACCGTGATCCACATGGCCACAGCAAGCAACCCGTTTCTCTTCACGGCTACTTTTCAGAGATGCGCATTTTTACTAACACAACATGGCTTGTACCCGCCCTTCACGACGGTGTTGAAACCACGTCTAAAAAATGCCTGTGATAATTATCACACAGCCACAGTAGTGGCTGTGTAGTTATGGTTTAGTTGGCTGTTTCCATAGGAAGAGCACTTTTTGGGCGGTTTATAACTTCGCTCCCCCTGGACGAATCCACACCACACTTTTCAAAGTAAGTATATGGGCCACTCTGAATCGTTCTGCAAAGTTTGGTGATGTTTGGTCCAGGGGGGGAAAGTTACAGGGGGGGTTCCAAAACGTCTTTTTTTCCCATAGGCTGAATGGGGGAAAAACTTTGCGCACGCCTACAGGCCAAACCGCTGGATGGATTGTCACCAAATTTGCGGCAGAGGCAGGAGCTTGATCCCGAATGCGTGCTTTTGTAAATTTGGTGACAATCCGTCCAGTAGTTTCCTTTAAAACGACCAAAAAGTATGTCTCGAAAAATTAGTGATATCTATGTCCGCTCTGCGGTCACACTTCCCTGTTCGCTCCGCGGACAAGAAATCGATTGGCTAATCCGTTGCGTCATGTCCATGGACATGTGACGCTTTCACTGATTGGTTGTGGAACAGCGTGAAGTGCATCAGATTCTTTTGCTGCGCCCGCCATCTTTTGTTCGTGTTTTGGTGTACGCGGACATCGCCGGTAACACATAAAACAAGACACCATTGCACTTGTTACACTTATGAAATACTGTTTCGGAAGGTGAGCGTTAATGAGGCTGGGATGGGATGTGGCAGCAGGAAATCAAAAAGTGTTGTTTTATTGTCACCAAAGTCATACGGTAAATTGGAAGTTGATGCTCAATATACGGCAAAGAATTACTGCGTCTGTGTTACAATGTATTTAGAATAATATTGCAGTCAGACTGGCGTCCTAGAGTTTGAAATCTGAGGCAGCCACCTGCACTGTTTGATAGAAACATCAGTTCTGCAAGTGTATGGGAGTAGCGGTTCTCATGAATGGATTCTCATATGTTGTTGCAAAGTGAGAATGTATTTGCATTCTGAGTGAAGGTCACTTGCTTTGCTTTTTTGGTTGCGAGCTCAGTAGGCCCATGCATCCCACTAAACCCATAAGGGTCAATTGTTTTTTGACCTTGAGCCAAAGGGAAAATTAAGCAACAATGCAGGGAGTGAAAGTTTGCAAAAAAATACCATTTGATAAGGTTATGTTTCAAAAACGTTTGTAAGGCACATGAAATATCAGTTCACACAGAATCTTTGCTGCAAATACATTGCTGTCTGACTTTATCCAAAACCAATGGAGGCGGTAAATATCATGTAAGTTTAATTTTGACGACTCTACACCGGACCGAGTTTAAATTTGTTATTACCAGAACAATAATTTTGACAATATAACTTACGAAGAGTGCAGATTCTCCGCCTTTGCAGGCTATGACTAGACTTACCCTTGTTCAACGCCAGTATTTCTTCTTTAAAATGTCATGTTTAACCCCATCGTTTTGTGTATCACTTTGCACGTTCTTTTGGTCTTTTTTAAAATCACGAGATGTAATTTTTAGTTACTTGACCATTCATTTTGACTTTGTAACTGAAGTACCATCTTTGTATGTAGTTGTATTTTTTTTTTACTTATGGAGAGTGCAGATTCTCTGCGTTTGTAGCCTGTCACTAGATTTACCCATGTTCAACGCTAATATTTCCTTAAAATGTCATGTATGACCACTTCGATTTGTGTATTAGTTTCCACGTTCTTTTTGTCTTTTTTTAAATTGTTTGCTGAAGGCTGGGTATTGATACGTACTTTCTCTTACGCTTTCCGACCAGCTACATCCTGCCTCACTGTGCTTGCCATGGATTCCAGATGCCGAGTGATGGCTTCTTTGGATGCCAGATGCAACTGATCGTGACCGGCTGCCTGTCCGTCACAATTTTGTGGGATGATTGCGCCGGCCCCTTTGTCCATACGCTGAAGTGGCCATTAGGAGTAACATAACATCTTTTATGGTGGTGTAGGCCGAAGGTCATGGCGACGTCTTGGAAATCACTGTGCGAACAAAGCGGTTGCTTTATCGAAAGCGCATACTTTGTGTATGGGAAAAGAACAACGTGTGCCTCACCATTAACATTTTCGATGACGCACATAGACACAATGTTACACTTTGATTGAAAATGGGAATAGTCCGATGGTCTCGAACAGTTTCTTGTGGAATAAAACTACTTTACAAATTCTAAAATGTTAATGTTTTCTTTTAAAAAACAATGTATTATTTCAAAATGTAACATGCTACGTTGTACGTCGCTGTATGTTCATTTTAAGGTTCTGTGTCTCGGCACGTATTTTTGCTTTTTGCAGGCTGCCATGGAAAGCGAAGAGGGGACATCTATGGAACAACCGCCTTCCCTTTCTATTGTGGCCATCTTGGAAAAGGATTTTGTTTAGTAAACCAGGCCGCCGCAGGCGGGCCAGATTATAACGAGAAATCCTATTTTTTAGTACCACACGTTACTGCTTTGCAAATCTAGATTGTTAATTGCAAATCTTATTACGTCTATGTACTTTAGTGAGAAACAAAGTAGATGGAGTGTATGCGATTTTTTTTTTTTAAATATGTTTACACTGTGAAAGGTGGTTCTTAAAGGAACATTTACTTTGTTTATGGATGGCGTTTTTTTTCGGTAGGACAGCTAATAAGGAAATTTGCAAACGGAAATGAGGAAAGAGGCACCAAACAGTAATATGGGGGGGTAGGTGGACGGCAGAAAATGTTGTGCGTTTGTTATTTGTAAGGTAGGGGCAGTGTTTCTCATGCTCCTTAACGACAGCAGTGGTGCTGTTTCTTGGGGAGGAGGGATGGCCTTAGCTGATGTCGTTTTCAGATAACTAGAACTTTTGCTAAAAGTATGTAATGTGTACTACATTGCTAATGGCTGACTACCAATACGTGTTGGAGCGGTGCAAGGGAAATGTTGAAGGTCGACGTTCCTACATCAATATAAAATGTATTTCCACACTGTCCACGAGGCATACATCTTATTGTTAAGTGTGTACGGATTCTCCATCACATTACCCTGCTGTATGCCAGCATATGGTCATGTGGCATTCTGCGCACGGTGAGTAATTATGTCAGAAGTTACTTTACATTATGGTTACGTGCCACTACTAATAACCGATGACCTTTAGCAAAAAAAACATTCTTAAAAGGGACGGTATGGTTAAGTTGCCCTGCTAAAAAACCTGTGAAATTCAGTAAAAAAAAAAACTTTGTTAAAAGGGACGTTATGGTTAAGTTGCACTAATAAAAACCTATGAAATTCAGTAGAAAAACATTGCTAAAAGGACATTATGGTTACAGGTAAAATCTAAAAACCCCTGGAATTCGCCAGTTAGGGTAAGCTAAGCAACCATAATTCGCGCCACCACCGTGCCCTGCTAAGACTAACACCCAGGACATCAATGATGACATCTCAAATATCATTGATGATATCACATGTGCATTTACTTTTCATACAAGGGGTTGTGTATGTATGTTGGCAAAAAAGTATCAGGGAGTATCGGTAGATGTGTAATAAACTACATTCTTCATCACGCAATGTAGTGTCCTAAAGAACATTCCATTGCAGTGTTCTTTCTAGTACAGGAACCTACTCATACAGACATGTAGGTATTGGCTGCAGCATACACGACAGAGGTGCTATATTTGTAATTTTCCAAAGTTATAATAAAACAGTGAATGCTTCTGTATTAGACTTTTCCGTACTTTCAAACATATACTAAGTAGTTAATAATGCATCACTTACTACATATTTCTACTAATACACGCAAAACATAAATAGACTACAATGCATACAAATATGAGGCTTATATATGGAGATTAAAGTAAGCAAACAAGAGGCAGTATCAGTAGCAGCTGTGTATAATCTACACAATTGTATGCATGCACAAAAAGGATTGCTGTGTTTCAGGCCTGCTTCTTCCTTCCCCTATATATGTACATCATAAGATGCGATTAAATTAAGGAAAGTAGTTTGAGAACATGTGAGAAGAGCAATATCTATAAATGTATACCTTTTGAAAGTTAAGTTTCTGACTGTCAGTAAATAAACCCACCTGGGCTAGATATGGCAGTGAACAAAAAACTACATCTGGGCACGTTCAGAAAAAAACACAGATGAACAATCCAGAATCTATGAAATTCAAGGGAATGCTATGTCCTGACGAAGATGGACATCACCTGCATGTCTTGTTAGATGTGTTATTTCCATCGAAACTACTATTTTTCAATGGTGCCATGTCATTCATATTTACTATTTGTTTTTTCCTTCTTCATGACACCTTAGTAGTTGACGCACAGCATCCCATAGTTAGATTTTAGTGTGTGTGCTTTACTGTTTTTTGTTTGGAATTTAATACAATTTCTTTCCATAGTTTGGTCTTTTGTGTTCCTGATTTGACTATTGAAATGGAACCTTCTTTGTTTGGTTTTCTGGACTCAATATTATTTTGACTGCGTTTTTGATATTTATTAGATTGTTCATATAATTAGTCTGGTCAGAGCGACTGGGGGTCCCCCACTTGAGTGATTCCCTTCACTCACTTGGGGCACCACCCACGGCATGCCCAGATTAATTCTTAGGTTTCATGTGATTAACTGGCTTGCGACCTTTCGCAGCAGTCATTATTTGACATTAATACTTCAAACAGTATGCACCTTTTTAGTCAACTGTAAGATATAATTTTGTATATTGTACTAGAGCTTTAGACAATTTAATACTTTTTTAAGACTCTATGGGCCTCATTACGACCCAGGCGGTAAGTTACCGCCTGGGTCGTACCTTTACCACCATGGCGTAAACTATGTTTACGCCATGGTGGTTGGCGGACTTACCGCCCCATTCCGAGGTGAGTGGGGCGGTAAGTCCCCATTAACCCATTTACCCTTCCCCATTCCCATTTTTGCCCCATAGGGCATAATGGGAGTGGGGAAGGCGTTAATTACGCCACCGTAAATTACGGTGGCGTAATTAACAACAAGGTCCCTTAGCGCCATGGATTTTAACACCTGCTAAAAGCAGGTGTTAAAACCTCCATGGCGCTAAGGGACCTCGGAATCAGGCGGTAAGGGTCAGCGCTGTTTACGCCGCCGTAAACCCCTTACCGCCTGGGTCGTAATGAGGCCCTATTTGTATCAAATAAATATAATATTGCAAATTAATTGTTTGTTTTATGTATGATGATCTGTTGGGCAGCTGGGGGAGCCTCTTTCCTTGTTTACATGGTTGAATGATGTCCTTTGAGTGAATTTTTTTGGCCTTTCCGCTGGCTTGACCTCCATGTAGTATTATGGTTGCTTAGCTTACCATAACTGGCGAATTTCAGGGTTTTTTAGATTTTACTTGTAACCATAACGTCCTTTTACCAATGTTTTTTTACTGAATTTCATAGGTTTTTATTAGTGCAACTTAACCATAACGTCCCTTTAACAAAGTTTCTTTTTACTGATATATATATATATATATATATATTTTCTGTTGACCTATTCGGCCTTACCTGGCCACCCCACACAGCCATACATGTGCAAAGTAATTACCATAATTACTAGTTACTCGTTTTTTCTGTATTGTCGCTGCGCCACCTAATAGACCACCTACCAGGGCCAGTGACCCACATCACAACCAGTGCTGGTCCCGTTCATGTATATGCTCTGGCTCCATGACCACCTGAGCCAATCACAACCCCACACCACACTATCACATATCCCAACACTCCCCCCTCCCACCATGAACCTATGTGCAACCGTCCAAGTCTATGGGTTATCAGGTGCAGCAATCTAGAGGCATGTAACTGACACTAAGTTGCTTGAACGTCTTGGACCCATAGTAACACTATACAACCCTCCTATGGTTAGTTCAGCTTGCACTGTCCACCAAGTCAGCTCTCAACCAACTAAGATCTAAGAATGTGTTATAACTTCCTTGATACAGTTACATGCTAGTTCCACCACCACCACTATTGGCTCTCAGATGGACTATGAGCACACATCACGGCCGCACCATTGGCACGTGCACGATCAATCACCACCGCACCCTCCCAATCCACGACCGGCCCGAATGTGCGTTGTCTTTTCCAATGATAATATGGGCATCGGATCCTCACAAGAACCTTTCAGGGAGATATGCTTATACCTTAATAATTTTCTTTCCTAGAAGCACTATCTAGTGTACAGTACTGCGCCAGACAACCCGTCCCCTATCTTACTTCATGTCCATGATATATCCAACTTGGTAAGCTCTCTCCCCAATAATCACATCAGATGACTCATACATAAAGAAATTCTTCTTTCTTACCAATCTTGACATATTCGCTCTCCTTCTTCTCTCCTTGGTGCATCCTGTGTCCTTAAACTTGTGGACTATCCATATATGAACACATTGCATACAATTACTGCACTTAACTTTGAACCTGATGATGTACAAATGATGATACGATTTTAACTACCACAATTCACTCATGTCACCTAATGCACATGTTACAAATACCAGACACTCTACACTTCACACCCACTGGGGTGCGATTGGGGCCTATGTTATGCCACACTTGCGTCTGATTCAACATCCTACCAAAATGTAAACAATGAATGTATGTTGGATGACGACCACGGCCTTGATAAAGACCCTTGAGTGGTCGAAACACGTGTCGGCACTTTTTGTAACAATAAAGACCGAATGGCACTAACTCGAGCTACCAGGCTCTCTTTTCATTGAACTGTGATCTAATCAGCCAAATGAAAACTCTCAATTCAGATTGCCCACGAATTGTGAGGGGAGCACCAACTACATAGGAATCCTACAATCATCGTGCAATGCTTCGTCTGGGGCATTTGAGCACTGCGCCATTGGATTCCTACAACTGGCTGCTAGTACGCAACATTCTGAAGTAGATACGCTGAGCGCAGAAGCCTTACTTTCAGGGTGCTCTCACCCCCTCTCTCAATCTTGTCCTCGGTTCCCGGGTTCAGGGGTTCCCTCACCCTTCTTCTATTGTCTTCTCATGTGTCTCTCCAGCTTAGTAATCAGTATCAGGGTTAAGGGATTCCTGTACCCTTCTTCTCTGGTCTTTGTGAGGGGATGCCTCCTCCTGAATCTCAGCTCCGGGCTGAAGCGTGTTAGTGGACTTGGAAGACAATGTTGTAGTAGAACTGACCTTCAAACAAGACCTGAGGTGAGGGAAGACTGGAGGGCTCCCTACGATCTGGTCAGAGTACTCCCTAGGAAGCTTACCATCTCCCTCCCTGTGAGAATCCAGATTCTCCAGCCAATGTCTCCAGTCTCTCTCTTGCCATTTCCCCCTAAGTGATTTCCCACCATGTCCAGGTCCAACTTCTTGCTACTGCTCATCAGCCCTTCTTCTAATGCAATATCTCCCTTCTCTTAGCAATATTTCTCTGCTTCTATGCACTGCTTTCTATCCTGCTTTTCTCTTCCTCCCTCGCCTCCTTGATTCGTCTCCATGTCACCCCTTCACTTCCTTCCACCACCAACTCCTTCACCTCCTCATTGTTCCACCATTCCTTCTCTTGATTTCCCCTCTACCACCACAACCTCATCCTCCTTCCAGACATTTCTTTGTTCATCCCCTTCTCTCAACAAGCCTTCGAACAACTCCATATCTCTTTCCTCTATCATCTTTCTTTTTCTTGTTCACTTCTCCGGGTCTAATAATTATTTCCATCCTTCTATGGGGGGGTGGTCATTACAGTTTTGCCGGTGCGGTAAAAGTGCAGGTAAAACTGCTGGTAATTCCGGCACCAGCACTTTTACCGCACCAGCAAAACACAAGTTTTCTGGTGGGGGCACTGATTTGTAAAACGTACCCCCACCGGCAAAGAGAATGCCAGAATTACTGCATTGGTCATTCCGGTGCCCGGTAATTCTGGTAATCTCCTCCATCGAGTCCTGTAGGATTCCATGGAGTGGGGATTTAAAATCATGTCCATCACTTGGAATATGCTGGTAATTCATATTCTGCACTTTTTCTAACAATAAAGCAAGTGGCTGAAACTGTATTATCATTTTGGTGGCATGCCGCCAGATTTACAGGTGGGATACCACCAAAACTGTAATGAGGGCCTATGTCTCTCTGGTCCCAGTTCTCCAGGTCTTCCTCCCCCTAGTTCTCTTCCATCCTCTACAGACCTATGGGTCTTTCTCCCACCCCTTAAGCCCTCTGGGTTTTGACCCCCCTCCCCCCACTTCCCTCTGGTTCTTCCTCCTACCAGGCCTATTGTTGTTCAACCTCCCAGCCCTCTGGGTCTTCCTCACCCAAAGCCCCCTGGGTTTTTCTCCCAACCTCCCCCATTCCTCTGGGTATTTACTCTCCCACTCCTCTGGATCTGTCAGATCACAACCCTCTGGGTAACTCTCCTCTGAAACCTCTGGGCCCTTCTGTCCTCAGCCCCCAGGTCTGTTTCCCCAAACTCCCAACCCCCAGTTTCTTTCTCCCCAAACCCACTAGGTCTCTAAAGTCCAGGGCCTGTTTTTCCCCAGTCTCCTGTGCAAACTCCTGTCCCTTCCTTATCACAGCCTACTGGGCCTCTCCATCATCCGTCTGCACTCCCCAGGCTCCAGGGGGTCTTCTCCAGTCTCCGGTCTTCTGCTCTTGCTCCAAATGTTTCTGTTCACTTTTCCAAGCAGTGCCAAATGAGGGCTTCTTACTAGAAAGCACTGGCTTCTTGCCCAGGCCCTCCCTTTCATAGGGTTTGGTTATGCCTTCCAGATTCTCTGGTGTTAGGGACATCAGGTGTGTTTACTTTGGCAGCTGTGATGGGTATAGGCTTAAGGGCTCTGCGCCTGGGGTTGGCTTATAGTTCTGATGGGGGACTTGGGGTTGGCTCACCCCTGCACTTGGGCAGTCCTCCCTCTTCTCTGCTTGCAACATCCTGGCTCTTCCCTTGAGGGTGTACTCGCTTAGCCTAAATGGACTAAGCTGTATAGGTCTTGTGCATTTGCGAGGGCCTTGCATTCTATCCCACTCGCCCCTCCTCTATAGTTTTATATTGACTTGTGTACCCGGGTTGGCTTACAGTTCTTATGGGGGACTTGAAAGTGGCTCACCCCTGTACTTGGGCAGTCCTCCCTCTTCTCTGCTTGCAACATCCTGGCCCTTCCCTTGAGGGTGTACTCTCTTAGCCTAAAATAACTAAGCCATAGAAGTGTGGAGCTCTTGCGAGGGCCTTGCATTCTATCCCACTTTTCCCCCCATGTGGTTTTATATTGTATTTGTGTACCCAACATGAGGGGACCGAACCAGCATGCATACCTGGCTCCAGGGAGTCACCAGCCCTTGCTGCTCTCAAAAGGACATACATCTCCAATGACAAGGCACTGCCTCCTGCATGTAGTATGGTGGGCATAGGCACGAGATCCTCGCCAATACAATCACCGGGCCCAGCATCCCATGGCTTGTGGCAGCTGTGGCGAATCCCAGGATATTGTCACATCTTCCATGGGAGAGGCCGCTACCCGATAGTCCCCCTGGGTTGGTACTCAGTGGGTGGATGTCATGGGAGGTGAAATCGTTCATGGGATTGGTGACAATGGCCCTGGGAGAGAGCAGTATTCATCCGTTTGGTGCCCCCACCTTACTTAACCCCCACTCAAGTCCCTTGGATGCCCTGCCCCACTATTTGTTATGGTTCAGCAGAGGACATCCTTAAGACTGGGACGAGGAAGAGGAAGAGGGTGAATCACCCAAACCTGATGCAAAATGTCACTGTGATGAGAAAGATGGAGCAGGAAGGCGAAAGCCCACCGCAGAAACAACACACTGGTGCACCTGTCCAAAGTAAGCCTGATGATAAAAAGCAAAGACTGACTGATTCCCAGTTTGTTGAACAGCCATCCCTGGAGGAACAGGGAGAGAGACGCTGGTCCTGTAGCGAGTAACCCAAAGACTGGAGATCAGGACATGGACAGTCACAGGTACCAGAGAGGTACTAACGGTGCGGACCTGACCAGTGACAGGCACAAGAAGCCAGATTAGCAAAAAAACTACCAGTAACAAAGACACAGGCAGCTGAAGACAAGAGAGATGCTGGAGCTGTGAAGCCACGAGAAGGAGAACACTGAGCGCAACAGGAATGGAGAAGCTTTGTTCCACCTCTGGAAGAGACTAGAGACTACCCTGAGAGTTCCCAAAGGTTGGGAAAGGGGCGGATAGGTCTGGGGGGCATTGAAGGAACTGAGAAACCTCATGAAAACACCCCAAAAGAGCCAAAGGCGGTTAAAGGGATCCTATACAATTTAATACAAACTTTGCAAACCTTATAAAAGTACCCTCAACAATACAAGGGGATGAAAAAGGAAGCATACAAAAATATACAAACTTTATAAACTGAATAAGAACATCCTGAAAAGCACACGGGGGTGAGAAAGAGAACATACAATATAATACCAACTGTGTGAAGCTGGTAAACACACCCCAAGGGGTACAAGGGAACAACAAAAGAGGCATACAATCAGATACAAACATTGAGAGTGCACCTAGGTGGACGGTACCTGGCAGGAGAGTGTACCAGGTCTGTCAAAGTGGACACTAGGTAATGAAGGGCCGAGGATCACACAAAGACAAAGCATGAGGGTCTGGGACCCAAATGAAAACGGGCAAAGCCCACCAGTGGAATGATTAAGGGTTGAGGACCCACCACAAAGGAAGAATTATGACTAGTGGGCTGTTGCCCAAAACCACAAATAACTCTGGAACTGAAAGTTGTGAGAAACAAATTTGGCAGGCGAGTAAACCAGACTTGGTGTAGCATTGGAAAAGTCTACGGTGAGGTCTGGCAGGTAAGTGAACCAGACCCGACATGAAACTGGAAAGGATCATTATGTGCTATTGTGGATAAGTGGAACCAGGAACCCAAGAAGACGCCCCCCTGCCCCCACCAGATTGGGGAACTGGGTTATCTAAGTTTAGCTGAACGTGTGAACAGTGAATATTGAACCATATACATTCTTTTGCATGAGAACTGCACTTTGGTGTTGGCATTCAGAATAGGAGAGACCTCCTTCTGGAATTAAGGAGACACCCACTTTTCCTTCAGTTAGATTGACAGTGTAAGGGACAGAAATAGGTTTAGAAACAGGACGGTGGACATTTTTGTTTGACTAACATCCTGACCAGGTCCTTAGTGTTCTTTTTTTGAGGCAGGGCAACCCATTATATTAAAAAGAACAAGAGGCTCGGGAGGATAGCTCAGGGGCAACGTGCTCGCCTTGCAAGCAAGACGACATGGAGCTACACAGGTTCGATTCCACGGGTCCTCGCTTAGAAACCTCTGGGTATTAAGCGTGTTATAAATAACCAATCATATATCATAAAATAGGCTTTTTGTTCCTTTCTTTTGGTATAAATAAAAGTCTTTAAAAAGCAAAATGTCACCCCTTATCATGCCCCGCATCCCAGTTTCAGAAAGCCCGCGGGCGTTTATTTCCAGGTGGAAACTGCCCTGGCGACTGTTTACAGCCCGGGGGACACGCCGCACTACAAGGTCCAGAATTCGATCTGTTCGCGATCACGTGATCCACCCGCAACGTGCCTCGCGTTCTGGACCAGATGCCAATACTTAGCAAGGCTTGTCCCTGTAACGGGTGCTCCTAAAACTGAGTAATCAGTTCGAGTGCTCGAATCCCTGTTATTCTGATTCCTGTGTTATTACAGACCCGGCTTTGCTTTAAGGACCTTTCCAAACGTTTTTCCCTATGATTTCTGGCTCCAGACCCCTCGGCTGTTCCCCTTGGTAATCAAACTTTTGGCATTCTAAACGGATTTGTGTTCCTCCTGCTCCCATTTGTTGTGGCGTTTGGACCTTGCTAACCTCCAGTGTAACGCATGGCAGGTTATTAAGGAAAACCTAAACTAGACTTCTGTTTATGTTTCTTTCTCTCTACTGGCTACTATTCCTGCATGGGTTTTCTGACTTCTTTTACTACCACGTATTACATAAACCACGAGACATCCCCTTTTTTTGGATTGCTCAACAACGCTGCCTGCATCACAAGAAAACAACGCTCTACATGCTGAAGTGATTAAACGGACGCTCTCCTGTTTATTGTGGTCACTTCTTGGATTGGCTATTCTCACGTGGGGACGCTTTGCTGTTATTCTTGGGGATTTTTTGGAGTACATTTAGTTGCGCCCTCGTGCCGTTCGGGTTAGGTGGATCATTGCACAGACTTCATTCAACTGAGACTTTCTTCCTTCCTCATCTGGTCATCACCCTGCTGGACTTCCATAGGTACACTGGACTTCCTTTCTGGCTAAGCAGGTAAGATAGGGTTGATTACGGGTGGGCTAACACTGCACTTTGGTCGCTCTTTGACTGCTATCCTGAACTATCATTTCTCTTTGTTACCTTAGCTCTGTTGTCGTTGCGCCTGCCTTTTCACTCAAGCCCCTGGCCTGTTAGTTTTAGTGTACTTTCTACAGGCTGCGCTCTTGGGGGGAAAGTCTTGTGTAACATTGCGGTCAAGATATTCCAGAACCATCTTGGTGACAGTCCAAGATATCCCAAAGTGAAGGGGCTCCCGAAAGTAGATGCTGACCTTGTATCCTTTATAAGTCTGTATCCTTTTTCCGAATTGTGTTAAAGTTGTGACAGATTTAGGAGCCTATTAAATTTGCCTATCGGTTATGGAAACCGGAGCTGATCCAATGGCTGCCTTGGTGCAAGACATTGCGACCTTGCACACCGACATGGCATCCGCGCATGCGACTCTCCATCAGCGTATGGACGTGCTACAGAGCTTTGTGCAGCCGTTACCCCCGATGAGGAGTTCGGTGATGCTGCTGCCGCAGCAGCCCCTCCTGTACCCCAGGCGCAACCTCCTGCTTCTGGCACCCATTGTGCTTCCTGGATCGGTCCCTTTGGCCCCTCCGGAACGCTTTTACGGAGACCCTAAAACCTATCGGACCTTTGTAAACCAATGCCGTCTGCATTTTCTTTGCCGACCGCTGGCGTTTCCTGATGCTGTTTCTAAAGCAGCTTAACTTCTTTCACATCTGGGAGGAACAGCAGCGGCTTGGGCTAAGCCATTACTCGAAGCCAATGACCCATCCCTGTACGATTTTGATGCCCTTATTCAGTCTATGAATAGCGTATTTGACATGCGTTACAAGGCACAAACTTCGGATCTTGAATTCCTTGCGATCAGTCAAGGTAAATCAGACCTTCTGGCCTACCTTGCTCGTTTTAATCAATTGGCAGCAGAAACCACCTGGTCCGAACAGAAAAAGGCAGCCGTCTTCTATAAGGGGCTTTCGGATGAATTAAAGGACGCTTTGTCAGTGGTACCGGCCCTACCATCCGGCTTTCCGGAACTGTTGGACTTGGTCCTACAGGTCGACGCTCGGCTGCGGCAAAGACGTGGCGAACGGCGTATTCCTGACCTCCGCTTCTCAGTCAAGCCAGAAACGACCTCGCCTGCTTCCTCAGGAGAAGCCGAACCGATGCAAATAGGGGCGATCAGAGGGCCATTAACCAAAGCCGAGCGAGAACGGCGTATGGTTAATAACTTATGTCTCTATTGTGGCCAATCTGGCCATTACATTCGTGTATGTCCTAAGAGGCCTGTTAAAACAGCGGGAAACGCCAAGACTCGTCCTTAAGCCGAGCCCTAGGGATGAGTCATAAATAGCGTTCGATCTTATTTCTGCTCCCCAGTTCGGGATCATTCTTGGTCTTTCCTGGCTCCGGACTCATAACCCTATAATTGACTGGGTCAAACAGACAGTGCATTTTTCTTCTGGGTTCTGTACCCAACATTGCTTTCAAAACCCAGATGTGACGTCTTCGTCCCCTTGTTTGGCTTTGGTGACTAATGTCTCCTCTATTAATGCCACGCTGAGGGCTTTCAGAAAAACTCCCCTCACATCGTTGTTATGATTGCCCCACTGATTTGGTACCTGGGGCGGTGGTTCCTCACGGTCGTGTTTACTCCCTGACCGTGAATGAAGAGAAACACCTAAAAGAGTATGTGGATACGGCGTTACGTCTGGGACACATTCGACCTTCCCGGTCCCCTGCTGCCTCTCCCATATTTTTCGTACCGAAAAAGGAGGGAGATCTGCACCCTTGCGTGGATTATAGAGCCCTGAACAAGATAACAGTTAACAATCAATACCCGTTGCCCCTCATAACGGAACTGCTCGACAAAATGACCTCCTCCACCGTTTTCACCAAATTAGATCTCAGAGGGGCATATAATTTGGTGAGGATGCGAAGCGGGGACGAATGGAAAACCGCTTTCAAAACGAAGTTTGGGCTTTACGAATACTGCGTCATGCCATTCGGGCTTTGTAATGCTCCAGCCACATTTCAACACTTCGTTAACGACATTTTTGGAGACATGCTGGATTGCTATGTGGTGATCTACTTAGACGATATCCTGATATTCTCGGATTCACTCACTCAACATATCCAACATGTTCGCTCTGTACTGCAGCGTTTGCGTGCACACTCCCTTTATGCCAAGTTGGAAAAATGTGTGTTTCATACATCTTCGGTTGAATTCTTGGGGCTTCAGATATCTGCGAAAGGGGTGCTCATGTGTACTTCTAAAGTTAAAGCAGTAATGGACTGGCCGGTCCCGGACTCTGTAAAGGCACTCCAGTCTTTTTTGGGTTTGTCAAATTTTTATAAGTGCTTTATTGCCTCGTTCTCTGAGATAGTAGCGCCCCTGACCCGCCTCACCAGACCCAAGATCCCATTCCTTTGGGATTCCGAAGCTCAGTCGGCCTTTGAGACATTAAAAGAGGCTTTTACTACAGCTCCCGTCCTGCAGCACCCGAACCCTTCTCTTCCTTTTATAGTGGAAGCTGACGCCTCCGACATAGCGGTGGGGGCCATTCTGTCACAGGTCTGCCCCGCTACACAACAACTGCATCCAGTGGCCTATTTCTCCCGAAAACTGTCCTCGGCTGAAGGCAACTACACTGTTAAGGAGAGGGAACTCTTGGCAATCGAGCAGCTTTTAAGGAGTGGAGACACCACCTGCTAGGTGCTCGACATCCAGTAACTGTGTACACCGACCATCGGAATCGCCAGGCTCTTTCACATGCAAAATGTACCAATGCTCGACAAATACGTTGGCATTTATTCTTCACGTTATTTGACTTCACAGTTACATACCGCCCTGGACCTCTACATGGAAAGGCGGACGCCTTGTCCCGTGTCGGTCTCGATTTTGACACCCGGGATTCGGTTACCCCTATACTACCTTCGGGTTCTGTTGTTTGTTTTTGTTCAGTCTCCCCCTCACTCCTTGATCGAGTTCGGCAGTGGGCCAAGGACCACACCTCTTTTCTTGACACATTGGGTGCCCAGATTGTCACGGGTCTTCCTTATGTTCGTGGCCTTTTGTACCTACCTGATAACCAAACCAGACGGAAGGCTTTGGAGTGGGCACATGATACCCCGTTAGCTGCGCACCCAGGTCAGCTTCAAACCTATGACCTACTACATCGATGGTGCTGGTGGCCGGGTATGAAGAAGGAACCGCATCATATGTGTGCGGTGTGTGTACAATGTAAGAGGCAACCAGGGTCTATTGATGAACATGCCCCTACCACCACATCCTTGGCATATGGTTACGCTCGACTTTGTGGTGAAACTGCCCTTGATTAGGGGGATGTCAACAGTGCTTGTGGTGGTGGACGTTTTCACAGAAATGGCACGATTTATACCATGTTCGGGTATACCTACCGCCCCATCATTGGCTACTCTGTTTTTTGATCATGTGGTGCGATTTTTTGGCCTACCTACAATCATGATATCCGATCGGGGTACTCCGTTTACTTCGCGGTTTTGGAAAGCCCTTACCCATTCTTTGGGCATTGATGCACGGTTTTCGTCATCCTATCATCCTCAAACGGACGGACAAACCGAACGCGCCAATGGCACCATGGAACAATATCTTCGTTGTCTGTGCTTGCAACATCAGACCAACTGGTTGTCCGTTCTGGGAACAGCAGAATTCGCTTATAACAACTCCCGACATGCTTCAATAGGATGTTCCCCGTTTTATGTCTTGTATAGATTACACCCAAGGATTCTTCCACCTGTACTGCCTTCCTTGAACCAAATCCCTGCTGCAAAAGCCACAAGGGATACACTAGTTGCTATACGCGATTCGGTTGTAACTCATCTACAGGCTGCGCAGTTTCGGACTAAGGCGCAAGCAGATAAACATCGTTCACCTGCCCCATCTTATGCACCGGGTGACCGTGCCTGGCTTACAACTAAGCATCTCAATATTCGGGGTAAACGGAAGCTTGTGCCCCGCTATGTAGGCCCATACAAGGTACTTTCTTGTCTCAATCCTGTTACTGTCCGTTTGGACATTCTGTCCCATTGGCGGATTCACCCTGTTTTTCACGTGTCCCTGCTCCGTCCTTTTGTGCCAGGCACTCGGCTTTCTGTTGCCCCTGCTCCAATCATTGTACAGGGTGAAGACGAATATGAAGTGCATGCTATACTGGACACCCGTCTTCGTCACGGAGTATGTTCCTACCTGTTTGATTGGAAGGGTTGCGGTCCCGAGGATGGACTTGGGAACCGGCCTCGAATCTGCATGCACCCCGACTCCTGAGGGCCTTTTGGTTGGAAAGGTTGCGTGCCCGCAGGGGTGGTTGCCCTTTGCGGAGGGGTACTGTCATGCCCTGCATCCCAGTTTCCGAAAGCTCGCGGGCGTTTATTTCCAGGTGGAAACTGCCCTGGCGGCTTTTTACAGCCCAGGGGACACGCCGCACTACAAGGTCCAGAATTCCATCTGTTCGCGATCACGTGATCCACCCGCAACGTGCCTCGCGTCTGGATCAGATGCCAATACTTAGCACGGCTTGTCCCTGTAACGGGTGCTCCTAAAACTGAGTAATCAGTTTCAGTGCTCGAATCCCTGTTATTCTGATTCCTGTGTTATTACAGACCCGGCTTTGCTTTAAGGACCTTTCCAAACGTTTTTCCCTACGATTTCTGGCTCCAGACCCTTCGGCTGTTCCCCTTGGTAATCGAACTTTTGGCATTCTAAACGGATTTGTGTTCCTCCTGCTCCCATTTGTTGTGGCGTTTGGACCTTGCTAACCTCCAGTGTAACGCATGGCAGGTTATTAAGGAAAACCTAAACTAGACTTCTGTTAACGTTTCTTTCTGTCTACTGGCTACTATTCCTGCATGGGTTTTCTGACTTCTTTTACTACCATGTATTACATAAACCACGAGACATCCCCTTTTTTTTGGATTGCTCAACAACACTGCCTGCATCACAAGAAAACAACGGACGCTCTCCTGTTTATCGTGGTCACTTCTTGGATTGGCTATTCTCACGTGGGGACGCTTTGCTGTTATTCTTGGGGATTTTTTGGACTACATTTAGTTGTGCCCTCGTGCCGTTCGGGTTAGGTGGATCATTGCACAGACTTCATTCAACTGAGACTTTCTTTTTTTTTTTTTTTTTTTTATTGAAATAACTAAAACAGAACAAGAGGAAGGATACGTCACATGTGAAATCGTGTCGTTTTGTTTACCTCCCTCCATCCCTCCCACCATCAGTGTCGTCTTAACAACTCGATTTGTACTTCCAACGTGTCGTATTAAAGGATGCTGCCATGGTGGCCGATAGAGATTTCAAGTCTTTGATTGGACCACGTTGAGTTTTGGATCGTCCAGCTGTCCTTTTACTGCACGTAGAAAGTTTATTAGTGCAAATAGCACTGCTCTGTTCGATCCCTCAAATAAGGCTATCCACCAGTCATCAGCCGTCATACATTGGTGCTCTTTGATCAGCTCTCTGAAGTGAATTTGCCTTTGATGCTGAAAGTATTGGCAGAACATCGTTAGATGTTTTAAGGTTTCCTTATCATTGTTACAGAAGCTACAACTTAGGTTGGTGCCCGCACCCTTCGCCCAAATGTTCATCCGCTCCTTTGTTTTTAGCATATTTAGTCTGAAGTGCATGTATAAAGATCTAGCATGCTGATCTGGAAGAAGAGTTAGATAAGTGTGCCTCTGATGATATGCTTTGGCTTCTCCTGGGACATCTTGCATTAGAGTTGAATTAGCTCTTGCTTCGCAAGTTTTTATCCAGTCAGCCCTCCATATTTTCATTTTTGCCAGCTCTGGATTTTTAGTTAGCATTGTGGCTGAAATGTCAAACTCCTTTAAAAGTGTTTCGCAAAGGAGGTTCCATTGAAAGAAGATCGTGTGTTCTTTGGCGGTGTCCGGCCTGTGTAGTATTTTAAATTGGATCGCTGGATCTTCTATCAGAGTTTTTCTAAACAGACTCAGTAAGTTCCAAGAGACTCTTGCATTTATCGAGATGAGGCCCAGTTCATATCGAAGACAGACCGTCGAGGTGCCTTTGGGAAGCTGTAGTACTCTGGTCCAGAATATGTTTTCAAGTGAGTTCCACAAGTCACTTGAACAGCCAAAGGCGTTTTCGCCGCTATAGATTAGGGCAGGTACCACTTTTTGTTGAAAAAATTCAATTACTGGTTTTAGGGTGAACTTTCCAAATTTTTTGTTGATTAGAGTCGCCTGACAAGCCATCTGTCGGCATTTGCTCTTTGTCAGTTCTGCCCACGGTGCGTCATTTCTGCTGGCGCTGATCTTCATGCCCAGGTATGTGGAATATTTTACGGTCTGAAGTTGTTCATTACCAAGAGACCATCTGTTCTTTTTCCGTCGAGTGATGCGGCCTTGTAGTTTCTCCAAAATTAGAATTTCGCATTTTTGTTTGTTGATTCGAAGTCCGTTCGCTGTTGTATAGGTGTCAAGGCACTTTAGTTTACGCTGCAGGCCAATGGGAGTCAAATCGATCAGAATAAGATCGTCAGCGTAGACCAGATAGTTAATGGGCGAGCCATGTAATTTCGGAGGAAATATTGATGCGCCAGTGAATGCCTCATTTATGTCAGATATAAAGAGGTTAAAAATGATGGCTGCTAAAGGGCATCCTTGTTTCACACCCTTCTGTGTGCTGATAGGGGCAGTTAACGTGCCTTTAGTGTCTAAGCGAATCTGAATGGTAGTGTCCGTGTGTAGTTCACGTATCGCTTCCACTAAGCTTGAAGGGCAGTTCCATCTCATGAGTTTCTCCCATAAGCGTTCCCTGTCTATGCTATCGAACGCATGGGACAAGTCTATCAAAGCCAGGTAGATCTTTGTGTTGGTTCTGATTGCTTCCATCTTTAGGAGATTCAATACCAATAGGTTCAAGCCGCATCCAACTCCCTTTACAAACCCCGCTTGTCTGGGGTCTACATGGTTATAGTCTTTGGCCCATTTTTATAGTTTCTGTTTCAACAGGGTGGCGTAAATCTTCCCCAACACGTCTAGCAGAGCTATGGGCCTGTAGTTTTTTGGATTTAGACGGTCTCCCTTTTTAAAGATTGGGACCACTACAGCGCTTTTCCAAGACTTGGGGGTTGATCGGCTCGTGATGACTCGGTCAAACAGAGTGACACAAAAGTCTGCCCATAAGGCTGGTGTTTTTTTCAGTGTATAGTTTGTTAGGCCGTCAGGGCCAGGCGCTCTAGAGTCGTGCACATTTTTGATTATGTCCAAGATGTCGCTTCTTTTAAATTCCAGGTCCCATCTGTTTGTCGTTGTAGGAACCCAAGATGGTACGGGTTTATCGTTGCAAAAGAGGTCTGTGTAGAAGGTCACCCACTCAGCTTCAGTTACTGCAATGGCTTGGAGGGCTTGCTGTGGGGCCATAGTGTTATTTATCAGTTTCCAATAGGCTGCCGAGTTTTTGCCAGCCATTCTTTTCAGCATCTCTTCTGAGTCGTTTTGGTGCATAATCACTGCATGTGATTTAAGCCAGTTTCGGTATTTGGCCTTGATCGCCCTTTTGCTCTCTTTCATGTTGTCGGTATACGGACCTTTGAGTTTTCGTAGCTCTTGTCTCATCTCTCTTTTGCGTTGCAGGATGGAAACGTCGAATTTATGTTTTGGGCAAAATTCGACGTGTTTTAGGTTACGTTTGTGTTCCTCAAAGTTGGACAGAAGATTTTGGTATTCTAAGGAATTGACAGTGTGTTGAAAGGCATTAGAAATGGCCATTACTTCTGTGTCCAAAAGGTTTAGACGTATTCTGCCTGTCCCAGTGCATACCGCAAATGGCCAACAGCTCTGCTCGTCCAGCCAAGGGTGATGAATTGATAGTTTTAGCATATCATGATCACTGTGTTGCATTTTGGTGACTTCCAATTTAGTTGTTCTCTTGTGGATGTTTTCAGTCACAAATATGTAGTCAATGACCGATTTTTGGTCATCTCTTCTCCAAGTAGGGCAAGCCGGAATATCACCAGCTGTTTGCCCGTTAAGCATGTGCAAGCCTCTCAGATCTAATTCTAAACACCATTGAGTCGCAGCTTGTTCTCGTTTGCAGTTGCCTCTTGAGTTTGTCGGTGTGAGCATTATCCGGAATACAGATGATGTTTAGGTCACCACATACAATTAGGTCTAACGGTTGCTCCTTAGTGAGTAAGTCGTCGATCACGGTTGTTACAAGGTCAATAAAGGTACACTCTTCGTTGCGTTCGTGGTTCCAGTATAAGTTGATAATGTACAAGCGTGATTTCTTGGTTGTTTCTTTTGGATATACATCGACGGTGGATACCTGAATAAAAGGTGAGGGATTGTATGAGTTGAGGATCCGGAATCCAGCGCTTTTCCTCACCGCCAACAGTAGGCCAGCCATCGGCCTTCCCTTTGTTTGTTTTATGGCGGGATTAATTGCTATTTCGAATCCTTCCATCAGCGGGCTTTGAGAGAGCCATGTTTCTTGTAAACACAAAATGTCCAGTTCAGAAGCCCATGTTGTTTCAAAAAGATGCGTGAATCCTCTAGTGTTCCAGGAACCTATGTTACATATGTGAGATCTTCCCGGTTCCTGGCGTTATTTCCTCGGTTCAGTGTTTAAGGTTTTGGCCAACCAGGACCAATCGTCACATTTGTTTGATATGATGGCAGGGTTCCTCTCATTGTCATGTGTAGTGGATGGGCTTGTCATTCCATTAACTGTAATTCTTATCAGGTCACATTCAAGTGGCAAAGCTGCTGAGTCACTTAGTCTCAAAGGACTAGTCGCTTGAGTTTCTTTGGATTGATTCTCGATGCTGCTCTCCAAGTCTTCATTGGATCTTTTGTTCCCGTTATTCATTGGTCTACTGGAGGGCTTTACTTGGGAGTCAGCGCTCCAAACACCCCTTTCAGCGTTGATTATGTCAAATCCTAGAGACATCAGTGTAGGCCCGGCATCCAGTAGTGCATCTGCTATGATCTTAGAGTGTAGATGTAGAATTACAGCATCAGTTTTCGTTTCGTTCTGGAATTCCACAATTTTGAGATCTTCAGAAGTTATCGCACGTAAGCTGGGAATCAGCTGACACAGTCGCAGCACATTAAATCGATTTAGTATCAGGTCATCAGAGGATACTATACGTTCCAGTATTAGACGATGGGGTGCTTGTCGTGTCGCTGGTTGATGTGATCTCACCTTTGGCATATGTTTTTGAGGTTGTTTAGTTGATCGGTTCACCCACTCTGTTTGGTTTTTTCTTTCATCTGTGATCATAGGCATTTTGGGCCCAGAATTGCAAACTGTGGGGGCCTCGAACCTTGCCGCCTGTGTCACACATATGGAGTCTTGCAACACATTGGATACGGCAGAAGATTCAGTTCCGACCTGCTGGCTTACAGAAGGGCGCTTTGTGCTGCTTTTGGCATCAAGCATCCGTCTTTTGGCATCCAAAGTCACAAAGCGGGGACTCTGCAGAACCTCCTCTGTGGTCTGCGACGGTGTTTGTTTGATAAGTTTACAAATTCTGGACACTCTCTTAGAGGCTTTCACAGTAATAGGAATATGTTGACTACAGTTCAGAGATGAGATACGAGGACTCCTAGTCTCTTCCCGGGGTGTAGTATCAGGCACGTCTAAGTCAATGTATACAGGTGCAGCAGAGTCTAATTTGGGTCCACCTTGTGAAAATGCTACTGACTTATCTCTGACGATAAGTTCTTCGTCGTCATATACAGATATATTGGGTCCACCTTGTGAAAATGCTACTGACTTGTCTCTGACGATAAGTTCTTCGTCGTCATATACAGATATATTCAGTAGGGTATCGGAACCATCACTGTCACAGTTTGACATCTCTTTAGGATCTGATGACATTGATTTGTTTGCACATACGGCCATCTTTTTTCCAATAGTGGAGTCCTTAGTGATGACTCCATTAGCAGTTACATTGACTATTTTGATGTTGCGTAAAAACTTTCGAGAGTCGGTTCCTCTACTCGCTTTCCTTGCGGGTTGATTTTTGGTTTTTTTAAGTGTGTTGCCTATGGTTTGTTCGGTAGCTGCTAGAGGCTTGTGTATAGCAGTTGGCTTCTTAAAAATGTCGTATATAGCGGGCACGGGGTTTACCCTCGCAGGAGGAGCCATCGGTTGTAGCTGGGAACAGAACAGCTCTTGGTTAAGGGTCGGCTTGGAGGTTGATGCCTCTTGAGGGTTTTGTAGTGCCAAGTTTGTGTCCGCCTGGCTCTCTTTTAGAGCAGTTACAAACGGAGTGCTGATCAGACAGTCGTCTACCGCGATGATAGCAACATGCGGATTTATAGATGTACTACCAAGTTTCTCCATTGTCTCCGGTATCAGGGTAAGATATGTCGAGTTTGTGTTGGCGATGTGAGGCACACTAGCCTTTAGGATTCCCTTATGGCTTATGGTTGGCTCTTTTTGCACATTGTCAAGCTCACATGATGAGTTAGCAGCGGTGATGTTGTTGTTACTGGCAGCGTTCTCTGATTGATTAGTTGGTGTGCATCTTTCAGTGTTGGATAGAGAAACTGATGTGACACGTGAGTGTGTCGCCTGAAGGCCAACATGAGGGGAAACTACCCCCTGGTAGCCATGTTCTTTTTTTTGTTGTTGAAAAATGCTCAATGCTTCTTTGGCTACTTCAGCTAGAAGTTTTTTGTCTAGGTTTGCGTTTTTGGCGTGGTCTGATAGTGTTTCAAGCGCCCAGTCTGTTTTTTTTTGTAGTTCATGTAGAACATCCTTGCAGTGAAGGTTTTTGTTTTCCATGCCTTCTATTTTGTGATTCATGGCAGTGACTACCGTAGAAAGCTCTTTTATGTTATCATTGAGGTTTTCGTACATTTTGATAAAGGGTGCTATGGAGATGGCCATGGAGGAGATTATGATTGTTTGTAGATCTTTAGTGTGCTGCGCAGTTCTTGGGTCTTCTGGATTTGTAGAGTCAAGTGGAGGCATACGCCTACCACGGTGAATCGGTCGTCGGATCTTGGGGTAAGGCCGTTCCATTATGGATGAGTCCGTTGAGGTTTGATCTGCTGAGGAGACCGTTGTGCAGTAAGTGTCGTCGATTACTCGCCTTGGCGCAGGGACTATGGCTGGTGAGCCCATTGCGTTGCTATGCTCTATCGAGCTTCTTTTGAGTTTCTTATTTTGAGAGCAACTCAAACTGGGGGATATACTCACCCCAATCCTTCTTCGTTTATGTAGTGAGCTTGATCTCAAGGTGAGCAATATGGGTTGCGTGGTAGAGGAACACGCCCCTGAGCCAGAAGTTTTTTCTGCGGGAACTTTTGCACCCAAGTCGTCATTTATAATATTTTTAACGGCTCTTTCTTTGTTTAGACGAGTGAGGTCAAGTAACAGTTTGTTTGCCACCTCAAGTGAGTTTCTTCTTTCTGATCCTATTATAGGTTTAGCAGTGGTAGAGGTTGATGTGAGGCGAGGCAAGGCGCCACCCAGGGCGTTACTCGAACATCGATCAGTATCCCTCTCTTCAGCTTGTCGTGTTTCAGGATACAGAAGAGCCTTGGTCCCGCACATCGCCTCACTGTGAGAAACGTCAAGGGCCTCAAATAGGAAGGCCTCCTTGCTGGTGTGTGCTGAGAAAATGTCAGGGTTTCTAGGTGAGGCCAAGGCACTGTAGAACCCGGATCGAGGTGACTCGTGAGTTGTGTTAGTCAGTCCATAAGCAGTTGGACTAGTAGCTCCTGTGGGCTTTAAGGGTTTCTCAGGAAGCAGCTGCGAGTCACTCGGGACAACCACAGTATCCAAGGAGCTGATCCCGCTAGAGCTTTGCCGCACGACGTCCCTTTCTGTGACAGGCAGAGTCTCCCCCTCCGCCCTACCATCACAGCCATCATCACACGGAGCAGCTCCAGGTGGATCTAGGCACCCGGCGAGGTCGTGTGCCGGTGCCTCCAAAACTGCGATGGCGGCTTCGCCACCACTGCCAACCGCGACAGCACACACAGCAGGCCCGCTAGAGCGGCCAGTCTCCCAGACCCTCTGCAAAGCGTCGGGCATCGGTGGATATGTACAGGTAACGGGAGTTTGAAAAGGCTCGTCACAAGTGCCTATGCGGTTACAGGTACAGTTACAGTTACACTTTCTATGTGTAACGCAGTGTTTGTGCTGGGCTACACTCACCTCTGTCAATGATGCTGCTCGTGCCGATGAGCAGAGGCTTGATGATAAAGGTGGCGAGGGTGATGTCTCACAAGCTGCACCTTGATCGTCATGAGACGGTGGGTACACGATAGGGTCCCAGGGGCTATCGGCAGCGACAGTTTTTGCAGTTTTTGCAGGCTTTGCAATAGGTTTTGGTGAGATCAGTTTTCGTTGGGCGCGGGTTTCGCGCATTCTCGCGTTGTGTCTGTGTCCGCAGGGAGGGGTCCGGGTGGGAGTTGGACCAGGAGGGCTGCACACCTCCACCCCTCCGATCCTCTGACTCCTCAGACTCTGCCCTGACTCCGCGCCCGCTCCGCGGGGGAAATGGGTCTTTGTAGGCAGACACACCCACAACAGTAAACAGAGTGGACAGACTCTCCGCTCCACTCTCCGCAGCTCCTCAGACTCTGCCCTGACTCCACGCCCGCTCCGCGGGGGAAATGGGTCTTTGTAGGCAGACACACCCACAACAGTAAACAGAGTGGACAGACTCTCCGCTCCACTCTCCGCAGCTCCTCAGACTCTGCCCTGACTCCGCGCCCGCTCCGCGGGGGAAATGGGTCTTTGTAGGCAGACACACCCACAACAGTAAACAGAGTGGACAGACTCTCCGCTCCACTCTCCGCAGCTCCTCAGACTCTGCCCTGACTCCGCGCCCGCTCCGCGGGGGAAATGGGTCTTTGTAGGCAGACACACCCACAACAGTAAACAGAGTGGACAGACTCTCCGCTCCACTCTCCGCAGCTCCTCAGACTCTGCCCTGACTCCGACTCCTTCCTCCTTCCTCATCTGGTCATCACCCTGCTGGACTTCCATAGGTACACTGGACTTCCTTTCTGGCTAAGTAGGTAAGAGAGGGTTGATTACGGGTGGGCTAACACTGCACTTAGGTAGCTCTTTGACTGCTATCCTGAACTATCATTTCTCTTTGTTCCCTTAGCTCTGTTGTCGCTGCGCCTGCCTTTTCACTCAAGCCCCTGGCCTGTTAGTTTTAGTGTACTTTCTACAGGCTGCGCTCTTGGGGGGAAAGTCTTGTGTAACATTGCGGTCAAGATATTCCAGAACCATTTTGGTGACAGTCCAAGATATCCCAGAGTGAAGGTGCTCCCGAAAGTAGATGCTGACCTTGTATCCTTTATAAGTCTGTATCCTTTTTCCGATTTGTGTTAAAGTTGTGACACCCCTGTGTCCGACTCCTGCTTCTGCACCCTTCCACAGCACACAGCCGTACCCGACAACCCCACTTTCTACCAGCAAGATCAGGCTTGGGACCTTGTTATTAATAAAAGTATTTAAATATTTCAGTGGCCATTTTGGATTCTTTACTATGTGTGTAGCCGCAAACTGCTTTAATGATGCTGCTCTCTTTAATCACTCCATCTGGCTGAATGGTTACTGCTTCTTGTAGTGCAGACTGGCTGACTATTGAACTCAGCAGGATAGTTTGTGCGCTGTAGTCTTGTTGTTGAAATGAGAGTTAAAAAAAAAAAGAAATCTGTATTTTGTGCGTGTCAGTGTTTCTCAGATTGATTTAAATGAAGATGTTGGCTCCAGGAGTATCTTTTTGAGACGCTTTCTGATCCTGACCTTGGGGGTGGTGTTCTGTGGGAGAATCACCTGAGAGGAGAAAAGGCCAATGCGAATTAGAGGATTTAGTGGGATGGTACGCAGTATTTGTCTTCCTCTAGGGATTATGGCTCCACAATGCTAAAATATGTAATGGCTTGTTGGTATAACCATCTTGCTGTTTTACAAGATACACACATAAATGGGGGTGATAATAATCACAAACTCCTAGGCTTTGGGAGAAATCAAAACACTTCTAAAATTTGGAGTCCTGTAAAGGTAAAAAAAAGAAAACAACCAAAGGTGCAGTGAAAGGAAATGTGTAAATAACAGCTTAAAAGAATTGCCTTTCCCCTTTCAACCAAGGGTAATGACTAATCCTTACGGTGTTCCTTTAAAGAATATTAAAAGTAACAAACTGGGGTTCAGCAACAGAAACTCAAAAACCTACTTTTTCCATTAGGGATTTCAAGTCCCATAATTCCCCCAAGTACTGGGATGAAGAAGATGGCTGAAAAGGTACAATGTTGTAGGAGTAGTCAGCTAATTAATGCAGATGATCCACACCTGAGGGAAACAAAGAGGCTTAAAAGCCCCCCTGAGTTCCAGGCCAGAGAAGAGCTGTTTGAAGAAGAACAGCATGGTCTGTGCTGGCACTCCAGGCAGAAGCTGGAGGAGAGCGGAAACGCCAGGACCACTGTTTGGCAGATATCAGCTGCCGGTCCAGAGGGGGTCTGTGCCTTCAGGAATCTGAACTGCAGAGGCTGAGCAGCGGGACGTGTGCAGGAGGCTGTCTCGGGTGACTGGCATGCACCCGAGGGCCTGGCGGCTGTATCTGGTGGCTGGCGTGCACCAGAGAGCCTCAGGAGCAAGAGGAGCTCCAATTGTAGGTGGAGCAAAGGCGGACTAATAGAAGCAGTTTGATGGGTCGCTAGGAGCCACAGCAGCAGAAGTCCTGCAAGCGGTGAGGGGAATGGAGTCGCACGTTTTACCTGGTCAGTTCACAAGCTGGTAGTGATCCCGGAATGCTTCGTACCCACTTGTATGTCAGTAGCAGGCGTTCAGCGAGTGAGCAACGCTCGCATAGAAGTAAAAGTAGTTCAGAGAACAATTTTGAATGCCGAACTATTGCAAAGCAGCTCTTGCGTATGAGTGAAAGTGATTCCCAAGTTTATTTGAATACCGAACTAGGGAAAAGCTGCAAAAACCTATTATATCAAAGCCAAATGAGAGTAATCTTAAAAGTGTGAGTCTGTGGAAAACCCAGCAACTCCGAATGGGCAAATTTGTTGAGAGTTAATACCTGTATGAACATTTTTTATAATTGTGGATTGTGTGATTTTGTGTTTTAATCTGTATTTATATGTAAAGCCATTTTTGGCTGTGAACATATTATAAATAAATAAATAATACCTGCAAGCAAAGCCAAGAGAGACTTAAATCCAAGGCTAACAGAAACAAGCAAATATTGCCAAAACAGCAGAAGGGACTAATGCAAGGTCTGTAAGCTCTGAAACCTGTTGCCCATACTTTGTACAACATATGCTAAAAGCTGGGATGAACACACATTGCCAAAGCCAAGAAAGAGACCCTATCCCTGTCAGTCTTTGGTTACTTGTGTAGTGGGGAAACAATAGTGGCAAAAGGGCTGCCCTTCTGGGACGAGATATACAGAAGGAGAGGAGCATCATTTGCAGAGGAGTATTAAGAGCACAAATGTGAATCCTGTTTTCCCTGAAGAGTTGTTGAAAGTTTTGAAGCTGCAATTTGTTGGATACAGTGGAGCTGTTGTGAACCCCCTGCCAGTTGATCTTAACCACAAGAGCACTTGTTGTGAAAGGTCATTTGGGTAGAGGAGTATACCCGGATGGCAAACCTTTGAAGAAGTAGGCCTGGCATGGGAGTAAACCAGGTGTGAACTGAGGTTGTGGGCCTGGCATGGAAGTAGACCAGGTGGAAGTTGAAGTGCTATGAGGTGGTCCTGGCGGTGGTCGGTCAAAAAACCGAAAACAAAATATCGAATCACAAAAATCCCGAATCCAAAATCTCGAAAAAAAAAAATCTCAGATTATTTATTTATTTATTTATATGTATTTGTGGGTTCAGGTAAGTATAAAAAAAGGGTAAAATAAAAAAAAAAAAAGTATTAAAAAAAAATTCGAGATTTTTTTTTTCGACATTTTGGATTCGATATTTTTGTTTTCGATATTTTGGAATTCGGTTTTTTCACTATAAACCGGTCCTGGCAGAGACCATTTATGTTGTTTTGATGCTAAAGAAAGAGCAGTGTGAAGTTGTTACAAAGAAGCTATATTTCTTTCGAAATTATCAATGATGAAAACATAGTCCTGAACAAGACAGTTATTGTTGCTATTGATGAACTGATAACCGGTTCAAGGATGAGACTCATATCTCTGGTGAAAGAGTGAAGTTAAATTGAACTGTGTTAGAACTTTGTTGCAAACCAGGATTTCCTCGTTTACTGTTTTTGAACTGTGAAGCAGAATCACGTTTAAACCTGGGAAAGGGGAAATCCCCCAGTTTATGAAGAGAGACTGTGATTACACTGTAAACTCAATCATTATTGTTTTGATTTTCCATGTATTTCCTATTTGGGAAATCCATCAGAGTAGGGATAGTGAGGCATTCATCCAACCTTTGAATATAATAAAATGACATTTGTTGAGAAAACTTCACAAAGTGGTCTGCCTCACATTTCTGACCCCTCACACTTTCAACACAAAGATCTCTTGAACTGAATAAAGGCAGTCTGGGCCTGGTCATCCCACACAAAGATATTGGAATTGTGCAGTTAAGCACCTGGACTCTTTGCTCGTTCCTGCTGGATGCACTCAACTGTACTGTCTATTTTTAAAGAAAATGCCATCATTCACTCACTAATGGGTATACCCTCCCGTTTCACCTGCAATTAACATAAATACAAGAGCTGCGCGCGTGCATTTTGAAGTGCTTTGGTGGGTGCAGTTAAGCACCTGAACTCTTTGCTTGTTCCTGTTGGATGGTATGCTCCTTTTGGATTTCAACATCTTACTAACTTTTATTTTCTTCTTTTTTTTCTTCTCTTTTTCATTATAGAACTCAATTGTATGTCAATTTTTAAAGAAAACGTTATTCACTCACCAACGGTTAGCTACTCCCCTTTCACCTGCAATTGTCATAAAATAAGGGGATGCGCACATCTGCACGAATTGCGGCGTGCTTTGATGAGTGCAGTTAAGCAGTTCAGCTGGTGAGTGCGCATTCATCTGCTTTCCTCTTGCCTCATCTCAACCCACTTTAGCAGCTGTTTAAGCTGCCTCTGTTGAGTTATTTGCTTGCACTGCTTCTCCATGCCGGGAATCTATTCTTAGAAAACAGCTATGCCACCTCCTAAACAGATTGACAAGCTGCTAAACCAAGTGAAACGTACTCTGACGAGGGCTGTTCACCCTGCGAGCTCGACTCGACAAAGTGCCACGTCCTTGCGGCTTCGCTCGCAATCTCTCACAGCTGATATCGGAGCTTTCTGTAGCGCTGAGCGCATTTTGAAAGCTCTGATTAAACTAGCAGTGAGCAGTTTCCCCTCTATTACAGCTGCTCATAACACCAACATAGACTCTGATGCCGACAAACAATTGATTTCTCAACCCCCCCCCCCCCGAATCAATCATGGCGGATAGCTTCACTTCTTCTGCTGCTTGCTCGAGTCCGGGCTGTGTACCAAGCACCCACCCAGTAATGGAGATCCCGCCCACGGCCCAGCATATTGTTCGGAAGATGCATTACAATCTGACATTTTAACACTACCTCAAGTACATAATAACCCCTTGCCGCTCCCTATCCCCACTCAGTGTGAAGTTGATGCACGTGATCAGGTTACTGACACCAGCCTGAATACTGCCGTTGCTACTGGTTCAATTGCCTCTGATTTAACCAATGTGGCCAGTTGACTATGCAACTTGGTGGACAAGGCTACTGCCTCTTAGCCCTCCCCTGTTCATTTGTCCTATCGCCACCCGATTAACTTATCTCACTTTCCAATTAGGTTAGCCAATTCAACTCACAACTCATCTGCTCTCTCCGTTTCTTTTGCTCACCCCACACTGCAAAGACCAACTCACCCCTCACAGCAGACCAAACCCCCCCCCTCAAGCTCCATCTTTACCCCTTGTAGAGTTGACGCTTAGCACCATGAACACAGCTCTTTTGTCTTTAACTAAGTTTATTGACATGAAAATCAACTCACAGACCTCCTTGATGATAAAGCTGTTGGATGGATGCTTAAATGGCCCACAGACTAATTTCTCTCAGGTGCACCATGACAAGGGGTTGATAGCTACATGCGAAACAAGTAGAATGCTAATAGAAGGGAGTCTCTCCTGTGTTATTTATTTCAGTCATTGCAGTCCCCGATTCTCAACCTCCTGATGGTGTTTTGGAGCTTCTACCGCCAGCCAAGCCAGCATTCAAAAACTTTTCCAAGCCTAAAAGGGCTGTTCAAGCCATTGCGACTTCAAAAAAAAACAAAAAATATGAACCCTCCATTGGGCTCTGCCCAGGTCATACTTGCGCCAATTCATTCAATCCCTGACCATGCCGAGTAAACAGAGCCTAATAGCCAAGAATGACATAACAAAAAAATATGCGGCCTTAGCTCGAGCTAAAAGTTCAGCAGAAGAGTGTCAGAATCTCTGCTCAAACTCCCGTCGTCATAGGGGAGCTACATTATAAACCCTTTGATGACCTACTGCATGAAGTGGAACTCCTTTTAACAAGAAATCAGCTGAGCCCTCCTCTCAAACTCCTATGGCCTTGCCCATTGGGAGATCTAATGGTGTTTGTGAGCGTTGCGCCTTCGGATCAATACATTTCTTAAGTTGAAGCAAAGGCATAACGAGATTGCTAAATCAGTCGCTTTAAATGCTGCCTTGCCCAAAACTCAGACTGGCCATGACAAATATTCACAAGAGACATGGGGCTTGAAGTGGCCGGTACTGAATTGTAATGTGCCAGCCAATTCAACCAATTTGACGTCATCTGCTGAGCCTAGACCGGAGGAACAGTCCTCTTCAGTGCAAAACGCTATTATCAATCATTCCAAAAGCACGCAGCAGAAATCAGCAAGACAACAGATAAGATTTCTTCATTCCACACTATCTTACCACCATCTAATTCTCCAGTGCAAAGGTGGTTCTTATCCTGTATATGATTTAAACAGAACAAACATATTGAACATCTTCAGTGATATTCAAATCTTAGAGGACCTTTGTTCCTCGGATATAGCACAAGTAGAATTCCGGCATGACAATGATCTGACAGCCGTAAAACTCTGGATCCAATCTGGCATAGTTCTTAATACTATATGGCAAGCGAGAGCACAATTATTTCAGCTGGGCTTTATACTCACACAAGAACGATCACCTCGTAAACGCAATATGCCCGAAGACCCAGTTCTATTGTGCGTACGAATAATAATACCATAGTTAATCTTCCCTAAAAAAATACTTGTACTCGGGGGCTGGGGGCTATCGAGACACTTCGGCATGTAGAAACCGCACCCAAATCCAGTTGTGCCTCTGAGTCACAAGATCCGAATTCTAATTAACAACTCGTGTCCCTACAACAGCGAACCTGCAAGCTTGCTAGTTGGAACACTAGGGGCTTCAAACATCTCTTAACTTCCATTAACAATCCGCTAAGTGCCTATGATATCATAGCTCTACAAGAAAACTGAGCCCCCGTTTGGGATAACTATAACACCACGCTACTGCTGGCCAAGAGTCCAGCCAAAGGAAGACATATGGCCAGCCTACTGGTTTCAGTGAAAGCTAGTCAAGGCATTCAGTTGCAGCTGTGGGCCACCCCGAATATGTTAATTCAAATGGACACAATTAAAACCCCAAATCGAGGCGCTGGCCCATGTCAACCTCTATTGGAATAATTCCAGTAAAGAGGCAGAGTCATTCCTGCAAGATATGGAATACACTTTAGATTTAATTACCAACGATTCTTCCATAAGGTATGCGATTCTGGCTGTTGATTTCAATCTACATTGTCTAACCAAAAAAAAACTCCGAACTGCAGCTCTTGTGCAGCGTTGGCTATCACTAATGGATGAAAGGCAACTTATAATGCTCAATGGAGCTGTTCACGGAGACATGCCTCCCCAGAACACGTGGAAACGAGGACCGCAAACAGCGATCATTGATTATATCTTGACAGACATGTTTGCAATTATTGAACATTTCCAAGTGATACCTCAAGAACACAGTGATCATGAACTGCTTTCTCTCACTTGGGTTTGGTCTTACTCTCTATCTCCATCACAGTACTATTACCCGGCCCTCAAACTCTGTGGTGGCAGATATCGATTTAAATGGTCCCCAGAAACAATAATGCACTTTAACACATATATACAGGATCATCATAAAATGCTGGATCCAGAAGTGATCGGGTCTGATGGCCTATACGTGGCTGCGTTGCAGATATTTAAACTGCAACCGTTCACTAAACCGATTCATAGGCACAAACATGCTCATCATCAGGAGTTGCAAAACAGAAAGATCCAACTTTGCATAATGAATCTTAGTAGTCTGCCCCCCGAGACCAGAATCTTAAGGGTAAGACACCTGAAAACACAACATAAAAACTGGCTCAAATCTTGCAAAGCCTTAATTATGCAGCAAGACGCGGAACAAATGTTAAAAGCCTTAGCCTTCAAGCATTCTGCTTCAATTTGGAGCTTGCTAAATCATGGAAAGTACATCACCCAAGTTCTGATGCAAATCAATGCGGTGCCAGAAGATGTCTGAGTGCAATACTACCGAACACTGTATGCCCCAGATGCTAATGGTCAACTGGCTTTAGTACAGGTACTCATTGAAGACACTAACATTCAATTTGATATAGAAGATATTATTTATCAAATCTCAAAATTAAGCACCTTTAGAGCTCCAGGGCATTATGGGCTTACTAATGTAATGTTGAAATCTCATCCTGAAGCTTCGGGCCACAATTCTTTTTAACATCTTCTCCAAGGTCACAAGACAAAAAATAATTCCACCGTCTTGAAAAAAAGTCCATCATTATTCCAATTTTTAAAAAAGGTGATCGCAAGCAGCCAGAGAACTATCGGCCCATTGTTCTGCTAGACGCCCCAGGGAAACTATTTGCGCGTTTGATTTTGAGAGATTTTATCACTGGATGAATAGTCAACATCTGCATGACATATTTCAGATGGATTTTGTCCCGGGCTTAGGTACGGACGTTAAATTATTAATTACACTGCAATAAAAATGCATGAGCAGCAAGTCAAGCAACCTGTGTATATGGCGTTTGTGGATTGAGGCCTCAAGCAAGGGTGCATCCTAGCCTCTGCATTGTTTCATTTCTTTATATCTGATATGAGTCACCACTTTGTAAACATCCTCTCTGGATTCTCCAAAACCTGGTCAGAGTGTTGTGCCGTGGCTTTTGTATGCAGACAATCTTGTTCTTCTCTCCAAGAACCCGAAAGGACTTCAAAATCTTTTAACAGCTCTAGAACAATATGCTACCACAAACCAGCTGATAATTAATTTGGCAAAAATTAAGATCTTGATCTCCACAACCAACCGCCAGATTAACAAATGCTCGTACATTTGGCGTCTATATGGTTCATGCTTAGAAGAGGTTAGCGAGTACCGTTATTTAGGCCTGAACACCAATAATCACTTCTCTGATTTGCTGTACTGCGCGGAGTTAAGAAGAAAAGTTCAAACAGCTGCTGCACAGGCTTCTATTATTCACGCACAATATGGCAAATACTCTACTGAAACTTTATGTAAATTCTATAAAAAGAAAGTAATGCCAATCATCATTTATGGTACTGAGACCAGAGCCTGGAAGAAGGGATTGTTCTGGTTGAGACTAGAGGGTCTCTTCTGGAAGCAAGTGCTATCTTTGCCTGCCAGTCAACCCATGTGCATAGTGAGGAACGAACTGGGGTTGCTTTCACTTGCCATTTCCTATGTCTGGAAATTGTGCACTCTGTGTAGAAAATGCATATGAGGGTATAACCATTGACGAGCGCGCTTTGGCCAATTGAAATCTGAAATATGGCAAGCTGCGTCTCAGGTAGCAAGGGGTATATTGTCTGGTTGAGCTATGCCCCACAACGTTTCTTCAAGACTTCTCTGTGTCTTGAAATCAAACAATTTCCCCATGTCCCTCTGCACCTCCCTCCAGTATTGACTCAACTTAGGACATGTAACCAATCTTCCCTCCCCCCACATCCCCTCCAACAACAAGGTGAAACTGAAGGGCGATTTTATGCAGACGTTCACAGGTGTAGTGCCATTGGATCATTCGTTTGAACCAAAATTCCCTAATCTGAATAGCTCTAGTCATTTTTGGGATATCAGACCACAACTGATTCCACGTGTCCTCTGTTGGTGTAAACCCCAGAATCTTAGCTCAAGCCTGTTGATATGTAGATATCTTTGTCGGGGGTTCATCTGTCAGCATTTCATAAAGTTTAGAAATCAAATGTTTGTCTCAAAAGGGGTATGTTTTCATGTGGCCCCTAACTTATTGGGTGGAGCCATCAACCAGTGGCGAACCTGGAAGTATTTAAAATGCTGAAGGGCAAGTTCCTCTTTGCAGAGAGCGAAAGATTCATTATTTTGTCCCGAAAACAACTCTCTAAATTTTGTACAGCCAGCCGCTTTCCATTTGGAAAAAGAGTTTAACGGTATCCCGTGGGAGAATTGCGGGTTCGCAAAGAGGGGAGTGAAAGGAGAGGCAAATGAAGTGATATGATGATGCTTAACCGAGTGATCCCAAATTTCTTTCACCAATCTCATAATGTCACTTTGGTGTATGTTCCGAGGTCTATCGATCTTATAAAACCACAATTTCTCTCCCATTCTAGATCCCACTATAGCTCTTTCCATCTGGTGCCATCTCTTACTAGAATCCTCCCCAAACCAATCCCTAATTACGTGCAGCTGTGCTGCATGATAGTATTCCCTAAAATGTTGAAGTCCTATTCCTATTCCACCCCTATTTAGGGGGAGCATTAACGTTTTCAGTGCCACCCACGGCGGCTTGTTATTCCATATAAACTTTGATATTATTTTGTGAAGCGTCTTAAAAAAGGCAGAAGGAACTCGGATTGTGAGACCCTGGAAGAGATATAAAACTTTGGCCAAAATTACCATTTTAACCGCTCTTATCCGACCTAGCCATGAAACCATAAGAGAAGACCAAGACTGAAAAAGCTTCTGAATTTCGGCCAACAGCGGATGGAAATTGGCGGAATATAGTTCACCCAGGGATATATTTATGCCCAATACCCGAATACCATCCGGGTTCCAACAGAGCTGTGAGACTTCAATTGTCTCGGGCAATTCAATTTGTGTAAGTCCCAGATTCAATATTTCAGACTTAGTAATATTGATTTTTAGGCCAGCTATATTGCCAAAGTTTTCCAACGGAGTCAGTGCTGCCGGCATAGAGTCTGTTGGATTAGAGAGCACCAGGAGCATATCGTCTGCATATGCCTATGCCTCGTATAGTATCAGAACACTGCATTCGCGACAGGAGTGGCTCTAAATATAGTGCATACAAAAGAGGTGATTGAGGACAACCCTGTTACGTGCCTCTACGGAGAAGGACCAGCAGGGACAATTGCCCATTTTTATCACCAATCTGGTTGCTGGATTGACATAATTAGCTCAAACCATTGCTTTAGGGTGTTAAACAAAAAAGAGCACTCAATGCTTTTTCAGCATCTGACGAGACTAATTTGTCCTATTTTTAAGCCACTTTTTCCAATAAATTACAAATTCGCTGGATGTTATCATGGGTTTGCCTACCCTTTATAAATCCTGTCTGATTTGGGTGTATAAGTTTGGGCATGTGTGTTTCTAATCGCTTAGCAAGAAGTTTTGTATATATTTTCGCATCAATATTGATGAGAACTCTCAGGCGATAGGACCCCCATTTCACTAAATCTTTCCCTGGTTTCGGAATTAAAATGATCTTAGCTTCCTCCAACGAGTTTGTTATCTTGCCTGTCTTAGCAAAGGAATTGTAAAGATCTGTTAATATCGGGACAATAGTTGATTTTGAAATTTTTTATAAAAAGGAGGCAACATACCCATCCGGTCCTGGCAATTTATTTATAGAAAGGCTATCTATCGCCTGCCTAACCTCCTCCCCAGTAATATCAGTCTCTAACAGTGCACTGTCTGCCTCTAAGATTTTTTCCAGAGGGGTATCCAACAAATATTTTTCTTGTAGGGTGTTGTCTGGTGTGTCTGATTTATATAAGATCATGTAAAATGCCTAAAATTGTGCTATCATTTCTTCCGTTGAGGTCACTTTCTTTTTTAATGACTCTTCCACCCCTTGAATTGTCTGAACTGCCATTTTCTGTTTGAGTTGTCTGGCTAAAAATGTGTCCGATTTATTAGCTTTAACAAACACCCTTTGCTTTAAGTACAATACGCTTTTTTCTGCTTGCTTGGTACGTATTAAATCTAATCTTCCCCTAGCACACTGGCACTCTCCTTGGAGTGCCATAGGTGTATCTACCTCCATTTGACAAAGTGTTCTCCATCTCAGCCTCCAAATCTATTTCTAATTTATGTTTTAACTTCCCTCTATGTGCCTGTATTGCAATAATTTCCCCTCTAAGGGTCGCCTTAAACACAACCGATACAACATCTAAACCTATATCGCCACCCAGGTTATAGCTAAAATAGTCTGTTATTTTGCCATCTAACTCCTCGCATAAAACTCGGTCCGAAACAATCTCTCTCGGAAATTTCCAGGACCACAATGTGGGGGAGAATTTGGGAAATTAAGATCTAGCGTCAATGGAGCGTGGTCTGAAATAGCTATACAATGGGTATCCATTTGTGGTCACTCTACCTATCCAACTAGTTGAACCTAAAAGTAGTCAATTCTCGAAAAGGATTTATGGACATAAGACTAGAAAGTGGAAGCCCTTTCCTCTCCATTCAGAGTTGGCCATACGTGCTGAAGAGTCAAATGGCCAAGCTTCCTTTTCAGAGCTACTGAGAAAATGGAATGTGAAGTTTTACTACTAGAGCATCTATCTTGTACCGGGTCCGTTGAGATGTTCCAATCCCCCATTAAAATCGCTACACCCTGGGCAAATTGTTCTAATTTAGTTAAAAAGGACTTCAAAAATCCCTCCTGTGCCGTATTAGGAGCATATAAGGAAACCAACATTAAGATCTGTGGACCAAACTGAATTAACAAGAAGATGAAATGTCCCTCTTTATCAGCTTGTAGTTTCTGGATGCAATTTTGGTAATCTGCCCTGAAGGCAATTAGCACTCCCACTGATTTACTCTTTGCATTAGCCTAGGTATCGGGAAGTGTTTTATCCTCAGTTTATAGCGCTCTTGAAACTTAATATGCGTTTCTTGTAAAGAAATAAGGTTGGGTTGCTAAACATCTAATACCTGTTCCAGCATCCTCCTCTTCACGCAGGAGTTAAGCTCCCTAATATTAAGCGTTAAACATCTGAATTTCAAATTGTGGTATTAACAGTTTAGCAAACATGTTCTTCTTACCAATGGACAAAGTAAGCCTCGAATTGACTTTCCGTGTACCAAACTTCCTCCCATAACCTTCACCTCCCCCACCCTAAACCTATAGCCTCCCCGCTTCTACCAACAAATCATCCACAACAAATCCCTCTTAACCTTCCCCGTCCCCTGGTGTAGACCATCCTTGCTAGTCTCTCCATGGATATCGTCCTGAGAGATGGCCCACCCTATAACCAGGGATATGTGCAGGGTATACTAAAACCCTTCAGATAAGTCTTTTATGAGCCCCAAGATGAACATCTACCATGCCCTTTCCTCCTACAAAGCTTTAAATTCTAAAACATTGAGCCTCATTTCACTATAACGTAAACACCAATGCGACTTCTTCTCTCCTTGTTTCATCAGGATGGTGGTTTTTCTTTCTCTATGAAAGCAGGGCCCCTTGCGGTTTAGATCAACGCTGTTGTACAGTTGACCACTCCCAATGTCTCGGCCACGAGGTGCATGTAAACTGGCCACCGCAGATTGATCCGGCTGCTCTTGCTGATCAGGGTGAAGAATACGGGCCCCCTCCTCCTTGTTGGTGATACAGTGTTGCCTCCCCTCCCAGTCAAAAAGGAAACCAAATGGGAAGGTCCCTCTATAGGGAATTTTCTGTGACTGCAAGTGTTGCAATACTTCTCGCATATCCTTCCTTTTTTGTAGTGTTAATGGAGAAATATCCAGCTACAATTGTATTTTGCTCCCATTAAGTGTAATTTGTGTCGCCTTTCTTGCTTCTCTTAAAGTCTGTTCCTTCTGGGGATAATTTCCCAATGCCACCAGGGTGTCCCTAGGGCAAATTGTTGAGTCCTGGCGCTTCGGTCCCACCCTGTGGATTCTCTCAATGGGAATCGTTACCCACGCTTCGTCATTCTGTAGGTCCTTGAAAACTCCTATAACTTCCGCCTTTTGGAATGAGTCGCTCACAGACTACGGTATATTTCATATACCAATGTTAGATCTTCTTTATCTATTCTCGAGATCCTTGCACTGTAACTCTACATTATGTGTAACTCGCGCCAGTGGTTCCAGGAGCTCTCCTTATTGCGTGGCGTCATGAGCCAAATCCTGTATCGCCTTCTTGTTGCTGTCTGTCCTTTCTTCAAGAGCTCCAATATCCTTACGGATATCTACCAAAGCAGATTTAAATTCGGTCGTAAAGTTGTCGAATTACTGCTGTAAAGAGCCTAATAGCTTCTCCTGAAACAGCTGGAAACAGCGAGCTGGATAGCTTTTCCTGAAACACCTGTAAACAGCATTCCATATCCTCTTTTGAGGCCGCCATCTTGCATTGCGTATCGTCCTCAACGTGATTGCTTAGTTGTTCCGCGTCTTTGTATTTGTATTTTATTGGAGTTTATATAGCGCTTTTATCCAAAGCGCTTTACATAGAACCACCAGTGATACAAAACAAAGCAAAGTGAATTCTTAACATGAATCATGTAGCAGATGACAGTATAAAGAACAATTTACAATGAAGTAGACAACAATATAAGTCTGAACAGAGTTGGACGATGAGCAATCCGCCGCTGACTGTCAGGTGGGTGATTGGAGAAGGTGGGCTTTTAAAGAAGTGCGCAAGGAGGAATAAGAGGTGATGGAGCAGAGCGAGAGAGGTAGAAAGTTCCAGTGAAATGGGGCAAGAAGTTGGAAGGAACGGAAACAGGATTGTGCACAAGGGGCAGGCGGCACAGTAAGTAGGAAGAGATCAGCAGAGTGTAGAGAGCGAGCAGGGGAATAGAAGGAGAGGAGGGAGGTTAGGTAGGGTGGGGGGGCAAGTCTGTAGAGAGATTTAAAGACAAGAATGTTGAGAGTGGAAGGAGAACCAACCTAGTGAGGAAAGGGATGAGGATATAGAGACATGGTGGGAAAGAAGACAGAGAACGGATGGCAGAATGGTAGATGGATTTAAGAGGGGCTAAATGTGAGGAAGGGAGGACAAAGAGGAGAACAGAGCAATAGAAAAGTCAAGAGAAGATTAACAAAGATATTAGAAGCTTAGCAGCATGGAAAGTAAGGAAGGAACACATTTTGCATATGTTATAAAGGTGGAAGTGGCAGGACCGGGAGGTAAGAGAGATGTGGTGAGTGAGAGAGAGGTTAGTGTCTAGGTAGAGAACAAGAATGCGGGCAGAGGGGGAGATAGGGAGATAGGAGGGAGGAAAGAGAATGGAAGTAGGAGGGGGAGGAGGAGGAAGGAAGTTAGCAGGAAATAATAGAACTTCAGTTTTCTCAGAGTTCAAGGTAAGAAAGTGGGAGTACATCCAGGATTTTATAGCAGTGAGGCAGGATGAGAGTTGATGGTGGATGTCGGGAGTGAGATGAGAAAGAAAGATATAACTGAGTATCCTCAGCATAGAAGTGGTGAGATACACCAAAGAAAGAGATGATAGGGCCAAGAAGAGAGGTGTACAGCGAGAAGAGAAAAGGGCCAAGAACGGAGCCTTGGGGGACACCACAGTCGAGAGAGTAAGAGGGGGAGATGCTGCCGCCCCAGGAAACAGAAAAGGTGCGCTTGGAAAGATAGGAAGTGAACCAGTCAAGGACAGAGCCCTTGAAACCGAAGGACGAGAGGGAGTCAAGAAGTAAGGTGTGATCTACGGTGTCAAAGATGGCTGAGAGGTCAAGGAGAATAAGGATAGAAGAGTGTTTGGAATAGCAGGTTGTAAGAAGGGAGTTAAGGACATAGGTAAGAGCAGTTTCAGTAGAGTGGTGGGGCGGAATCCTGATTGGGTAGGAGGGAGGAGAGAGAGATTAGAGACGTAGGTTGAGAGTTGTGAGTAAACGAGGCGTTCGAGAAGCTTAAATAGGAATTCTAAAAGGGAGATGGGGTGGAAGTTAGAAACTAGGAGATGGTCTGCTGAGGGTTTTTTCAGAATGGTAATGATGATTGCGTGCTTGAAGGCAGATGGGAAGGTTGAGGTGACAAAACAGGTGTTGAAAAGGGAGGTAAGGTAGTAGGTATTAAGAGCGGGTAGACTTTTGGGATGAGAGGGGTGGGAAGGGGACCGCCGGGGGCTGCAGTAGGGTGAGGTTTGGACACAAGAAGCGAGACTTCGGAATCACAGACAGGAGTGAAGTTAGAAATAGTGGTGGATGTGAGAGATAGAGAGGGGAGAGTATATGAGGGGGATTGCAGAATGTCTTGATGTAGAGTGTGTACCTTAGAGGAGAAGAAGTTAGCAAGATCAGTAGCTGACAGAGGTGAGGCAGCAGAAGGATCAGGAGTGGGGGGAGAGAGAAGGCGGGTCAACATTTGAAAGATGCAGCAGCGATGGGTAGATTGCGTGTGGAGAAGGTCAGAGAAGTATGTTTGTTTGGCAGATTTGATGCAGTTGTCATAAAGAGTGTGGTAGGAGAAGTAGGTAGCCTGGTTAGCTGGAGAGCAGTGTTTGTGCCAGCGTATTTCAAGGCGGCAAAGGAGGAAGCGCAGAGAGGAAAGGTGAGGAGAGATTCAGAGTTGGGCGGGTTTGCGGGAAGGACGGAAGGAGGTCATAGGGTGGAGTTGGTTGAGACTGGTGGAGAGGGCTGAGGAGAGAGTGGATGTGACATAATTCGCAGAGAGAGTTGAAAAGTGAGGGATGGGGTGGAGCAGGTATTGTAGAAAAGTGAAATATTAAAGTTGCGCAGATCGCGTCGGGAGAAGGAGGGGGGAGGGAGAATGGAGAGTGGAGAGGGGGGCGTAAGCGAGACAGAGAGTAGAGAGTGGTCGGACAAATAGCAAGGAAGGTCAGATCCAGAAGAGGCCGTAAATGAGGAAACAAAGATTAGATCTAGAGTGGCACCAGAAGTGTGAATGGGTGGAGTAGAGAGAGGAGTGAGTAAGTAGGAGTTGAGTAATGAGAGGAAGGGGGAGGTTAGGTGAGAGGTGGAGAGGTGGAGGTTAAAGTCACCAAGCAAGATTAGTGGTGCAGGACTAGGTGAGATGTGATTGAGGAGGTGGTCAATGTCTTCAAGGAAAGATCCAAGTGGGCCTGGTGGACGGAAGATGAGAAAGGATATGGCGTGTGGTGAGGAGAAGATTTTATACATGTATTCAAAGGAGGGAAAATCGGGAAGAGGAACTGGACAGAGAAAAGATAGGCACTTCGGGTGGTTTAATAGGTCAATGCCGTCGCCACCTCCGGTGGCGAGAGGCACGTGGTAGAAAGAGGAGGAGGAGGAGGAAGTGAGAGAAGCAGGTACTGAGGTGTTGTGGGGGGGATTCAAGTGTCGGTGATGCAGAGGAAGTGAAGGTTAAGATGTAGAAATAGGTCTAGTACAGCTGCGGTCTTGTTGCATAGAGATCTTGCATTCCATAAGGCCAGGTCAATGATGTTGGAGGTGTCAACAAGCTGGGGGTAGATGAGATTGTGATGTCGAGAAGGGGCAGCTTGCGCACTCCCCGACCTAAACCAGCAAGTTCTAATGATGTTCTCCTTCTGGGTGTGTGAAAGCTTAGAGAGGCGGTCCTTCCTTTTCTCTTTAGGCCCTGGCATTGACCGTGTGCACCTCCAGCCCTGCGTCCAATTGTGACAGTCTCAACCAACTCTAACTGCGTAAAAGGATTAACAGTGTAGCTTCTTTTGAGATGTGCACTGGAGTTTAAGCTTCCTTGAAATTAGTAAGAACCATTCCCCTCCAGGGAGAATTTCCCCCATTCCATCTTCGTATCCCAAGATACTGGCAAACAGCAAAAGACTACTTCCAGACAAACCCTTATAGTAACAGTGCAAGAGTCAAATCTCCATCACAGCCTGTTCCCAACTGATAAAATACAGCTGTCAACCTTTGCCCACTTCAGGAAAAGCTCCCACCACTGTGCACAGCAACATTTCGTACAAAAATGCTCCACTTGACTTACCATACCGCTCACTCTGTGTGACCGCGTGCCTCCTTATGCCGCTTATCTCCTCGCAACAAGAGGCAAATTACCTGCAGCTCTACTGACTCAGCGGTACTTCCGAATAAGACAAAGCACTTGTTCTTAAATATTCCACAATGTTATATTTCTCTGGAAGTCTATGCAGCATTTGGCGTTTGGTGCAATGTACCCAGTCAATGGCAAGTGAAAGCTGCGTAAAAGTAAAACTTCAAGCTGTGTATTTTTGATCTTCTGCTCTGGCAAGAGGCACCCTCACCTGCAGGAGATGACTTGTGCAAAGGCAAAGTGTCTTAAAGCAAAAGCACAGTACTGGAGCCTTTTCCCTTTTCCCAGCTGCAAATCCTCAGTGTTCAGTCCGACAGCATCCGAAACAGATGGAAGAAACAAGTACGTTTCCAAACTCTTTCCAACGTACATAAGCACAGTCAGGGGTGTTGCTAGCTCTGGAAAAGACCCGGGGCTACACTAATGTCAGAACTGTCAGGACTGGGGGCTGGCTAACCTATTGTTTGTAGCTCTTGAGATTCTATACGGGGCTACAACCAAAAGACCAGGGGCTAGAGTCCCCTTAGCCCCCCCCCTAGCAACGCCTCTGAGCACAGTGCAGCCAACAATGCACACTTCACAGAATAGCTTTCGATGGCGCACAGGGCACTATCTAATGTGCCTTCATTGCTTGGCGGGCATCTTGGGAATGATGCATCACATTATAAGAGTATATCAAGATGAGATTTAATTGAGGCAATTTAGAAAGTATTTCAGAGACGAACGGGACTATCGAGATGATCGGGTATACACATTTCAAACGAAGTTTGATGATATACGTAAGAAATCAAGGGATAGTACACCAACACCAGGCAGCTCTGACCCAGAGTCTGATGGGGAGGGTATCACCATTACAGGAGATACCACCATTAATATAGAAGGGGAGAAGACCTAAGGTAAGTTTTTTTAGAACAGATTTGAAGATACAGAAAAGGAATACAGTAGAAACATCAAAGCAAATAAGATTTCAAAGCCCACTTGTCTAAAATATCACAACACAGGGCATTACACCAGCGGCATGGGGGGGCAGGCAGAAGCTCGGATGAGGACACAGGACCCACAGGTATACCAACCAGATCAGGCTCCAGGAAGCAATCAGGGGAAATGACCAAAAGCAATTTGGTGGTTAACCTGTCAGATAGATCTTTAACAAAAGGTAGAAGAGGAAGTCAAAGAAAAGATGATCATTTGCACCAACATTAGGAACCAACTTTGTGTACTTTCAGATTGATATTTACACATTTTTGTCAGAAAACATAAGCTCAAGAAATTCTTTGCTACCCAAGTTTAAATGTATGTTCCACAACAGAACCAGTCCTTTCACTATAGGTGATATTCAGAATACCAATGTATTGATGGCTTTAGAATCAGACTCAGGCCAAACCAAGGAGGTAATATGCTCTGAATTAGGGGTACAAGATAGACATTTAAAGCTACAAGAAATAAAACCTAAATCTAAATGTACAAGGAGGAGTGTTTCCAGTCTCACTGCGCCAACACATACAAAATTGAGACTGGTCCTTGAACTTGACCTCACAGTGGTGTATATGGGCAATATACCCACACAACCCAGTCACCTGCTGCCCTCCATCTAACACCAAATTAATATTGCAAGTGCAGTGTTCCACTTGGCTTTTTTGCCCAACCCTCTTGTTCCTGTAAATCTAAATGTACTCCTCAAATGGCAAATGAGAATGTGATTGAGACATTTCACCAAGCTATTGTCCAAGACATACATCTACAGATACATCGAACATTAGGCCAAGAGTCTATCCAGGACTATTTTTAGGAAGGTCAACAAGCATTAGATAACCTTACAAGAGATGTGCATATATAGTAATTAAGGAAGCAGACAAATGGGGAAATGTGTTAATCATGAACACGCAGGATTACATCAAAATGGGCATTAAGCATTTAGCAAAACCAGGGTGCTACAGAATTCTCACTAATAATCCAACCAAAAAGATTGTTCAAGATCTTGAGGCTGTGATACAAGAGTGGTATGGTTTGGGGCATCTGACAGATGATGAAAGACGTTTTCTAATTGTAATGGAACCAAACATGCCTACACTCTATTTTCTACCTAATATCCACAAAGTATTTCAGAATCTTCCAGAGGTCCGCCCAATTATGAGTGGCATAGGGTGGGCTACGGAAGGTATATCACAGTATGTACACAATGCACTTAAAGAACATGTACTAACATTGCCATCTTACATTAGGGATAGAACACAAGTTTTGCAATTTCTATCAGATATAGAATGGCAGGATGGTTTCCTTTTAGCAACAATAGATGTAACAGCTCTTTATACGTGCATTGGTCATGGCTTGGCAATTGAAGCAGTGCACTACACTTATCGTAACCACTCGGGATGATTACAAATGCATGTAGAAATGTTAAAGATGTTTTTGAGGTTCACTCTTGTTAATAATGTCTTCACGTTTGCTGAAACATACTATGTACGGACAAAAGGGAGTTGCTATATTAGCTAAGTATGCCCCATACCTGGCTAACCTTTTTATGGCCCATTTTAGCAGACACATGCCCTGAATAAACAAGATTTTACGGATAATATCATCATTTGGAGACACTATATATATGATATTTTCATAATATGGCGTTGCTCCGTGCAAGCTTTTGAGAGATTCATTGATTAAGTTAACGATAATGTGTTTGGTGGTACGCTGGCAGGCCAATGTGACCCTAATAGTATAGACTTCCTTGATGTCCACATTTGCATTGTAGAAGGTAAAATCGAGACCCGGACATTTCGAAAGGCTACCCAAGTCAACTCCACTCTGCACGTGCGAAGTTGCCACCGGAAAGCAACTATCAACAATATACCAGCTGGGAAATGTATCGAGCACAACGTAACTGCAGCAATGATGCAGATTTCAGTAGTGAATGTGAATGTTTATCAAAAAGGTTTCGTGAAAGAGGGTATCAGCAAGATATTATTGAGAAAACGCTGCTCAAAAGCAAAACATTGGATAGAGCAACTATGATTCACCCCCCCAGCAAAAAGACAAACAGCAAGAAGCATAGATATTATCATGAAATGTTCAAAGGATGCATATCTATTGCATAGGATAGTACAAAAACACTGGAACCTCTTACTTATGAATTGTGACTTACAACCTTTTTTGTCTGATAAAACCAAAACGTGTAGTTACCAAAGCTCAAACCATTAGAAATAAATGAAGTCCCTCATTTCTGGACACTAGTCATATGAGTAAAACAAATGGGAGTGATTGGTTGAAAACCACAACAGGTTTTCACAAATGTGGTACATGTTTTTGCATGTGCAGATATGCACATGCTATGATATGCTATGATTGGTTATTTATAATGCGCTTAATAGCCAGAGGTTTCTAAGTGTGACCCGGGGATCGAACCTGTGTTGCTCTGCGTTGTCTTGCTTCCAAGGCGAGTCGTTGCCCCTGAGCTATCCTCCCATGACATGGTGACTGTCATGAATACACCGACACAAGAGGTACTAAAATCAGAATCAAGGACTGCCGGATGACCTTTGTTGTATATGCTCCGATTTGTGTATGCCGGAAACTTTATGAAGGCAGCACGATTACGTGTCAGAATTAGGGAGCACTTGGCTAGTTTTAACAGCCAAGATCAGAAGCTCCCACTTGCGGTACATTGGCAAAGAAATCACCAATTTGCTGACAAGAATGACTTGTGGTTTATTGGTTTAATGAGAGCAAGAAGAGGCAAGAGAGGGGGAGATTTAAAACTGGAGTCAAAATGTATATGCCATTTGCGCTGCATCAAAGAAGGTTTAAATACTGACCAATAATTAATGTTTTCCTGTGAACGATATTAACTTGTTGACTCTGAGATAGACAACTTCCTTACCACTGTTTCATATGCCAATTTTTCAGAATCAGGTAATACTTATATTAATTTTGTGACTCAATTGTACTATATTGTATTCGTCCATTTTGAGAGTAAGTACATGATTATAAGCAGAATAAGTTATACACTAGCGAACATATGAGTTTAGATAACATTGTTTAATAACCATCAATGGTTCACAAATGAATGAAATGTCTAACAACTAAACCCCAGAGGTTATGTATGGAATATTTTGGTCATGACTGACATTTATGACATTAGTGGATAGGCTTGTGGTAAGCACGCATGTTTACATGGCCGGTTAATAATTGTCAAATAGAACAATTTGACTCTTTTTAGTGCAAATATTATAACTAATGTATTATCATAATACTATGAGGGGTATTACAGGTTACACAACATGATTCTATTTGGTTAGACGAATAGCAGTAGTGATGTCATGCGCACGTTGCCTATGACATCACACGCACAATCTCGAATGTAAATAAGGAAGCAATATGGTGCCGGCGTGTAAGAGCCCCTATATTTGTTTGGAGCAAGAACAGCAAGATTTTACTATTTGTGACGACAGGGACTTTTTATAATGTATATAAGTAACTATTCTTAGTGAATATTATTACATGAAATTAGTGGATCTAGCGAGGAAGGTATCAGCACCTACCTTAAACTTACAGAGTTTGTTATTCAAAACAGGATTAATCTGATACAAGCATGATTATTTCTGAAAGCAATTGCAAGTGTTAAAGACAGCGAGCTGTATTGAGGTAAGGAATGTGATGCTCGGTTCGAGTATGCACAATAGAGAGGCAATGCAGTATGTCTGCTGGAACTTGGTGTAATAATAATTATTGATTTACAGATACGGAAAGGAGGTTCCTTACATTATTGTGGAAGACTTACCATTGTGCAATGAAAGTGTGCACTGACCCGGTAAGCTATACAAATGGGCAATGCATCACGCATAATTAATTTAGAAATGGTTAATACAGAGGAAAGGAGCCATAAAACTACATTGATTATTGGCAGGAATTAAGAGATAAGAAATTATTTTTATAATTGGATAAGTTGTCAATCAAATTACACGTATCACTAACAAGGTGGCTGTATTCAACCAAAGGGTGTTAAGTGTGACAGAGATAATCACTGGAATTACACAAATGGTGATTTGGATAGATTAATGCACCAATAATCATTGATTTTTGAGCACCTAACAATAGGGGCATCATTTTTAAACCGGTCATGCAAAGTATTGGACTTTACGCAACCCATTTAACAATTTGATACTGCTACTAAGCACAAGCAATCACTAAGATTAATCAACAAGGTTATGTGGTCTTGTCTGTTTTTCCTTATCTTTCACCATCCTGCCCTTTTGCCATGATGTTGTGTATGTAACCATATATTATTTTTATACTTATTTTTGTTCTATATGCATACATGCTTTTCTTTGGTTGGCTGGAATGCATAATCTTTATGTTACATGTTTACGTATGTAATATTTACAATACTTAGATATGTTGTTACTGATGAAAAAACAGCCTCGAAAACGACTCAATGTCAAAACATGTGTCGGCTGGAACTTGATAATACATTTTGAACAGGAGGATCACCTCAAGATTTACCTGCTAATGATTGATTTGTGGTGTTTATAGACTTTCTGTAACTAAATATATATATATACTAGGAGTGTAAATTTAGAGGCGCAGCGAGATTTTCCGGCACCGACCAACACTCTGTATAGAAAATGCTGGCTGGCTGACGACCCTCTCTCTCTGCTATATACTTTGGCCTCTTATGTGAGTTCTACCAAGGACCATTTCAAGGTAGTCTTGAGACAACAACTGGCTGAAGCAATGGCAGCTGCAAATATTTCAACCATGCTTATGATCAACCCCGGTCGCGCCAAGCAGGAATTATGGCACTTTAATTGGATTCTCACCCAACAGCAATGCATGACTCATCAATATTTTAAAACTGGACACTTCAAAATCAAGAGCCTTCAAGAAGCAGAAACCTATTTCTTGAGGTTCCATTGTCCGATGTATAGGAATCTTTCTTCGATTTCGGCTACATTTGTGGCCAACAAGAGAGGTCTTAGCCAATCGGAGAGAAGAACAAGTTACTTACCAACTGGTAACGTTCTTTCGACTGGATGTTCCTCCAATGTATTCCACATCTTTGACATGTGTTGTCCACAGCTGTGCACTTCGGAAACCTTTTCAGCAGAGGGCGTCCTGCTTCAATGATGTCGGGTCGATGTCCCTCAAAGACCTCCGTCGAGGGCAACGTCACCGGATGTTAAAAATCGGACGCACAGCGCCCGTAGCCTCAGTTTACATTTTTTCCCCCTCAGAACATGTGGCACCAGTCTCATACCTGCTTGACTGCAGATAGCCTTGCGGAAACGTAAGCTGCAATCGCATAGGAAATTCTCCAGAGGGGCAGGCTGGGAGGGCGATGTGAAATATGTTGGAGGAACATCCAGTCGAAAGAACGTTACCAGTTGGTAAGTAACTTGTTCTTCAAATGGATTGTGTCCTCCAATGTGTTCCACATCTTTGACAGACTCCCAAAGCAGTACCAGTAAATGGAGGAGGGAAAAGAATTTAGAGTACCCAATATGATTGCGGAATAAAGAACCGCCTTACCAAAGGCCTCATCCTGACCATGGATTGTATCCAGGGAATAATGCTTGACAAAGCTGTCAAGCGAAGCCTGTGTAGCGGCATCACAAATATTCCTAATAGGAACACCCTGCTGGAGGGCGGTGGAAGTAGCCATGCCCCTAGTGGAATGAGCTTGCAACCCTTCAGGAGGGTCCTTACCCGCCAATCGTTAACAATCCATAATAGTGCGGATGATCCACCTCAACAAGCTCTGTTTGGTAACAGCCTGGCCTAATCGGTGTCCAGCATATCCTACAAAGAGCTCATTGTCCACTCTGACCCTGGACATCCTAGAAATGTAAAAGCTCAGAGCTCTCCTAGGAGCCGTGCCCGTTACCTCAGTTCCGTTTTTCTGAACAACTGCTTCGTGTCACGAACGGCGCATTAGGTTTTTTCTTGACAATGTCCTCGTCATCTGCTTCCATCACACCCAAGGTTCAAATGTCAGAAGTGTGGTAGGGAAATGTCAATAACCGACCCCCATCGGAATTGCCTCTGGTGTCTCAGCCCAGACCATCGGGTTGACGAGTGCGGTTCCCGTCAGGCAATGTCCAATAAGGCTCTTAGGGAATGGAGAGGTAAGCTGGCGGTGGGGTAGGAAACTTACAAGTCTTCTAAAAGACAAAAAGATTCGGAAGAATTGAGTCGAAATGAGGTCGAGATCGAAGAGTCGCTCGAGGAAATCCTCCTCGTCTTCGTCTAAGGAGTCAAAAAAGCGACATCACAGGTCTTCTTCAAGGAGAGTGACTTATCCTTCCAAGCACGATTCCCCTGAAAAATGGGAGGCCTTGAGGGCTTCGATGCTTAAAATATTCGAGAAAGTGGCCCAGACCCCCTCAAAGAAGCCGCATGGAGATCATGCCCCTGCTAACTCTAATAGTGACAGAGGGAGATCAAAGACTAAACACGCGAGAGCCGAAAAAGAGTCGAGAGTGTCATCAAGGGAAAGTTCTCCGACACCTCGTACTAAGGCAAAACCTCTGGTGCATGAATCCGTGGTTGCGGAATCGACATTGGCGTCGAAGTTGAAATGCGACTCGACACAGTCGACGGCTACAGCGTCGGAAACGCAGACGAAAGTGGCGTCAACACCCTTGACTGTATTGAAGCCTCCTTCGAAAACGTTGAAGCCAGCATATTCTTTATTGACGCTTTCAACGCCTTCATCGAGGAATTCTTTAATCCAGATACACAAGTCGACGCCATTGCCCATGCCGAAGTCGATACCACCCTCTTTACCTGAAAAAGTCTTCCATCCGAAACCCAGACAGGAATTTTTCAGATCCATGTCATCCATCTTTGAAGAACACTCCTCTGAAGAGGATGTTACTTCAGCTGGAGTTAGGTTTGGAGCCAGGGAGGGCCCTGAAGAGCTAGTTGACCCGAATTCCAAGATAACAGATCTTTACTGTCTCCGAAATGCCAGTGGCCTAGACACTTCCCCTGAAGTGGAATTTGAGAGACCAGACCCTACAGATCATGCAGATCCTAGTTATAGAAATCTCATGGGAAGGGTCATTGATTTTATGGGTTGGAAGGCAGCTTCCCCAAATTTCGACCAGGATGATATGACGGACATCCCGAGTGAAGGTCCTCTAAAAGATCCTGTTCTTCCATTCCATAAAGCACTACAGAAGAGGGTGATGGTAAATTGAAATACTCCTAATTCGGTTTCAGCAGTAAACAAGAAATTTGTAGCAAAATACAGGCCTTCTTTATCAGATCCGGAATACCTATCTAAACATCCCTCCCCTGAAAGTCTAGTGGTACAAGCTGCAACCTCCACTAGGCAATCAGCTTACCCCTCAATACCACCAGACAGGGATGATAAAAAAGTAGATGCTTGGGCCGGAAGGTTTTCTGTTCGGCAGCATGGCCCTTAAATCGACTAATGTAACTTGTACTTTAGCAAGATTTACATATACCCTGTGGGACTGCATAACATCAGCAGCTGAACACATCCCGGAAGGTGAGGAACGGGATGGTTTTCTGGCTATAGTAAAAAATGGGAAAGAGGCTATGGAGGAATGCCTTCAGTCAGGACTGTACACTGCTGATAGTGTAAGCAGGTCCAAGGCATCTAGCACGGTCCTACGCAGATTTGCATGGCTGAGGAAATCTAGCTTTGCACCCGATGTGCAGTCTAGATTACTCAATATGCCCTTTGACGGCTTGAGGCTGTTTGGCAGCAAGGCAGACGAGAGCTTGGAGAAGCTGCAGACCTCAAAAGCGGCAGCGTAATCACTTAGCGCTGCTATAAAACAGCCTCAACAACACTCCTACGCAGGCTCATCTTCCTGGAGGAGTCGTCCATTTAGTTTCTACTCCTCTTTTGGAAAATGGAGGGGGCAGGCCAGTCAAAGAGGCCAACAGAGAAAACCCTTTTGTGGTGGAAAAGGGAGAGGTGCTAGATCAGCCCCAGCAGCGGCTACTACATCCTCAGCCACTGCTGCAGCTGCTGAAAAACCACTTTGAGGTCTTCACCCACAAGACCCCGGTGGGAGACAGAATCACTCGGTATCCAAATGAATGGCGGGGCATTACATCAGATGCCTGGGCGCTAGAGATAGTGACCCATGGTTACTGCCTTTCTTTTCATCAAAGACCTCAAAATCATCCGCCGGGTGCCAACTCTGTAAAAATTCCAGACCCGCTCCTTGAGCAGGAGATTTCAACCCTGCTGGAGAAAGGTGCAATAGAATATATACCTGTAGCGGAAAGGAACAAGGGTTGGTACTCCCCTTATTTTCTCATCCCCAAAAAGGACGGTGGATTGAGACCTATCTTGGACTTAGAAATTAGAACAAATTCCTCAGGAAGGACAAGTTCAAGATGGTAACCCCTTCTCAGATCCTTCAGGCTCTTCAGCTTCAGGACTGTCTGGTTTCATTGGACCTTCAGGATGCTTACTTTCATGTGCCAATACATCTCAAGCACAGAAAGTACCTGAGGTTTGCAGTTGGCGGTTCTCATTTTCAGTTTCGGGTTCTACCATTTGGACTGACCTCCGCTGAGGGTTTTCACCAAACTGATCAGGAGAAGGGGGATTCACGTCTACCCTTATCTGGACAATTGGCTAATCAGGGCAAGTTCACCCGAACAAGCCCAGGAACATCTGGCCTTCACCTGCCACTTCTTACACAGACTCGGCTTCTCCCTTAATTACAAGAAGTCATAAATGATTCCAAGCCAAAGACTCCAATTCATTGGAACAGTCCTGGATACTTCCTCAGGTAAAGCCTCGCCTCCCGAGGAGAGAGCTCACCACATTCTGCAGATGGTAACAACGTTTCAAAATGCCCAACATCTGCCGGCATTCGACTTTCTAAGGTTGCTAGGCCTCGTGGCATCTTGCATTTTTCTGGTGCCAAAGGCCAGATTGAGGATGAGATCCCTTCAATGGGCCCTCAGGACTCAATGGTCCCAATTTTCAGGGGAGATGTTGGATCTTCTGCAAGTCCCGGCCAGAGTGGCCCAAGATCTTCCTATGGTGGGCTTGCAAGGAAAATATCCTCAAGGGAGAACCTTTTTGGCAACCATTGCTGGAGATAACAGTAGTGACGGACGCCTCACTCACGGGGATGGGGAGCCCACACCAACGATCTGACAATCAGCGGTCGTTGGTCTCCATCGGAGTCCAAACTACACATCAACCTTTTGGAGCCGTGGACAATCGGGCTAGCGCTGAAGGCCTTTCTGCTCTCAGTACAGGGAAAGAATGTCCTGATAATGACGGACAACACAGTGGCCATGTACTACCTCAACAAAAGAGGAGGCGTAGGACCACTCTCACTGTGCAGAGAGGCAATGCAGCTCTGATTCTGGACAATGCAGGAAGGAATCTCTCTATCGGCAGTTCACCTAGCCGGAGAGCTGAACACGGCAGCGGACGCTCTGAGCAGGCAGAGCACAGTCTCCCACGAGTGGGAGCTAGCTCAGGAAGTCCTTCAAGAGATCTTCATCCTTTGGGGAACCCCTCAAGTGGATCTGTTCGCGACCGGTGCCAACCAGAAGCACAAACTGTACTGCTCAAGGGAATTTCCCCCAAGAGGAGCTCTAGGGGACGCTTTTGTGGTGGACTGGGTATTTCCACTCCTATACGCATTTCCTCCAGTACCCGTGATTCCTCAGGTAATCAGGAGGTTGAGAAAGTTCAGGAAAACCATGATCCTAATTGCCCCGGATTGGGCCGGGAGGACGTGGTACCCAGACCTTCTGGACATGTCCATCTGCCTGTCACGCTCACCTGGTCTCCACAGGGGCATGCTCGTGTCCGCAGGATGATGTCTGCACTGGTGTTGCTCTGCTTAAATGAGGGTGCTAGTTTGCGTCTTCCCTTCGTTCTTGCCTAAGGAGAAGTTCGCCTGCAAGTCGAAACAAGATATTAGCCAACTGAATGGAGCTGGTTTTGGTTTTCACCTCCTTCCGATTTTCCTTCTCTTCCTCTGGCTCACCTTGGTTTTTTAATGGGTGAGCTCTTCGTCCTGCACACTCTGGCAGGGGTGCGGTTACACTGTCGTTCCAGGATCAAGTTACTTCACTGATCCGATGGAGGTTGCTGAAGTGGATGGACGGAAGTAAGCAGGTAAGTCTCTATTCCAATAACTCCTTGGAAAAGCTGCTTTAAGTCTTTCTGCTCAAGCTATCTAATGTTCGTTCTTGTCTTTCAGGTGCAGCATTAAGCGGCTTTCGGATGATGGGATGAGTCTTCTGACAATGATGAGCAGGATTCCTGCTGGTAAGTATAGCGCTGTGCGTCATGCGCTAATTGTTTGCTTTATTTAGCTTTCCTTTGCTGTGTGCGACTAACCTGCTTTGTCTTTTCTGTTGCAGGTGCAGTGCAATTCCAGGAAGAAGATGGAAGAACTGTTTGACGATGTTGAGTGGCGGCCCAATGCAGAATGATGGATACTGCTTGATGGAGTTCCTGGAGGTGGCCGATTCAGGTGAGTAGTTACCCGAGAGGGTACCTTCTGTTCGGTTCTTCGACAGATGCGGCGGTCCATGGGTTAGAAGAAGGCGAGGTCAGGATGTTCTGCAGGTAAGGCCTTCAATGCGTGAATAACTCCTGTTCGTCTCTTTTCACAGGTGCCGATGGATAGAAGACTCTGGACGGGCGTGGCAGAAGGGAAGCAAGAGCTGAACTGACACGGTGAGCGTTACGCTGCAGGAGTGCAGAATAACGCGAAGAGTGTTCAGTTTGCAGGGTGCGGTTTAAATAGCCTTGCAAGTAGTTCCAGGAAAATAGTCCCCTTAACTGTATCCTGCCTCTCAGGTAAAATAGTCCCAAGCCACTCCCTGTACTGAATGGCTTAGCATCTCAGAGCCAAATATATGGACCATATGTTTAACACCTACCATGAGCCTGGCGCCAGGACTGAGTCCAGGTAAGCCTAGCTGGGGCAGGGATGGGCTCGCCAGTTTCAGGGTTTTGGGAGCATGCACCATGACAGCACTCCCCCCCCCAAAACCCCCTAAAGGCAGACTCACCCATTGGTCCTGGTTTGTTTGGGTGATTGCGGTGGAACCTTTTTAATAACCGAGGAGCATGCACATTCTCGCTAGGTTCCCATGATCTTTCATGTGGTCCGTACCCTTTCCAGTCTATCAAGTAAAATAGTTTTGATTTGGTGATTTCTGAGTCAAGAATTTCTTCAACCTCGAACTCAGGTTCCCTGTTTACTGTGACCGGTTTCGGTAGTTTCACAACTCGTGTTCCAGGTTGCACTGGTTCAAAAGTGAGACATGAAACACAGGATGAATCTTCATGTGCGGGGGTAAATCCAATTTCATAGCCACCGGATTGATAATGGCCTTAATGGTATATGGACCTAAATATCTGGGGTTGAAGGTACGAAGCCCTCTCACTGGTATGTGCTTTGATGCCAACCAGGCTTCATCCCCAACCTGATATCTTGGAGTTTCACTTCTATGCACGTTGGCTGATTTTTGTACCTTTCCTTAGCTTGCTTTAGATGATCTGTTGCTTATTTGAAGGCTTGGGAGATGGCAGAGTGCAAACTTTTCACAGCTGGCATTTCCAGAAGTTGCGGCGGGTCAAGATTGGAAGTTTGCGGGTGTAACCTGTAGATTGTATAGAAGGGAACTCTGACCTGTACTAGAATATAGTGAGTTGTTATAGGCATTCTCGGTGATCCATAAAACATCCTTCCAGCTGCCTTCAGTTTGATGTAACATGCACCTGAGATATTGCTCCAAGGTCTGGTTTGTCCTCTCTGTCTGGCCATCAGTTTTGGGATGGTGACTGGTGGAAAGTCTTATGTCGATTTGAGCCAACTCGCAACATTTCTTCCAGAAGCGTGAGATAAACTGGCTGCCACGGTCTGAGATCAGGATACAAAGAAAAACATGAATTCGGACAATCTGTTCCAAAAACAGATTGTCCACCGCATGGAATCTGTGCTCCTGGTACAAGGTCGATCTGGCAGTCATATGACCTATGAGGGGGCAGTGTGTTGGCTTGATCCTTTTGGAATACATCCTGATAGTATTGATATACCAGAGGTAGGGAGTTGGTTGGTTTCATGATCGTTGTCGCTCCAGTGACCAAAGGTCGTTTCGTTGGATAACAAGTTTGAGCACAATCGACTGAGAAGGTCAACCTCTTGGCACGCCAGTCTATGCAAGGATTGTATGATTCTAACCATGGCATTCCCAGAATTATTTGAAATTGTGGAGCCTTGGTTATGTCAAACACTATGGTTTCCCGATGACCGTCTTGGCACAAAAGAGTCATCTCTGTCGTAAAGTGCGTTACTGGACCCGAAGCGATTTTAGTTCCGTCGACTGTGGTGACTAAGTCTGTTGTTGCCTTTTCGCAAAGGGAAAGGTTCATCCTCGAAGCCAATTCTTGATCCATATAATTTCCAATGGCTCCACTGTTGATGTATGCTCTGCCTGCATGCATTCAAGACGGTTGTTGGTGGTTTATAAGGACCATAGGCAAAACTAGGTGCAAGGTCTGGGACTCCTTTTCGCTCGGCAAGCGGACCTCTACGCCTGCCGGGCGGAGAAGTTTACCGGATCAGACTCTGTTTCGACCTTACCAGTGACTCCTACTGCCTTTTTAGGTGGCTTCACTGGGCACTCTCGAAGGAAATGGCTGGCTGACCCGCAATACAAACACAGTTGTTGTTGTCTTCTCCTATCCCTTTCAGCCTTGGATAGCGGCCCACGCACTCCTCCGATTTGCATGGGTTCTGACACGTCGGTGGCCTTGGAGGCGTTTTCCTTGGGGCGTACAAATACCCTAGAATCGATTCTAGCACAATCTGCTTTACGGTTCTGCAGTCTGTGATCTAGCTCGACCACCAAGTCTATGTATTCAGCACAGTCTCTGGGTGGGTTAACCAATTGAGCTATAACGTCCTTTAACTCCCCTCTCAGACCGCGGTAAAACAGTGTTCTTTTGTCATCCGGCCAATCAGTTCCCACAACTAGTCTGTTGAAGGTTGCAATGTATGTTAGCAGATCCTGGTTGCCTTGACGCAAAGACAAAAGCTCATTGTCCAATGCCTGACCTTGGCAGCGCCGGGCAAACAGCTTCTCCATATCCAATTGGAATCTTTGGAAGTCTCGCAAGATGGGATCATCCTGACTGACCAGCGGTACCGACCAGTCAGCAGCACTGCCACTAAGCTATGAAAGTACAAAAGCCATCTTGGACTGGTCGTTTGGAAAAGCTCCTGGCCTGCATAGGAAATGTAGACGGTACTGATTCATAAACACTGCATACCTTTTTGGGTCCCCAGCGAATCGTTATGGGGGTGCCAAGGGTACAGCTCCTGGGAGGACCACCTGAACTGGATTGCTTAATGCAGTGGCTACCGTTGACCCCACCCCAGGTAGCGGTGTTTGCCCCGCCTGTGACTGGAGCAACTGTCTGGCGAGATCGTTGGAGCGGTCCTTGACTACATCAGTTCCCTTCCTAAGGCATTGGTTTCCTGTCTAGCCGAATGTACCTCGGCCCCGAGTTCCCCCAAAAGCTGAGCTAGCTGATCCGTTTCTGAGGTTTCCATGGCGCCCAGGTAGAGAATTTGTGTAAGGCTTTGCGTTCTGTCACGCTCACCTGGTCTCCACGGGGGCGTGCTCGTGTCCGCAGTATGTCTGCACTGGTGTTGCTCCGCTTAAATGAGGGTGCTAGCTTGGGTCTTCCCTTCGTTCTTGCCTCAGGAAAAGTTTGCCTGCAAGTCGAAACAAGATATTAGCCAACTGAAGGGAGCTGGTTTTGGTTTTCACCTCCTTCCGATTTTCCTTCTCTTCCTCTCGCTCACCTTGGTTTTTTAATGGGTGAGCTCTCCATCCTGCACACTCTGGCAGGGGCGCGGTTACACTGTCGTTCCAGTATCAAGTTACTTCACTGATCCGATGGAGGTTGCTGAATTGGAAGGACCGAAGTAAGCAGGTAAGTCTCTATTCCAAAAACTCCTTGGAAAAGCTGCTTTAAGTCTTTCTGCTCAAGGTATCTAATGGTCGTTCTTGTCTTTCAGGTGCGGCATTAAGCGGCTTTCGGATGATGGGATGACTCTTCTGACAATGATGAGCAGGATTCCTGCCGGTAAGTATAGCGCTGTGCGACACGCGCTAATTGTTCGCTTTATTTAGCTTTCCTTTGCTTTGTGCGACTAACCTGCTTTGTCTTTTATGTTCGGCCGGTGCAGCGCAATTCCAGGAAGAAGATGGAAGAACCGTTTGACGGTGTCGAGTGGCGACGCAATGCAGAATGATGGATAACTGCTTGATGGAGTTCCTGGAGGTGGCCGATTCAGGTGAGCAGTTACCCGAGAGGGTACCTTCTGTTCGGTTCTTCTACAGATGCGGCGGTCCGTGGGTAAGAAGAAGGCGAGGTCAGGATGTTCTGCAGGTAAGGCCTTCAATGCGTGAATAACTCCTGTTTGTCTCTTTTCACAGGTGCCAATGGATAGAAGACTCTGGACCGGCGTGGCAGAAGGGAAGCAAGAGCTGAACTGACACAGTGAGCATTACGCTGCAGGAGTGCAGAATAACACGGAGCGTGTTCAGTTTGCAGAGTGCGGTTTAAATAGCCTTGCAAGTAGTTCCAGGAAAATAGTCCTCTTAACTGTATCCTGCCTCTCAGGTAAAATAGTCCCAAGCCACACCCTGTACTGAATGGCTTAGCATCTCAGAGCCAAGTATATGGACCATATTTTTCACACCTACCATGAGTCCAGGTAAACTTAGCTGGGACCTGAGAAGCCCCCAAGGAAGCCTGAGGCAGGGATGGGCTCGCCAGTTTCAGGATTTTGGGAGCATGCACCATGACACTGCCCTCAAATACGTCTTCCACAAAGAGAGGATCTTCTCTCACAAGAGAAAGGTCGGGTTCTCCATCCAGAGGTCAAGACACTCAGTCTTCACGCATGGTTTCTGAGAGGCTGAGATGAACAAGTTACTCTCTTACCTGGTAACGTTCTTTCGATGGGATGGTCCGACGACGTATTCCATATCTATGACAGTAATCACCACAGCTGTGCTGCTTCGGAAAATCTTTTGGCGTCTGCGTCCTGCATCGATGACGTCGATACGCCGCCCTCGAGGACCTCCTCCGACGTCACTGGATGTTATAAGTAGGACGCACTACGCCCGTAGCCTCAGTTGTAGTTTTTTCCCAGAACGTGTGGCACCAGTCTTCTGCCAGTCTGACCACACAAAGCCTTGCGGAAACGTAAGCTGCAATCGCATAAGAAATTCTGTAGCGGGGAAGGCAGGGAGGGAGCGATATGGAATACATCATCGGACCATCCCATCGAAAGAACGTTACCAGGTAAGAGAGTAACTTGTTCTTCGAGGGGATTGGGTCTTCCGACATATTCCATATCTATGACAGACTCCCAAAGCAGTACCAATGCAAGGAGGTGGGAAAAGAATTTAGAAAACAGAAATTTAGAATGCCCAATCAAATTGCGGAGTAAAGGACCGCCTTGCCAAAGGCCAGATTCTGCCCCCGGATGGAATCGAGGGAGTAGTGACGTACAAAAGTATGTACCGAAGCCCAGGTGGCTGCATCACAGATGTTACGAATAGGAACACCCCTCTGTAGGGCAGTAGAGGCAGCCATACCCCTGGTAGAATGGGCCCGTAAGCCGACCGGTGGGTCCTTACCCGCCAAGCGGTAACACTCAGAGATAGCCACAATAATCCAGCAAGACAAAGTCTGTTTCGTCACAGCCTGTCCCAAACGCTTTCCAGCATAACCAATGAAGAGTTGATCGTCCACTCTGACCCGGGACATGCGTGAAATATAAAAGCTTAACGCTCTCCTAGGATCAAGCCTATGGAGCCTCTCCTCTTCCTTACCAGGAAGTGGAGGAGAATAAAATGCCGGAAGAACAACGTTTTGGCCTAAATGAAATTCCGACACCACCTTCGGAAGAAAGGAAGGACGAACTCTAAGGACAACCCTGTCCTTTTGAAACACAGTGAAGGGTGGCTTAACTGAAAGTGCCTGTAACTCACTCACTCTGCGAGCCGAAGTGACCGCAACCAAAAATACAGTTTTAAGAGTTAACAGTCTCAAAGGGCATGAATGCAAAGGCTCAAACGGAGCAACCCATCAGAAACTTGATAACAAGGTTCAAATCCCAATCGGGCACCTGGAAAGGTGACGGAGGGGACACATTGGTGAGCCCTTTCAGAAACTGAGAAATGAAAGGAATTTTAAAATGGGAACAATCTTCAGACGAGCACTTAAATATGGACAGCGCCGCCAGGTAACCTTTAATGGTACCCACTTGAAGGCCCCTGTGGGCCAAAGAAAGCAAAAAAGACAGAACCATGGGAATGTCACATGCAAAAGGATCCACATTCTTAACCCTGCACCAGTCGCAGAACTTATGCCAACGGCAACGGTACAGGGACTTTGTTGCGGGCCGTCTGGCCGAGAGCAACACCTCCATTACATCTTCAGGGAGGTCCCAATCCTTATACCTCAACCTTTCAGAAACCAAGCGTGAAGGTTGAGGGATCTGACCTCTGGATGGAGAACCTGACCCCCCTCCCGTGAGAGCAGATCGTCTCGGTAGGGAAGACGACGTGGAGGGCAGATGGACAAGTCGAGAAGGTCCGGGTACCACGTCCTCCGGGCCCACGCCGGAGCAATGAGGATCATCCGGGAACCGAACCTCCGTAACCTCTGCAGTACTTGCGGGATGACGGGGACTGGAGGAAACGCATACAGCAGTGGGAATGACCACTCCACCACGAACGCGTCTCCTAAGGCTCCTTTTGGAGGAAATTCCCGTGAGCAGAACATCCCGCACTTCCGGTTGACACTGGAGGCAAAGAGATCCACTTGAGGGGTCCCCCAAAGGGCGTAGATCTCCAGGAGAATCTCCTGAGCCCACTCCCACTCGTGAGAGAACGCGCTCTGCCTGCTCAGAGTGGCCGCCGTCTCGTTTTCGTCTCCGGCCAGATGAACTGCTGAGATCGAAACGTCCTGCTGGATTACCCAGACCCAGAGCTGCATCGACTCCCTGCACAGAGGAAGTGACCCTGCCTCCCCTTTTTGTTGAGGTAGTGCATGGCCATTCTTCCCTCGCACAGTCGGCAGAAAAGCCTTCAGGGCTAGCCTGACGGCCCTCAGCTCCAACAGATTGATATGGAGTCTGGATTCCGACGGAGACCAAAGACCGCTGACTGTCAACTCGTTGGCATGAGCTCCCCATCCCGTGAGGGATGCATCCGTCACGATCGTCACCTCCGGCCAGGGTAGCCAAAATGGAGCCCTGTTCATCAGATTGTCTTCCACGGCCCACCACAGAAGGTCCTGGGCGACCGAGGAAGGCACCTGAACAGGGTCCGACATCCTGCCGGAGGACTGAGACCACTGGAGCTTGAGTGCCCATTGCAAAGATCTCATCCGCAACCTGGCCTCCGGCACCAGAAGAATGCAGGATGCCATGAGGCCGAGCAATCACAAGAACTCGAACGCTGGGAGACTCTGGCAAGCTGAAACTTGTGCACCATCTGCTGAATGTGATGAGCCCTCACCTGGGGAGGAAAACACTGCCCCAGGGATGTGTTGAGCACTGCTCCGATGTACTGGAGCCTCTGAGTTGGTGTCAAATGGGACTTCTTTAAGTTGAGGGAGAAGCCCAGCTTGTGGAGGAAGTGGCAGGTGACTGACCGATGATCCAGGACTTGCTCGGGAGAGTGCGCCCTGATCAACCAATTATCCAGGTAGGGGTAGACGTGAATCCCCCCTTTCCTGAGGTGCGCTGCCACCACTACCATGAGCTTGGTGAAGACCCTCGGGATGTGCTTTGGATGTATCGGCACATGAAAATAAGCGTCCTTTAGGTCGAGAGACACCAACCAGTGCTGAAGTTGAAGGGCCTGGAGGACTTGAGAGTAACCATCTTGAACTTGCCCTTCCTGAGGAGTTTGTTCAAACCGTGCAAGTCCATGATGGGACCCCCTCTTTCTTGGAAATCAAAAAATAAGGGGAATACCATCCCTTGTTCCTCTCCGCTACAGGCACCAGTTCTATGGCGCCTTTCTCCAGCAGGGATTGAATTTCCTGCGCAAGGAGCGTATCCAGACTCTTCAAAGAGAGAATCCCCGGTGGATTGTCTTGAGGCCTCTGCCAGAAAGGAAGACAGTAGCCGTGGGTTATGATCTCCAGACCCCACACATCTGAAGTAATGGCGTGCCACTCTGCAAGATGCTGCGCCAGCCTTCCCCCAACCGGTGAACCATGGGACATGGCCTCATGACTGAGCTGAAGCGACTGCGGCGTTGCCTGAGGGCAAAGAGGCAACTGCCTGAGCGGCCTTGTCACCTCGAGTACCTTGTTTTCCACCTCTGGCATGCCTAGGGTGGCTCCTTTGACTGGCAGCTCCTCTCGTTTTACCAAAGGATGAGTAATAACGAAAGGAACCTCCCCTCCATTGCTGTCCCCTAGGACGAAAAGGCGGAGGTTGTCAAACTGCAGCGCCCAACGACTTCGCTGCAGCTTTTGAGGTCTGCAACCTCTCAAGGCTCTCATCAGCCTTGCTACCAAAAAGATGTTCCCCGTCAAAGGGCATGTTGAGGAGTCGGGCCTGCACATCAGGAGCAAACACCGACTTCCGCAACCACACAAACCTGCGTATCACGGTGCTCGTCGCCATGGACCGGCTGACGCAATCTGCCATGTCCAAACCCGACTGAACGGCCTCACACATGGCATCCTTGCCATCCTGAACCATGGCAAGGAAACCATCCCGTTTGTCCCTTTTGGGAATATGTTCAGCCGCTAAGGAAACACAGTTCCACAGATTGTGCGTGAAATGTGACAAGGCACATACGGAGTTGGCCGCCTGAAGCGCCATACCCCCTGAAGAAAACACTTTCTTCGCCCAGCCGTCAAAACGCTTGTCATCCCTATCAGGAAGGATGGTAGGATACGACGCCTGCTTTGCCGGGGCCGTAGCCACCTGCACCGCCAAACTCTCCGGAGTGGGGTGCTTGGACAAGTAGCAGGGGTCGCTACTGGCTGGGTGGTATTGCCCACTGCTGGGAGACTCTCCGGAGCAGTCAAAGCCGCTGCCACCCTCCTCTGTAGAGCCATATGAAACGGCAGTACCGTGTCAGTTGGTGGACCAAGGTCGAGGATATCCGTAAGGTCATCCTGAAGAAACTCCCCCGTGGGAGCAGACCATCCCAAGTACTCGGTGACCCTTGACATAAGGCGCCGGTGCGAGGAGTCGGCATGAGTGCCAGGCTCAGGCCTACAAAACTCCACCTCCGGAGAGGTGTCCAGCCCACTAGCATCGTGCAGGGACTGCCTCAGGTCCTCAAATTGACTATGGCCGGAGAGAATCTCGTCTGGCACCGTATTAGGAACCATGCCATCATCAGAGCCCTCATCCACCTCTGAAATAAACTCAAAATGGTGTTTAGAAGGCACAAAATGTGAACCAAAGCCATGCTTCACCTTTGCCAGAGCCTTTCTAGGGGGTTCCACCGAGCCTTGGGATACCCCCCTCGACACAGCCTCGAAAGCCGTCGAGTGAATCCGCGTTGACACCGAACGCGGCGCCGACAGCATCGATGGCGTCGACACAGGCCTCGAGGCCGGAGCCCCAAGCGTGTACTTCGACAGCCTGGGCGCCGATGGCATCGACGACTTCGGCGCCACCAGCGTCGACGTCTTCCTCGAAGACATCACAGGTTCACACGGTCTCGAGCGCATCGACGACCGGGACCTGGACTGGGCATGACGAGAACGATTCCCCTTGTCCGAGCGGGACCTCTCCCGTGAATCGTGCCGACCACCCGAGCCCGAAGGTGTGCGAGCGGTGTCTCTCGACCGATCACGACCGACCCCACTCTGAGGCACGGACGAACCGGTGCCCTGCGATTCGAGAATCGCTAACATTTTCTTCCCGAAGGAAGCCGATTCCTCCGGTGTCGCCTGCTTGGAAGGGTAAGCGACCCGCCAACGGGCAGAGTCCTCAGAAGCGGACGGGGAAGGCGACCGATGACGGCGCTTACAGGAGTGCCTCGAAGAGGCAGAGGAGTGGCGGGACCGACTCCGGGACCGAGACCCACTGGACTTCCGACGACGACGCGGAGAGTCGCTTCTCGAATCGTCCGTCGAAAGCCCTGCAGACCTCGACTTACGTGGCTTAGACACCTTACCTACTGATAACTTCTTCTTGCGCTCCCACAAGGCTTTAGACGTGAGCGACTGGCAGTCGACACAGTCGTCCGTGTCATGGGCCTCCCCGAGGCACCAGAGGCAGGCGTCGTGCGAGTCTGTAACCGACATCTTGGACCCACAGTCCCTGCACTTCTTAAATCCCGGACGCGGGGTGGAAGACGAGGTAGACATCCTTCACAAAGAAGACACTTCACAAAGCGAACAGGTTCGAAGAACCGAGAAACAACAGAAACTCCAAAGAGTCGTGGCACGCCGAGATCTCCGAAGCGAACACGTTCGCGGAAAAAACGCAACTGAGGCTATGGGCGTCGTGCGTCCTACTTAGACATTCAGTGACGTCGGCTGTCGGAGGTGGTCCTCGAGGGCGGCGTATCGACGTCATCGACGCGGACGCCGAAAGATTTTCCGAAGCAGCACAGCTGTGGGGATTACGGTCATAGATATGGAATACGTCGAAGGACCCAATTCCCTCGAAATAAGGATTGGGACCTCCCGGATGACGTAATGGAGATTTTGCTTTCGGCTAGAAGGCCAGCATCAAAATCCGTGTACAGGGGTTGTTGGAACTAATTCAGTAACTGGTGCAGGGATAAGAATGTGGATCCATTTTTATGTAATACTCCTACAGTACTTTCTTTCCTCTTACACTTGGCTAATTTGGGGCACCAAGTGGCACTATAAAAGGATATTTGGCAGCACTATCTATCTTTAAGCGTTCCTCGGAAGAGGTACTATTTTAAAAGGCCCTTAGTCATTCAATTCTAGAAAGGGCTGACAAATGTGCACCCTCCAACACCTTTTCAGGTGTCCATCTGGGATTTGAATTTAGTCTTAAAATTTGTCATGTGTGCCCCTTTCGAACCTTTTCATTCTTGCCCATTAAGACTTTTCACTTTTAAAACAATTTTGTTAGTGGCTATAACATCAGCCCACAGGGTAAGTGAGTTGCAGGCACTTTCTTGTAAGCCTCCTCACACCATTTTTCATAGGGACAAAGTTATTCTAAAAGTCAAACCATCTTTCTTGCATAAAATAATCTCCGATTTCCATCTGTCACAGAAAATTATCTTACCTTCTTTTTACCCTCCTCCTCACACTAGTAAGGAAGATGAAAGGTTGCATAAACTGGACCCAAAAAGGGCTCTCAGTTTCTACATTTCCAGATTAGCAAATCTTCAACAATGTGACCAACTATTTTTTGGGTATACTGGACACAAATTGGGCCTCGGAGTGTCTAAACAAACCCTATCCAGATGGATAATTCTAGCAATCTCAGAGTGCTATAAATTGGCTGGAAAAGAGCCTCCAGATGGATTAAGGGGTCATTCAACCAGGAGCATGGCAACTTCCACGGCTCTTCAGAGGGGTGTCCCCGTGCAGGATATTTGTGCTGCGGCCACCTGGTCGTCAATGCACACCTTTGTGAAGCATTACTGTTTGAACTCTACTTCATATCAAGGAGGACTCTTTGCAAAAGCTGTCCTTCATTCAGTCCATAAATGAAATTTCTGGTACTCCCTCCTCCAAATTCTTACTGCTTTGGGAGCCTATCTAAGATGAGGAATACGTGGGAGGCACAATCCATTCTAAGAACAAGTTACTTACCAACTGTAACGTTCTTTCGATTGGATGTTCCTCCCATGTATTCCTCATTGACCCTCCTAACCTACCCCTCCGGACAGTTTACGCCAGTTGCACTCGAACTTCCTTAAGAGCCTGAGGACTTTAAAGCCTGATCAACTGATGCAACCGTGAACACCGTAAAAACAGAACTGAGGTAACGGGCGTGGCTTGAGCCCTTTATACAGCGGATGACATTGACGCTCGACGGCGGCCCTCGAACACAGCGACCTTTGGTGAAAGAAAATTTCCGAAGCATCAAAGCTGGGAGACAAGATATCTAAGATGAGGAATACGTGGGAGGAACATCCAATCAAAAGAACGTTACAGTTGGTAAGTAACTTGTTCTTCTGACTCAAATGAAATTCAGATACTACCTTAGGTAGAAAGGAAGGACGTACCCACAGTACCACCCTGTCCTTGTGAAACACTGTAAAGCGTGGCTTAGAGGAAAGTGCCTGCAATTCACTCACTCTGCGAGTGGAAGTAACCGCAACCAAGAACACAGTCATGAAGGACAATAATCTCAAAGGACAAGAGTGCAAAGGTTCAAACAGCGCACCCATGAGAAATTTCAAAACCAAATTTAAATCCCAAACCGGCACCTAGAAAGGGGACGGCAGGAACACATTAGTCAGTCCTTTAAGAAATTGAGAAAGTAAGAACATTCTTCAGACGAGCGCTTAAAGAAAGACAGCGTCGCCAGGTAACCCTTAATGGTACCCACTTGAAGGCCCCTGTGGGCTAAAGAAAGTAAGAAAGACAAAACCATAGGAATGGCGCACTGAAAAGGATCAACATTGTGACATCTGCACCAGTCGCAAAACTTACGGCAACGGTACAGGGATTTTGTTGCAGGCCGCCTGGCCGAAAGCAACACCTCCATCACGTCATCCGAGAGGTCCCAATCCTTATACCTCATCCTTTCAGATACCAAGCGTGAAGGCTGAGAGTCTTGACCTCTGGATGGAGAACCTGAGTCGCTCCTCCAGCTCCTCGCGCGAAAGCAGCTCCTCTCTATAGGAGAGACAGCGTGGATGGCAGATGGACATTTCTAGAAGGTCTGGGTACCACGCCCTCCTGGCCCAATCCGGAGCAATGAGGATCATGTGGGAACCGAACCTCTGTAACACTTGAGGAATGACGGGGACTGGAGGAAACGCATACAGCACCGGAATGATCAATCCACTACGAATGTGTTCCCTAAGGCTCCTCTCGGGGGAAATTCTCTTGAGCCAAATCTCTTCTTCCGGTTGGCACTGGTGGCGAAGAGATCCACTTGTGGGGTTCCCCAAAGGGCAAAGATCTCCTGAAGGACTTCCTGAGCCAACTCCCACTCATGAGAGACTGTGCTCTACCTTCTCAGAGTGTCCACCGCCACATTTTCTTCTCCGGCCAGATGAACTGCCGACATCGAAATTCCCTGCTGGATGGCCCAGAACCAGAGCTGCATTGCCTCTCTGCACAACGGGAGTGACCCTACCCGCCTCTTTTGTTGAGGTAATGCATGGCCACTGTGTTGTCCGTCATGATCAGGACACTCTTCCCTCGCACAGACGGCAGAAAAGCCTTCAGGGCTAGCCTGATGGCCCTCAGCTCTAACAGGTTGATGTGGAGTTTGGACTCCGACGGAGACCAACGATCGCTGGCGGTCAAGTCATTGGCATGAGCGCCCCATCTTGTGAGGGAAGCATCCGTCACCACAGTCACCTCCGGCCATGGTTGCCAAAACGGTTCCCCCTTCCTCAAAATTCCCTTCGTTGGCCCACCACAGAAGATCCTGGGACACCGAGAGTGGAATCTGAACGGAATCCGACATCTTGCCCGAGAACTGCGACCACTGCATCTTGAGGATGCATTGCAGGGATCTCATCCTCAGCCTGGCCTCTGGCACCAGAAAAATGCAGGAGGCCATGAGGCCGAGCAACCTTAAGAATTCGAAAGCCGTGAGACGCTGGGCATGTTGAAACTTGTCCACCATCTGCACAATGTGATGAGCCCTCACCTTGGGAGGCGAGCACTTCCCCAAGGACGTGTCTAACACAGCCCCGATGTACTGGAGCTGTTGGGAAGGTGTCAGATGCGACTTCTTGAAATTGAGGGAGAAGACCAGCCTGTGGCAGGAGTGTCAGGTGAGACCGAGGTGATCCAACGCTTATTCGGGAGAGCGTGCCCGGATCGGCCAGTCGTCAAGGTAGGGGTAGACGTGAATCCCCCCCTCGCCTGAGGTACACTGCCACCACCACCATTAGCTTGGTGAAGTCCCTCGGGCGGAGGTCAATCTGAACGGCAGGAACCCGAAACTGTAAGTGCGAGTCTCCAGCTGCAAACCTCAGGTACTTTCTGTGCTTGGGATGAATCGGCACATGAAAAGTAAGCATCCTGTAGGTCCAGAGACACCAACCAATCCTGAAGTTGAAGGGCCTGGAGGACTTGAGAAAGAGTAACCATCTTGAACTTGTCCTTCCTGAGAAGTTTGTTCAACCAACGCAAGTCCAGGATGGGTCTCAATCCCCCGTCTTTCTTTGGGATCAAAAAATATGAGGAATACCATCCCTTGTTCATCTCCGCTATAGGCACCAGTTCTATAGCGCCTTTCTCCAGCAGGGTTAAGATTTCCTGCGGAAGGAGCGGATCCGGAAGCTTCAAAGAGAGTTTCCCTGGTGGATTCTCATGAGGCCGCTGTAGGAAGGGAAGGCAGTAGCCGTGGGCTATGGTATCCAGAACCCAGGCATCTCAAGTAATGGCTCGCCACTCTTCGAGATGCTGAGACAGTATGCCCCCAACCGGCGGACCATGGGACATGGGCTCATGACTGTTTGGAAGTGGCTGTGGCAGTGCCTGAAGGTAAAGAGGCAGCTGCCTGAGCGGCTTTGGCACCTCTATTTCCCCCGCCCACCACAGGTACTTTTTCACTGGCCCCTTTGACTGGCGCCCCCTCTCATTCTACCAAAGAAGGAGTAGTAACGAAAAGAACATCCCCTCCACTGCTGTCCGCTAGAACGAAAAGGTAGAGGTTGACGCACAGCTGCGCTTAAAGATTTTGCCACAGCTTTCGAGGTCTGCAACATCTCAAGGCTCTCGTCAGCCTTGTTGCCAAACAAATGTGCGCCATCAAAGGGCATGTTCAGAAGACGGCTTTGCACATCCGGAGCAAAACCTGACTTCCGTAACCACGCAAATCTGCATATAGCGGTGCTCGCAGCCATGGACTGGCTAACACGGTCTGGTGTATCCAAACCCGACTGAAGGGATTTGCACATAGCATCCTTGCCGTCTTGCACGAGAGCCAGGAAGCCATCCCTTTCTTCCCCCCTCGGGAATATCCTCAGCCGCTAAATAAACACAGTTCCACAGAGCGTGTGAGAACCTTGCTAAGGCACAAGTGGAGTTGGCCGATTTCAATGCCATGCTCCCCGCAGAAAATACCTTACAAGCCCAACCGTCAAAGCGTTTGTCGTCCCTATCAGGAGGGATGGTAGGGTACGCTGCCTGCTTCAAGGTGGCCATGGCCGCCTGAACCACCAAACTCTCGGGAGTGGGGTGAGTGGATAAATAGCTGGGGTCGCTAATGGAAGGGCAGTACTTTTTTGTGAAAGATTTATTAACAACCGGAAGAGATTCCAGTGACTGCCAAGCAGCTGCCACCCTTTTCTGTAAGGTGAGATGAAATGGTAACACCGGGTCAGAGGACGGACCTTGATCTAAGATGTCCCTTAGATCATCCTGCACAAAGTCTTCAGGTGGACTGGACCAGCCCAGATACTCCGAGACCCTAGCCATGAGCCTCCTGTATCAAGACTCTGCATGAGCCCCAGGCTCAGGCCTACCAAATTCCATTTCCGGAGAAGTGTCCAACCCACTGGCATCATGGAGGGTTTGCCTCAATTCCTCCAACTGTCTCCAGAAAAAATTGGAGCCACATCAAGGCAGGGCAACGCAATTTGCAACAGTGCTTCCTCCATTTCATCACAACTACCCCTGTCCTCCTGACAATACAGGGTCTCATAGTACTTAGCCAACACTGTGTTTATGTCTAGTTGCGTTCTCCGCATTATCCTATTAACTTCAATTGCACAAATGATTCCCTTTTCCTTCTGTCCACCACGCAAATCATCCTCACTGGTTTATCACCCCATCATGTAGTTTCTCTGTGTATCTTGCGTAATCAAACTTGCCTAGCCTATCCCAGTGCGCCATGCAGTGCTGTCTAAGCTGTATCAGCGTCCCCCCGTTTTTCCCCTTCATCTATCTGCCTCTGTTCCGCTATTGCCATCTTCTTCTCAGTGTCAGTGAGATCCCTCAGTAAGCCTTTCCTGATGCCACCCATCCTCCCTATAGCCTACCGTCTTGAAAGCTTCCCATTGTATACCCACGCTATCCACACTCCCCATATTATTTTCAAAAGAACTGTCTATGCTGTCCGCTCTGTGCTCCCTAAATGCATCATTGAGCAGTGCCTCAGCAGGAAATCTCCATACAGGGATCGGTGGCCTATGTGTAGTCCTCTGCCACACAGTCGCCAGTGGGGCATGGTCTGAAAGTACCCTCAGCAAGTATTCTGTCTAGTCGAACTCCCCCTGGGTCTCTGCCCCAGAGGATGAAGTAATACGGTCACAAATGGAAGTGTTTCGCTACGTGGTGCCGGTCGCAGAAGATCACCCCTCTGAGGGTCACAACCCTCAGATTCTTCAATACGTGTTATCCTCGGCCAAGGCGGGACTGGCGCACACCTCTATCAAGGTGCATCTGGCGTCCATCTCCTGCTACATCAGGTCTCCAGGAAGATCTTCTCTTTGGTCTCTCCTCACAAGAAGACTCCACGATAACCTTGGTAACACGGATCGGGCACTGGACTGGCTGACATCCTTCCTAACTGACCGCTCGTCCCAAGTCATACTGGGCACCTTCTCCTCTCCAACTTCCTTCTCCACCTGTCGTGTCCCCCAAGGTTCTTTCCTCTCCCCCTGTATTGCTCGCCCAGAGTGCACGGACAGTCATTAATCACCAGTGCAATTGCAGAGCCAATACTTTGAACGCAGGTAGAAGACGCAATGACTTACAACCACACCCACGCTTAGAAAATAATGAGCACATCTCGCCAGAAGTGGCTGGAAGACCCCGGCAACAGTCAGGCAGAGAGCACAACAGCCCACAGGTATGCTGGACAAATGCGTCCCCCTTCCGACTGAGGTCTTTGTACTTGTCCCGTCTGACCGTTGAGGGTTTCCGCATATATGCACTCCTCAAAAAGGGGTGGTAATTTCTCGAACCTTCTGGCAATGCACTTGCGCATTGATGGGTAACCATTGGTTGCCAGCTGGGTCAACCGACTGTAACCTCAAGGAGCAAAGCGCTTCCCTCTCCTAAGAACAAACGCCACGGAAAACAGTCCCATAACTCATAACAAGACATAACAAAACCAGCTTTCCCAGCAGAATGTCCTTGACTGCATACCAGGTTTGGAAAGCATGTTTTCTTTAGCAAAGTAAATTCAGCTCTCAGCTAATTAAGTACAGCTTTTCACTGAGGCATGGAGTAAATATCCATTATGGCTCTGAGTGCCCCCAGAATACACTGCGCACCAGCGCCATGTTTTAGCTGAAGCATAACACCCCCTGACTCTTTAACATGTACCTTGTTCTGCTGGCACACATCATCTCCTCCTTTTCCCCCCTAATTCCAGTGTTATGCAGAAAAACTTCCTGCTGACCCCCTTGAACCTTCCATCATCCCTGACTGCCTATCTGCCATTCAGTCCTGGTGCACCTCCAACGATCTCGCCTCAACGCCTGTAAAACTGAGATCCTTCCCATCGGGTCCTCTGCACCCTGTTTCTTCCCTTCACTCTGACTTTCCTCCATGGGCTCTCCCCCTGCTCCTTCTACTGAAGCCAGAAACCTTGAAGTAATTTTCGACTCCTCTCTCTCCTTCCTCCCTCACACTCAGAACATTGCCAAGAAGTCCCACTTTCAGCCATTCTTTCTCAAAGGAATTCTCCCTTTTCTCACTTTCCCTCAGAGGCTCAACGTTACCCGAGCCCTGGTTCTTTCTAGGCTTGACTATTGCAATAGCCTCCTCCTCAATCTACCTTACTGAACTCTGCAACCTCTCCAGCTAATCCAGAATAGGGCAGCGAGACTTATCCTTGGCCTTAAGCCCAGGGACTGCATCTCTCCTGCCCTAAAAAGTCTTCACTGGCTCCCAATTGCTGCACGGATTCAATTTGAATCCCTCTACATCATCCACAAGGCTGTCTGGGCCTGGAGACCTCATTATCTTCAACTTTATCTCACTAAATACTCTCCCTCCAGACCTCTACATTCCTCTGGCACCAACTCTTTGTGTGTAAAGTGCTTGGCTAAACAGTGGGCAGGAGATTGATCACTTTCTTCAGCTGGCTCCCTACTATGGAACAGACACTCCCCCTCCCTCTGTGCCTTGAGGAGGACTCCTTTAAATTCCGGAAGCTCCTCAAAACTTTCCTCTTTACCTCCTCCTTCCCACCTTCTCTGATCTGCTAATCTCACAGTTTCTGCGATTGGTGTCCTGGGCCCTTATGCATCCTCGGACCCCTGATCTACCACACCCAATCGCCCAGCTTCCATCTACTGTCAGGATGTGCCCTGGAACTCCCTCGAACCTTGAAGGCTCGCACTTACACCCAACATGGCTCCAAGCCGTGCAGCACTTACCAAACCATGAAATTCATCTGTTGCTCACTCACGAGCATGGACACTCCAGCACCTACCCCCTCTGCCCTCTTTCTTGCTGCACTTGCACGTTCTGAATTACTCACAAGGCATAGTAGGTTCGTCCTTTCCTTTTTTTTTTCCTTTCCCCTCCTAAGTTGTGTATTCAATGTATCACTCCCTTGTTCCCTCCCTTTGCCCTGTGGACGCTTTGAAACAGTATGTAATTGCTGTATAAGCGCCTAAAAAGCGAACAACAAATAAATAGTCAATACGTTTGTACACGTCATGCAGGCCGAATAATGCGACTAGCCAAGCGCCTGTCCATACTCTAACCTCCATATATCTATTAACCTCAAATGTTCCAGTAGCACTGCCAAGGTCCTAGCCGGAGGCGCCGGTTTTCTATATTTGTCATCAGACCTATCAACTGAAGGTTTCAGCGTGCAGTTGAAGTCCCACCCCCTCCCAAATCCAAAGGGCCCCTCTATATGCAGACAAACGTGGGTACAGGGAACTAAAAAAGGGAGCAGCATCGTGGTTGGGCGCATATTTATTGACAATGCATACTTCGCGATTTTCTAAATAACTGTTCACCATTACCATCAGTCCTTTGTCGTCCCATTTTGTCTCCAAAACCCTTAAGGGGACAGTATGCGCCTCTCAGAACAAAACCCCTCTAGCACATGCAGAGTAAGGGGAGCCCACCAGCTTCCTGCCCCAATTTTTAGCCGTGTTCTGTCTCTCTGCCGTGAGGCGAGTTTCTTGCAGGAGCGCTACGCCAATCTCCTTCCTTCGCAAATAGGTATGCAGTCTTAATCTTTTTATGTAGATATTGAGGCCTCTCACATTCCAGGTGACTATTTTCGCGCACTAGCCAGCCTTCTCACTAGTCAGGCCCCCTGATTCCTCACAGGCTACACTGCACCCCAAAGTGCCATGTTCTCCCTTTCTCTGTCGCTACTTGGGCTGCAGCCCCCTCTGGCCGCTTTTCAAAATTCCAATAGTTTACCCCCGGGGACATCCCCTTTTCAACTGTGTGAACAAACCCAACTTAAAACCAGAAACATTGGGTGAAGACCAACTTGCCTACCCCGAAACCATGAAACAATGCCCCAATAGCTCCAAGTGTATTCAGGCCCATCCGCTTCTCCCGCCCCCACCCTCTCTCTCCACTGGCAACATGCAGAGGCGAGTACCTCCAAACTGGTAGTCCTAATGAACTGTCAATTCAGGCGTGAGTGCCACCAGGTGTCGGACCAGCCAATCCACTGACCTCCACCCTGGCGCCAGGCGAGTCCAGTTTACTCACAGCATGCAGTAGTCTCCTCCTGCCGCTTGATCATATCTTAAGTTCCTGCCTCTACTTTTCTTAAAACAATTACAGTCGCCTCTACCAGCCTTCCTCAGGAAGCGGCTTCTTGTCTCCGCGGTAGCGCAGGCACACTGATCGAGTCCAGCCATGCTTGCGCTCCACTAGTACTGTCAAAGAAGTGTGAGGGTCCGATTGTGGGGCATTTTTAGCCTGGCCGGAAACATCAACATGTATTTCATGTTTGCCTGACGCAGCCGTTCTTTCGTGGGACCAAAGGCTGCCCTTTGCTTCTGCACTTTGATGGTGTAGTCAGGGTACACTGCTATTTTGGCTGAGCCCCTCTCAATTAGCCCTCCTTGCCTTGAGAATGCCACGATCGCTTCCCTATCCCTATAATTTAGAAGCCGTGCAATCAAGGGTCTTGGTGGCGCGCCCGGGAGGGGGGGGTCTCCCGGCAAGGAACAGTGGGCTTGTTCCACCGTAAAGCCCTGCGACAGATTCCCCACCCCAACTTCCTTTAGGAGCATGTTTTCCACATATGTCGTGGGGTCTCTCCCTTCGCCCCCTCGGGCAAGCCCAGTATTCTAACGTTATTGTGCCAGGCTCTTCGGCCCTGCTTTGCAGTGCCACCACCTTCAACTTCAATTCCCAGACCTCCGACTGGGTTGCCACCACTTCCTGCTTGTTCTCCTCCACTTGCATTTCCACTGACTGTACTCTCTCCTCCAGCTTTCTTACGTCTTGTCTCAGGAGTCCCAAATCTATTCTGACTTCGTCAATCCCCCCTCTCTAGGGTCGTTTGGAGTGTGGCTATAGCTTTCAGGATCTGGTTTTTGTCCCTTTTCCCATCCGGCTGCACAGACGTACTGGCATGTGCGGACTCGCCACCTCCCTCCCCTTTGCGAGTGAATGCCTCCATCTTAGTCTGCTTGGCTTTGCACTTGTGCTACCTGTACGGCATGTGCGCAGCCCATCTCTCTGTGTGGCCACCTGGGCATCTATCTCACTGCTGCTCCCTCGTCAGTCACGTCATCCTCCAGTGCCGTTGCTATGCTTCTTAATCTATTCCTTCTTCTGCTGGTCCCTTGGGCAATCTGTTGTGGTAGTCCACTGTTTGCTGTCCCCCACAGTGATGTGGGGGAGGGAGGCATCCTGTATCAGCTCCTATCGATCTAGTGTTTCCTGGGTGTGGAGGGGCATCTCCAGCTTATAATATCCCCCTGGTCCGCTTCAGGGTCCGCAGTACAGCAACCCCTTCTCCCCCCTCAGGCGCTCTCCATTCACAAGGCCTTCCTTCTGGGGCACTACCTTGATTGGGGTGCAGTTCCTCTTTGCTTTACAGCTGGCTCACCGAAGGCAGTTCCTCCCCTGGCCCTGGTCATACAGGCGCCTCCAAGGGTATGCAGACTTGGTGTCAACTCTTCTCTGCAGCTCCACACACCCGCAGGGCTCATGAGAGATCCTTTCCCTGTCCCACTTCCCTAGAGGCAGGCGCAGCAGTCTGCTTTCTGCGCCGCTCTCTCCCAGCCCTCACACCGCCACAGCCCAGTGGCTCACCTCTCGCTCCGGGCTGGGCTCACAGGTCATCAGCAGTTTGACGCTCTTCTTAGTGGGGGCCAGGGGAGCAATGCTACACTGCACCCTGCGGCTTCATACGTGCTACCTCGCTCCGGTGCTGCTGCTCCTTGCTCCGGCGCAGCGCTCTTTGTCCACTTCTTGGTCTGAAAATGCTAGCAGTGCTGCAGATGAAGGGTACCCTCTCCAGGTATCCCTCCGGCTCCTCCTCGCCGCCTTAGTCAGTGCACAATCAAGTCCTTTAGGCGGACGCAACCACTTTGCTTGCCCGTGGTCTGGCTAATAGGGGCCATGATTTCAGCCAATTCATCCCCGTTTCAGGAGCGCTGCTGCTCCTACACATTCAGACCTCTTCTCGACACAAATGCTTGGTGTTCCCAGGATCAACCAGGCGGATGTCCGCGCTCCAGAGGCTTATCATTTTCGGATCTGGCAGGAGCTCGAGTGTTGCTGCTTACACCATGGCTGCTAGCCACGCCAGCATCCATTTTTAGACTTACTCTGCTTTTACATTTTATAAAATCACTAGCAGTCGGATAGGTTGGTTAAGAATTTTGCACATAAAGTGACAGCGCTGAACTTGTTCCTTCAACCCTGTGATTTTAGGTATTTTTATATGAAAAGTTTGTGTAATGGTGCAGTCTTCCATTTCTTTTTATTTGTCTAATTGATAATTTTCATCTCAATTTGTTTTGTATCTATTGAAAGGTTGTTTTTTTCAACCATAACAATAAATAAAAAAATAAAAAATATCCCTCCATCTCATCAGTGAGAGGTCCGGCTGTTTCAGAGAAAACTAACCCTAGAAAGACTTGTACGTCCTTCCTCATGACAGGTCGAGGCACCTGCTGGACTGCTTAAATCTTGACCTTCTGCGAGGTACCTCACCATTTCCCACTTGGAAACAAAGATATTTGACCAATGACTGGATGAGATGACATTTAGTTGGATTGGCAGTCAGGTGTACTTTCCTCAAGTAATTGAAGACGGTCGTAAATTGTTGCAAATGTTACTTCCTGCTTGAGCAATATACCACAAAACCATCAAGGTAGGCCCTGGCAAAAGCACAGCTGGAAGCCAGCACCTGTTCTATCAGCCTCTGGAAAGTCGCAGGAGCTTCATGAAGCCCAAAGTGGAGGACTGCGAACTGAAAAGGGCTCTCTGTAGTTGAGAAGGCCATCTTGGCTTTAGCCTCCTCATCCAAAGATACCTGCCAGTAGCACTTCATCAGGTGTAACGTCAAAATTAATTTAGCCGGCCCCACTCTCGCCACCAGTTAATTTATTCTTGGCATGGGGTTATACGTTCAATCTGGATATCTTATTTAGGTGTCAAAAGTCAGTACAAAACCGCCATGTGTGGTCTGCTTTAGGTACAAGTACAGTGAAAAATAACCATTGACTATGTGACCTCTCAATCGCACCTCCCCGCCACCAATCAAGCATCTTCTACAATTCATCCCAGATGATTTGTTCCAAGCTTCAGTTATCAATCTAGTTTTAACCGTATTACTCTTCCCTGATCAATGTGTATCATCCCTTATTTGGAGCGAACACTTCGCATAACCTTCAATCTACTGAGCATGTTGTTAATGTTCTGTGGATGTTACCCCAAATAGGATGGGGACTATCACACTTCAATATGCAAAGGGCTCTTCTAAATATGGTTGGCATACAGAAAGAGCAATTGTGGGTTGCTATTGTCCCTCGAGCCTTTGAGTTTGTGTATGTGGTCTATGTGACAGGACAGCACAGAATAACAGTCTCAGGGATGGTCCAAGGGTTTCTATTAGACGTTAGTGGTCCCTAGAAGCATCCCTCTCCTGTCATCTCCTTTAGGGTTCCCTCCCTAGCCCAGGCATCCTAAATCCCAGGTTAATGCTACTGATCGGCAACCCCTACTGTCTAAGGTCGGTTCATATACTTATGGGATATTCCCTGAATGCAGGCTCACTAACCCCCTCCGGAATTTCATAGCTGCACTTGCTCTAACTGTAGGTTAGTGGTTTAAGGGGTTCAGGTTTGTGCCTTGCGCTTACTCTGTTTGACTTGGGCCAGTTCACTCATGCCCACTTAATCCTCTCCCTCTACTCTTACTCCCACCTTACACTCTCTTACCAATCCTCTATCCCTCTGATGTTTCACTCCTCCTAGTTTTCACCACCACCCTTTGATGTCACCACTCTGCGCACTCCACTTTACTACTAACCCTTCTACTACACTCCTCACCCTACTACTCCTCTCTATACTGCCACTGCTCTCCTCCCATTAACAGCAGTACTATCATCCTCCTACTAACCCTCTCCTCCCACTATTACCACTTCTCACCCAGTAAACAAACACCCTTCTTTCATGTTTTACCATCTTCTCACACTCATTGGGCCTCATTACAAGTCTGGTGGTATTTCGGCAGTAAATCTGCAGAAATACCACCAAACTGATTTATTATTACCACCATTTGGTACAGCGGATTTACCGCTGGATTACAAGTGGTAGTAGGCAGTGTAGTCCCCATTTATTGGAGTCCACTGGGCCCTCTGTCTAGGGATCGTAAATGGAAGATCACAGGGTTCAGATATTCATTAGCCCTTTCATTTCACTCAGTTTCGAAATGAAACTACTCATCTAGCCTGTAATGATTTCTGCGGGAAACCCTACTCTTGAGAAGAATGGGATAAGTACTTTAGGTATTGCCTTGGTGGTGTTGCTTCCGATCGTGAAGGCTACCGGTTGTCGGGTCGCGTAGTTGACAATGACCAGGATGTATCGGTTGGCTGATTTGGAGGAGTCCAGTGGGCCCACTACACCCATACCAATCCGGAGGAAGGGCATCTTGATTATTGCTAACGATTGCAGAGGTGCTCTGGGTCATCATCCGGAGATGCCTTTTGACACATGCTTATTCATTTATGGTGCTTATATAGAGCTTTTATCCAAGGCGCTTAACAAAACAAAAAAACGTGTCATCAAAATTAAATGAAAAAAAAAAGGAAGGATCAAGGACTAGGTAAAAAGCCAGTATTCCGGAAAGAAGTGGGTAATAAATAAGTCTTAAGCTCTTTTTTAAAAAGAGAGTGAAAGAGAGATGAAGAAGAGCAAATATCAAGAGGGATAAAGGTCCACATTTTGGGAGCAAGGAGCTAAAAGGATTGAAAGCAAATTGCAGCACAGGGAGGACGAGGGACAGAAAGAAAAACTTGAGAAGCAGAAAGGAGGTTGCGAGTAGGGTGATACAAGGCAATCAAAGAACTAAACTAAAGGTAAGCGGGAGCCAGTGCATGAATACTTTTGAAAAACAGGCAGCGAAAATTAAATTAACAGCGGTGATGGAGCGGTAAGCACTTCAGTCGGGCAAGTTAAGGAGAGATGTGAGCAGAGGGAGGAAGAGAGTAGAGAATCCTAACAGCCAAATGAAGGATAGAGTATAGCGGAAAAAATATATATTTAGGCAAGCCAACATGAAGTGAACTGCAATAGTATAAGCGAAAAAGAACCAATGACTGAAGAAGCGTCTTGGTAGAAGAAAAGGTAAGTGACTGACAGATATTCAGAGTATTATACAGCTGAAAATGACTGGAGCGGACCACAAATGAGATTTGTTATTTAAATGAAAGAGGAGTAAAAAATAAACCCAAAATTACGGGCTTAGGAAGACCAAGGAAGAAAAAGGGGTGGAAAATAAATTGATAAAGGAGGAGAAATCTGAGAAGAAGGAGGAAAGATCATCATCAGTTCAGTTTTCTGGAGTTCAGCCACAGAAAGCGTGAAGACATCCAGGTAAGAAATGGCAGAAAGGCAGGAAGAGAGTCGATGCTGGATTGAATCATAAAAAGTAGGGAAAGACAGAAGAATCTGCGTATCATCCACATAAAGATGAGATTGAAACCCGAAATCTGCAATGATGGAAGGGAGAGTAGAAGTATTCATTTTATGTATTTATTTTGACATTTGTAAAGTGCACTGAACCCAAGGGCATCTGGCTGCTGTTTACAGTAAAACATGATACAGTCACACAGTGCTATTACTTGAACACATGAGGGTTTTACATGCATGATAGAACGTGGTAGCTCCGGAGGATTAAGGTTCTTGCGTGAAAAGCCATGTTTTTGAGGCCTTTGCGGGAGGTCCAGAAGGAAGATTCTGATTTTAGTGATAGGGGAGGGCATTTCAGTGTTTCGCAGCCACAATTTCGAAGCTGAGACCCCCTGCAATTTTGCAGCTTGAATCTGGGAATGGAGAGGAGGTGCGAGTGGACGGCCCATGTGGGTCTGTTAGATTGTTGTTTGGCGAATTGTCTAGATAAGTATCTAGGAGGAGTATTTGACAAACATTTGTGCCTTAATGATGAAGCTTTAAACACAATATGTTCGCCAACAGACAGCCAATGGCCATTCAGTCTAGCAGAAGAAATGTGTTCTTTTTTGGAATGTTCAGTTCTGCAATGTTTAATGTTGCGTGTGGTCGAGCCTGTGAAGAGGGCATTGCAGTAGTCGATCCTCGAAAGAATGAGGGCTCTGGCAATCGTGATGCAGATTTCAGAGGTCAGGAAAGGTCTGCCGCGGAGGCGATAGCAATTACAAGTCTAGTCAAAGAGCGAGAAGTCCAGGTAAACCCCCAGAGTATTTATTTCTTTTGAAACTGGGATAATGTTTCCATCAATTACGAAGGATTTGTAGTCTCCGTTAAGTTTGTTTAGTCGTGTTTGTATTCCTATAAGGAGCAACTCAGTTTTCTCATCATTTAAACAGAGCATGTTGAGCCATCCAAGCCTGTGTGGTTTGATAGATTTTGCTCAGTGCGTTGGAGTCAGTGTTGTAAGTGCCTGAGATGGGAAGGAGGATCTGGGTACCATCTGCATAGTTAGTGTAGGAGATACCCAAATCGCCAAGCAGGTCGAAGAGAGATTTAGTAAAGATATTGTATAGCGTCGGGAAACCCAAGAGCCAGCGGGGAACTCTGCAGGTGACTAGGGCTGGAAGGGCAGGAAGTGGAAAAGACCCTCATTGTTCGGTTAGATAGGAAGGACTCAATCAAGGCTGTAGCTTTGGTAGAGAATTAGGATGCTGAGGAGAGGGTTTGGCATGGGATTTTATAGTCCACCAAATTAAAGGCCGCTGACAGGCAACTAAAAGGAGGAGGGGCAGATTGACATTGTCTTTGATCTCATCCATTTGGATTTTTAGTTTCAAGAGTGCGGATTCTGTTTCGTAACCAGGGCGGAAACTTAGAATGGCGCAGACCAAGGACGTTGTTGGTTTCAAGATACTTTTGGATTTGCAGGTATGCTGCTCTGTTCAGTATTTTAAGTAGGAAGGGGACTGTCGTGATAGGGCAGTAGTTGGTGGGGGTATTGGGGTCTAGTGTAGGCTTCTTGAGGAGTAGGAGGACCCATGCATCTTTTAGGTTAGTTGGTATATTACCAGAGGAGAAGGAGTTGTTGATGAGTGATGCGATGAAGGGGGTGAACTCTGCTGCGCAGTCTTTTATGAACAAAGCTGGGCAGATGTCCCCTTGGCATCTGGATGGCTTCAGGTTTTTGATGATTTTCGTGACTTCTGAGACTGAGACCGGGGTAAATTCAAACAGGTGAGTGGAGTGAGCAGGTGGGGGTAGGGGGTCTGGTGGTGCCTGATGTCTTTAAGGCAGCTATCTGGGGGATGGGGGGAAACTGGTGATTTGAGTTCTCGCAGGATGGCGAAGAGCTCTCTTGTACTCGAATTAGCCTTTTCTATTCGCTCGTTCTAAGTCAAGTTATTTGCTTGGAGAATGGCCTGTTTGTAGGTTTTGGACAGTGAGGTAAAGTGTTCTTTGATGGCAGAGGAAGGAGACTTTTTCCATGCAGTCCTGGCTGCTCGCTTTGAGGAGTGTAATGCTTTGAGGTTTGGGGTGTACCAGGAGTTTAGGTAAGCTATTCGTTTGGGGTTACGTTTGCTCATGGGAGCTACCTTGTCGATAGCAAGTAGCAGAGTTTGGTTATATAGTTCTACCATGGAGTTAGGATCACTGGTTGTGTAGGTAGTCAGTTAGCGGTTGCAGCAGCGTGAGCATGTTAGCTGGAGTGATGTTGCGGGCATTTCTTAACAAGGAAGCTGGTGCAGGTTGAGGAGTAGCACAGGTTTGATTATTCTTGGGGATAGTAAAAGAAATAACATTGTGGTCAGACCAAGAACACAGAACGTTGGATATGATGTTGGTGTTACAGTTAGCACCAATGAAATGATTGAATAGAACGGGCTAATGAACCGAGTTTAGGGAACACCATGAGATAAAGGAAATGAGCAAGAGGTAGGCAGACAGAATTAGCGACAACCAACAGAGTAGTTTCAGTAAAAAAGCCAGATCGACAACCAGATTGTTGAGGAGGAAGAAGCTTGGTAAGACAAATAAGACAGAAGTGAAATAGTATGAAAGTTAGAAGGATCGCAAACATCAAGAGAGGGTTTCTTGAGGAGAGGAAGAACCATAGCTTGTTTGAACAATGCAATAAACATGCCAGATGAAAGAGGAAGATTAAACAGAGTGGTTAGACAATTGAATAAAAGCAGCAGAAAAAAATAGACTTAAGCCAAGAGCGGATCTCTGTGAGCTGCAGTGGTGTGGATGTGCAGAATCAGAGCAGACAGATCGCCATCAGTAAAATGTGAGAAAGCAGAAAAGGAGGAAGTATTCAACAAAAATGAAACAGATGCAGAGGAGATGAGAGGGTCAGGTAAATTGGAGTTAACCTGAAGAGGGACAGTATTTGAAGACGATCCAATGGTATCAATTTTTCAGAAATTAGCAAAGTCTGCTGGAGAGAGCTTAGAGGTTAAAGAGGGATCAATGGTGGGTGGGGTAAGAAGATTATTGAGAGTGTTAAATATCCTAGGAGAGTTCACCTGAGAAAAAATAAGAGTTTGGAAATAGATACTGCCTCATCACGAATTTGGCGGTAACCCTTAAATGCGGCGGTAACGCTATTACCGCCACATGTAAGGGTCTGCCAAATCACGGGTATTTGCCCCCAGATCAGAGCTGGGGACAAATCTGCCACAATTCCGCCGATTTTCAGCGCTATTATCGTCAGCGCTAATACCGCCAGCGGTAATAGCGCCAAAAAATCCCCATTGGGCCCAATGGGGAATGGGAAATTCCCCAATGGGCCCAATGGGGAATGGGGACTAACCGTTCCGTCAAACCTGTGATCCGGCGCTAATAGCGCCCGGAGGTTTGGCGGTAGGGCTAATAGCCCCGGCGGTAATACCGCCCAACTCGTGATGAGGCCCTTAGTCTTGGATTGTTTAAGACAAGAGATGCAAGCATTAAGTGTGGAAGAAAAGAGGTGAAATTTAGCGCTAGATTTATTGTGAGCCAATGATGTTCGGCTCAACGTGCTTGGATCCGTAGTGATTTTAAGAATGGAGAGAACCAGGAGAAAGGGGCAAAATACAGTCAAGTGATGAAATAATAGCAGTATAGAGGCATGACAACAGGAGCAAAACTATTTGGTTTCGGCATACAGTCCTGACCAATAGAACTAGCTGACTAGGTTCTTTTGAGTCTTTTCTAGCCCCTGACATCCTGCTGTTAGATTGGAGTCATCAAATTCCAATACAGCCTTCCGGGAAGGGTTTTGTGACCAATAATTTGTAGTACTTGACACCATCTCATGTGGGGTCTGCCACGTTTCTGTACAGGAGCCCTTTCCCGTCAATGAAATGCAGAGTCTTCAGCTTTCAGCCTCTGAAACCAGTTTCTTCCGGTAGTGGATCTGTTCTCTTCAAACTCCAACGAAACAAGGCCTGGGTTATTTCACTGAATCCTACTTTGTCTTGGTCGATAGTGTCCAGCGTTTCGACTACCTCTATCGCAGGGACTAGTATCTTTTTACAAATATGTTGGGCGATGGGTTGGCTTTGTTTAAGGTTTAAAGGTGTATTCCTGATGTTTAAAGGGATCACCTTTGCCTCTCCTCAGTAATCTTGTCAAGCACTCCAGCTTCCACCTCCAGGGAATACTGGATACAACCCTGAATTAGAACCACTCTTCCATAGGTTCTCTCCGGTATCTCCATTTTCAGTTTGGTCCGAACCAATGCTTAGTCCCTGGGGGAATGGCGACTTCTTCATCTCCATATAAGTCACACCCTGCTCCTGCCTGTGTGACTCTAGTGGGCAGCCGGGCCATATTGGTCAACAGCAAAATTGTTGAATTGAAGGATGGCAATGGGTCATCTCTGTACCACCTGTCACAGACGGCACACAAACAAATCTCAGAGGCGGTTACAAGGGTTTCTATTGATATTTCTCTGGGCCCTAGGGCTGTCCCTCTCGCTTTACTTTTATTTAGCACATTCTCCCTAACCTAGGTGACCTTGAACCAGATTAGTATATACAGAGGATTGACCACAACTGTCCAATTTTCTATCCTATAGTAGGGTCAAGGACCAAATGGCAATGTGCCTTCTCTAGCTAAACTCCACCAGAGACTTAACTATCCCTACTCTAACCAGATACTCATGTTCTACTGGGATTTGAGAATTGTGTGATACAGATGCACCATTAGATTCAGCCACCTTTCTATCATGCCCACTCTCTCTCCCCCCTCTCCTATTCTTCCTCCTCTCTACACACCACTTCTCACTCCTCCAAACAATCCTCAGTACCTTCGATGTCCTAGGAATAGGGTCTCTCTCAACCTCCATTGTCCACTTATGGGGTAGGACGGGCTCTCGATTTCTCCCTGGTAGGCCTCCCACTAACGGCTAAGAGGTGTTACGGTCCCATCTAGACAAGGGCAGGTTATTGACCTTGTCACATTCCCCAATTAACAGCCCTGGGCTATGACCAACCAAACACACATTCAAAGGGAATGGTGTGCCCCCTGCCTGCTTCTTTGCAAGATATCATGATGTTGTGGCATAGCTGGGTCACAGTCCAGATGGTGTTCTTGGTGCAGACTCAACTTTGTGGTGATCGAATCTGGCTGATGGTGTCTTTATGCCAAAGGATAAGGTGACAGCTGTGAAGGGTCAGTAATGCGAGGCAGACAATTATTTGAAGACTTATCAACATATGCCATTTTATTATTAAAGAAATATTTTTAGAATACTGCACTATTCTGAAGATTTCCCTGCCTAACCAAAGCTAAGGGAAAACGCTAACACGGGATAACTGGACCCCACACTAAAAAACAAATACTCAAATACAAAATATGGCAATACAACATGACATGAACAACACTCAGTCTATGAATAATCTTCTAATGTCATGGGTAATTGTCCCCCCCCACAGGATTCAAGGTCAGTTCTGTTAGTGTTCAACCAAGGAAAGCAATGTCTCAAATCAGTTCTTGATATTTCAAAGTCAATGCAAAGGTTTGTTAACCAAAGTTCCAATGATAGCAAATCTCTTCTCCACAGTGAAATATCCACTTTCCACTTCCACCAAATAGCACCAATGGTAATCCCAGCCACAATGCTTTGTCACTCTTCAAGTAGACTTCCCACAGTTCAAAAGGAAATGCAATACCCACAACTGCTAGTAATATACAGCTCTTGGTTAACAGTTAGTATTCTTTTAGTTACAGTTTTTGAATTCACAATGGTATATTGGTCAGGATGACTTCTCAATGCTGCTGCTTCCGCTTCAACAAATTCACTTCTACTTGACTCACTATGATATCAGTCACGTTTGTCTCATAGTTTTCCACTTTGTTCAAACTACTACAGTGTTGCATCTACTGACACTTAAATATACCACTACGACTTCAGTACGTTGGACTACTACCACAGCTTCAGTGATTTGTACCTTTAGACAGGCTTCGACAAGACAAACTTCAAAGTACTTCAACAAAGTCAAGTAGGCAAGGCATTCTTCCTCTGAATAACTATTCAAAAGGGGCAGCCTCTTTGCCTCTCTCGTCTGTCTGCCACAATAACAACCTAGGTTTGCTTTTAAGACTCACTCCTCTTTCTCATCCACAGTTTCTGGCACTTCAGCTTGTGACAACTTCAAGATAGTCATTACAAGCAGATAGTTTCCTTTCCCCAACCTTACTTACACCTTTCTGGCAGTTATCAGCCCAGTTAATTACCCAGAAACCTTGGTGCCGCTCTCTTAGCCTCAGGAAATGATTGCATACTTGTATTTTAGGCCTATAAACTGTTGTTAACTTCACAGCACAGTTATATTGCTTATTACTTCTGAGAAAGGCTGGTTTCACTAGTAATATGGGGAGACTCTTGGCTTGGGCAATGTTTGCTCTCTTCTTCAAGAGTTTATACACTTTAACTTCTTAGAAATGAAAGCTACGCTGTGGTAAAGTAAAGAATAGGATTCAGTCTTTCTTAAGAAATCACAATTAGGCACACGCAACCACTTCTTGTTGTAGTTTTCAAGGTTTAAAGATTGGTATATAAAATTGTATTCCTGTGTAAAAGTGAAGAACAGAGTTCAGTTCTTATTGGGGAATCACAATTAGGCACACAGAACCACTCCTTGATTTAGTTTTCAAGGTTTAAAGATTTCAACAATGGCATTGTCAAGATTAGGTATTCGGTAATGGTCTTTTCAGTGTTCACTCTCCTTAATTGGTGACGCGCAACCACTCCTTTAAGTAGTAACAGTCTTTTAATGATTATACAATGGGTTTAAGCAACTTTAGCATCTCACTCAAGTAAAAAACCTTTCACGTTATACATGAGTGCTACATTTCCATTGTTCATAGTATTTTGGTTTCAGCAAACAACTTCTACTCGCATTAACTCTTACGTGGGTTAACGTGGAGCTGGATACTGTTGCCAGCAATGCTTGTGCAAGGTATTAGAATGCAGATCTTCATGTAACGGCTTCTTTGACATTAGCTCTGCGGGTCACACTGCTTTCCCGGCTTCTGCCACAACTTCTACTGCACAACTGCTACTGCTTCTGGCTTATTAACCACCCACATCCTTCTTCTGAAAGTTGCCTCCAGTCCAGCCATACGTTTCTGGAGTCCCTCTCATTCCTGAGACCCACGGATTGACAACTGCTCCTTGACTCAGTCTTCAGCACATTCCCTGAGCGGCAACCACAGCAATCAGGCTCACATGGGAAAAGACAACTCTCCTGCACACCTTCTGCTGCGCATTCTCTGCACTTCAGAGTTTGGGGGAACAGGACCTTCTCAGAACAAGCAGGTGAAATCTGCTGTCTCCATGTTCTGGCGTCCCTCTTGTTCTCCCACTTCTGCTTGGTTTGCCAGCCTCGTGCCTTCTTTTGTTTGCTGCTACTGCTCACATACTAGTCACAGTCCCAGCTCATTCCACTGTTAGCATCTGTCACACAAGTATGGAATTCTGAACTTTAGCTTGCACCGCAATAAGATAGAAATGTGTTTGATAGCATGTGCCACACTCAGGATTCTTAACTTTAGCTTGCGTCGCATCTAGATAGAAATGTGAAAGTTAGCATCGGACACACAAGTATGGAATTCGGAACTTTAGCTTGCGCAGCATCTTGATAGAAATGTGATTGTTAGCATGTGCCACACTCAGGATTCTTGACTTTAGCTTGCGTCGCATCTAGATAGAAATGTGACAGTTAGCATCTGCCACACAAGTATGGAATTCGGAACTTTAGCTTGCGCAGCATCTAGATAGAAATGTGATTGTTAGCATGTGCCACACTCAGGATTCTTGACTTTAGCTTGCGTCGCATCTAGATAGAAATGTGATTGTTAGCATGTGCCTCACTCAGGATTCTTAACTTTAGCTTGCGTCGCATCTAGATAGAAATGTTATTCTTAACATGCACCAGACTTAGAATTCTGAACTCTGGCTTCCGCCACAACTAGATACAAATAAATGGTTAGAATGTGCCACACTCTTATGGAGTTCTTGACTTTAGCTTGCATCGCATCCAGATAGAAATGTGAATGTCAGCATGTATCGCACCCAGATGGAATCCCACAATTGCAAGGACAGCAATGCCAACTAACAATTCCATCCCTCTGCATACACCTCTCAAAGTCTAATCAAACACAACCACAAGCCTAAAACGCAGCAATCCGCACAAACTTCACAACAATGCAAAAACAAAACAAACCACACATAGACTTGCACAACAGCACACGCCGACTACGGACCGTAAAACACCCCAAGCCCAGCCAACGGACCCACCGGGCTGAGGCTACCAACAGCACATCACTGCTCTCTTGCACTTTTCCAGCTTATTCCCACTAACCCACCCCTCTACTCCCTTTTCAGAGCCGCCAGAGCGCCAGGCGACCACTACGGTGGTGATAGTATGCGGTACAAATGTCCTTTAACATTAACACTAATTGCCTGCACCTGAGGGGACATTGTATGCCTCCCATGTTTCTTTAGGTGTGGGCTGTTAGGCTTAATTGCTCGACTACAGCAGCAGCATGCCTCTTCAGCCCTCTTCCTCGTCCCAGTACTTCTGGGATTATGGGACAACATTGCTTCTTCCAACTTCTGCAGTCTGGCAAACAGCCATTACAAGTGTGGGATTACGGGGAAAGTTAAACAGAGGGAGGTTTCCCAGTCTTCCTGGTCTGTTTCCCCAACCTCCACACCTTGCATGTTATTGTCCCGCAGTACACCACCCCAGGGTCAGGATCTTTCTGGGAGGAACCATCACTGATTCATCACATAGCCCTCAGCAAGATGTCTTTATTTCAAAACATAGGGGTGATGTGTTGACATTTTCCAACTACTTGCTGTTAGGTTGATCACAGCTCTATCAGGTGGAGGTATTGACCCTCTTTCCCCACATGGGTCCCCGCAGGAAAGGATTTATATGCCCTCTATCTATGTCTCAAATCTCCCTTTCCTTATCTAGGAAGCCTTTGTTAATTAGCCAGTGGTCCTCATTTTCCATTAGTGTATGGGGTATAGCTTCCAACTAACACACTCAGGGCCTCATTGCAAGTAATGCAGTGTGGTAAAAACAATAGTAATGGGGCAGCAATTCTGTTAAATTCAGTGGAAGTATGTAAAATCTACCATGAACTCACCACAAAGGCAGATTCTTTAGACAAAGTAATTCCCCGTCAAACTTTGAATCCAAAATCATTAAGTTCCAGGAGTTCATTGAAGCTGAGATCAGAAGCCATCAGAGTCCCAGCGCAATTTCAATGCAAAGTTCAGCATCCCTTTAGTATTAAAGGATTATATCTGAGTACAGGCGGAAGATAAAGCTTAGCTACCATCATAAATGTGTTCTTTCAGAGAGGGACTATTCTGACCTTACTGAAAACAGCTCTTCTATCAAACTTCAGGCCCATATCAAATGTACCTTTCATCAATAAAATAATGTAAGAGAAGCTACCTCTCAATTGTCCAATTATTTAGAAAATAACCATTCCTGATCTGACTCACAATCCGCTTTCGTCTGTGTCACAGTACAGAGACTTTGTTCCGAAGCTTGCAGGAGAAAATATAGGCTATCAGAGATCGAGGAGACTCTGCAGTGTGGATGCTCCTCCATCTCTCAACTGCTTTGACACCATAGACCACAAGATATTGTGTCAGCGCCAGAAATCTCAGATAAATATTTTTGGGGCAGCTTTGGCTTGGCTAAAATCATATTTGACTGGCAGAAGCCAGAGAGTCCAACTTGGAAATTATCTATCAGATTTGAACTAGTTGACCTGCAGAGTGCTACCAGGGTCTGCTCTTTCACCCCTCCTTTTCAGTATATATATATATATATATATATATATATATATATATGATCAAGCGCTCGGTGGAGCGTGAAACGCGTTGTTTGCAGGTCGTGCACCATGGCGTTCTGCCTCTGTGTTGATGCTTGTTGTGCCTTTTATCTTTTGTACAACTTTGCCTTTTTTAATTATTAAAATTAACATCTGTATTCATTACATGGTGTTCTTTTTGCTATTTTTTTGGGAGTATGCCATTTGCTACTTGCCCGCGGGAGTGCGGTTCGCCCTCTCCTCTCTTCTTTTAATATTATAAATATATATCACCCTTAGCAAACATCATTGAAAGTTGGGGTTTTGACTGTCAGCTATATGCCGATGACACACAGTTTTTAGTAGACCTAAATAGCAGTCAATTTATAGGTAGGACATTGGGTGAGTGCTTGGGGGCGATACAGAGATGGATGCAGGACCATTTCCTTAGGCTTAACGGGGGAAAAACAGAAATCCTGTTAGTGGGTGGCCAGAGGGAGGACCCTTTGCCATTCACATGTCCCGCTAGTTTAGGCATTAAATATTAAGAAAATAGAACAGTGAACGACAGGTCAGGTAGGGGACTAATCACATTCAACATTTGAAAACTACAACAATTTTAATAAAATCAGGACATAAATAAAACAGGTATTAAATCAACATACATATAGTTCAACAATAAACATAGAAGTACTTTCACTGACACTTCATAACATAGGAATATCACAACATGAAGCCTACAAACAGCTAGGATGTAGAGTAGGAAAAATGCAACATGAAAAATCACTGTCTGCATAGGTTAATACATTAACAAACAGTGCTTGTTGAGTGTCCCTGTTGTTATACAGAGACGTAAGGTCTCGACATGTTTCAGTTCTTGGGTGTCATGTATACAGAACTTTCTTCAAGGGGTTCACATCGAATTCCTATCCCACATACAGTGTGTGTGTGGGCAACAAACAAGACCTGTCAAAATTAATCCAGAATAGGGCAGCAAGACTTATCCTTGGCCTCAAGCCCAGGGACCACAATTCGCCTGCCCTAAAAACTCTTCACTGGCTCCCGGTTGCTGCACGGATTACATTCAAATCCCTCTGCATCATCCACAAGGCTGTCTGGGGCCGGGGACCATGCTATCTGCAACTTGCTATCACTAAATATTCTCCCTATAGACCTCTGCGCTCCTCTGGTACCAGCTCTGTGTGTGTGTGAAGGATTTTGCTAAACAGAGGGACGTAGGCCAATCTCTTGCCTCAGCTGGCTCCCTATTGTCGAACAGCCTCCCCTTCTTCTTGAGCCAGACCACCTCAAATTCCGGAAGCTCCTCAAGACTTTCCTTTTCACCTCCTCCTTCCCTTCCTCCCTCCTCTGTTACCTTCAGGACGCTCTGATTGGTGAGCAGCGCCCGTATGTGTCCCCGGGCCCTGGCTTCCCACACCCAATCGTCTCAGCTACTGCCTACAAACAGCACTTGCCTCGGCACCTACTGGCCTACGCCACTGTAGGCCTGCACTTACCCACTTACTGCAGCTCAATGCTCCCTAGCACTTACAATACTTGCCACTTACATCTGCTGCTCACCCACGAGCACGGACACTCCAGCACTTACCCCCACAAGCTCTTCCCTCTCTACACTTGCATGTTCTGAATATTCACAAGGCCTAGTGGGTTCATCTTTATCCTCCAATGTATATATTGTTTTCAATCACATGTTCCCTACCTTCTGCCATGTGGGTGCTTTCAAACACAATTTACTTGTTGTACAAGCGCCTATGCAAGGAGAGTTTCTCACTTTGGAGAACTCCTTGAAGTTACATGAAAATAGATTTATTGAAATGGTTGAAAAGTCGATACTTCATGCCATAAAATTGAAGCTAGACAACTTCCGTGAAGTAGCAAATAGGTAGGTCCGTTTTTTGTTCAGGCCGATCATTGTTAGGATGTATGGTGAAGAAGATACGCCTTGCAGGTCACTGGTGTGGCTGCTTCACAGACAGTGTGGAAAATCTTTAGGGTCAGTGTTCAGTGCTCTGCGCCTTGAAACACTTGTGTATAGTTGCATTACAAATGAACAATAAATAAACAAGGTACAATTCTTACTGATTTATCAGTGATACATGCATTGTTCCTTAAATACTACACTAAATTATATGCTGGGAGAGATAGTGTCACTGTAGCTGCCCTAGTCGATTGCCTTTCTTAGTAACATGGAACATATGTTAACAACCAAGTTACTTTGTCTCTGAATGAACCTCCAACAGTGCATGAGATTCTATTTGTGATGGACTCCCTCCCATCATCGAAGGCTCAGGGTTTGGATGGGCTCCAGCTAGGTTTTAAAAGAAGTTTGGGCACATTATTGTGGCCCATCTTTCGAAGGTCTTGGATAAGGCAATTCAAAATTGTTTATTACCGCCCTCCATATGTTAAGCTCTGATCACTGTTACTGAAACCAACCAAAGATCCTCTACTTTTTGGCTTCTACAAGCCACCATCTTTGATAAATATCGATGTTACTATTTTATTAGCTGCCGATTACCTAGTTTATAATTGATCGAATGGGACATTTGACCGAATTCGGCCAGTACCATTTGATCGGTTATAAAAAATACACAACATGTGGAGTGGGGGTTGCAAGGGTGTCCCCTCCCCCCCATGTTCGGTATTCTTGGCCTTGGGGCGTTGCAGGGATGTCCCCCGCTTTCTAAACATTGGAGGCAGTGGACCCAAAAAAACAAAAAAAAAGAGAAAAAAAAGAATAAGTCACCCTGCGGTTTCGGATCCAACCTGCGTTAGAGGGACGGATTGGACACTGCAGGGGAAGCAGAGGTGAGCAAGCATGTAAGTAGGGGAGGAGAGGGAGGTGGTGTAAGGGATTTTAAGGTACGTTTGGCAGAATTACAAAGCGATTGGCCGCGAAAATGACTACGGTCAATTCTGCCACGAATAATTGCAATTCGGTCAAACCACTCAAATCCAATATTTTTGCGAAATCATTGGCGGCTAGGTGTTTAACCAGTTTTCCTTCTTTGTCCTTCCTGATCAGACTTTATTCCATGCCACTCGACAGATTTGAACCATATGCATATTTTTTGTGCCCTTTCACAACTGAATCCTGATGCCGCCTTTCTTGATGTGGAGCAGGCCTTTGATTCTATATTGCGGGACTTTCTTTATGAGAATCTTTCTAGAATGGGTATGATGGGCTATTTTCTGCAAGCAATTCGACTATCAGATTCGTAACCCAGAGCCAATGTCTATGTGGCAGGATTCCGGTAGCTTTTTTATTGTGGCACTAGGAAAGGTTATCCCCAGTTCCTTATATTTTTCACTCCGGCCATGGAGACGGGACATGCGTGGTTAGGGTCAGACATGCTCAGTACGGACTTGCAATGTGGATGAATGGCTGCTGTACGGTAATATCCCTTACACCAAGGTTCCCCAACCTTTTGTGAGCAATGAGCAATATTTACTTATCAAATGAAATAGTGAGCAACAGCCGTACTGCGACGGAACATATTGTCTTTCATTTGGTGGCAAAATTATTGCAATCAAAATTGCAATGGTAGTAAATGGAATTGTACAACTAGAACATGTTAATGTGCAGCAATTTAATAGTAAGTCGAGGTCTAAATCTAGGCCAAGAAATTTTGCAATAGGTAATAGTTATTAACTGAATTTGAGATTAAGCTGATCTTTTCAAGGAGTGCAAGTGGCAAATGAAGCATTTGTAATCACATAGGACCATTAACACTGGTCAAAATATAGGATTAAATTGTTCTTTACTGAGGCTTTAGGGTTATTGTCCAAGAAATATTTAGGAAACAGTGGCAAATGATGGATGTGTAATCAAGTTAGGCCAGTCATTTTGATCAAATAGTGGAGCGTTCAAATACCACCGTACAGAGTAGTTTGGTAGTTCTACCTTTGTTATTTGGAGAAACATATTAGCATTTTCACTAGAGATTATTAACAATAAATGAATTTGCATATGCAATGTATTCAATCATGGACAATTTGGTAAGCCCCTTGCTTATATGTGCATTATCTAAATGCCAGATGGGCAAAGTATCAGATGAGTTTTTTCATAGGAACACTGCAATGAGTAGTGGCGGTTAGTGAGTTTTTGAATTGGAGGGGCATAAGTATTTGCTCCGAATACGTGGGTGTTACCCAGCATAGAGAGGGAGCCCAAACCAACCAACCAACAGGTGTTTAGGGTGGTTTGACCACTCCAAGAACATTAGAAAATAATGAGTTAAAATGGTGCATTTTTCAGCACACTTTGCAAAATTGGGTAAAAGGCAAAACAGTTTATACTCTGGTTTTGTACGAAGTACATGAATAAGCCCAATAGATGCAAGTCCCCACCAGTGCACAGGAACATTTTCCAATGCGTTTTCATGATACCTTTGCGGACAACATAATGCTAGTATAAGAACCCTTTTCATTCTGGCCCTTCCCATACATGTCCATGCAGGCTGCACCAATATATGCCAGTGTTACCATAACAGAACTTCCAGCTAGGAAAGACATTCCATGCCACAGAACAAGGTATATCCAGACTGGCTGTAACAATGTAGGCCAGTCTAGCCACGTAATGACTTATGCTTGCTTTTTCATCCTTAACACCCAGTACACAAACACCATGCCACACTAAAAATATATAACCAAACATGCACCAGCAATGTAGGGCAGTCTAGCCACCTAATAACAATTAGTATGTTTGCTTTTACCCTTGATGCCTAGTAAAAAATGCCATGACACATTAAGAAAGTGAATTTAGACTGGCACCACCAATTTATGCCAGACAAGCCATGTAATAACACTTATCATGTTTGCTTTTCCCTTGCTGCACCCTTAAGAATCGTTACTGTACACCAAGTGTAAATCTAAATTTGGTGGTGCCTCCCCTTCATACATGCAGACACACATGCTCTCATACACATGCATTCATAGAACATACACTCTCTCATTCACCCGCAAATTCATACATCATTCAAAGAACTCCTACCTTGCATGCATCCATACATAAAAACAAGCACGTAAAAATGCATGTGCACATACATAAATTCAAATACATTTCACACACAAAAGTACCTTCACTCACACGTACACAGCACGCACCTGCATCGAGGACCGGATGGCACGTCCCTCTTCTCTGTAGCGTGAACATGCTGACTGATAGGAGAGGACGTTGTCAGTCAGTGTGTGTTTGCTGTTAGTGCAATAACGAGAGATGGCAGGGCCAGACTTCCAACAACCCACCCTCCTTTCATTCTTGCAAGCTACATTTTGGCTCTGCATTACAACCAAATAAAATATATAGCGGGGGAAACACCTCTTCTCAGAAGCAGGCCCCGGTGCAAATAAAGTACACTGGTGCACTGTGCTGCCTGCCAGTCAAGAGAGGGGGAATCAGCCCCAACCCTTAGTGAGGAGCTGACACTGGCAATGAGTATGGAACATTTTTGATGAATTTGCATGATTGCATCAAACACAAATCTTGCCTGTACAAATTAGGCATATGCAAAAGATTCAAGGATGTAAAATTGGTCATGAATGCCAAATATTGTTCAATAATCCACTTTTTAACTGTTCTTAGGACTAGAAAAGACAAATCACTATTTTTGCCAATCCAGATCCCAATCAGAGCACTTTATTCAGAAGCAGGTTTGCTGACTGTACCAAAGGCAGGTACATAAAATAGGGTGGCCGCTCCTTTTCAGTACAAGCAGCCAAACTGTGGAAACATCTAGCCACTCAAACCAGAGTTTTGTCATGATATCAAAACACTTGTATTTCAACAGTAATCAGATTGGTACGTGTATCTGGTTTGAGTTTTTTTTTTCACAGGGCCAAGATGCTTTTGCAAGGTGTACAATGGCAACCAGCAACAATTTCATTGGAGTATGGAACATTTCTAACAAAAGATGTGAATGATGGGTGCAAACCCAACTTCCATGTACAAAAATGCCAATTGGAACTTGTGTAATTTTCACTCATTTGTCCATTATGCACCTAGTCAGCTTCTGTTAGCTTCTCTACTTCCCCAAAACATGGTATGAAAAGAAGAGGTTACAGTGCTTCCTACACAAATTAAGTACCTTCTCCAGCCAGTGCTCCTGTTCCAAGTCATGTAGTGATGGTGGAGAGGCCAAGATAGACAGGCCTTGTCTATCTTGCAGGTTAAATGGATGGTTTTACTGATGATAACAACAGCAGGAGCATTGTACATCCCTGTTTTAAGAGGTTGGCCTAGGTATGGCACTCGGGTTCAACTGATTGCATTGACCCAATGAGGTGGACAAACTGCACACCCAAATGGCCCAGGCAATGTGGTTGCAGAAGGAGGTGGTTATGGCTTCTGATTTTAATAGTTAGATCTTCATGCGGCTGTCCTTATCTTCAGCTTCAACGTTGACATCATAAGCTTCGTGCCATGCTGTCATGCTGTCATGATTCCAGGAGGCTGGCGGCTCTAGAATCCTTGGAGGCTTCAACTCCATTGATATGTTCCATCGCGCACGGGACGTTTCGACCTGCACGGCCTAGTGTTCCGGCGTCATGGCCCCCACTGGGTGGCGCTTAACCATTGCTCTCCCGGTCAGCGGTGCATTGCAACTTGTCAGGTTTTTTTCGTCTTTGTTGTTGCCTCGCTCCCGTTGTTCCCTTAGCGGTGCTCTGCTCGCTTTCCCATTTTCCTCTTATCACTCTTCTGCTGGGCTCCACCTTCGCCGGAGCGCTGTTTTCTATCGCCCTTTGCCTCTCCCTCACCTTTCTTTCTCTTTTGCTCTGCTTCCGTTGCGGCTCTTATTCTCCCTGCCGCTCCATTCCTCCAGCAGCCTCCCTCTCTCTTACCGGTCACGCTCCGGGCTCGTCTCACTCTTTGCTTTCTTTATCTTTCTTCTCTCTTTTCCTTTTTTTGCCCAGGATTTCTCAGTTCAGCCACTTTCTCCTCTGGGTGCTGTCGTTCTTACACAGCTATTTCCTCCTTCTCTCCGCCATATCACGTAGGAGAGATTACAGAGTCTTATCAGAACCTTGACTTTGTGAACTTTCTTGCCGGCATTTTGCTACTTATCTGGACCAGTCTTTATCTGTATGGCTGTTTACGGAGGACATTTTTGCATTTACCTTGTGGATCACGTTCCAAGAATCTCGCTGGGTTTTTTTTATGCCTGAAGGCTCTTTCCCCTAATTTCCAGCTGATCCGGAAAGAAAGTCACTGGCTTGCCTTGCTCCACGGCCACAGTGGCTTCCTTTCGTAGCAGACCGTGGGCCTCATTCCGAGTATGGCGGTAAGGGATAGCGGCCACCGGTAACGAGACCGGTGGCGGTAATCCCTTACCGCCATACTCCGAGTTCCTCTGCGCCCTCGCCCTTAACGCCTGCTTTGAGCAGGTGTTAAAGTCGAGGGCGCAAAGGGGCCTCCAAGCCAATAACGGTGACCGTAATGAACGGTCACCGTTATTTGCATCTTCCCCATTCCCATTGAGCCCTATGGGGGCTCATTTGGGAATGGGGAAGAGCCTTGGTGAATGGGGAATTACCGCCCCGCCAACCTTGGAATGGGGCGGTAATTCCGCCATCCACCAAGGCGCTGCCGGTCCGGGTACGGCGTCAACCAAGGCGTTAATAGCGCCATTGGTTAGCGCCGTACTCGGAATGAGGCCCCGTATCTTCTTAAATAAAAGGAGATTGCAACGACAAGAAAGAAGAAGATACCTACACCAGAACCAAGTACTTCAGGTGAGGAGGACGAGGGGTATTTTGAAACTGAATCAGCTGACTCTGAAGAGGGTACTATTGACAGTTTGCAACGCCTGAACCCAAACATGGCAACTGCTGAACAGGTACAAGAATTGGTGCCAGCAGTCCAAGGTTTAACCATGGAAGTTCAAATTTTGAAAACTGAAACACAGTCTTGCGTCAGTTGGTTACCACCAGAGAACAGCATCCCACTGATCTCCCTTCCATGCCCCTAGTTTCTGGTAAATTTGATAGATCTCCAAAAAAGGTGAAAGAATTCATCTAAGCATGCAGAGTTCATTTCACTTTTAGGCCTGGAACATTCGCCTCAGACCACGCCAAGGTAGGGTTTATGATTTCCCACATGACGGGAAGTGCTCTAGCATGGGCTACTCCGCTGGTCTCTCAGGCAAACCAAGTTCTTCAAGATTACAGAGCCTTTGTTGCACTTCTTCGGCAAACCTTTCAGCGACCATAAACTACATTTGTGGCCTGTGAGGAACTGTTTGACATTCGTCAAGGCAACTCGGATTTATTGACTTACATTACCAATTTCAAACAACTGGCAGCGGATGCAGGATGTCCAGAGCAGGCTCAATACTCCATCTTCCGCAGAGGCTTGAGAGAAGAACTCAAGGACGAGTTAGCATGCACTCTGCGTCCTCCTACATTCTCAGACCTGCTGTCCTCAGTTCTTCAAATCGAATTTCGTCTTTCAGAAAGATGGTCCGAGCGAAGGAAGCGCTGCGGTTTCTCCTTGACTTCAGAATCTAACACACCGTCCTCTTCACCCAATAACAAGCCTCCAAGAGAAAAGGAAGAACCTATGTAAATAGGAACCACCCGAGGTCCACTAACTCCCAAGGAAAGGAAGAGAAGAAGAGAAGGCAATCTCTGCATGTATTGTGGATCTGGATGTCACATTCTAAGAGATTGTCCCGAAGTCCCTCATAGGAGGTGGGAAAATGGCAGCCTCGGTATTAGAAGGGACTGACTACTACCGAGGTTCCACACAAAGTCCCTACACCACGATTGCAGTGTCAACCCCAACGTCTTCTGAAGACTCTCGCCTCATGGTGGTTTCTGTACAAATTTTGTTGGAAGGAAGGAAGATCGACATCCTTGCGTTGCTGGATTGTGGCGCAGCTGGAAACTTCGTCAACACCCTGAGGGCAGAAAAAGAAGGCCTCAGACAGATCGAAAAGAAGAAAGTGGAAGGGGTAGATGGTGAACCATTGAGTTCAGGTCTCATAACCCACTCAACCGAAGTGTTGTCAGCTACTATTATGCAGCACACCGAGATGTTGGCTTTTGACATCATTCGTGCAGCACACTTTCCGGTAATTCTGGGCATGGGATGGCTCCATTGTTATAACCCCACCATTAACTGGTCAGATAACATACTCAGTTTCCACTCCTGGTACTGTAAGAAAAACTGTCTTAATGAAGCTGGATTTGAAAAGGTTAAGACGGTATCGAGTACAGAATCCTGTTCCATCCATTGTATTCCGGGGGAATTTAGGGAGTTCCGAGATGTGTTCTTGGAGAAAGTCCCTATGGATTTACCTACTCACTGACCCGAGGATTGCTCTATTGACCTTACCCACGGAGCATTAGTACCATTTGGCAGAGTGTACTCATGGCTTGGGCCACTGCAATAGTGACAACCTCAAGCCCTTTACTGGACCAATATGATGCTTTATTGACAGCTATGCCGGAAATTTTTGGAAGGCCCGAGTTAACATATACTGTGCAGGAACGACTTCTGGACTGCCAACAGGGCACATGGTGCCTTCTGAAACACATTACTCATTTAAAACAGCTGGCAAAAGATACAAACTGGTCGGAAGAGGCCCGTTTTATGCTTTTTCACCATGGACTCAAAGGCGAGTTGGCCAGGTCCAGCAGCCTTCCAGGACTTGCTCACAATGGTGATGAGGTTAGATTATCGCCTATCGGAATGGTGAGCTGAAGAGATGCTATAAACCACAACCTTCAATGCACCTTTAAGACAGAACGTTCCACCTAGTGCCCAAGAGGACTCACCTGAGCCGATGCTGTCAAGACAAGCACATCGGCTATCATTGGAGTTATTCATGTACTGCATAGCCACCAGACACCTGGTCTGTGAATGTCCCTTAATACCGAAAACAAGGTCGGAAACACCACCTGCCAGTCATGATGGAAACCACCACTGTGGAGTATCAGGATCGTTCCAAAGAAAACCATGCCCCTTGACCGTGTCAGGAGGAAACTCCATTCCAAATATCGTTCTTAATGATATATATTGCATTACATTGGGATTCCACCAAGATCAGCCTAATTCCTGCCTTGATTAACGGGGGAGCTGCATGGAATTTTATGGATGACATCTGGGCTCAAGTGCATGCCATTGCTAATATTCATAAGGACGTGGAGATGCCTATTGAAGGTGTAGATAGAACAATTTAACTTTCGGGTCCGGTTTCAGAAAACACTAGCCTGTTAAGGCTGAAGATTGCCAAACATCTTGAAACGATTATCTTTGATCTTATTAAACTGTTTACCTGTTATACTGGGTCTCCCCTGGCTACGGACCCATAACCCATACAGTAAATGCACAGCAAACATCTTATTTTTGGGTTCAGAATTCTGTGTCACAAACTGCTTGGCTGGAGCAGGTCAACTCCAGACTTACTGTGGCATTCCACAAGAACAATCATCCGCAGTTCTGGTCTTGCATTTGAAGTCAGTACCCACCAAATATCAGGATTTTTCACTAGTGTTTATAAACGTATCTGAAAAGAGTCTGCTGCCAGATTGTCTCTATGATTGTGCAAAAGAGTTACAACCACAATAAAGATTGCCCACGCTAATAGCCCAGGAAGTCTTCATTCTATTAAAGACAAGGAGGCGAGCATTATGCTATTTCTTTCTTTATTTACTGCCATGTCAGCACTTTAAAACTTTCAACTTTAATATTGAACATTTCTGTTTTTTAGAAACAAAGTTTAGAAAACAAAATGCAGAAGTTTAAAGATCCTCTAGTCCATAGTCTTATTTGATCAACCTGCATCAGGGAACTACAAGCCCCATGAGTCTTAGGTCTGAGGTAGTCCTGACCTTTCCCCTCTGCCCCTATCCGAGGGCAGCCCTCTCCATAAGAACCCCTCTGACCAGGTCCTTTCCTCTTTCTTTATGTCTGTCCACTTGAACAACTTCATTTTTGCAAACCAAACCGTCCATTATCATTGAACAGAGAATTGTTCCTTGAAACTGAGAACTTTTGCGGTCCAACATGACCAACTTGAACAGGTTTCCTTCCACTGTTGAGTAGTGTTTCATCCGGCCGTCTTTTGCTCTTCTGCTGTAAATAATGGAGAGCAAATCATGAGGGTGGGAATGAGCAAAGGAGTTACCTCATAACAAATATAGCAATGCAGATAATAATCTTGCCATTCTGGGTGGGATATAATGCTTGCCTCCTTGTCTTTAATAGAATGAAGACTTCCTAAGCTATTAGCGTGGGCAATCTTTATTCTATGACAAGACAGGAGGCTCGCATTATGCTTGTTCAACGCTTGCTACCACCATATTCGTAATCTCAGAAACAGGCTTAAAATAGAATGTCTTAAAGGTTGATTCGGAAGACCAATCTGCTGATTTCATAATGTCCTGAAGAGACACCCCTGTCGCAAAAGCTTTGGAAGGCATCGCTCCCCTAGCAGAGTGCGCACCAAAAAGTGACAAATCAATTCCAGCCCATTGCATAATCTCTCTCACCCATCTAGCAATGGTCGCAGATGCTACAGCATGATAAGGCTTCCTGCGCGCTATAAGTAGCTGTGACACCCCTCGCGGTCTAAGATGCGCTGTTGCTTTTTCATAATCTTTAATACACTGCGCAACGCAAAGCTTCTTATTACTTGTGAAGTATGGGTAGTCTATTACTCTCGAAATCTGTCTTTGTTCTCTTGGAAATAGGAAAATATTCTATCCAGACGGGGTATCATTTACCATCGACTTCAAGCGCTTTGACATCAGAAACTCTCCTACTGGAAGTAAGGCAGAGCAGCATAGCTAGTTTTCCTGATAGCTGAGATCGTGATACATTTTCGTTATCTGGCCATCTGAGGAAAAGACGAAATACGTCTCTCACATCCCATAACACTTTATACTTGTGTTCCTGTGGCTTCTTAAGCTTCATAGCGGACCTATAGACTCCCACTGTTCTGAAGGCGCCACCTTCTTGAAATTTAAAAGCTAAGAAGTTGAGAACCTCTACTACAGGGGCTGAAACGGGATCCACACCGTGGTCCGAACTCCAGGTAGCCCACCCGTTCCAAGCCGCATATAGCTCCGAAGGGTGGAAGGCGCCCAGGAATCTCTGATGCACTCTGCAGCGAGCTGTGAAATTCCTGGCAATTCCCATCTTTTTCTGAAACTCTGCAGGCTATCAATTGCAGCGTGCCGGCTGCTATGAGTGGGTGAGCTTGCCCTGATGGGTCGAGAAGAAGGTCTGGCAGAATGGGAACTATCCTCGGAAAATCCGTAGAAAGTTCCATCACTACTGGAAACCAGGGCTGAGCCTTCCACAAGGGTAGGACTATCACGAGCTCCGCGTGATCCCTACAAATTTTCGCTAGCGCTCTCGTTATCATAATGAATGGCGGGAAGGCATAATGCACTGCTCCTGTCCATGACTGCAGGAAGGCGTCCGTGCCCGCTGCATCCGGGTCTATTTTCCAGCTGAAGTATACTGGCATCTGAGCGTTCAGTCTGGACGCAAACAGATCTATGTGCAGGGGCCGCCAGAGTTCCTGCAATTGTTGGAAGACTAGGGGGTGAAGCTTCCAATCGCTGGAGTCCACAAGATAACATGAATTCCAGTCTGCCACTTCGTTCAGATTCCCTGGCAAATACTCTGCTGATACGGATATTCTGTGCTGGAGACAGTAATGCCAGAAGCTCTTCGCTAATTGTGCCAGCATTTTGGATCTTGTTCCGCCTAATTTGTTTATATACCTTACTGCGGATATATTGTCCATCTTGAGCAGGACGCAGCACTTTACTCTCTCTTTCGTAAAAGCGCGAACTGCGAAAGAGCCAGCCAGAAGCTCGAGGCAATTTATATGGAGCTGTAACTCTTCTTCTGACCATTTGCCTCCTGTCTGCACGTGTTCGCACGTGGCTTCCCAACCTAATTTGCTCGCATCTGATTCTATTACCAGATCTGGGGCGTCGCCGAAAAAATGGCGCGACCGTTCCAAGCCTCCATATTCTGCAACCACCAATGGAGCTCTTTGAGGGCTTCGTGGTCCAGAGTTACTAGTTGGTGGTAGCGAAGGCCTCCTTGCAGATGTTTTATTTTGAGCCGCTGTAGAGCTCGATAATGAAGCGGTCCCGGAAAAAAATCGCTTGAATAGAGGCTGCTAGCAGACCTACTACTATGGCTAGATTGCGAAGCGAGATAACTCTTTTCGCTATCACAGCTCTGAGCTCCTTCTTGATCGCTCTCACTTTGTACCCTGGGAGCTTGAGAGATGCCTTCACAGAATCTATTGTGAAACCTAGGTATTCTATTCTCTGGACCGGAGTCAGCTGAGATTTCTCCAGGTTCACTAAAAAACCGAGCGAAGTCAGAAGTGAGAACACCCACTGGACGCTCTTTGTCAATGATAATTTGTCTGGGCCAAAGACGAGGAAGTCGTCTAGATAGATAATAATACGAATTCCTCTCTCTCTGATGGCAGCTGCCACTGGTTTCATGAGCTTGGTGAAAGCCCACGGAGCGGAGGAGAGGCCGAACGGGAGGCAGGAGAAACACCATACTTCTCCGTTCCATAGGAAGCGTAGATACTTCCGAAACGCTGCTGCTATCGGAATCGTAAGGTATGCGTCTTTGAGATCTAGGTGGGCCAGCCAGTATCCGGTAAGCAACAAATCTCAAAGCAGATGAATCCCTTCCATCTTTAAATGGTTGTATACCACCCATTCGTTTAGATCTTTCAAATTTATTACGGGCCTTATTTTGTCCCCTCTGTGAACTAGGAACATGGTGCTGAGGAAACCGGGACCCTGTTGGTACTCGCGCTCTATCGCGCCTTTGCTTTCTAACTTTGTGAGCTCGCAGTGCAGGAGAGCGGCTTCCTCTTGCGTCATGTGTATGGGGCGAGGTTCTGCTGTCTGCACGGGTGTTCCTATAAACTCTAAACGCAGCCCCACTAATGCTTGCAATACCCAAGCATCGCTTGATAAGGCTTGCCATTTGTTCAGGTAGTGGAGAGTTCTCCCTCCCACACGCAAGCTTGCGGTACTCATCCGCTGACTGCCCCGGTTGCCGGTACGATCCTCTTCCTCTTCGCCCTCTTGGAAATCTTGTTCTGGCAGGGAAGTCTAGACTCCCAGTAATTTGATCGTTGACCTTGGGGTCTTCGCTGGAAGGTATAGCGACCGGACGAGCGACACCTATGTCGTCCGGTCCCGGCAAAAACTCACCCGGGGAAGATCTTCCTGATGGAACTCTGTGCTCTCTCTAGAGCAGTATATGTGCCCACGAATTGAGAAATTTCTTTAGGGAACACTTTGCCAAACAACATTCCTTTGGCGCCTTCACCTGCCTTGTAGCTGGCGAGATCACTCAATTTGTTATCTATTTTTAACAGGACTCCTCTTCTTCTTTCTGAAGAGATGGCACAGTTGGCGTTGCCTAGGAGGCATACCGCTCGTTGCGCCGAGTTACCCAAGACTGTCACGTCTACTGGGATACCGGTATCTTTTGATTTCTCCGCCAGATCCATGATCTTGGCTAGGGGCCCTGAGATGTCTAGGAGCTTGTCCTGACACCCCCTCCAGGCACGGTCTACTCCTTTCCCTATATCACAAGCTGCTTTGGTCACAAAGGTGACCATCTTGGGGTCTAGGTCTGGGGTATCTGCAAGCTTATTCGGCAGCTCTGGTCTGGAGCACTCCGACCTCATGCGTGACCTTACTTCCCTTTCTAGGGGTTTTCTAATGTGCTGGGCCATGTATGCTGCCACTCTGGGTGACGGCTCCCAATCCGATGACTTGGGATGCCGAATGGCCTCTGGATCGAACATGTCTGTTGTATCATCGATACTGTGGGGGCCTTCAACATCTTTATCGATGTAATCTTCCTCCTCACCCCCTTCACCGTCGGGCGAATAGCCCTCGTCTTCGTCCCCTAGATTGTACACCCCTGGGGCAGGGGGTCTGTCCTGACTTTCTTTTTTCTTTGCCAGGAAGGCTGCTTTAAGCCTGGCGACAGGGTTGCCTTCCAATTGGGGGAACAGTGTTAACCCTTTCATCGATACCCGGGGGGGGTCAAAGAGTGCTTGCTCTTCCGGGCTACTTTACACCCCTTCATTTCAATCCCTTTCTGGGGGTGTTCTGTCGACGTTCCTTCCTCAGGGCTGCTAGCCCGTCTTTTCCTGGCTGTAAGCTGTTTCTGCTGTTTAGCCATAATCATTTCTAGAGTCTCCAGCCTTTTCGTAATAGGTTGCACCCCCTGTGAGACAGCTTGAATCAAGGAATCTCCAGGTACCTTCTTAAAACTTAATGATAAGTCAGAATCTTGTTGGGAAGGGTCTTCTACCCACTCTTCTTGGCTCCATTCTGGGGAAGTGGAAGGGAGTATTAGTGGGGGTGCCAAATGTAGCCATGTCCTTGGTGTTGGCAGAGCCAACTGTGAGAAAGTCAGCAGCTGGAAATGCTTCTACACACTTCTTGACACGTGCTGTATATTGCTAGCAGTGTGTGTGTGAAAGCAGCTTCCCTTTTTTTTTTTTTTTTTAAATCTGACTGGAGCTCTATCAAACCAACTTCCTTCGTTCTCTGTTCGTGTGCAATGTGCGCGGAAGCTGGATTCCCAGGGGACGCTGGGAACTGTGGAAGGTTCCAGCTCCCCTGGGTCCTAACGGCCGCCGTGTTCGCCGGCACGGAAATACGGAGAGAGAGAGAGAGAGAGCGGGGCGCGGTAGTTTAACGCGGGCTAAATATGCACGCGACTCCGGCCCCAGCTCGCTCACAACACTCTTCTTACCCGCGATGTGCGGGAAGCTCGCTGCGCTCGCGCTGCCCTAATGATACGCGCCACGGTAAGAACACGCGCGTGTTCTGAGGCGACTACAAAATCATTATAAATGTGTTTCGTCTTCCTGCGCGAGCCGTTGAAAATGAGCAATAAGCATTACTAAGTGTATTACAACAAATATCCAAGCAATTAATATCCATATACAGGTAATATAGAGTTCATCTATCTCTTCTACAGAAGAAACAATAAATCATGTCACTTATCTGTTGGCAGCAGAAAGAAAGAGGAAAGGACCTGGTCAGAGGGGTTCTTATGGAGAGGGCTCCCCTCGGATAGTGGCAGAGGGGAAAGGTCAGGACTACCTCAGACCTAAGACTCATGGGGCTTGTAGTTCCCTGATGCAGATTGATCGAATACGACTATGGACTAGAGGATCTTTAAACTTCTGCATTTTGTTTTCTAAACTTTGTTTCAAAAAAACTGAAATGTTCAGTATTAAAGTTGAAAGTTTTAAAGTGCTGACATGGCAGTAAATAAAGAAAGAAATAGCATAATGTGAGCCTCCTGTCTTGTCACAGAATCAGTGATTACCCCGGGACTCATTTCTATCCTATCAGAGACAGAGAAGCTGCCCCTTAAGGAATACCTGAGCCTTATTCTAAAAAAGGCCTTATAGTGGAATCAAAGTCACGAGCTGGAGCATCTCTTTTTTTTCTCCCCCCAAAAGATACCACTGAGCTTTGCCCCTGAGTGGATTACAGACGTCTAAACAACATTATGATCAAAGATAAGTATGCCTTGCCTCGAATTCCTGATATCTTAGAGGCCTTATGGCGAACCAAAGTCTTTAGCAAGTCGGACTTAAGATGGGCCCATCACTTGATCCTTGTACGTGAAGGGGACGAGTGGAAGACTTCCTTTCGCACTCCATTCGGTCATTTTGAGTGCAAGGTAAATTCCCTGGCAAATGCCCCAGTAGTAATTCAAAGATACATGATCCATGTATTTGGAGACCTTTTCTACCATGCATGATCATCTATTTAGATGACATTCTGGTGTGTTCATCTAACAAAGCAGAACTCACAAACATGCACAGGAAGTCCTTTGAAGGTTACGTGAGCAACAACTACTAGCCAAGCCAGAGAACTAGCTCTTTGATCAGGACTCCATTTCCTACCTAGTTTATGTTTTATCCCAGGAAAGCATCTCTATGGACATGAAATTAACTGTCACCACATGGCCTACCCCTAAGAGTTTCCAGGGAGTTATGAATTTTTACCGCAAATGCATCTCTCAGTTCTGTCTATCACTGCCCAGATTACGAGTACCCTTTGGGGTAAAGGACACTTTGTCTGGATGGAATAGGCTCAACAGACTCGATTCCTGGAAGCAGCGCTTTGTCCTTGCCCCTATTCTTCAGCACCCTGACACCACTAGACCCTTTGTCGTCGAGACTGGCAACTCTGATGTTGCTGTAGGAGCAGTCCTCCTTCAACACATCAAAGAAGAAAAAGAACATCCAGTAGCTTACTCCTCTCGCAAGTCGACTTCGTATGAACGGAACTATTCAGTTCTCGGGAAATAACTTTTGGCTATGAAACAAGCCTTCCTAGATTGAAGTTGGCCGGTGAAATCTCTGCTTTTTGCCAGATTTGGGGTTGCTTCGGAGAATATTTTGTCGGAAATGTTTCGGGACAGATTAATAGCGGGACACACAACCAAGCACTCACAATAGCAGTGGCCCAGGTGCTGGAGAGATGCAACTTGATATTTTAACATATTTGCCCTGTTGCGGGGGACATTAAGGAGGAATTCAAACTTACTCCGCAAATGGATTATGTGAAAAGTGCTAAAGTTTCGGTATGCAGATTAAGGTTGGGAAAAATGTATCAACTGCGTGGTCTGATATAATTGTTTTTCTCTGTTCTTTGATTTTTCTGAGATTAATTGGATATAAACTGTCTATCACATAGGAACATTTTAAATGGAATTACATGTTTTAAATGGTAGAAGTGTATGTTTAGAAATGATTTTATTTATATTGTGATGTTTGTTTGTAATTTGTAAAAGGTTTATCAAAGCAAATACAATAAATAAAAAAAAAAGATTAGAGTTACTGCGTGCACTATTGAAGTTGAAGTGAGAGCAGACCATCATATCCTGAAAGCCTAACAACACATGGAATTTCGCAATAGCCGGCAGGCCCGCTTGGCCTATTTCTTTATCGAGCACAATTTCAGGCTCACCTATATTCCAGGAACACTTAACGTGGTTGCAGATGCTCTGTCTCATCGATATTCCACGTGCGTGACGTTGAGCCCCGCCACAGCGAGCATTCGGAGAAACAGTACCAGTTCCATTGCCCCCCTGTGCCTACAAGCAATCTGGCCACACAGATTTTTTCATTGAAACAATAATGGTCACGACGGAGGCACTGCCGTGGCACGTATCCAGAGGAATATTACCTCCAAGGATGGGCCGATATTCCAAGTGAAAACCCATAGTTTTTGAAACCTCGTTCTCGCATTTTAGCACATGGGTCCACATTTCTAGACATGGTTCGTCAGGTTACTAGATCGACTTTGCACCTTCAAGAACTGGAAAGGAAAACCATTGTAGTCTCCATAAGGTACAAGATCTTCTTTTCCAATAGTTTCTGCCCACCAAAGACTTACAACAACTTGTTCTGAAAGTATGTCATGATTCTTCCATCGGACAACACAGAGGTATTTTGACAACCAAAGCACTGATAGAAAGACACTTTCGATGGCCCACCATGCCCAGTGATAAGGAATAAGTAATTGTGTGCGATTTGTGCTACAGCCAAAGTCCTTCACCTTTGTCCCTACTGAAAATTAGAATGCATACCCTTACCACAAGCACCCTAGGAAATAATCTCATCTGATTTTATTCTCGACTTGACCTGGTCCAAAGGACGTACTGTAATCATGGTGGCCGTAGACTATTACACTAAGAGGGCTCATTTGTCTCCCCTACCTAAAGTGCCATCCACCAGAGAAATGGCAGATGTATTGCCCTGTGAGATATTTAGTTTACACGGATTGCCTGTTAAAATCATCATGGATAGAGAGACACAACAGACTTCCCCGTTTTTGTAAACATCTTTGTAGTACCCTCCAAATTGATTGTGTCTTATCCTCTGGTGATCACCCTCACACAAACAGGCAAGCAGTAAGTTTGAACCAAAATTTGGAACAGTATCTGCAGTGTTTCACTTCTGCAACCCATGATAACTGGGAAGAGATACTACCCCTTGTGGAATTCAGTTACAAAATTAGTCTACACTCCAAGTATAGGTATGAGCCCCTTCTTTTGTACTCATGGTCGTCTCTCTAAAGCCTTGCCTTTGACGATTCCAACGGATCTTCCTGTACCGGCAATTGACAAGTGTCTATGACTGCTTCATGAAGCTCAACAGCTCGCTGCTTGGAATCTTTCTGAAGCCCAGCTCAAGGTTGCTGCATACAAGAAGCTATCGGATGTACAGGCCTTCAACATGGGTGACAAGGTCTGGTTGGCATCCGAGTACTCACTTTGACACTTAGTACCATTTAAATTGGCTTTGAAATACTTTGGACTCTTCGGGGTTGATACGGGTCTCAACCCTGTTGCCTTCCGCCTTCACCAACCTGCAGCTTGGAGGCGGGTTATTTCAGTTTTCCGTTCATCACTGTTAAAACCCTATGTTCCTAAGCGTGGTGTTAAAGATCCGTTTACCCATGCTCCTTCATTGCGAGATGGTCATTTGGAGTATGAAGTCCAAGATATCTGCATCTCCTGTCTTAGGAGAGGGTGATTACAATGTCTAAAATCTTCGTGATCCGACCGCAACTGTTTTTCCTGATACGGAAAAGTTTGCATGGGAAATGTACGCACCACAAAAGGTTTGTACATTTCCCATGCAGACATACATTTCAAAACCCTACATATCTACACCCCCCATCCAAACCCACAACGCACCCCCACCCACACCCTCAACACACCCCCACCCACACCTCCAACATAACCAAACCCTACTTACCTTTTAAGACAGCTTGTGTCCCTGCGGCGCCAGTTCCCTTTCACTTCTGTGATTGGGAACCGGTGCCGCAGGGTCCTTTTCTTTTTTTCTTTGGGCAGCTGCAGGGGTTTCCCCCGCAAACCCTGCTCACTATACTGCAGCACCCGTTCTTTTTTGTATTTTTTTCTAGGGTGTGCTGCAAAGGTGTCCCCCGCAACCCTCGCTCACTATACTATATAGTATACTATATAGTATAGTGAGCGGGTGTTGTAGGGGACATCCCCGCAGCCCCCGCAGTCTTTTTTGGATATTTTTACCCACCTTAAATGCATTCCTCCAAAGGTTCAAACTTTTGGTGTGCTGTTCTAACCTTTGGTGGTATGCATTTTCAGACTTTTGGTGCATTCAGACTTTTCAATTCGGTAAAATCGTACAATACCAGTGTCTTGTGGACTGCAAAGGATATGGGTCATGCAACAGAACCTGGGAGAATGCATCTCCTGTCTTTGTATCGTGCCTTGTCAGAAGATGCTTTGCTCGACACCCTTGCAAGCCTGGTGCTCCTGATCTTGGCAGGAGGTATACAGTCAAAGCGCTGCAGCTTGTCTGGCAGCTGGTGCTGTGATTCGTATCATGCCTATAGTGTCTTCCGGAGCTGCAAGGATGCACAACATGGCACCTAGGTTAACGGTTCCTGTGCTGATCGGTGGCTATTTCACCACGTCAGGAGAGGACCACATTGTGTTTTATTGCGTTTGTGATTCCTTGGATCTCGCCTTCAGAAATTCTACCATTCTGTCCCTGTCCTAGGGACTGGTCTTTGTTCCCATTTTAGTCTCTTCTTCCTTCATTCTTCGTCTGCCCACCTCGCCAGTTCTGCTTGACCTTCCTTGCCGACAACTTTAGCAAGTCATGGGTATGAGTCGAACACACAACATGATTTTGTGGCTATAAACTTTTATTAACAAACGAAAGGTGGGATAAATGCCCATCTTTCCCTACAGCTGTAAGGGGTTTCACTGTGACAATAAAACTAACACAGGGAACAGTCAGGATATCAAAGTAAAAAGTCTTCTATGGCATGTCCAAAGCTCTAATCGGACCTTCACACTTTAAACATAACAAGACCTGATGGGGATAACCTTCTTTAGTCAACCACTTAAGGCTTTAGCCTAGTAGATCAAACACAAAGTTCCAAACGTGATAAAACAAAGTATAAATGTTCAACAGTTCCCAGAAAAATAGGAAGGAAGGACATTTCCCTTCCCTTATGCTCAGAGTTTGCTAACAATCCAAGTTGCTTACTAGGTTCATCTTTCTTTGAGAAAACAAGGTATACCCTCCAACCAGGAATCCCAATTCTCCTCAAACAATTACAGGTTCTTTTAGAATGCCTGGCATACTCTCCTGCCAAGATTGCGAGTTCTTTATTAAACAATCTTCAGTTTTCTCTGGAATACCTGGTGTACTCTCCTGCCAGGATTCCTGGTATTTCATTAAACAATGTAACTTTCTCAAGACCTGGTATGCTCGCCAGCCAGGACTTGCCCAGATCTCTAGTAGTATTCCTTTTCTCCGGTATTGGGTCCTAGTCCTCCTTGCTTGACAACAATGACTATTTTCCTTCTCTGGATATTCCACCTTTTATTGGTTTCCTAAATGTCTTTTATCAAGGATAGTCTCCCCTCTTGGTTTTGGTTATGCTCGTTCAACTCCTTGATTTATCTGCATTGTGTTTTCAGTGCTATAACCATTGGTTTTATTCAGTGCTGGTTCCTTCACTTGCCTTCCATTCCATATACTTTCAATTTCACTACTATTGGCTTTTGACAATGCCTGTTCATTCATTTGTTTACTTATGTTCGTCGTTCGGAGGTTCACTTCTACAGCTGGTTTGCGGTACATCCACTGAAGCACCCCAGTGCCTTTATGGCTTTCCAAAGGCTCTCAGGATCTTCTTGTTGACTTCTGTGTCGTCTGCTTTGTGAGAGCTGTGGCTTGAACCGCCTCCTCCTCACAGCGGCTGCTCCAGGCCCTTTGGGTCCACTCACTGCTTTGGCCTTCACTCTGGAGCTTCCGCTGCACTTAGCCTTGCAACCACCGTCTCCCCGACTCAGACTCTTCTCCACAGGGTTTCTCTGGTTCTGTTCCATCTGCCTCTCCACACCACACCGTTGCTGCTTCCTGATCCGTGTCAGGATACAAGAGACTCCATCTTCTTGGTTCTCCCACATTTTTAAAGTTTCCGGTATTGATCACATGATGAAAACACCTAGTATGCGTCAGTGGTTTCTCTGAAGAAGTAATCTTCATTACTTTGTTGTTCTTCTTCTGAGTACATTTTTCCTTACACACATATTCACAATCAAGAGTTTCCCCCTCATCTTCTATCATATAATATGACATAACACAGGGGCTAGGGTAAAGTTTCAGTTGTTATTCTGACCTACAGGGGAATTGCATGCTTCCTTTTCTAATAAGGAACTCTCCTCTTCCCGGGGAGCATTCTCTCTCTCCAGGTGGTCCTCCTGTAGATAACCACTCCCAGGGTTGCTGTCAGGTAGATTCTGCCCTTCCCTGGCCACCTGGCAACAGACTTTCCCAGAGAAGTTAGTGATGTTACCTTCAGGTTCACACAAAGCCTGCTCATATCTTTGGACTTTTCACTCCTTCCTGGATTCCTGCTGGAAGACGTGCTGTCTTATCCACATTGGTACTCTGCTTGCAGCAAGGTTTTTTCACTCAGTCAGGTCGATATCTTTGGTGGTCAGTCACCTGTCTGGTATATTCACAGGAGAGCGTGGCTTACTCAAACGGATGACTATGTTCCATCACGAACAAGCACCCGTCATCTCGGGTAAGTCCCACAATTGACAGCCTACTAATGATAATGCTAAAGATCACCAGGTGTGGCCTAGAATCAACTCTTTATCACAAGAGATCTCCAATCAGACCCAGTGGAAGACAAACCATTCACAAATGCCACCAAATTAAAAGATTGCAAATACTTGTTGCATAAAAACATTAATTTAGGACACCGTTCTGGCTTTTGTGAATGAAATACTATTGATTCATCATGGTAGTTACCATGACCTCTAGTGCCGTCATGATATAAACAAACTCAACAACCAATATCTCATACAACCTCACAAACCATGATGAAATCGATTTGGGTCAGCATTCAAAATAATCTTTAAGTTCAATTACCCGATACACTTCTTCCTGTTGTCATAAACCGCAAATAAGACCATCGGTGGGAATGCATATTCTTGAATCATTTCACTTTTTCTTTATTCTTTTTCTGAACATATACTTAACTGATGCTGGCTTGGGTAGCTACATTAGATTAATAAAGAATGAATTTGAGACGAATTTTCAACCCCACCTGACTAAATGAGGGATTTAAAATATTAATTAGAATGTCTATGGGCCTCAGTAGGAGTACAATACATACAGTAATATTTGGTTGTGATGGATTTACACTGACAAGCAGAGTAGTCTTTGTCTTATGTACTGCAATAGAATAAGGCAGTAAGATAAACAGTACCTCACTGCAAGTACATGTCACACATTAAATTAGGCATTCCCAGAGACCGTGAGAAGGCGGCCAAACATCTCCAGAGATGAGCATTCTGAAGCCAAATAAAGATTGACTAATGGAAACAACACGCCAATTTATAAGGAAAAAAAGAAGAAACAAGAAACAGTTACTAACAATGTGTCAAACGTTGGGAAACATAATACTGGCCACCAGTTCATAACCAAGGAAACCGAGAAAATAAACACTGCTACCCAGACACCTGAGAAGCAAAATAGGACTGGTCATATGTTGGGTCACCGTCTGGAGCACCAAAGTGCCCTTTCCCCCCAGAATTCACCCTAATGATGTACAAAATGCATTGGCACGTTATGATTGGTCTTTTTTTAAACATCGGATCACATGATTCCCTTTCGATTTGTTCTGAGTGATATACAATGTGAAAATATTTCAGTGGTTCTAATACCACTTGTGAGCACTCAGTACCAAGGAAGGGAATGTTGGTCTTTCTCCGTGTTTATACTTGCCTTGCTGTGCCACAGGTACCTTCTGGTGTGCTCCTAAAAAAGTGAATGGATCGCCATTTTCACTGCTCCACCCCATACTAACTTTGTTTGCAACATGGAGGAAAACACCAGAGCACTTTGAAAAACAGAAGATTGATCTCCAAACCCCAATAGAGTCCATAATGATGAATACCAATGGCACCCTTCTTATTCCACAAATGATCTTCAGGTTCTTGGTCCTTTAAATTGAAGGTTTTCTCCTTTGAGCGCGAGGATACCGTCGGGTGATGGTGCGCTATAGAAATTCCTTTAAAATTAAATAACAATGCCACCCTACCACTTGTCATATGCTGGATTTAGAACCAAAATAAGTCTTACGCAAGTTTGGCAGAATTAGCATTGCTAACTCCACCAAACTTGTAACATGGAGCCTATGACTTAAACAAAATTACTTTACAGCTCACCAGATATAAGTTTCCAATAATGATACTAAACACTAGTAGTAGAAAAGTTTATTTCGGAAACATAGAACAATCTGAAAAACCAAAGTGTGTCTCACCTATTAGTCCCCGGGATCTCTCTCTCAGGTGGCCAGGGCACGGCCATTGTCTTTGGATCCAGACCCTGGGAGTGGACCAGTGCGGGTGGATTGCCTGGATGAGAGGTCTTCAGGGAATGGGAGTTAGGCAGCCGATGGTGAGACGTGGTATGCCCCCCCTTTTTTTTTTACACCTAACCCATCTTATTTTTTAGGATTCCCCCCACCCCCTTCTACACAAACATTGGGCAGAGAAAGAGGGCGACTGAGTAACAAGACTAACTCTTATACATTGCACTGGACATCACACGCTAATCAGGTCAGACAAGGTCAGGCACTTGACTTTAAGTGCGGGCATATGATACCAATTAGCTCTCCTCACACGGATAAAAGGCGGTGCATAGAGACACGCTCTGAGCAAGGTGGAACACGAGTAACAGCAGAGCTTCCGGGGCAAAGGCAAACCTACTGGAGCAGTTCCCTATAGGCAGTTGTTGCATCCAAAAGGCAGTGAAAGACATGTGGAGAAGGCCAAATCCCAAAGCAGAAGGCTGCATTGTGTTTCAAGGACGCCAGCAACCCTCCCGGGTGAACGGCAGAGTTGGGGAGGCCAGGCCTGTGGTAATAACCTTGACTCATGAATTAGAAAACCATAAAGACAAGAAAGAAATGCTCACAGCCGGTCAGTTGGCAAGTGACCAGAGAGGCTGGTGTGTCTTAAGGAAAGATTGAAGTTGCAACATTATATCGCCAAGTGAAGGCTGCACTCGTATGGATGAGACTTGGAGAAAGGCAGACCTGTGAATGAACTTTGAAATAAGGATAGCTGTGAAACCAGCGATACTGAGTAACAGAGTGGTCTTGTGAAAGGAAGTAGCCCACTCGAAAGTCTCTGTGAAAGGTGAATTGTTTGCGATAAAGTGAATGAACTGTAAAAGCAAAGTGATCAAAATTAACTTAGAGAGAAGGGGAGAGTAAAAAGCTCAACGTTGAACTTTGAGTCAAAGTGGTCCTTCAGAGGTCTGTAGAAAAAGCCACGCACATTCGAAAGTCTTCAACATCCGGAAACGGTATGAGCCCGACCCGAAGTGTAATAAGTTTGGGGAAGGGAGCCCCCTGAAAGCATTGTTAAACTTTTTTTGTGAAAGGTCTGAACCTGACAGAGGCGCAAATGTTTTGTTGAACGTTGTTTGGAAGACTGGAAAGAGGGACTTTAAAGTGAAACGTCAGGCATTTTGAACTGTTTTCGTGTTAAAAACCTGAGCCAGATTGTGTCATCCTGCCTACGGGGACCGCCTTACTCTGTGCTGTCTAACGTGGGGAGGAGAGCTGATTCAGCCACATTTATTCTTTATATTTGAACACTGATTTTCCTTTACATACATACATACATATCTCCTTTATACAGTTTTTGTACAAGATATAGGGCAGGCATTAGGTTTTGTTAGCATAGGCCATTTTGATTTGACAGACTCAACTGGGACTGTTTTATTTAATTTTTGATGGTCGAGACTACTCCCATCCTAGTTATAGGGCAAAGTAGGAGTTTTTCCAAACCCAGAAAGTTTAATAAAGGTTTTAAAAATTGTACCTTTTGAATCAGTGTCATACTTGTGAATCCATGCCTCCCCTACAATTCCCATAAAAACATCAACAATAAAAACATTATTACAGATCAATAAATATAAATATGTTCCAACAGCACGACAATCATAAAACCCTTCAAAAATACAAAAAGCAACATTTCAAACAGTTTTCAATAAAAATGTTCTAACAGCTAACGCATTCTTTAAAAATGACAATAGAGCCCAACCCACAAATACTGAATTCGCCCATAACAAACACAGGGTAGGTTCATAATGAAGAAATCCATGGCCCCGCAGGAATGGTTTTAGTGTATGATCCCCAATAGGTGAGAAGGCTGGGCAAAACAATACGCAATGGGCCAGGTCCATCACAGAAAATACATGATTAGTTCTCATCGCCGTTAGACCAGGCCGCCACCACTGCTCTCAAATTAATGCAATCAAAACGCGCTGTCATGATTGCAATGCGTTGAGAAGGGTTCTGTGTCCACCGGAAATACTTCTGGAGACCTAGACTCGTAATGATCGTACTATTGGCAGGTGTCAGGATCTCCAATGACTCCCTTTTTTCCAGGATATGCTCGAGTACCCTTACAGGGTTCAAAATTGAGGGGAGCTGGGAGCTATTTAGCTCCTGCTCCTAGCACAGTAGAGCCTGGTTAGCTTGAAACCAACAGCTGGCAGGAGGTACTTTGGGCTCCTATGGCCAACTGGTGCTTTCCAAACATGTAAATGTGACATTAACTTAGTATTTGAGATTGTTAATAAAGAAGAATTAGAACACATCTAGTATACCTTTAAACACAATGATTCGTACACAATGGACAAAAAGGTTAAAGGAGCATCTCTGAGAGCTCCTGGCTACAGGGTGATTTCTGACGCCGATGAGCTGGTTTTAAGCTCCTGCTCATCGAATCTCAATTTCGAACCCTGCCCTTACACTAAATACTACTGACTGCATTGTAGTGTCCCACCCATCTTTTGTTCGTCTCAGGATCTGCTGACCGAGAGGAGGTAATCACATCACATGATGCATCCCTTGACGTCTGTGTGCAAATTACATGCTCTGAGTTACTGCACCACAGTTGATGCTTGGCTGTGAAAAACTGCTGTCTGGAGCCAGGGCCAGGCCACAACATGAACTGTTTCCGTAAACCTTCACTACACTAGTGTTTTATGTGATGTGAATGTATAGATTATAAAAACTACTAGCAAATATACTCGGCATTGTACCTGGGTTACAAAGTTACCAAACTTTGCATATGGTTTTCCACTACTGCCTTAGCTGCCTCTTTCTGCTGAGCATCAGACGACTGCATCAGCCTGTTGTCTGGCTTGTCTCTGTTCTGGTATATCTTGCTCTGTCAGTGCTGCCTGTTTGGTGCCTAAAGTCTTTGATGGCTTTGTTAAACGTTCTCTGCTGCCCATTTACTCTGAGCCTCCAAAAGTAGATCGTCTCTTGGGTGGCATGATTGAATTACATTGTTCTTTGCTTTGGGAATGTGCATTTCTTGTGTGTTGATAAAACTAATTTCCCAGTTTTTAATTGTATTCATTTTCCAGAATTACTCACAAAATAGCTATGATCGTTCGCAAAGCAAAATGAGCATCAGTTCTAAATTCATCCACCAGTGGCGCTACTTCAGCAGCTTTCAAGCACGCCATTAGATTTCTTGTTAACAGTTAACCCTGTAAGACCCCTTTGTAGCCCTCAAGATAGTTCCCCCTACATTTCTATAGCAAACAAACAGACACGTTCAAAAATATATTTAAGATATGTCCTGTGCCATTTTAGAAGCTAGAAATGCACATAGTATTTTGCATAGAAACACCATGTTCTGAATAAATGCACCGAAAACATGAACATAAATTGTGCCTTGTGGATTTCCTCTTTTCCAAATGGAAGACATTAAAGCGATCATAGCATTACAGAGCAGAGTAACCAAACTTAAAGTTTGAACGAAATTGGTGATAGCTGATTTTCTAATAATGAGAATAATGCAGAAAAATATAACTAAAAGATAAGTGAGAACACAAATTGATAACACAAAGTATATATATAATAATATTACAATATGGAAGGTGAGTATGATAGGCTTGTAAATGGCATGCAAATGTTGACTGATTTGTAGCTTACCGGTAACCACTGCCCACTCTCCATAACGTTTGAGAAGGTCAATCCGCCCCACCAGGTGGGGAATGAAATGTAGCTTCAAAAGGCCACAGCAGCCACCAAGGAGATGTAGACTTTTCCGAACTGTGTACCAAGCCCCAATCAAGGCGAGGGTTTCCACATAACTGTGGCATGAGCGTGCAATCTCTCGGTAGAGCAGGTGGAAACTGTCAACAGCAGCCATGGCATTCAAAACTCTGTAAAGGCAACAACAAGTAATAAGTGCCTACAATAGACAGAAAGCAAAACATACAATGTTAAATAAGTCAATGTAAAAAAAAGAAACCACTTGGAAGAATGTGGCGAGTTAACTAAACTCCTAATCCTTTCGTGTGAGGGAAGCGAACCAAGAGGTACTTGGCTGGTCGGGTCGCTTCCCAATCTGCCTGCCACAGGGTGGATGAGGTGGGATCCTGCTGGCTCACTGTCCTCCATCCCTCACCCCGAGATGTGGTATTGACCCAAAGGGTGTTCCCTCCTGCAAAATAGAAGTCCACCCAAGTACATATGCCAGGGTGCTTTGAAAAACATGAGAAAACACAGGACAAGGAGAAGCCTGCACACACGGACCAAGAGCCATGGTTTTGCAAACACACAGTTTGAGTTACAAAACCACCCACATGAAAGTTTTCTACAGGCAAGTGCATGAATGCCCTCTCGCATATGTGACCCGCTGAAGCTCCCACCACGAGCTCAAAACAAGCTGAGAACCTTCATGGCGCAAAGCCTATTAGGGTTGAGAATCTCGACCAAACCCCCAGAGAAGGAGGATAAACGGGAGGAGAAAACAACAGAGTGGGAGACACTCCCAGGGGAGGCAGATATGTCCTTGCACACTCCCTTGATACAGGTTTTGGCAGACCAGATCAAGTGGACTTAGAGACTGTGGAAGAAGGTGAAGACTCCCTGAGACAAGCTGAAGGGTGCAATCTATCCATGCCCTGCATACCGGTAGGAGGAAGGAATCCGGGGGGTGTGCTATTTATTTCCTTACCTTAAGGAACTGGCCATGCCCTAGCAACTACAAAGGCTCAAGGTAAACACCTGTGGCAGTTGGGTTGGAGAAAATAGCTGACTGAAAAGGTCTCTGAGAAATACACATCACCAGTTGTTATGAAACCAAGAACACACTGCCAGCTGAGGTCCAGGAGGTATCTAGAGAATACAAGATCTTGGAGGGATCTGTTGTGAAACAGAGGTCCAGAAGGGACCATTTGCCAAGGTACAGGAGGGAAACTTTATGAAAGCCAGATCCAGGATGGACCCACTGTAAAATTATTGTAAAGCTGAGATCCAGGAAGAAGCATTCTTGAAGCCAAGTTCCAGGAAGGGTCTGTTGTGAGCCCCCAGGTCCAGCCTAACCCAAAAATAATCCACAGGGATAGTGGAAGCCTTTAAGAGACAGTCATCAGGTGAAGGAAAGCAGCAAGAAAGGTAGAACCGTGAGAGGCAACACTCCCAGCGAAGTGTGGAGGAACCATGAAAGGCTGTAAGTAATGAAGAAAGTCAGACTAAGTAATGGCTAAAGGCCTTTCCAGGACCCATACTTCAGGCTTGTGTTATTTTATAGAGTAGGGAATGATTTACAGGAATAGTTTTTAGACTTATGCTTTATCCCATGTGTTGGAATGTTTGTGTTATTGAGATCGGGATAGCCAGGTGGGTGGGGCTAAACTTGATAAAGAAGAGAATGGACTTTTTGTTTGCCAATACATTTGAAGGTAAGCAGAAAAGATTGTGTTGGGGGTGGAGACAAGAGGTTTGACTCCCAAATTAATGAGATGCTCCTTTCAAAGCATCCTTAGGGTGCCTTGTAGAGAGCAAGACAGTAGTTGCCATAACATAGATTACCAGGTTTTGTTCCATTTGCAAATACATTAGTTTTCTTTTAAATATTCTGTATAATTTGCATCAAAACCTCCTAAAATATTTCTGCAACATAAGTTGAAGCCTTGCAATGGCATTTCAGCACACAGATCTTAAATCCACACCAATTAAAACTTTGATAATACTGGGCCTAATGCATTACAGATCTGTATGTGATCTTGTAGGCATAAACGCACTCTGCCACCTGGGTACCTGTATTCCCCTAAACAAAGATCAATGTACCACGACTGTCACTGTGCTAGTATAGCAACTTGTCCAAGAGGTCCGCTTTTTAGCTTTGAAGCCTGTACTCTGTACATATATCTGCCCTTTGAAAGGCCTACATGTTGAATAAGTTATTTTCTTACAATTAACATTCAGGTATTACATGAGGTGCAGCTTGCAAGAATGTGGTGCTCTTCCTGTTGTGCTGCAACCCCAATGGGACCCCAAGGCTGCTTAGAAACTAGCATTTAATTTGTTTGCCAGTTAAATCTATCCTCTTCCACCACCTCTGTTCTGCTTATCTTGCAGCTGGCTATTCGCATTGCAGGGAACACGCTGGTAGGTGCCATAAAATACAATGGGCCTCATTACAACTATGCCGGTCTGGAAACAGCAGTGCCGGTAAGCTTACCGGCACCGTTGTTTGCGGACCAGCATATTATAACTCTGCAGGCGGGTGCCGTCCCATCCGGCAGGTCAGACCTGGACGATTGATAGGATTCCGAATGAACACAAAAGTGTTATCCTTACACCAAACTAGCTGAGGATGAGCTTCAAGCAAGTAGTAAAAGATCAAGGCCCGTAAATTGTGATTCTCGTCACTCGATAGAATCATTCATTCATTCAAAGAGAAGTTCAGGCAGTAGACGAATCTGCTTGATTATCTCATGTATCAGCCAATTTATTGCAGGTCGATTCCTGGGATCCCTCAGAAATACACGAGTACTGGTCTGTCATTCAACAAGATAAGGATGCTCTTGAAGCAGAAAATAAAGGATCATCCCAAGCAGTTTGTGGGCATCTTCATCTGATAGGACCATCTGTACTTTCCATACAGAAATCAGGTAGCTGGAGGATCTGCTCAATAATGGTTGCAAGCAGTCTCCTCACAATAGGACAATTTTTAGGATCTTGCAGAAACACATTAATGTCACTAGTTCTCCCAACCAGCATAGGATATGCACTAAGAATGTAGAGGACAACAGCAAAAATGATGATGTGTATTGCCATTAGACACAACAATAGGTGCCTCCAAAGAGAAATTCGGTGAGAAATGAGTCAGGAAACTGCTCCCTCTTCTAGTCGTCGAAAAGGAATTAAAGATTTAACATTTTTCTTTTTTCTTTCAGGATCTCAATGCCACACGGTCCAAGGTTAGCAAACTCCTCTGGCTCAAGAACAATAGCTTTTTCACTCCTTGCTTAGCAGCTACAAAGAGGGTCTCAGAAGAACCACAGTCCAATGTGCACACTTTCCCTATATCTACTTGACAGTTTCTGCGTCCTTCCTTGTAATCAATCTACTCTGCACGTGCTGAACTTCTGCTCCGTGGCTTGCTTCCAAATGGGGTGGGGGTGCAGTTGTCTCTCCAGCGTAGATTTTGACGTCCCCCAGGTGCATCTACGTGGGTCTCCCTAGTACCCTTACTGCTGATGGGGTAACGTCCTCCACTACAAAAGGGCCATTAAATCTGGGCTCGTGCCACTTTCACGTGAAATTCCTAATTAGAACTTTGTCACCTAGAAATAGTCTGGGTACATGTAGTTTTTCAGGTGTGGTTGCTGTATGGTCTTTATCTGTGTTCTGAGACCGACACCCCATCCGCTGGACTTATTCTGAAACTACAGAGATACTTGTGGTCATGCATGTTAAGTAAGCACATAGCTAATTTCCTAACAATTCTGCTGTTGTCTGGGCATCACTTCTAGTCCTTGAAGGAGGAGTGAGAGGCGTTCTTCACCTCCCCGTAACTAGTTCATGGGGTAAGAGGTCATGGTCAGAGCCTGGTTGGTTCCTCAATGCATATAATGCAAGTGGCAGGCAATGCAGCCACCCCTTTTTCCATGTTAACTTTAGTTTAGCTATCCTCTGTTTGAGCAGTCCGTTGAGTCTCTCACATGGTCCGTTTGCTTGCGGGTGATAAGCAGAAGAAAACATATGAGCCAATATCTGATCTCAACACCTCACATATTCTCCATCTAGGAAATACTTTTCGGAGTAAAAACTTCACAGCGCAAGTGTCATCAGGGTGTGTGCATGGACTGGCCTCGATCCACCTAGAGAAGGGGTGCACCACCACTACCATATACCTATATCCATTACAGACCTGCAGCATATCAACATAGTCGATATGTAAATGCTGAAAAGGACCATTTGGTCAAGGAATAACTCCTCTGACTGTTCGCAGCATGTGCCCAGCAGTAAACATTTGATATACAATGCAATTTACTACATAACAAGTAACATGCTCCAACAGGTTCGGCACAAACAAGTCCTCTGCAATGGTTGCTGCAAGGCTTTGCCTAGTGAAATGCACAGGGTAGCGTAGCTGTTCCAACGCCACCCTTAATATGGCTACACGCATCACCGGTTTACCAGTGCTTTGCCGTCGCCACAGTGGCTTGGAGGGGGATAAAGAACACCCCTTCCATGTCCACAGGTCTTTCTCATCCTGTGGGACTCCATCCTAAACTTCCATCAATTTTGTTTTCAACAAATGGTTAAAGCATTCATTCACAATCATTATCACCACCATTCTTTCTCTCACATCAGGCGTATCAAAGCTCATTATATCAGGTGTGACAGAATTGCCCTGATAGGGCATGATTTCTGCCCCCCTCCCTCCACACAGAATAGGGCTGTGTGAAGTGGGCAGGGAATCAAACGTCATATTCTATGGCAAGGGATGCCCCTATGAGTTTAGTCTAGCGCTAGGACTTTTTCCTTGAGTGTTCGCTCCCCTTGACATACTTGACATAATACAGCCAGGAAAAATGTTTGTGTACTTCGTTTGGACTCAGAGAGACCTCATTATGAAGCATTACTCAGAAATGTGAAACTGACACTTGAAGGTAGCAAGTCAATATATTTAATATTATTTCTGTTCTCTACCAGCTCTAAGAACAGCTCCTGTATTCTGTGTAAACATGTGCTTTCTGCTCAACAAACATTTTTTAGCCACTTACTGTGGAGATGCTAAACCATGTGCGTTATTCATTCAAGATCTGATCTGTGGCTAACTGTTTTAGCTTGTTCGTAACAGGTGAACAAGCAAATCTTTTTGCTTCTTCGTCTATTGCTTGGTATCTGCACGAGATAAAATCTGCTCTCTTATTTTTCACTGCGCACTTCACTACTGCTATGGCTTCTTGGAGTTGTAGTGCTTTAATAAGTCTGTCCAATAAGGTGGCGTGCTGCACTGGAGTGCCATCCGCTCTGAGGAAGCCCCTCCTTTTCCAACATGCTAGCCCTGCATGTACTGTTGACGTCATGTAGGCGGAGTCACTGTATACTGTTACTTCCTGGTCTGCTTGTTTTTTGAGTGTGACAATCGGCGCCACTAAATCTGCAGCCTGGCTGAAAAGTGAGACGGCAGTCGTACACTTGTCATTACTTCAAATTCCCCATTAACCTTGTGTTTTTCCACAGTGGCACCTGAATATCTTTGTCCATCAGTTTGATCGATCTTCGAGGAAACAATGAAGAGAATCTCCCATGCTGCTACAGCGTTTTCCTTCACCCTCAGGATCTCATAAAATTCTTCATAATTTTTTTATTTTATTTTTTCTATTTTTATTTATTGCTTTGGTTTATTTACAAACCTTTACAATATCACAAAATACAATATACAATATCACAAGATTTATCAAACATTGATTGTACAGAAAAAAAGTTTTAAAAAGAATGCATAAAAGTACCAAACTTTGAATACAAGTTAATCCTTTTTGTATCAAAGTTTTCATATCATATTAAACTTACATTATGTTTTCAGAATAAAAGAAAAACACAGATGAGAACATTTTCCTCAGATCCAGATCTGCGTGAATCAAGACAAGTCAATCTTTTACCCAGGTTAACTCTAGTCACAAACATTTCTCAAAAATGTTGTCACATATATTTTTAAACTTATGCAATTATCATGCAGCATTCTGTACCATATGAAGTCTCTTTGCACTTCATGTATAGAAACTACACATTTTGAGAAGCACTTTATCCTCTGAGTCTTTAAACAGGGGCAAACCAATAAAATGTGCTGGAGAGTTTCAACAACATCAACAGTCTTGCAGTACCTGCACCATGGACCACCTTCAATTGTACGATTTCTAGTGCATTGTACTTGTTTAGTAGACAAGACATTAAAGCGAAAGCGCATGAAGTCACTACGCAACCTCTTGCTCGGGTATTTAATTAGATAACCTTCCATATCAGCTTGCCATTTCCAGGTAGAACAGGCAGAAATGTACAATTTTGAATCTAGAATTGTGGTTTTCGTTGTTTGCCAATCGAAGCCCATTATAATGAACTTCACTTTGCTCGGCTTGTTGCATAGTGAGATCATAGATAAACCTAGCTCTTTCAGACAGGTCTCACTTTCAACTTTTAATGCATTCATGAAAGGATTCAATGATTCACAATAAGCCCATTTATACAATGTTTCGTCCTTACTAGTTTTACATTTTTTCCAGAGGCATAGTCTCTTCCAGACCGCATAAGAAGAAAGTGAGTGCAGACCCAGTTTGTATCTTATTAAAGCTAGAGGTATGCATTTAGGCAGAAACCATAACACAGCTCTCCAGATTTTTTCTTCAATAGTGGTCAGATATGTATCTAGTTCATTAGTAAATAGTTCAATTCCATAAATTAAACATGGTATTACCTTTTTAATGTAAAATTCCCTCAGCGGAACCATCGTAAATTTTCCAAATTTGTTGTCAATAGCCCTCAGCTATCTAATGGCTATGTCTGATTTCAGGCTCAACTGACTTTTTATCAGGCCGGAGGAATCCTGACCAGAAAAATAAAAACCCAAGTACTTAAATGAGGGTTGTGCCTTAATGCTCTTTCCTTCACAAGACCATGTGAGAGCATTCTCCTTTTTGTTATTTTTGCCAAACCGAACAATATCTGTTTTTTGCAGGGTTTATTTTCCGCTTGAGATCATCTATAAATATTTCAAATGCTCGAAGTAGCCTTTGCAGACCAATTTTGGTTTTGTCCAGAAGAAGAAAGTCGTCAGCATAAGCCATCCAGTCAATGCACACGTTATTCAATTTGGGACATACCAAACTTTTACCACCAAGTGCATTTTGGGCACCCCTTACATACAAATTAAAGACCGTAGGGGCCAGCATACAACCCTGTCTTAAGCCGTTCGGAATACTAATAACCTTGGAGTGTAAGCCCTCTGACGTGAAGCGAACCTTCAGACTAGTGTCAGTATACAAAGCAATGATACTTTGGAGTAAATGGACAGGAATCTCAAGTTCTTGTAGCTTTAGCCAGAGGAGTTGCCCATCAACGAGATCAAAGGCTGAACTGAGGTCCATAGAGGCCACAAACAGGGGTCTCATCCCCTTCTTCATGGAATTAGCTATTAAAGTTTTCAACACTAGACCTCCACAGTCTGTTCCAATATGTTTTTTGAAACCTATTTGTTTTAGATGAAGAATGGATCCATTCTTGCAGTTCTTTTAAGACCAAAGAGCCGAATATTTTTGACTCTGGGTCGGCAATCGCTATCGGCCTATAGCTGGTAGGACACATACGTGCACCCTTCTTGAAAACCGGAATAACTATTGAAACCTTCCATGAAAGTGATATAACCTTGGTCTCTAAGATGTTGATATACAGCTTGGACAGAATTTTTCCCCAAATTTCCGGGTCCGTTTTTAATAGTTTATTAGACAAATTGTTCGGTCCCGTTGCTCCTGAGTTTTTAGATTTCTTGATCATTTCTGTAACGTCATAAGTTGAGAAATTCAAAGACCAAGACTGGCTATCAGCAGTTATCAATTTACGTTTCACCTTATTAACAGTATATAACTTTGAAAAGTGTCCCTGCCATACATCCTCATTAATCACATTCACCGCGATATCCTGTTGAGGTTTTTCAATTTCATTTATCAGATGCCAAAAATGTGTACAGCCATGCCCACGCAGAGCTTTCAGCATAAGCTCACCATCGTGCTGCATTCGCAACGCTCTGTATTGGATATGTTAATTTTTATAGGTTTGCTTGATTTTGATTTTCCTCGTATTATATTCAGTTGGTAGTAAAACTTCTTTTTAATTTTCTGAGTTCTCTTCTGTATAAAGTTTTACGTGCATGGACAACTATATCCATGGGGTGTCTATTTTTTATCTTAACTTTAGTCCCCATCACGGACCGAGGGGCCAGATTATCAATGGTATCTTTAATGTAGTTAGAAAAGTTTAAGGAAGAATAACAGTCAACACGGTGTAACTCAGTCATGGAAAAATAATCATTTATCATTGTCGACGTAAACTTCACATTTTTTTTGTGACACCATTTTATTCTGTTTCCCTGCTGATTTATCATCACCCCATGAGTATACTTTTCATTAGTTGGAGTAAGGAAATTAAAGGCCATTTTACAGGTGAGAAAACAATGATCACTCATGCTCGAGTCGATAACCTCAAAGTCATACACACTCCTAAAAATACCAGGAGAGACAAAAATATAATCTAGAGTAGATTCCAGGCCTCTGGCTTTCCAAGTATGGTGGCTCCCTCTGAGAAGATCTAACCCCAAGGATTCCGCAAAATGCATCCACAGTCTTCCACGTAAAATACCAGAGCCACCTACCCGCAAACGCTGCTCTGCATTTGCCATCATTTCATCGCCCACTAACTGTTCACACAGACAGTTAGCATTCATATCACCAGCCAAAACAATTTGACCTCCCTGGTTTGTCTCACGCCAGGATTCAATTATTACTCCCAGTTTGGTAAGTTCCTTTCCGATTTGTAAATCAGTCAGTTCACTGGGATTCCAATAAATGTTAATAAAAATAACAGAAAGAGACTCTTTGTTTATTTCTAATTTAAATGCAGCAACAAGAAAATGATGTTCTAGACACCATTCCCCCGTTTTGGAGAGCGAATTTGTTTGTTTGATGGCTATCAGTAAACCGCCTTTAGGACGACCCTTGTTGGAGCCCCGAGCACAAGTGTTAACCACAGTAAAACCTTCCCAACACAGCTGCCCCCTTGACCAAGTTTACTGAAGAAAAACAAAATCGTATTGCGACAGAAAACTCAGATATTTTTCATTATTCAAAAGGTTCACACAACCCCGTGAGTTCCAACTCACCAGTTTAAAGATCGAACAGGAGCTAGAGGGGTTTACCAAGTTGTCTGAGTGAATCAATAGATTCCCTCAGAGTCAAGGCCAACCACCTCCATTCCTGCTTATTCAGATTCGATTCCTCATCAGAAGACTTAGTAGTTTGACTAGATTGTACTTGCCCTGCCTCATGCGTCCTGGGTTTCTGTTGTACAGCCTGTTGAGACTTGTATTCATAGATGTCAAAACCCAGTTTTTGAAATAATTCAGATTCCTTCAACAACACAGTACTTATCAAAGCAGAAGGAATTACAAGTCTTACATAATCATATCTAAACCTATGAATAAAATCAACCAAAGTGATATCTGCTGAAGTGATCAAGCTAAATTCAGGTGTAGTTGCTAATAAAGATAAGATGTATGATCTATTTAATGAGATGTGAGCTTGATCTTGAAATAATACTGTCAATATCAGGCCCGGGATCTCAGGAAAAACAGGTTGTTTTAAATCAGTGCCCATGTTATCAAAGGAGGAGCCCCCATTTTCAAATTCGTGTTCACAGAGTTTAACTACATTGTCAGCTCTTCCCGTCCCCTGATCAACTCTTACCGGCCCACTCTGTACATACCCCTGGGTTGAAACAGACGCCTCAACTATGGGCAGGTTCGGTTGATTGGTTCCCAAGGTGCAATTACTCGTAGGAGCATAATTCTCACCCAACACCTTCAAGTTAATACGCCTTAGTTCATGCTCTTTTTCCTCTTCAGAGGTACCCAAAGACCCAACATTAGTCTCGCGGGTGACATTGACATTCACATCGTAATTAGCATTTGTATTACAGTCTGTTCTCCCAACACCGTTGTTTCCACTCCAGTCCACACTGCCCAAACCAGTATTTACTGTGATTTCAGATTTATTCGGACCAGAGGGAACCTTAGATTGCCTTTCATAGTTCGATTCTCGAGTGTGACCAGTAGAGTTCATTATTATGGGGTGCTACAGTTGTGCAACCTTGGGAATACTAATATTAGTACAGCCTTCTTGGTGATTGGTTCCCCAGACACCCTTAAGGTTTGCGTTACCTTTACTAAATTCAAGTGAATGAGGACCCTTAGGACCCTTGAAGATTTGATACATAACATCAGATTTCCTTTTATTTCTTCACTCAAGGTATTTTCCCCTTCTATAAAGGTAGCCCTTTGAACACATTCCACATCAGATGTTTGTCCCGTCACATTGGCGGTTGACAGAGCGTTAGCTCCTGAATTAGGATGAGTCAAAGTAGTATTCAAAAACAGTGCACCCTCTTCGGTGACTAACTGTTGTGGATCCACTTTTCTCATAAATCTTTTTGCGACATTTTGTTTCTAGCCGCGTTATTTTTTTCTTGTTTTGCTTAGCCAATTTCTTACTTTGTCGTTTGGAAATTTTTACCTCGTAGACATCGTTGTTAAAAGTCTGCGAGGAACCGTTTTTTTCCTTGCCAATGTCAGTGGCCTCAGCTTGTTTCTCATTAGTTAGACTTTCTGAGAGCATACCCTCCCCAACTGTTTGTGTAGATGGAATAATAATTCTCTCTTCCGACCAAAACAGGTTTATCCAGGACAGTTTTTGTGTTGTCCCTTAATAGCCTTAGAACCTGGGCCATAATACTGGGGGTTTCTCTATTCAATACCTCAGCAAAAGACTAAGTTATATAATGGGGCATTTTTAAAAGTTCTGTAGTTAAATTGGTCAACACCTCTGTCTGTTTTCTCATTTCCGATAAGAGTAGTCTGTTGAATATGCTTAGAGTTGCAATAAGGTCAGAACCTACTCCCCTGTCAGAGACCTGATTGTTAGATATCGCATCTGGGGCTGACACCTGCCCTAACTCCATTGATGGACTGAATGGTGAGTCAGCAAAGTTATCGTAGCAGAAACTGCTTTCTTTCAGTCATTAGGATCCTTCGTAACGACCTCTCCCACAATGATGATATCCCTCCCCGCAATAAGCTCAGGTAGTTCCTCATCTACAAAGAGTGGTTGCGAGGGATCGATAGCATCCTCTATTGTTTTACAATTTGGGGAACAATCCTGCGCACATTGCAGCAAAGCTTCTTCCTCATCAATAATAACCGGGAGAGGAAGAGCAGCAGCCCGCGCCAAACTCGCACGTCGTGTGCTGACAGCATTGAAAAAATCAGCTCCGATGTCTTTCATTGGTAAACCAGTTTTCTTTCTCCCCATCTTCAAGTACACTTTCTGACCCGCTTAAGCAATGTGACCCTTAGTGAACAGCAATAGGGGATCAGTTATGACTGTCAAGGTAACACACAGGTATAACAAAACTATCAGGGTTACAGCTAGTTCTTACCCGCTAAAAGGTCAACAATGTATCGTGTTCCACTACCGTATTTCAACATGTGTACTTGTCAGACTTCGCCGGTGTGTCTGGATCCCGCTCCGAACCACCATTGCCGTTCACTTGCTTCCCCTTACCTAGTTTCTATTCCTAGACGCTCTCCGCGTACTCCTCTTCCTTTATTTCTTAGTTTCATTTCTTTTTTCATCCTCCTTCTATTATCGTCCGGGAGCCTTGCTCTAACGCTCCTGTTTAGTTTCCGGTTCCGCTTGGTAAGCGTCTCCGGTAACTACTATTTTCTTCCTCTTGGTCTCATCTCACGGTAGGTGTTTCCGTTGTTCCCTGTTGGATTTGGGGCGTTTCCTTTCTCCTCTAACATCCATTGCTTACCTTTCTTCCGTGACACTATTTCCGGGTTTTTCACCCTATCTTCAGTTTCTGTCTTTCTCTCCCTTGTCTCAAGATCTACCCCGTTCCTGTCATTACACCCACGCTTAGTTTTGCTCTTTGGGCCATTCCCTGTATCCTGTTGATCTTTTGGACCTCTGCTTGCATTTATCCTGTTTTCCGGAATTGCCTCAAGACTAAAGGACAAGGCTTGTGAAGTCAGCCATTTATTCATCTTTACAATTCACCCAGGGTTTTTTGGTGCCCAAGAGGCTTTTTCCCTGGTACTTTGGGGGTCTAGCTCCTCGGGGTTCACCTTTGATAGGTTACACTTCCTGTCAAGGTGGCCTCTGAGGGAGCTAGGCCCTATTTACACGACAAGAAGAGGAAGTCAAGGAAGGGACAGTCCTCAGAAGACCGGCAGTTGTGCAGGAAGACCTCCGCCAGTTCCAAGGACAACTCTTCTGAAAGTATTGGTGAGGAGGAGGTTGGGGAGGTCGGTCCTTTGTCTGACAGAATACAACGCCCACCGATAACCATGGCATCCTTGGAACAATATCAGGAATTGTTTGCAGCCATGCAAAATCTCACGATAGAATTACAAACCCTCAAGACGGAAAACACCACACTGCGTCAACAAGTGGCCTTACAGAGAGAGGATCGTGGAGATCTACCGCCTATGGCCTTGTCGTATGGCAAGTATGATGGTCACCCAGGGGGACTAAAGGACTTTTTAGATGCCTGCCAGGTCTACTTTACATTTAGACCACACTCCTACGAGTCAGCCAGATCCCGAGTGGGGTTCATCATCGCCAATTTGATTGGAAACGCATTGGCGTGGGCAACCCCTCTGGTGACAAACAATGATCCTTCTTTGAGCGACTACGACCTCCTCGTGGCCCAATTCAAAGAAAGGTTTGATCGTCCTGAAATATTGTTTACATCTCTTGAAGCCATCCTTGATGTTAGACAAGGAACAACGGATGTGCAGACCTATATCTCCAGATTCTTGAGACTGGCATCCAAGGCAGACTGGCCTGATTCAGCCAACCACACCATATTCAGGAGAGGTCTACACGAGGATATCAAGGACGAATTGGCTTGCATCGCTCGACCAGCTACCTTTCAGGATTTGATGACTATTGCTCTACAAATAGAGTTTCGTCTGCAGGAACGTCGTCAGGAAAGAAGAAGACCACGTTTATCTTTTCAACCGAGTACCCCCTCTCCGCCTCCCAGGGAATCTCAAGCGGCAGAAGAACCCATGCAGATTGGAACCACCCGTGGCCCTTTGACACCTGAAGAGCGCAAGAGGCGCCGAGATGCAGGACTATGCATGTATTGTGGTTCCTCCAGACACCTACTCAGGAACTGTCCTGAAGTTCCGCCTCGCCGGAAGGAAAACGCCAGCCCCAGAACTTACGCAAGGGAAGTTTCGGGGGATCTCTCTGCTATCCTTGCTTCAACACAACCCCAGTAGAGGAAGACAACCGTCTAATGGTTTTCAAGGTCTTGCTGTGGCTGGATGCCTCCACTCCATTGGAAGTTTTGGCCATGTTAGATTGTGGTGCCGCTGGCAATTTCATTGATGTGGAGTGGGCCAGAGCTGACCACATTCCTGAACGGCTCAAATCAAGAACCATACCTGTAGAATGAGTAGACGGAACTCCTCTTTCTTCCGGGCCAATTATCAAGGAAACCACTCCAATACGAATGCAGTTGGGACAACACCAAGAGGAAGTGGTGTTTGACATTATCCGAGCAGCTCATTTTCCCTTGATAATTGGAATACCCTGGTTAAGGAGACACAATCCTTCCATTGATTGGGCCTTGAACAAGGTAAGCTTTGACTCATCATACTGCGAACGTCACTGCATGACAGTTCCTCTTATTGGATCATTGAAAGAGGAAGAGACTATCAAAACCTTGGCTTCTGTTCCGTTACAATACCAAGGTTATGCCGAAGTCTTCCAAGACGTAGTACCAAGGCAGTTACCCCCACACCGAGCAGAAGATTGTTCAATCGAATTGATCCCTGATGCACAAGTTCCGTTCGGTCGGATGTATCCGTTATCTTTACCCGAAAAGAACGCCTTGAGAGAATACCTGGACACACACCTTCAGAATGGGCTTATTCAAGACTCCAAGTCCCCTTGTGGAGCATCATTGTTCTTTATTCCTAAAAAAAGACACTTTGGAATTAAGACCCTGCATAGATTATCGAGGTCTCAATCAGGTGACTATCCGAGACAGATATCCGATGCCCTTGATTAGAGACATCCTGGAAGCAGTCCAGGGTTCACATTACTTCACCAAACTAGATCTGCGAGGAGCGTACCATCTCTTGAGGATCCGCCAAGGAGACGAATGAAAGACGGCACTTAGGACACCCCTTGGGCTATTTGAATACAAGGTAATGCCGTTTGGATTAGTCAATGCTCCTGCCATTTTTCAAAGATTCATGGACAAGTTATTTTCAGATCTCCTCTATTTGTCGGTAGTAGTCTACCTGGACGATATTTTGATTTTCTCCCGCAACTTAGAAGAACATAGGAATCAAGTCAAGGAAGTACTACATCGACTGCACACCAACCAACTTCTGGTTAAACCAGAGAAGTGTATCTTCGAAGCCAAGACCGTTTCCTATTTAGGCTTTATCCTTTCGAAGGAAGGTATACAGATGGACAATCGCAAGACTCAAGCAATACTGGAATGGAAGGAACAAAGATGTGTTAAGGATATCCAAAGATTCTTGGGCTTGGCAAATTTCTACAGACGATTTATACCCAAATTCTCTGATCTAATCCAAACAATCACCAAACTCCTTAAAAAAGGGGTCAAGTTCGAATCTGCCCAAGAACAAAGACAAGCCTTCAACACTCTTAAGGAACGGTTTACCACTGCTCCCGTTTTGGTTCAACCAGATCAAGACAAACCGTTTATATTGGAGACAGACGCCTCGATAGGAGCAGTAGGGGCGGTCTTGTTACAGAAAACAGAAGATGGTATTGAACATCCAGTGGCCTACTACTCTAAAACCCTCACGAGCAGTGAAAGAAATTATTCAGTTCTAGAGAAGGAGTTATTAGCCATCAAGTTAGCATGCCTAGAGTGGCGCCATCTTTTGCAAGGAGCCAAGCATAGTTTCCTCATTCGTACTGATCACCGAAACCTGAAGGTCCTTCAGCAGATGGAGTGTTCCAATGCCCGTCACGCTAGATGGGCATATTTTTTCCTTCAGTTTGATTTCAGGATTACCTACATTCCAGGAACGGAAAACCAGGTAGCTGATGCTTTGTCACGCAGTCAAGGGGAGGAGATTGGTACCTACCAAGGGCATGACCTTCTACTACCTGGCCTAAGAACGGTCGCCTTAGTGGGGACGTTCGGACAGCAACTGTTGCAACAGTATCACCAGGAAAAGGAGTTCCCTCGGTCTGTAAGACAAGGCAGTGAAGGACTCTTCTATCACGAAGAAGCCTTGTACATTCCTTCCAAGTCCTTACAAGAACAAGTACTCAGATGGTGCCACGATACACCGTTGGCTGGTCATCCAGGCGTAAAGAAGACTCAAGAGTTGATCAAGAGACGTTTTTGGTGGCCTTCAATCCTTCATGATGTTAACAGCTATGTGTCATCTTGTCCAGTGCGTGCATGTAATAAGCAGGTCACTGGAAAACCAATTGGACTCCAACAACCACCACTACCAGGGCGACCATGGGAGCATATCTCCACTGACTTCATAGTTGAATTACCCATATCTAGGGGTATGAATACGATAATGGTCACGGTAGACTCATTCAGTAAGATGGCTCATTTCTCACCCATTTCACATCTTCCTTCGGCCCCAGAGGCAGCGGCCGTGTTCTTACGGGACATTGTTCGGCTACATGGTCTCCCAAGAACCATAATTTCAGACAGAGGTTCACAATATACCTCAAGATTCTGCTCCACCTTATGCCGACAATTGGGGGTACACAGAGCCCTATCTTCAGGCTATCATCCCCAAAGTAATGGCCAGACAGAAAGACTTAATGCCACACTTGAGCAATATCTCAGATGTTTCTGTAGCAACGAACAAGAAGAATGGGCCTCATTCCTTCCTCAAGCCGAATTTGCCTACAATAGCTCATACCATACCTCCATTCAAATGAGCCCCTTCTTTTGTACCTATGGCTATGATCCTCAACCCCTACCTTGGACAGGGGTACCTTGCACTAGCACCCCGGCGATTGACAGTCTACTAATTGAACTTGCAGAAGTCCAGAAGACGGCAAAGAAGGCACTGGAGGATAGCAGACAATCACATAAGAAGTGGGCTGATTTAAGGAGACGAACCAACCCAGACTGGAAGCCAGGTCAGCTGGTATGGTTGGCTACCAAGTATCTACCAAGATGGGTCCATACTGGCAAGTTTGCTCCTCGCTACCTGGGACCCTATTCCATCCTCTCTCAGGTTAATCCAGTAGCTTACAAACTCCAGTTGCCCAAGAGTTTACAACGGATACATCCTGTGTTCCATGCCTCTTTATTGAAGGTACACACACTAGACCCGTATCAAAGAAAGCCGTTGAGCCTCAAGCCTCCCAAGACACAGACCCCAGAAGAATACGAGGTGGCCTATTTAGTGGACTCTCGGTATCGCAAGGGGAGAGTGCAATACTTGGTTCATTGGAAGGGCTTTTCTACAGAAGAAAGAACATGGGAACCGAAGAGCCACATCCATGCCCCACGGCTGCTGAGAAAGTTCCATCTTCTCCACGCAGGGAAACCTGGAAGGCCCCCTAGGGGGAAGGGTTATACTGTCAGACTTCGCCCGTGGAGCTTGTGGAGGACCTGGAGGTTATGGCCCCCGGTCTAGTCCTCACCCAAGATGGCGGCCGCAACTATAAGACGAGACCACGCCCCCTCTTCGGCGTGTTGTATCTGTCCATGTCTTTGTACGCCGTCAATGCTGTGTTCTGTTGCCGGTGTGTCTGGATCCCGCTCCGAACCACCCTTGCCGTTCACTTGCTTCCCCTTACCTAGTTTCTATTCCTAGACGCTCTCCGCGTACTCCTCTTCCTTCATTTCTTAGTTTCATTTCTTTTTTCATCCTCCTTCTATTATCATCCGGGAGCCTTGCTCTAACGCTCCTGTTTAGTTTCCGGTTCCGCTTGGTAAGCGTCTCCGGTAACTACTATTTTCTTCCTCTTGGTCTCATCTCACGGTAGGTGTTTCCGTTGTTCCCTGTTGGATTTGGGGTGTTTCCTTTCTCCTCTAACATCCATTGCTTACCTTTCTTCCGTGACACTATTTCCGGGTTTTTCACCCTATCTTCAGTTTCTGTCTTTCTCTCCCTTGTCTCAAGATCTACCCCGTTCCTGTCATTACACCCATGCTTAGTTTTGCTCTTTGGGCCATTCCCTGTATCCTGTTGATCTTTTGGACCTCTGCTTGCATTTATCCTGTTTTCCGGAATTGCCTCAAGACTAAAGGACAAGGCTTGTGAAGTCAGCTATTTATTCATCTTTACAATTCACCCAGGGTTTTTTGGTGCCCGAGAGGCTTTTTCCCCTGGTACTTTGGGAGTCTAGCTCCTCGGGGTTCATCTTTGATAGGTTACACTTCCTGTCAAGGTGGCCTCTGAGGGAGCTAGGCCCTATTTACACGACAAGAAGAGGAAGTCAAGGAAGGGACAGTCCTCAGAAGACCGGCAGTTGTGCAGGAAGACCTCTGCCAGTTCCAAGGACAACTCTTCTGAAAGTATTGGTGAGGAGGAGGTTGGGGAGGTCGGTCCTTTGTCTGACAGTACTCCACAAGATGTGAGAAGTAGCAGATAATAGCACGAGAACGCACCTCGCACTGCTCACAGTGAACAGTAAACAGTGCTTTCTGGTGCTTCACGGTGCGCGCGCAGGTGCGCTGCACCAAGGGTATTAGTAGAAAGAGAAGAGCACTTACAGCAAGTAGAGGGCGGAGCCAATGACGCTCGCTGCACAAGAAATAGAAGAAAGGAGGTGAAATACTTAATTTACCTAGTACTTGTTAAAGAAGTACAATCATCAGAGTCCGTACAATAGAGTCTGTATGCCCATAAATTGAACATTTTAAACAAGTCCAGAGGAGTTTAGGTATAAACTAAACTCGATCTATTCACCTCCAGGCAACGTGGTGTCACAGCCAAAGACGTCCTCCTGGCGACACGGTAGCAGCAGCATACAAACGAACCACACTCCTTACGTTCGATCCTTCCAGTAAACAGTGCTTTCTGTTGCTTCACGGTGCGCGCGCAGGTGCGCTGCACCAAGGGTATTAGTAGAAAGAGAAGAGCGCTTAGAGCAAGTAGAGGGCGGAGCCAATGACGCTCGCTCCAGGCAAAGTGGTGTCACAGTCAAAGACGTCCTCCTGGCGATATGGTAGCAGCAGCATACAAACGAACCACACTCCTTACGTTCGATCCTTCCAGTAAACAGTGCTTTCTGGTGCTTCACGGTGCGCGCCTTCATAATTCATAATAATTCGAGCAGTCATGTACCTGCTCGTACTCTGCCAATGGGTCAGCTACAAACGTGTCAGGGTTCACTGTTATAAATCGGACTATTTTAATCGCTGGATTCGATATAACCACCTCATAAGCAGAAGCTCTTTGAGATGTCAGTGTACCATTAGGCTTCTCCAAACGAGCAAATAAAGCATATTCAACAAATAACATCATGGAACACGCGGCGGCTGCAAACGATTGTTCGCAAGGGAAGTGACCCATCATTACTGGATCCAAAATCCCAGTGTAATATGCTAGAGGCTTGCACCCCAATTTAGTTCCCTGCGTGAGCACTACTCTTATGACTGTTCCATTTGTATGTAAGCGATGTGTGAGATGAAAGATTTTAATTTCAAAAACGTTTGACTTTTTTTTTATCATCAATTTTCTATTCAAGGAATGTATACAAAAGGTCGGGAATTAGAAGAGGAGGCACATGGATCAGAGGTGGTGGACCAGCTTGCTGGTGCGGTCGTTGCAGAGAAGAGCACAGTTTCACAGAAAATCAAGAAAACAAGGGTAAATAAAAAAAATGTGTTTTCTAGAAGCATTTTGAGCTGGCGTTTTCTTCATAACATGATTTGTTATTTAAAGTGCTATCTACTGAATGTGTGATTTAAATTGAACATGTTTTTTCAACCCATCTCCTAGAAGCCCAGAAGGAAAAGAAGTATAAAGACACAGACAACAAATGAAACCAAAGGTGCTGCTTGCCAAACAGTTTTCACCATGGAGCAACTACTATTTGAGGCGCAGCGTGGTCCAGTCAATAAGCAGACTCGAGATGCTTATGTCCAATGGCCAGAAAAGGAATTGAATGTGACCGGCAAAGCCAGCAAAGTGTTGTTGGACCATTGCTACAATGTGACAACTCCACAAGCTGAAGATGAAACTAAATATAATGAAGATGCTTTTGAATTCCAAGCTGACCACTTGACACAATCTACACCCGCAAAAAAAGGTCCAACCAATAAACAATCGACGTTGATGGTTCCTCCAATTTGTGTGCAAATAACACATGCTGAACTAACAGAGACTGAAGCCTCAACGCAATTGACCAAGGAACTTGCCAAAGATCTCGACTACAGTATGTCTAGTTTGAACGACTTGTCCACCACAGCTGAGTCACAAACCACATTCATGCTGGACGATTGGCTAATTAAGAAGCACAAATACATTGTATTCGACAGCTGCCTGGTAGAGATTATACTGATGCTGAAATGTGTCTATACATTCAGGGGTAAAATATGCAGGCAGCCATTGGTGCATGTGACTCGTGTGTTACAAGGCACTAACCTGAAAATCCAAGCCACTTGTGCCCACCTCCATGATACATTTTCATGGTCCGTTCAACCGATGCTGGGCAAAGTGCCAGCTGGAAATCTACTGTGTTCAGCAGCTTTACTTTTCAGTGGCTCGACTTTTAGTAAGTTGTCCAGTTTCTGTCAATTTGTGGGACGCAGTACTATAATTATCAAAGAGAATTTTTATTCCCCGTTAAAAGTCAAGCCTGGAAAATTGAATAAACGTCAATTGAAACGACATTCTCTGGCAATCGGTTCAGGCTGGCTAGCGATGGACAGTGCGACAGCCCCCGGATTTTCAGCAAAGTACTGCACATACCACTTTCAGGACATGGAAACTAAAAAAATTGTGAGTTCGGAGGTTGTGCATGTGTCCAAATGTAAATCCTCCGTGTCCATGGAGAAACATGGTTTCATAAAATCCCTCAAACATCTCCAATCAAGGGGAATGCAAATAGACCTCATAGCCACCGACAGACATGTTTCAATAGCCAAGGCCATGCGAGAGCAGTTTACAAACATTTGCCATCAATTTGATGTATGGCACGTTGCCAAATCAATCAATAGAAAAATCACAGCTGCAGGTAAAAAAAAAGGGTTCTGAAAATATTTTACAGTGGTGCCAGTCTTTCAGCAACCATCTTTGGTGGGGCTCAAAAACTTGTGATGGGTCTGTGGAAATTCTACTTGAAAAATGGCGCTCATTGATGCACCACTCTTCCAACGTTCACTCATGGACAGAAACCAACATTTTCACCAATGTGCACATGGACCTTTATCGGAGGAACAGGAACGCAAGAAGAAGTGGTCGGTTCCATCTTCACCTCCACACAAAGCTATTGAGAAGATCGTGTTTGATCAAATTCTTTCAAGAGACCAGAAGGGACACACCAGAGATTTGGAGGTGTTCCACAATATGTGCCTAAAGTACAGGCCCAAGAGGTTGCATTTCGGCATAGACGGTATGCAATATCGAACATTACTAGCGGTATTAGTGCATAACGATAACATAGGGAGAGAATAATCGAGAACTGCAGAAAGCTTTGGGATGCTTCGTTACACAATGGCCTTTGCAAAAAGAAGCAAAAAAAATGGGTGGTCAAGCCAACATACCAGGAAATGGAATTCTATTTTGTGAAAGATCTCCCTTTGACTGTGTTGCACATGCATACTCTTGGAATAGATCATGATTTTGTTCTTAGGACACATACATTGCCACAAAACATTGCAAACCTGCCCTGTCCATCAAAAGCAGACCTCGTTGAACAGTTTACTTCCCGGTATAAATGATTAGCAGCAGTGTGTATGTGCCACAATATTTGTACATTGTACTTGACCAATGACATCTATTTAACTTGAATTTCAAAGCTATTAAAAGTATTAAGAAGTATTAAGCGTCCAAATTGTCTTTTCAAATGTATCCTCTTTGTCAATTTTGTTTGCAAGAAGTGCCTGTTGGAGGATGCCATACAGTATAACTCTGTGTTTTCATCCCCTTCCCACTTTCGGCCAGCTGTTGTGGGTCCTTCACTGATCAGGGGACAGGAGGCTCAGATGGATATCAGCATGAGTAAAAAAGGGCATTGAAAAAGAAGGATTTTGGAAGGACACAAAATGGAGTTCAAAGTATACACATTAGTACAGCGTTAATACACTTATATGGAACATGCGTGATGCAAATAGGTACAGGAGGGGTGGAGATGTCTCCCACCTTAGTTTATACGTCATTTGCCCGGTACGAGAATGGTGCGGGGGGCGGGATATACCACCTCTCCTCCAACATTTGTTAGTGCACGGGAAGTTCAGTGGAGATGGAAGAGCACTTGGATTTATGACTTGTCAGTGTCTCACGTTATCTGCAGAGCACATTCCTCTGCAAAAACAGGGTGCACGCAGATGTGACAATGGGGAGGACACGAACTGGAACTGTTGTCATAAAATAACTAAATCACAATCAATATAGAAGAGTAAAAAAGTATTCACGATAGCGCAGCGTTGGTGGATGCCAGCAGACAAGTTGTTTGTTTTTCGAACATATTTGAAATGCCACGTTGGTCGGCCGGGCTAATCGCTCCCATGGGAGTGAAGGTCACTCCGTTTGATGTTGCTTGTGGGCTGTTCACACCGACGCATCCTGTGCAGTATGTTTTTGATTTGTGGCTTTCATTCACCAAAAGGAACCTTAGCATACATGCTCCTAAGAAGGTTCAATTGTTGTTCGTCCTTGGAAGAAAGGGAGAATTTGCTATGGATTGAATGACGGGAGGTGTGTAATACCCGCAAAAATGATAAGGTTCACCATTTCAAAACTGAACAAAGGAACGTGCAATTTCATTTTATGAAAACCGTTGATCTGAGCGGACACTCTGAGTTACGCCAAGAGAATGGAAATACCAAATATAATGTAAGTTTTACTGTAGACGAGTTTATAGAACAACAAGTCAAGTTTTAATTTTCGACCGGTATTGCTGGCTTACATTGTAATGGTTTGTTGGTTGGGGCATATTGTGACGACACGCAAACACAACCTGTATGCATTTGTCTTTCTCGCGGGCACATGGGCAGTCCAGCACCAAAATGCATGGAGTCCACGTCTGGGTTCCCCCAGGTTCCACCAGCGCCAAGTTTGTTGCTAATATTCCGTTAGACCTCCGTCTATGTGTTCTTTGAATTCTTCCATCAGCTTCCGCATCCGTATCCCATTGCAAGATAAACATACTCCACAGCACTAACCTCTCAAGCACATCGTAGACTCCAACGTTCCACAACGTTTTCTCTGTGTTTCCATGGTTTCTGGTTTGTGTTCATTATTAGGTTTCACCCAGTGCAGAATGAAATGGTAAATGGATAAATTAGAATAGAGAACGGCTACTGAGATATATTTCTGTTATGTTTTCTACACAGCTGCTTCCTTCCTTTCATGCGAATGTCATTGTTTCCAGATACCCAGTGATGGGTTCTTCAGAAGGCAGTGGCAGATACACCTAAATGGCTGGCTTACAATTACGCTGATGTGGGACGATTGCCTCGGACCGATATACGCTTTAGCGGTACCAGCGACAAGGAGCAACCTGACATTGTTTACGGTGGTCTAGCAAGAAGCTAATGCTGAAGCCTTGCTATTCAAGGTGCATCCAATGCGCTTCTTCTACTGAAAGGAACACTGTGTGCCTCATGATAAAGAGTTGATGTTCAAAAACAACGAAATAAAACATTTGGTTGAATATGGAAATTGGCGGATGTTCTCGGAGCGTTTATTGTGAAATAAAAGCACATTATAAATTGCAGAGTATTGGTGTTTCCTTTAAAAATTGTGTTTTCTATTCCGATATCGGACGGGCTGTGATGTGAGAGGATCTGTGTGTTGATATTCCGGTTTCTGCGTCAACTAACGTTAAGACGTAGGTGATGACTGGGCATTTTTGGCTACGCTGCAAATTATTATTTTTTTAAACATATTTTATTGATTTTGCTCATAAATAGACAAACTTTAGGCACAATCCTGCATGTTGTGTCAGTGGGCCTCATTATGAGTTTGGAGGCAGCCATGCCCTTAATAAGGGCATGGCTGCCTCCAAACTCTTGTCTGGGTCCCTTGAATGAGGAATTATTGGGCCATTCCAACCTTGGAGGACCAGGTAATTCCTCATTCAAAAAACCCATGCCCATTTGAGCCCCCATAGGGCTCAATCAGAATGGGGAGGGAGCTAATACCGGGCCCGTTATAAGCTCCCTGGTCCCCTTGCGGGACCCGCAAAGGACGTCTGGTCTGACCGGACGTTCAGAGCGGGTCCCGCAAGGGAACCTCGTAATAGGGCGGAATGGGTTTACCGGCACCGGCACCATTACCGGCTGGTCTTTCCACCACATCTCCATTGTTGGTCCATACTTGGCCTTCCAGTTCATCGCTATCCGTCTTTTTGCTAGGGCCCAGGACAAGTTCATCATTTTTTCCCTCGCTTTATTTTTCTTGGAGGAGCCGTACAGACCGAGGAGGCAGGCCTCCATGGTCCAGGCTCGTCCTGTGAGGCCTTTCTTTTGCAGGTGGTGTTCTATGTCTTGCCAGTAATTGCGTATTGTTGGGCATTGCCAGAACATATGACCCATATTGGCATTTGTCTCACTGCATTGTGGGCAGGTCTGTGCGGCAGCTCCCGGAAAGTGGGATATTATTTCTGAAGTCAGGTATGCTGGATGTAGTATATAAAACTGTAATTGCTTTAATCTGGCATTCCTAGATATTTTCTTCGGGTACAGCTTTGTTTTCACCCATTCTTTGTCCGATAGTGTCCTGCCAAGTATCTCATCCCATGCTTGCTTCCCTTTGTTCTTGTCTTGGGGGATTTCTTCCACTAATGCCTGGTATATCCTAGACACCATGTGTCTTCCTTCCGTGACATCATAGAGGAGGCCCAGGACTGGGTTCTCGTTTTGTCTCATATCTAGGGTTGGCCACCTATTCTCCAGGCAATTGGTGAGTCTTGCATAGGTTATGAACTGGCCTTTTTGCAATCCGTGGGATTCGACAAGATCATGAAAGGTTATCTTCTCTCCTTCAGGGGCAATGTCGCTTATTGTGGCCAGGCCTGTCGGTTCCCAAAAGTCTCTGCATTGTCGAAGGGTTATGTTGCTGTCTTTACGGAGTGTGGCTAGCGGTATTTGAGGGGAGTATGGCTCTTCTATCTGTAGCTGCTTCTTGATCATGCTCCATATTTGTTTCACCAAGTGTATAAACGCGGGAGGTCATGAAGGCACTTCTTTCTCCAAGTACAGAATCTCTTTGAGGAGGTGTGGCGATATAGTGTTGCTTAGCAGAGTGTGCTCCTCCGTTTCTTCGTCCGCTAGCCAATTGGCCACGTGTTGAAGTTGGCCTGCAAGGTAATAAAGTTCAAAGTGCGGAAGTCACAGTCCTCCTTCCGCGTAGTCTTTACAAAGTGTAGCCATGGCCACCCTTCTCCTACCTTTGCCCCACACAAAGCTTCCCAATATTGTGTTGAGGTCGGTGAAGTACTTCCTCGGGATAAGGAATGGCACATTTATGAAATGGTATAGTAGTCTTGGCAGGATGATCATTTTTACCAACGATATTCTTCCTGTTACTGATAGAGGTAGCTTCTCCCATAGTTTGATGGATTTCTCCACTCCATTTCTCGCTTTCAGTGTGTTGGCTTTGTGTGGATCATCGACATTGTGGTGTATGTTGATACCAAGATAGCGGAACGTCTGGGTATTCCATTGGAGTTGTAGGCAAGGGAGTTGTTGTTCTGTTTTTCCGGCCCAGCCTGCTAGGGGGTACAGGCAAGATTTTGGTTTGCTGATAGTTATCCCAGAAAGCCACGCAAAATTATCCAGCACTTCAAGGTATGTGCTCAGGTTGTCCTCAGGATTATGTATATACAAAAGAATATCATCAGCGTGTAGGGATATGACGTGCGTGACGCCGTTTATCAATAGCCCAGTGTCTTGGAAGGATTCTCGCATATGGATTGCTAGAGGCTCTAGCGCCAGGATGTATAAGAGGGGTGATAGCGGGCAGCCTTGTTTGGTACCTCTGCGAATCGGGAATGATTTTGATATGTGTCTGCCCATATGCACCCTCGCCGTCGGTGTGGCGTAGAGCATGCGTATCCACCTCATTAACCCCTGTCCTATACCATAAATTTCTAGCGCAGCAAACATCCATTCCCACCTAACAGAGTTGAACGCTTTAATGGCATCTAATGCTGCCACTGCGCAGGTGTCTGATGTGTTGTTAGTTCTGTCTATTATTGCCTGTAGGCGTCGCAGGTTTGCTGTCCTAGACCTTCCTAGAACGTAGCCCGTTTTATCTGCGTGTATCAATGTAGAGATCACTCTCTTTAGTCGATCTGCTAGAACAGCTGTAAGAATTTTAGTATCTTGATTTATCAATGCTATACGTCTATAGGATTCGCATCGCTTGCTATCTTTGCCTGGTTTCAAGATAGGTATTACGAGGGCCTGTTCCATTGAGTCGGGGAGTTTGCGAGTTTCATATGCTTCTTGGAACACTTGCAGCAAGTAAGGGCTCAGTGTATCCATCTATTCCTTATAAAATTCCGATGGTAGTCCATCGCTTCCAGGGGTCTGGCTACGCTGCAAACCAACATCATGAAAATAGGTGGAGAATATCGCTAGGAATAGTGTTGTCAGCTTCAGGGGCAGAGGATATGATTTAGTGCTGCGAGGGCAGTTCAACTTAGGGAAATGCGACAACTGATAAGATTAGCACAAGATGGCTGCGCCCCGCTGCCTGATTTCACATGTGCAAAAGTGCAGAAAACTAAGGTAAGGTGCATAGGAAATGTTTTTACGATCAATCACAGTTTGGTTAAAACCACATGCCCGAACGCTTGGGACAATAACATTTTTGAGCGCACTATTCCTTTAAATTGGTAGGATTCCGCTATAACCATGTCATAAACCAAGCGGGAATAAAAAGCCACTCGTACATAATCATACCGGGTTGGATGGATAAAATCCACTCATTATATCTGCTGAAGATAGGGTACTCAAAGCTGGGATGTCAGTTAGTAGAGCCAGAACCCTTTCTCTATTCAGAGAAACCGGACCTCCACAATCAAACAAAAAATACAGTAAAACACTTGGATAGTCCAGGTGGCAGGGTTGCCTCCAGTTGATGTTTTTTAGGTCACTATGGAAAAGAGACTTCGGGGTCCTCCCATTAGGATCAGATTCTTGGTGTACATCGGTATTTCGGACATGCTGAGGTGGTATTACATCCGAGGCCACGCTGGGTAGGTCACATTGGGAAAGGGGGGAACCGGGGAGCACAACCTGGGGACAGCGATTGAGCCACGGGTCGCCCCCTCCCCATGGAGACCGTCTGTTTGCTGTGTGGGATTCTTCAGAGATCCACTCACAGCAGTTACAGCAGGTGTGGGTACATTTGGATTCAAGTAGTTTTTCCATAGTAGATCTAATAAAGGCTTCCAGGGAGGAATTCTCCAGGCACTGCTGGCTGAAATCTCAGGGGCGAGGATAGAGTAGGCTCATGCGTAACTGGTCTACCCGCAGGGTCCAGAACCACTATGGGGATACTGTGAGGGGTGCGGGAATTTCCGGTCACCCCAATTAACGCCAAACATCCATGGCTGTCATAGGTCAATTGTGAGCCCAGGGGCAATGGTTCCGTATCACTTTCTGGGCCTATTAAGGCACTGGCTGGGTCACTGCTTTTGGGAGAGATCCTTTTCGTGACAGGCCCAACTACTAAGGGTAGAATCGGCATTGAAGGAGATGTGGCCAGATTAGAGTTTTTTCACAAACAGCGGATACACCTCTTTATCATCCATGCTGATAGCTGACTGCGGTTTTAGTGGAATAGCCTGAGTCAAAGCCCCAATACAGCTGTTAGATTTGTGATTGATTAAATCTTCAATTTTATTTTTGTTTTTATTTTTGTGTTTAGTCATCCCCTTATGGGACATCTCATCGGAGAGAGTGTTGGCCGCCGGGGTACATTCCCCATGTCAATCACTGAATCCCTTTCTAAGTCGGTAACTAATCCATGACCTAGTGTATCTACTAGTTCCACATCTTCCTTTATGAAGGTGCGCCAAGTGTTAGAAAGTTTTTTGACAAAATTAGTAGGTGCATTTAGGGTCTGTTTTTTATTATTATTTTTTTTTCTTTTTTTTGGTTTGCTGGACGTTTGAGAATTGGAAAATACGCCACTATTACAGGTTGTTGAGTCTCTGCCACCTGAACACTTTGATTATTTCAGGCCCCCCGCCCCACACAATCTCCCCCATCACGCTCGGCCTGTTTCAGGCCCAAAACATCAGCTGCTATTAGGACGGGTTCACCCGTATTAGGGTTTCCAATCAGTGGTATTTTAACAGCCGCAAGCAATCTTTCCAGAATGATCCTTATGTCTGCATGGCAGGTGTTATGTTTTTTCATTTCCACTAGCACGAAGCCATAGTATCGATCTGAGGAGCCTGGACCCCTCCCCGGTCCTGGGCGGAGGGTACCGGCACGTCTGTAGGCGTATCCAAATCATGGAGATGCTGCGATAGTGCAAGAAGCGCAGCATCTTCGGGCAGGAAATCTAAAGTGGTGTCTAAAAAGGATTGATCCATGGGTATGTGAGACTTTGACCCCACTGTATTCGGACAGTGGGGAGGGGACAAATCTGACATATGGTCAAACAATTAAACCCCAGAACTAGTGATGGTTAAAGGGATGACCGCCTCCTCCGACTCCAGCAAAGCTGAGTCAGTTGGATCTGGAGGCGACAGAGGAAGAGGCATGGCAAGAGCTATCCTCAATGTGTTCTTAACCGGGGTAAAGACAAGGGGTGCAGATAATGTATCATCATACATCGGCGCCCCTTGTTGCTTTGAGCTTCGGGTGTTAGGACCCACCTGCATTGATCTCAAGGGCACAGTACCTATGCTCGCCTTTCCTAGCGTCATGCTATTTATCGATCACAAAAATCCAGGTGTGAAAGTGAATGAGAGTAAAAAAAAAAAGGAGGGAAGAGGGGGAAGGCACTTATGGATGTTAACTCCATGGTCCACCAGCCCCCGGCCCCAGGCTTAACAGGGATAACCGGGCACTTCCACATGGGTGTGCGCGCGCGCTAGGGCGTGTACGCAGGAGTTTGTACCAGCTCGCTGCCAAAGGGGTGTGGCTTCTAGTAAAAGAAGGAAATAACACATTTTAATAACTTAAATATAGATTACATACATGAATAATGTCCACTGACAGTTAAACACACCATAGAAACAAGTATCCGCAACCGAGATTGAGAAGTCTATCTCCCATGTTCCAAATGGATCTTAGTGCTGCAGGGATAACAGGGCACTTCGCAGGGGCACTTCCGCATGGATAATTGGGATTCCTAAAACTGGAGCTGCGCAATTTGGCTTTTTTAACTCATCAAACCTTTCCTCCATTTCCTCAGTCCATACAATCTGTTCCCGATTCTGCTGTGCCTTTTTCAGGACTTGCAACAATGGTCTTGTGTAAGAACCATAATCAAATACCCCTTGCTCTGACATAATTGCACAGTGCTAAAAACCTTTGTATTTGCTTTTCCCCGTGCGGTTTTGCGCTTTTCAAAATCATATCAGCCCGTTCAGGTGTAACTTTCTTTCCTTCATGCGGGATTATCTCGCCTATGTAGAACACCTCTTCTTGGCAGTACTTCAATTTCTCTTTGTCCACTTTATATACCCCTTCGCTGCTAGTATAATCATTAGTTGAACTGAGTCACGTCTGCACTCTTCTTCTGATGTGCTGCAGACCAAAATATCACCTACGTATTGCAACACAACACTTGGCAAATCAATATTGCGGAGGTCCATCTGCAGGACTCTATTGAAAATCGATGGAGACTCACAATATCCTTGGGGCAGCCTTGTGCTTTTCAACTTAGTCTGACGAAACGTAAATGACGTCAGATTCTGAGAATCTTTATGCAACAGGATTGAGAAAAAACGCATTTTTCAAGTCAATCACAGTGAAACATTGCGCCTCAACAGGGATACTACATAGGATCATTGCTGGGTTGGGAACTAGAGGAAACTCGGCCTCTACAATCTGGTTAATCGGCCTCATATCTTGAATTAAACGCCACGACTCACCTTTAGATTTTTTGATAGGATACACTGCGGTATTGAAGGGTGACCTGACGTCACTGAAATTCCCTGATCCATCATGGCGGATATTATCTTAAAAATACCTTTGTCTGCCTCTCGAGACATGGGATACTGCCTTGCTTGAGGTTAAATTGCTCCTGGCTTTAGTTTAATCTCAACTTCTCCAACCCCCTTTAATAGGCATATGTCATAGGGGCCCGTAGTCCATAAAGAAACGGGAACCTTTGCCACATGTTCATTAAAAAAATGCAGGACATTGTCGCACTATCATCATTTTCTTTGGAACCTTGCGCCTTTCTGTTCTAACCCAATATGTAATGCTCATCTCAAATACCACTTTGCCGTCAGACGGGTCATCTCTAAATATGTCCTCATCAGTGACGTCAGTCAATCTATAACACTCTCCAATAGCAATAACTGTGCTCCATGATCTGCCGTCATCATCAAATCCTATGAGCATGGCCAATTCTCCTCGCACTACAGCTGCTTGCAACTCTAAGGGAAAAACCCGTCCCCCCTCTTCGTTCATGGGAATCTCTGGCCCAAAGAGAAATTCATGAGGTATTCTCACAGTCTTACCCACGATACCAGGCAGCCATGTTAACAAAATGAGTACCCCATAGTGAAATACTTCTGGTTCTAATGGTACTCCCTGTGTGGCTAATTGTCCTGTGAATGCCATGATATGTTCGCCTACATTTAAATAATGTATTCCTGGTGTTGAACACACTATACCTTCATCAGTGAAAGAAATCGTCATGTTTAGTTTCGTCATTAAATCTCGGCCCAGTATATTAACTGGTGTCTGCCTTGAATACAACAATGGAACAGACATATCACATTCTCCTATAGAGACTGGCAATTTTTCAGTAAAGGGAACTCTACTTGTAGCTCCTGAGAAACCTTGGGCATTCATAGCATTACCCGATAATGAACATTTTCCCTCTCGTATACATGAGCGAGTTGCACCCGTGTCTACTAAAAAAGAAAAGGATTTGCCTCCTATAGTGACGTCAACCCTCGGTTCCTCTTTTTGGATTCGGAGTCACAGATAGTACTGAACACATCAAGTCACCCAGTGAGCTGTCCTGTATGGGTACATGCTTATTCCTGTGCCTGTGAAAGGATTCCGAGCCCCGACAGTGACACCCCCTATCCTAGGGGTCAATAACTATCCTGTGTTTGCGCTCTGCTGCATCTGCAAAGGTACGTGCTGTGACTGCCCTTGTGGCAGATTCAATGGTGCTTGCTGTGGTTGCAAAGCCTGTTGCATTCTCGGCGCTTGTCCTTGATACACTGTCTATCTTGGGCAAACTCATCCCTACTTTGTAAGCTATATGCAGGCGGATAAGCGGTCCCCCCTCTTGAGAACTGCCCATTCCGTACGTACCCTTGGCTCCCACATGTTTGCATTATGTGCCCTGTCATTCCACATGTCCAACATACAGGAGGGAGTCTTCTGATTCGCCCTCCCTGCATCCCTTGATTATATTTCTGCATAGTCTGAAACCCACCTTGGTTAATCTGAAAATTCCCTTGATTATTTTGAAAGCCTCCTCTTCCGCAGAAACTTCCCCTACCTCTTGGTATGAATCCGTTCCCTCCTTGATCAAAATGCCGTTCGCCTTTGCTTGTTGTGATCCTGACCCTTCTCCACTAGTTAACATCGCCCCTTATATAGCCTACTTAGATAGCTTCTTCTGTACTAGCTTAGCCTCCTCAAGCTTCCTAAGATCGTCTTTCTTTTGATTTTTCTCCAGCTGTATTTCTCGCCATGGTTTCGCCTCCATACCCACCAGCTTCCTAAGCTGTCTCTGTACCTTATCTGGTAATCCCTGACATAATATATGATAAAATACAGGTACAGATTTTCCCCCACGACTCTCGTGTTTCCAAAGACCACTGCTCTTGAAAATTCTGAATGTAAACAAGCGGATCCTCCCCTTCCTGCCTCTTTCGTGCCATTATAGCTCCCATATCTGACGTATCAGGATATGTAATCGAAGCACTTTCCAGACTGCTGCTCTATAATTATTAAACGGTGCTCCATTGTGCGCTGTGTTCTGTGCGGTGACACTCACGTATCCTGCTTTCGACCAAATGTCATAAGCCCTCTCCCCAAGGATAGCTGCTAGAAGACCTTTAATGTCCCCTATGGCGAGCGTATTTCTTCCTGTCATTTTTTCTAATTCATAGATCCATTTTCCACCACCCGAAATTAAACTCAGGAGTTTACACCTTAAATTAGCCCTATTCATCTTGGGCCATGGTATATACTGTGGTCGGGCCCCTCCTTTTTCTAACAAAGGCAACTGCGAAATACCAAAATCACACTCGTCTCCCATCGTCTGCCTGTCCATAGCAGGGACAATGGCTCTGCACCGTCTTCTTCCTGGTAATGACCTTAGCCTACTCACATGAGGTGGTGACTCCCCCTTCTCACTAAGAGTTTGCCTTATCTGGCCACGTCAAGGGCTCTGACATCCTCGATTTAGGTAGGTCCAGATCCAACCATCTTACTTCCCTATCTGTCGGAGAATACCCCTCGAGACCACATGCACTAGCTCCCTCCTCCCCAAGGAAGGTTTCTCTTTCTTCGTTGGACATATCTTGTCCCCCAACTAGTATGACTTCCCTCTTTCTCGTCTCTGTTTATCGTTAGTTTGCCCAAAGTCAAAGCTCTATGCTCCAGGCTAAACAGACCCCCTTCTTTGCCTCGTGTCTGAGGTCCCTCAAAATCAACCGTTTTTCCCTTTATTTCTCGATCACTTTTTGTCCTCTTCTCCTGATAGGCTTTCTCGATTATGTCTCCAATAGCTCCTATATCAAAATTATCTTCTAGTTCTATTCTAGAGGGTCCTGCCATTAGTTCTTGTGTTGGGAAGAACTCCTCTATGTCCTCCCATGCCACTAATGGATTAGGTTCCATTAACTCTTTCTCTATGCGATCAATGTTGCGTGCTCTTTGCCTTCTCTTGTGTTCCAATTCCTCGTCGAACTCTCTTTGTTTCTTTGCTTCCTCCCTGACCGTTTCCTCATCCTGTCTTTTCACCTCCCTTCTCTCATTTGCTCTATGCACTTCTTCATCGTAGCATCTTTGCATCCTTTTAACTCTTAATTTCTGTTCTTACTCTTCTCTTTTCTAACCTATCTTGTACTTCAATTGCCCTTTGCCTGTCATACTTTCTTTGCCCTTCTGCTCTCTCCTGCTTTCTCAACGGTTCATCTTGATATAGTTGTTCCCGTCTTTGTCTACCCTTTCTTTTAGCCTCATCGTCTTTCAATTGTTTCTCTCGTTCTTTATCATGTTCATCCTGATCTTCCTTTTGCCTTACTTCCTCACTGCTTTTGCCATCAAGTTTGAGCAATATCTGACCGCCCATCCATGTGTTCGGTATGAGCACTACCTCATCAGCTTTGTCTTTCTCTCCTTTCCATCTTTTTATTCCTCTCTCTATATCTAGAGAGATACCTGTTCTTTCACTTCTCTCTTTGCCCTATGGGACTTTAGGGATCGCATCTCTTTCTTGAGTCTTTTCGGGACTCTCATCACTGCTACATGCAGGTGACTTATGTGTCAGGTTGCTATACCCTGCCGCTGCCTTTAGCTCTCTTGAAGGATATAATCCTTCATCTTTAGTACTATCGCCATTTACTTCAGGTGCGGTAGGGAGAGAAGAAGGCTCGACACCGCCCTGTTTACACTGGTTAAGCATCCAGTCTTCAGGAGGTGGGTCTTCCGTTTCCTCCAGGTACATCTTCCAAAGTTCTAGACTAGCTAACCTTTTTTCTAGCTTCTTTCCTGTGTACACTGCGTGCAAATGTGTTGTCATGTGTTGCAAAACTGCTTTGGACAGTAATCCCCCTTGTGGCCATGGCATGAACATTTTATCTGCCGTGCCCTAAACCCATTCTGCACTGTACTGCTTAAGCTTGGGTGTGTGTTTTGGCAGCTGTCTGCACAAGTGTATAAGTGGAGTAACATCCTCCATCATGACTAGTCACAATCGACTGTCAATACTTACCGTTATTTTACACTAATACTTTTCAGAAAAATAATACAATATGAGCGTGCACCAATCGTCGCAGCTCCAAACCTCTACGTTTTACTTTACTTCGATCTACCTATTCAATGAACATCATCAGTCAACTAAATAAACAATCACACTTTCAACCTTTCACCACAATCTTTTTGTTTCTTCAATATCTCATAATTTCTTTTACAATACACAGACAGAGACAGACAAACTGACAGACTGGCCGGCCCACAAATCTTTGTCAACGCTCCTTGTGACTATTTCTGCCGCTAATAATGACTCGGATCAGAGTATTAATTGTTCTCTTTAACGATCCTCTCTCGTTCGTAGCCTAGGTATGTCCACTGGGACTTTAGAACAACTTCTTCTTAAAATGTCACTTGACAAAATATTCTGGGCTTATCATATCGATCGCTCCTATTCTATATACCATAAACTATGACGTTCTTTGTCCTTAAACTAAACATACCCCAACCATCACTTTCCCCACTCAGTGCTTATTTATTGTTTGCCCTCTTTCTCAGTCCACTCACCATTCACGTTTTCAGCTTCTGACCCTCGAAATCGCCTCCTCCTCAACCAGCGGCTTCAACCTTCTTCGGTCCACTCAGCTGCCTGTAGAAATTTGGAGGGGAATTCCATGAAACGAGGGACCCATCCCACCCGTCTTCAGGGACTTGCAAGTTTTTTATTAATGGCTTGTAAACAAATGTTTGTACCCTTGCTGGTAATAAGTGCTATGCGGAAAAAGCAGTTATTTAGGCGGACAGATGCAGAGTTTTAAGCCTGTCGCTCACAAATTTTATAGAAGTCTCCTGAGGTGGAAGATCCAAATTTATTAATGGCTGCCATGTATAGGGAGCTTCACGTTCCTCCAGCTAAATGGCAGAGGACACTCAATATTTTGAGACCTTTAAAAGCCTACTAGGTCGATGGGTCTTTAACCATCCTCTCTCTGTTACCACATGAACCCGTGTATCCAACACTAGGCCCTTTAAGACGAGGTAGCTATACTTTGAGATGGATGGGGATGCAGAATATACTCAAACATCAATAATCAGAATGACTCAGGAAGTTGGCAAAATATGTCTGTATTAATATCAATTGTCTAAAACAAGGAGCATAACGAACATCAACGAACAACCGCTCGATTTTCTCACTGGGCGAGTTTCATAAAAAATGCAGCTTATATAGCACAATCTTGTCATCATTGACGTCAATCTACGTGGCAAACTACAAAAACCTACTTGGGAAAGTGATTGGCTTAAAAGGTTACATCTAGGTATACGTTCCATACTTGTTGGGAAAGTGATTGGGTCTCTAACATCAGGTGGGGCAACTAAGCCCTCTTCTAGTGCAAGTCACTACGGACGTCATCAAATACACAACGTCCCATTGGTTACATAAACTTTAGGGCTCTCTATTACGTGGCCCTCTAAAATTAGTTGGCACCCTTGTACCCCTCTGTAATATTCCACACATGCTAGCAGCACGCAGGCTAGCACCCAGGTGCTGGTGAGCTGGTCATAATCATAGCTTCCCACCTAATTAGCCTGCATCTATCATCGCTCTTGCCGTCTGCCAGTCAATTACCCTTTGAACATGGCCTTGGAAATGTTCTCTGTGCCTGAGAACAAAATGGAGTATAAGCATACTTTGTCTCTTGGTTTCGATGTAGCTCAACTCAGTATCTATTTTCATTCGACCATGTGACTGGAGACCACTTTTCAGAGCTTTTCTGTATTTGAAATACTATTAAATGATGAACCTCTGATGTCTTTAATGTTCTTGCTCCTCACCTTAGAAAGGAGTTTGTTCTTTTCACACGATTTGTAGCTACTGCATGAACATCCAAGCTCACTGTGGCCTTGACTTCCTGCTGCTGGGCCAGCCAAGCTTCTCTTGAATGTTACCTCCATCATTAAAGGGATGGTCTAGTAAACATTTTTATTTAAAAAATAGATAGGCCACATAAAAAAAAAAATACTAGCATCCTCCGTTTTAAAACTTCCTATGTAAAATTTTGAGCTATTCAAGCTCAAAATTCGAAAAAGCAAGCACAGGGGCGCCGCCATTTTGTGAAATGGAGGCCCTCCTGTGCTGGCTTTTGCTTTTGCGGCACTAATGAAGGAAAAGCCAGCCAGCTGTAGTAAACAAAGTCTACCGCTGGGTGGCTTTCCCTTCATTAGTGCCGGGACTCGGAGGACGCGGACCGGAGACCAGAGCAGGAAAGCTGCAGCTGAATCTCGGTAAGTGCTATTTATTTTTTTTACAAAAAATAAGCACTAGCTGCGTTTTTTTTTCTAAGTTTTCCAGGCTGGAGGAGCCCGGAAAACTTAGAAATAAAACCCCAGCTTTAAAAACGTTGTATTTATGTTTGCGGTCGCTTTTGAAGCGACCGCAAACATAAATACAACGTTATTGAGTTGGAAAACGCTGCGGTTTTAAAACCGCAGCGTTTTCCAACACAACCGCGTTGTGTCTGCCTGAATCTGCTTTTCCATTTGGGGCTGTCGGGCTCCTGCGGAAAACAACCGCGTTGTGTCTGCCTGAATCTGCTTTACCATTTGGGGCTCTCGGGCTCCCCATGGGGAGCACCGGAGACCCAAAGTGATAGCCACAGCAGGCAGAAACACACGCGGTTGTGTTGGAAAACGCTGCGGTTTTTCTTTCCAAGTTTCTCAGGCTCCTCCGAGCCGGAGGAGCCTGAGAAACTTGGAACAAAAAAACCGCAGCGTTTTCCAACACAATAACGTTGTATTTATGTTTGCGGTCGCTTCAAAAGCGACCGCAAACATAAATACAACGTTTTTAAAGCTGCAGTTTTATTTCTAAGTTTTCCGGGCTCCTCCAGCCCGGAAAACTTAGAAAAAAAACCGCAGCTAGTGCTTATTTTTTGTAAAAAAAATAAATAGCACTTACCGAGATTCAGCTGCAGCTTTCCTGCTCTGGTCTCCGGTCCGCGTCCTCCGAGTCCCGGCACTAATGAAGGGAAAGTCACCCAGCGGTAGACTTTGTTTACTACAGCTGGCTGGCTTTTCCTTCATTAGTGCCGCAAAAGCAAAAGCCAACACAGGAGGGCCTCCATTTCACAAAATGGCGGCGCCCCTGTGCTTGCTTTTTTGAATTTTGAGCTTCAATAGCTCAAAATTTTACATAGGAAGTTTTAAAACGGAGGATGCTAGTATATTTTTTTTTATGTGGCCTATCTATTTTTTAAATAAAAATTTTTACTAGACCATCCCTTTAAGTTGTTTTCCAACTGCGCCACACTGAAAAAGCCTTTCCAATTACTGGGTCCAAGCTCTGCTAAAGTGTGTTATGGAACATCCATAGTTGATACATTTTTACACATATACGTTGGCGCATTGCCGCAATCTAGTCACTACGTAGCCAGCCTTTAAGAATACTTTATCTGCTTGCGTTATTGCATCTGTACAATTGTAAAATGACTTGGCATCGCTTCTGTAGCATGAGCATCTTCATCTCGAGCCCAAAATGTTGCTCATCTTTAACACCGCCTCCTTAGTTCTAATAGAATGTTTATGGTCTTCCTCCTCTTTTCTGAATGCGTCAGCATCTACTTCGTATGACGTCACCAATCTTCTTTCTTGCTCGTTTTCACACTTCCTCTGGCACTTCATTCAAATGACCATCATATTGTTGTGAGTGCATATATGGTTTCCTCAATGGGTACCTCACTCCCAGGATTCTTTTCAGTATAGGTGTTTTCACTGGTACTGCACATGTCTCACAGTCTGGCCCCCAACATATAGGCATCATGGGGGTGGAGATTTGAGTGGGGGTACTTGGCTCCACCTCTACACTACCACTTAGGAAATCTTTTTAAAAAAGAAGGAGGCCCGACGCATTAGCCTCCGTGATTGGCTTCTGCCTGGCTCAACACCTGGATCCCGTTCCCAAAGTTTGTCAAGTCCTGTATTTCCATAAAGTTCATGAATTTCTTGCAGTACAGTCCTCACTCTCTCTGCAGGTTCTCTATGTCAAGTTTAAGTCCTTATACAGATTTTAAACGGTTCCCTTTTCTCAGGAAATACAAGGTTTTCTTACTACAATTCCACTGTTTCTCACTTGGTACTTGACAGTGTCCTTGTCTTGTTTTTAAACACTGGAACCCACCAGGTTCTCTCTCCTCCCAGTTTTATTCACTATGTTTTGTGTTTCCTGGACTTCCAGAAGTCCTCTTGCACTCTGAGAGGCTTGCTTTAGCAGGGCCTTGGTGTGGCCTCTTGTCCGTTAGGGTTTTGGCGGGCTCCCCTAACACTTGTGGCTCTCCCCACCTTTGATACCACGGTTCACCCTTCTAATGGCATTCCTCTTCGGGAGCGGTTGCTTCCCTTACTCTGCCCTGCTCGGCAGTTATTGCACTTCTTATGTGGTCAGTGATCTGACCTCTCCTCTGCAGTCTGATCTCGGCATCAGTTAACGAGCCCCAGACCCACCATGGCATCCGTGTTGTCGTGCCACCAGGTGAGACTGTTGCTTTACCGTATATATCTCTCCCGACCTTGACTTCTTGGTCTGTCAGGACGCCACCCTTCCAGCATCTTGCTTGCGAATTGTTCGCTCTCCATGCTACCGCCGGCTCCGCAGTCTAGCGTGGCTCCGCCCCTCCAGGACGTCTTCCCATTAGAGACTCTCCTCTGCGTAGGATTCACTCTCCAGCTTGATTCCACGTTCCTTGTGGTTTTATTTACGTCATCACAAACAAAAGGGGTGTATCTTTTCTCTTTGACTGTGGAGTTCAGGACCCAGCATTACCCAAAGCCAAAGAGATTGAAGACATGTCACTACCAGGAGAATCCAAATAAGAAGTAACATTGTTATGGGAGTCGTTGTGCCCACCAGGGGAGTCACTCCCAGTGAGGTCCCATCTGCCCAAACCCCTTAGAAGGGTCTTGCTGTGCAGGCTCACCTCCCTAGCCTTAAAGGATGTGGCTGCTTTCTAGGGAGGGGGGCCAAATAGTCCTCGTCACAAAGGTCACCAGACAGTAAGCAAAAACCAGAGAGTGGATGAACTTGACAGTGATACACCTTCAGGTTTCTCACAGCGGGCAACCACGGAGCACAGGATATTGGACAGCGAGGTCCGATAGTGGTACAGACAGAGAATTGAGGGACGATGAATGGGACACAATAGATGAGTTTGAAGATGATGTAGAGGAGAAGCAACAGGTGCCAGAGAAAACTCTGGGTAGAGAGTTCGTGGAATGAGAATTTAAGCAGCAGGTTTGGCCGAGTAGCATTAGCGAGGAAAAAAGGGAGGGATGGACGGAAGGAAGGCAGGAGAACAGGCATGCAGATGCCACTGTTACACAAAGGTATGTGTAGGGCGCATTATGTGTCCTGGGCATAGATGGACAAAAACAATTCGATCAAGGCACTCCCGCCTCTCACCGCGGGCCCCGGGAAGTGCACTAGCAGGCAAGGGTCGGGGTACGGCTCTTTTAGCACTTATCACCCACAATCCCTGTCCCAACACCAACCACAGATGCCATCCCCATGGCCCACATCCATACCTTATGAGAGCCATCAAGCTTACACTCAATTACCACCTAGACCACCAACTGCGCAAGGGCGTAACTTGCAGATGCAACAGCCACCCATTCCACAGAAGAATGCCATGTATGGGAGTAACATGCCAACAGCTACTGCAGTGCCCAAAGGCACCTTTGTGCCCTATGGAGGGGTGAGCATGATGGGGGCCATCCCTTTTGCGTTCCCAAGCACGAACACATAGCCTGACTAGGACATCTCACAGAGAACTCTTGCGTGCCCAGTACTATCCATGACACTCCACCCTGTTAGGACTGATTTTCTATACTCTGGCCTGGTGGGCAGATGTATAGAAGGCCAACATATATTGTGACAGGAACAACTCTGTGAAGCTGTAGCCAAACCAGTTTAGAGCAGTGACAGGTGGTCTAGGCTAAGTTCTTCAAAGGGGGTGAGCTTGTAAAGGGTCTGCAAAAAGGTCACAGTGGGAATCGCAGATTACACTTAGACAGGATATACAAAATACAGTTATTTAATTATGGTCAAAACACACTATAGAAAAATTACTACAGGAAGGTAGACGTACCGCACAACACTATCAAACTAAATACATATATCCATTCACTTTGTTATAGGGCATAATACATATCAGAAGCTCCTCCAAAGGAAAGGTTAGACAAGTATTATGCACAAAAAGGTCCAAAGAGATGATCCCTATCTAAAATTGTCCAGCCCTAAATTGCCTGGGGCCTTGGGCCCAATAGTTCAGGATACAGTTCCACAGAATTTAGGATGCAGGAAAAATGCAGATAGGGTCCCTGGGGTTCAGTGAAAGGTTCTTAGGGTTAGGGTTCAAGTGAGACTAATGCCAAAAGTAGCCCCAACAGTCAGATGTCTTGCACAAGCAAGCTATGCAAAGCCAAAGGTGTTTGAAATAAGCTTTATTCTAAGCCAATAGACTTATAATGGGAGTTTAGGGGTAGGTTAGAAACTCTGTAACTTACCCCCCATACTCCGATTCTTCCCCGGACTTGGCAGAACAAAGGAAGAGTCGTTGCTTTTCCCACCGAAAGTTACAGTGCCAGGGGTTGCAGGTTTGAGATGATCTCCGGTTGGTGTATTTTACTGTTGCAAGGACTCTCTGTCGAAGAATGCAGAAAAACTGATTTAGCACCCCTCTCAGGACGGGACTCGGGTCAGGTATGCAAAAGGACTCAATAGCTGCAGTCAGACTTTCTCTACTACCTTGGGTCCCCTTGATGCTAGGATGCCAAACTTTCGTGGGAGGTAATCTTGCAGGGTCAGCTGATGATTGCCCAAGTTTCAGGCCGAAACTCGGTACGGTGACTACTGGCAGCATGGTATCCCAAAAAGGAAGCTGGTCAGCCACAGGACGGTTCCAGGGAACTTGCGAAGGCTTCCTTTGGCAGGGCACCGAGCAGACGTCAGGAATGAATGGTCCCTCCACTAGAAGGGTCGTAGCTCCTTCGCAGGACTACTAAAGATCAAGAGCAAGACAGGGCTCCTCCAAGACAGCAGCATAGGTTGGGTGCCAGGCCTCCTTTAGTCGGGTCTCAGGTCTATTCGCGGGTCTCACAGCTGGATAGGATACTTGGCTCCTTCTGGTTTCTCCAGGATCTCTGAAGAATGGGTCCAGGGGTCCTCTTCCTATCCTAAAAGCCAGGGAAGAGCTGAAACTCACACTAGCCAAAAGCAGACCTAGCCCACACACACACACACACACCCCAGCAGTGGTCCAATCAGGACCACTGTCAGGAACATTCATGAATACCACTCAGACACACTGAAACCAGTTTATGGATTGGAGTCAGACAGACCCAGCCCACATCCTGACAGCAAACACACACAGCCCTCCAGTAGCCTGCCAAAAGCTTTGGCTTTCTTGGGCACTGGAAGTCCTTATAAGGATTTTCCTGGCCTTTTAGGCCAGGAAGAAGGCTTAAAGACAAGATGGTAAAAGAACAAGCGAAAGATCTCGTGGCACGGCCATGTTTGACCAGTAGCCACAGTTAGTAGCCAAATGCGGTAAAGCTAAAACGTCCCCAAAAAGTGGGGAAAAGTCACTGCTGCCACCAGCCTATCTTTAGCACACGCAGAGTAACCAAAAATCCTCTGAGTGTTAGCAAAGCGCAAAACAAAAATGCACCCCATTTTACTGAAGCGTAGGCTGCTGTGCACAATGATAAAAAGTTACCACGAGTGATACAAAAGTAACCAAAAGTAGTAACACAGTAACACCACTAAGGGAAACAAGCTTTCCCAGTACTGACAGCCTGAATGACATCAGTTTCCCCATAACATATGAGCAAAGGCCAGTGTAGTGAAGCTTACGGCTTCATTGCACTGCAAAAAGTACAGGTCAGATTCAAAAATAAAAGCAAAATGTTTGGGGGTGCCATAAAGATGGAAGGAAAGGTGCAGTAAAGAGAAATCTTTCCTAACACAGCCGGACGAGGAAACATTGTTTCCTATCTCAGTGCCCACCAAACATTTCATCTTCATGGCTGACACAGGTGCCACTAAATCATGCATCAGTGAACAAAAAATGTCCTGCTATCGGGTATAACTCTTGACACCCAGGGCTTCTCTGGGGATGTCTCCACAGTTACATACACTAAAGAGTTTGACCTTAAAATAGGGAGGAAAGTAGTGTGATCCCCCTATTATACTCGGAAAGTTCCCCAATAAATTTGCTCGGCCTCGACCTGCTTTGCAAACTGAACAGGGCTATTTCCTTTACAAACAGTGGGATAGTATGTGCTACCCCATGAGGGCGATGGTGATCTTATGTGCACAAGGGGTGGGGGAGGGGGGAGTAGTTCGTGGGATTCCCGTGGACCCAGACATTTTTGTGAGCTATACCCCAGATAGGCAAAGGTTGCTGGCAAGTGCCGGCTGATTCAATTTTTCGCCCTGTGGTGTCCCCAGAGCTGGTGGCGGGAACTATATTGTCCCTAGATTTGCAAGGTCTGGTGATTTTGGCAATATGAATTGTTGTCATAGGGACTGACCCCGAGGGGTGCGAGTGGCGCGCGGTGCTCTGTATTGAACCCACGGTACCCCTTAGGGAGGTAACTGATGCAGTTATTTGAAGACCAATCCGACGATGGTGAGATTGTATTGACAATCTGTATTCCTTGTGAAATTATGGTGCAAAACCGGAAAGTACAATGTCCCCTGATCGCCCTTGCAGCCCCACTCCACGTTATTGGTGAAGATCTAGAACAAGTACCTGAGCGACTTTGCACCACAAATTCCCATGATGTAGGATTGTTAAAAGGAGTGGCCCTGGTGCGAATAACACTGAAACCGGGTGCAACAGTATATCCTATCAAGGGAGGCAGAGGAGGGGATTAGGGACACCATCACTGCACTATTAAACCAGGGGATAATAGTGCCATCCACCTCCCGATGCAACACGGCCATTTACCCTATGAAAAAAGGCAAACGGGGGCAGTTAGAGGATGATTCAGGATTTGCGTCCCCTAAATAACGTGTTATTGCAAGAGTTTCCCGTGGTTCCAAACCCTGTGAAAATACTATGTAGCATCCCCAAGAAGGCAACCCATTTAAAACCCATAAAAATGCCTTCCTTTCAATTCTACTGTACCCCGACTCGCAATACCTCACTGTGTTTACACATGGGGGGGGAGGCAGATGAGGTTTGAACACACTAAATTGCCTCAAGGGTACTGTGTGTACCCCAGCATTTTTAACAGAGTACTACATGCAGACTTGGGAAACATCCAGGTGCCTAGTAACATTAGCCAATACATAGACAATCTGTTGGTGTGCAACTCTTGGCTCACAAGGGGTACAAGGTTGACAAGGCACTCAGGGCAATTAATATCTTTAGATGGAAAAAGAATAATACCTGATCACGCTGCATCTGTGCGTGCCACCCCACGGCCCATCACGGTGAAGGAAAGGCAAATATTTCTGGGCTTGTGTAACTATTGTAGGGCCTGGATATTGGACCATGCAATGTACACTAAACACCTTTTGCAGGGCCTCAAAAAAAGCACAAAAACCTGACAACCAGATTGTATGGACAGAGGACATGCTCACTGAGTTCGAAGCACTTGGTGGTAATATCAACAGCCCCAGTGTTAGCGACCCCAGACTTCCCTCAAGAATTGTACTTATTTTCTCATTCCAATGGTCTGCTAAAGGCTGCAGTATTGACACAAAAAAGCATGATGGTATACAAGCCACTGTACTACTACAGCGGCACATTAGACTCCGTAATGCAGGGACAATTTGCAAGCGAGTAGGCACTTGCTGCTGCAGCATTTGAGATTAAAAAAAGCTCCACCATAGTAATGGGGTGTTCTGTCACCTTATACGTGGAACATGCAGCATTTGCTATCCTGAAAAGATCAAAATCCATGGACCACAAAAGAGCGTCTGCCTACGAGATAATTTTGTCCAGCCCAAACATACACATTGTGAGATGCAAAACAGTCAACCCAGCTACATTTTTCACTGAACAATACACAAACAAAGACATGGCCCTGCATGATTGTGTATCATACGAGGGGGAGGAGGACACACTCCCAAAGCAAAAGAGCCCACTTGAGGGGGAGGTCCTCTTCGTTGATGGGTTAGCAACAATTGACCAGGATACGGACTTCAGACATACTCGAACGGCTGTGGTGCGCTTGGTGGACAGTGAATATGAAATATTAGTACAAAGGGGACTTCCCATACACTTTTCAGCTCAGGCAGCAGAACTCAGAGGTGCTACTAGCGTTGCAAGGGTGCCACGTGACAATCTATTATGATTTGGCATATGTCACTACAACAGTGCATGCCGGTCTTGCACGTAAGAAAAGTAGGAGGTACAGGAGGGCTGACGGATCCCCAGTTCATAATGCCACATTAATAGATAGTGAGCCTATCACAACCATCCACAGTGGCGGTCGCAAAATGTGCCGCCCACACCAATAACACAGACGAGGTCTCCTTCGGAAACGCAGCCGCAGACACAGCGGCCAAAGCAGCGGCATATCTCCCGGTACCTCAGCCAGCAGATTATCCCATGCAGACACCCAACACTGAGCAGCCTCCTATTCCTTACAATGCTCTCCCAACTGCACAAATAATTAGTTACAGCGGCGGGCCCCCGAAGAGGAAAAATGACTGTAGTTAAAAAGAGGCTGCAAACAATCCCCTACTGACTTATTATGGAGACAGGGAGTAACGGGAAAAGCAGTTATGCCACACAAATTATTATTAGCATTTGACCAGCTTCATCATCCGTCACATATCTCTAAGCAGCACAATGCTGCAGACATCCAAGAAGACTGATTTGTCCCAAATCTCCAGGAGCACTTTACAAGTTTTGTTATCCGCTGTACCACGTCAGAGTTACAGCACAGGGATGACATTGCGAACAATAAGAGGCACTCTGCCCCGCCCTACTGGGCCGTTCCGAAAGTTGCATTTTGACTGCGCGGAGATGGGTGAGAGATGCAACGGGTCCTGATATTCAATTGTTGTCGTCTGCCCCTTCTCCAGGTGGTTGGAGGCGGCACCTTGTGCACATTCAGATGCCAAATGCACAGTTACATGTTTAGTGTGCAAGGTTTTCCCTCTCTGCGGCGTGAGCAATGTATTAAAGTCAGAGAACGGCACGCACTAACAAATTAGTCAAAGAAATTGCAACATTGATTGGCATTAAACATCGAATGTGCACCATTTACCACCACAAGGCCAACATAGTAGTGAAGAGGGTCAACGGCCTACTCAAGAGTAAACTATCCAAGCTCTGCACCACGTTAAATAAAAACTGAGTGCACTGCTTGCTGTTAGCACTTTTCAGTTTGAGCCTCCAGCCCTGCAAAGACAACCATTTATCACCCCATGAGGTGGTCACTGGTCATCACATGCATACACCACTATCCCCTGTTATACGAACATCAAACGCATACAAAGCAGCAACTGTGTTAGGAGAATTTCACAGTTATCTGACCACCCTAACACAGGCCATTAAACTTGTCTCTGGACAGATTGCACCACCCCATTCAGAGGAAACGGCAAGCGATGCGGCTGCTGCACCATTGGATTCCTAGCTCACTCAACAGTTACTGCCAGGTGACCTGATCTATGTGTGGATCTTCGTCCGCAGGTGGAGCGACCCCAGGTATAACGGGCCATATCGGGTTATCTTCTCTACTCAGCTTGCTCTCAAAGTTAAGGAACTGCGCTACTAGATCCACCAATCGGATGTCTGGAGAGCACCCCTAAGCACACTGTAGTGACTTTCTATGCCCAACGACCCTGATTAATATTGTAATGAGACATTTTAACTACCTCTTGTTGGACCACTTTGTGCCAGTGTGGTCACGGCACACCTGCACAACACAGCACTTTTACAGAGGGCGCTCTCTTGCAACCCCCCAAACTCTCTCTTACATTCTTTCTCTCTTGCTCTTTCCCCCTTTTCCTTTTAATAATTTGATTGCCTTTCAGAAACAACAGAAGATGGTACCAACGCTCTCAAATGACTCCATACATGTCAAGAAAGAATATGCTATTGTGTGTAGATTTTCATACTTATGTGCCCTGCATTATATCTCGGGTGTGTTTGCAATTTTTATGATTTCATTAGGCATTTATCTGGGAGCAGTTTTTATATGTGGTCCACATATAGAAAAAGGGCGGGTGGGATAATGGGGGGCGATTACCAGAACACCACTGTTGACAAGGCATATTATAGTGAGGGCTCGAAATTCAGACTCGATAAGCAGGAGCTAAAACGAGCTCCTGGGTGTCGGGCATCACCCTGTAGGCAGGAGCTACCGCAGGGGAACCAGGAACCAGGAGCTACCAGAGACTTTCTTAATTTTGTATGAACCATTGTGTTTAAATGTGTATTAGATATATTCTAATTATTCTTGATTTATATTTGCAAATACTCAAAGTGAAGGTCACATTTACAAGTTTGGAAGGCACCAGTTGGGCCTAGGAGACAAATGTAGCTCCTGATAGCTGTTGGTTTCAACTAGGCTCTACTATGCTAGAAGCAGGAGCTTAATAGCTTCCCTCAATTTCGAACCCTGATAGTAATACTGGCAACGTATAGATTAGTACTAGCACACATGCCATTTTACATGCTGGTAATAAGAGTTCTGTCCCTGGTGCAAACATTCTCACTGAATCGGGATTGTTTAGAGGTTATTTTCAGGTCCTTATTTTATTTTTTTTACTCCACGAGACCAGCTGCACTAACGACTCTAGCATGTGTGGGATTGTTAATGGTCACATAAAAAGCAGTACATGAATAAAAAGACCAAGAAAAAGGGCAAAGTATGACGCCTATCATGGCCTCGGCTTGGATGCTATAGAGGATGTGCGCCACCCAGAACTATCTAACAGCTGGTATACGGACAGGAGCACTGTGGGGAGAGAGAAATTGTATGGGAGCTGTTAAGTTTTGTTCGTTGATACTGCATGCATTAGGTGCCCCCAAGGTCTTAGTGGCGCAGGAAGTACCCATTCTAGATGCTCAATGTCCAATACATCTAGTGCCAGGTAGGATATGAGGCACTTGGCACACAGTGTAAGGGTCTGTGATGCTGGAAATGCCTTATGGAGGAACAGGGCCTCCTGTCCTTGTCCCACCATTTCTCTGTGAGTGTTTCCTAGACCTCTGGCATTGCAGCTCGTCATTCTTATCTTTTGGTGAACATCACCCATGGGATACCCTTATGGCACCCATGGGATAACCTTATGGCACCCGTGGGTGGGGGAACACCCTTGTAACTCGGATGTGTGTTTTAGGGCATCTGTGTGTGGCCCACAGAGCAGGGTATGGGCTGGTGGCAGCTACATGCTGACTTGACAGTGGCTCAGAGTATCCTCCATTTTGGGACCTATCACCAATTTGTTCAGTAGCTGAAGTCGAAGCTTAGCAAGACGAAGCTGCTACTTGAAGCCCAGCTGGAAGTCTGCTGCTGCATTTCTTCACCAATCCAAAAGCTGTCGTGTCTCACAAGGACTGATCCAGAGAGGACCTGCAAAGGAGACCTCTCCCTGAGCTACGAGGGACCATCGTGCAAAAGTGCTACTCTTCATCGAAGTATCCTGGAAGGCAGTCCTGTGTGCCTGATTTAAATGTAAAGGTACCTGGCAAAGCCCTGAAAGACCCAGGTAGGTAAACTTGAATAAACAAAACACAATTTTTCAGGGTGAGAGGTCCCTCTACTCCCAAATCTCAGAATGTATACATGTGACTACATAAACATTGTTTCACAATGGTGTATTTTAATAATCTTGAGATACGAGTACCAAGGGGTATTCTGAAGAAACAATACGAATGAGTATGATCCACGCGAAAAGAGGATCTTAATGTACAAACATACAACAGCACGAAATTATTATCGGAGCAGTTGTGCAATGAAGACAGAAATCAACAATCATTAACATAATATAAAAAGATCACAATAACAACAGTGTTTGAACTGTACACTGTTCATGTGAAGTCATCGACACAACAGTGTTTCGGCCTAAAACAGCTGTAAAGTGCAGCTAGGTGAGCAGGCCTTCATTAGGACGTGTGGTGAAATGATAGTAGTCCCGGGGTATCTATCTATGAAGAAACAAATGGAGTACAGTGAGTGGGAGAAGACCTCAAAGTAAAATGATGATTCAGAAAGCTCCATATGGATGCTATAAGATATACAAACAAGCTCTCCCCAGGGGAAAACTTGTATTTTACCAAGGGTTAATCCATAGCCAAGGTAAGACCGGTCCATACTGAATACAGGAACCGAACAGCCATTTTTCTGTGTTGTAGAAAACCAATGAGTGTCTGTGGACCGTGGAAGGACACATAGGACTCTGTCAGAGTGCCATCCGGGTTGTAAAGCGTTGAACAATGTCTGTTTACATAAGGTGCAACACTTACCTCAAGTGGTAATGAGTGTCATTTGCGTGACACTGGAGAAATGGAATCATTCAGCAAAGGTTGTCCTCCTGGTGTGTCAATGCACGACCTGTGTGCAAAACATATGATGCACAGTTACAACCTTTCTATACTTGTTTGATACATCCAGTAATGAGCCTGTGCCGGCTCAGAACATTAGCGGTGTGGATTAAAACAAGTGAACATGCTAGGGAGCTAGCCAAAGCATATGCACCCGATCTAGAACTGGCATGTGCTTTAAAGCGTTGCGGAACGCCAGTAAATCAAAGGATTAATGATAAGCGTTGCACCTTATGTAAACAGACATTTTTCAATGCTTTACAACCCGGATGGCACTCTGACAGAGTCCTATGTGTCCTTCCAGGGTCCACAGCCACTCCTTGGTTTTCTACAGCACAGCAAAATGGCTGTTCGGTTCCTGTATTCAGTATGGAACGATTTTACCTTGGCTATGGATTAACCCTTGGTAAGATACAAGTTTTCCCCTGGGGAGAGCTTGTTTGTATATCTTATAGCATCCATATGGAGCTTTCTGAATCATCATTTTACTTTGAGGTCCTCTCCCACTCACTGTACTCCATTTGTTTCTTCATAGATAGATACCCCAGGACTACTATCATTTCACCACACGTCCTGATGAAGGCCTGCTCACCTAGCTGCACTTTACAGCTGTTTTAGGCCGAAACACTGTTGTGTCGACGACTTCACATGAACAGTGTACAGTTCAAACACTGTTGTTATTGTGATCTTTTTATATTATGTTAATGATTGTTGATTTCTGTCTTCATTGCACAACTGCTCCGATAATAATTTTGTGCTGTTGTATGTTTGTACATTAAGATCCTCTTTTCGCGTGGATCATACTCATTCGTATTGTTTCTTCAGAATACCCCTTGGTACTCGTATCTCAAGATTATTAAAATACACCATTGTGAAACAATGTATATGTAGTCACATGTATACATTATGAGATTTGGGAGTAGAGGGACCTCTCGCCCTGAAAAATTGTGTTTTGTTTATTTAAGTCCTGTGTGCCTGCCATCCAGAGAAGGGGTCTTCGAAGTCCAGAAGAGGAGTGCCGGACATCTCGAGCCAGAGAAGTCCATTGGTGTCACCCAGGGTCCGAAGGTGCGTTTCGTGACCGCTGGAAGATGTTGCTGTCTACCTCCCAGAAGAGGGGGTACCCTGGCATAGCGCTGCTGGACACCCGGAGCCAAGTTCTAAACTGCCTAAGAACATTTGAAAGAACATCCTTGTTGTCACAGCTGACCGCTTTTACCCACTGGAGAGAGCCCAGAGTCGTGGAGTGCTGTGGAAGGTCTGCCAGTGGGTTTCCCGCCACCAGAAGCTAACAAAGTCGTTCCGAGGGTCCAGACTTGGTGAGGGTCCGAGGTCCACTCCAGTGGTCGAGTCTAGGTCGCCAGAAGTTGCCCAGAGGTCTGTGCTGCAGCACCGAAGAACAACCACGATATTCTGAAACCCGACACAAAAAGTGACCTATGCACCCATCGCGCCAGAAGTCATCAAAGGGTGCCAGGGATCTTATCTTCACCCACCAAGTCTTTAAGGAGACCACGGCAAGTTTCTTCTTCACAGGACTTCTACAGTCTGAGAAATCATCGACCAAAGGAGAGCACCACGAAGAGCCAAACTGCTGCCATTCTCAAAGACTTTGGTTCCTTTTTATTCTTGGACTCAGAATCCCAGTGGCTCCTTCTTCCAAAGGGGGTCCATCCTCAGATGGAATCGTCAAGTAAAGTCAAGAAACTCTGCCACTTCGCTTGCCAAGGCACCAAAGGTACTGTGACGAGGAAGAGCATCTTCTAGAGTAGTCCAGGGGTCCCCGGTTCGTCTTGGGTCCTGTTCTCCTTACTTGTTTAGTCTAAAGATAACATTCTGACACTATGCATAACTAACCTGCCTTTTTTGCCTATTCTATGCTTGTTACACCTTATTTAAGAATTCACCTGCCATTTAAAACTGTCTGCAGTTGGGGCAGTTCTTACTGAATTTAAGTAGTGTGTGGTACCACATAGAGTGTATATATATTTTCCATTCTCTGAATAAGTCATTCCATGAACATAGTGTTATTATTTATGTGTATAATGTTGGTATAAGTAGCAAACCTTATTTTATATAAGGATGCTGTGTTATCACCTACCATAGTGTGTGGACATTACTTTGTAGGGCTTTGGGGTAACACTGCACTTAATAACCTGCCTGCATCGCCCCTGAAAGCTTAAGCCTGGCTGCTCGTCCATAGCTACCCAATTGAAAGCCTTGCTGAGGTTGTTCTGTGCCTTTACCCTACCATATAGGGGGCAGAAGTACAGATACTTCGAGTCTGTAACGACTGGAGGGGGGGTATCAGACCCAGACCAACTGCAGTGCAACAACAATCCCAAAAACGTCCAGAGTCTGCCGAGGCCACATTTGGTGGTACAAGGACTCAACTATGTGGCAAACAAGTGGCAAGAAACAACGCTGAGTTGCATGGTGGGAGGATTGGTAGGGTTTGAAGACAAGGTCCTGGTCCGAGTGAATACAGCATGTTCACCATTCAGGACTGATCATATTTCAAAACTGGCATGGATAGAGGCAATGGAGAAACCCATGAAAGTGCAGAGAGAGGAGATATTTGTTTTTTTATTGTTGCATATATAGTTTAAGAAACCTTGCACAACATAAGTTCATTAAAGAGAAAAAAGAAAACCATTTAGAAATAAACAACATATTCCATTAAAAAAAAAGCAAGAAAGTAGATGTTTCCATAAAAGTATAAAAGTAACAAATCACAACATCACATATTGTGTTACAGGTAATTAGAATCCATTCCGTTCAATACAGTTTGTTCAGCAGGATAAAATCAATTTAAAGTAACAGTTCTAAGTTTTTCTTATCCATTTCAGAACTGAGAAAGGTAAGAAAGAGATTCAACGCTAAAACCAAAGAAATACTAGTTCCCCACATGCAACAACACCAGAACAGGTTCCTGGACACCTCTGAGATACCAGCGATCTGGTCCTTGAATAACTTGGTACGTTCCTTATCGAAAAACGAGCAGACAACAACCAAGTGCTTCAGGGTTTCACAAGAATCGCTTACTCCACAGAACCTGCATTTGCTCTCAGATGTATGCAAATCAACCGAGATATTCGGCTCGCTCCAATGCCTAATTTTCTCATAACAGGGAATTGATTTAACCTGAAGTGCATGCAATTCATACGTATCTTGAAGCACGGGAATTGCTGAAGGTACAACAGTAAAAATTCCTTTGCATGGACAAACTGGGAATAATCCTCATAGCTGGCATAAGAGGAAATACAATCTACTGCCTCAGCCCACTCTGACCTAAACAAAATCTTTTTCATCTGCCCCGGTCTTAGAACCAGATCGTCTTGTGAAGCATTAATGCTGGCCACTACAGAGCTCATCCGGTCTCTAAACTCACTTATGGACGGAACAGTACCGGCGAGCAGAGCTGCCTTTAAATTCTTGTAATAGGGATTCTTGGGAGGATCAATCATTCTTCTAAAGAAGGAGAGCTGTTCCAGGCATACCTGGCCTTCAAGGACACAAGACACAACTTGTGTCTGATGATCGCATTAGGAATAGCCATTGAAAGGCCAAGAATGTCCCTCTAGAGCCTTCCTTGAAGAATGTTCAGGATGTAGCCCATATTGTGGGAGCATAGGTCAAGACCGTACATGATAATAGCTTTGAATTTGGCTAGATAGTAACGCCTCAAGGGCAACAAGGAAAATGTACAGACTTTCTGCTTTAGAAACTTCATTTGAGCAGTACGTTTTTTAGCTTTATCAGTCAAGATGGTTTTCCTGTATTCAATACTGACCCTGTTTGCCAAATGATATCCCAAATAGATGACAGTCTTGACCTGCTCCACACTGTCGGGTCTCATGCTCCAGACGACCAAGAATTTAGAATTGGATGCATTTGGCAAAAGATTATTGTCCTGGGCATATTTTTAAAAAAGCTGCATCTTCGCTCTTAGACCGCGCAGGGTTCTATCGAACAGTATGAAGTTGTCCGCGTAGGCAATCCACTGTAGCCAGACACTCCCCAACCTTGCCGGTGCGATGTAGGGACCCTGCCACAGTCCCTCAACATCGCACAAGTAAAGTTTGAAGAGCGTAGGTGCCTGTTTCACCCCGTAAAGGTAAGTATCTCTGGGGAGAGAACACCATCCTCAGACAAGCGAACACAAATGGAGGTACATGAGTGTAATAGGGCAATCAATTGGACCAATTTGCGAGGGATGTTCAGAGAAAGCATTTTATGCCAAAGCCTCGACCTTATAACGCCATAAAAGTCACTAGTCATATCTAGTGACGCTAGATAGACTTTACCCACCTGAGAATGCTGGCCATAATGTCTCAGATGTAACAGGATGGACGCATAAAGTGAAGTACCCAGCTCTTCTCGAAACCCCACTCAAAAGATTGAGTTCCCTAATAGCACAGTTGAGATCCCTTAGAAGGAGAATGGAAAAGGTCTTACTAGTGGCATCAATCAGTGCTATAGGTCGATAGTTGGTTAAGTCCAATTTGTGTCCCCCTTTTATGGATTGGTACGATAATAGACTCGACCCAGGAAGCAGGCACAGTATGAGACAAGAAGATATGGTCGAACATAGATTTTAGAAGCTCGGCCCATAAGCCCGGGTCCTCTTTAAGAACAAACAGAAGTATACCGTCAGGACCCAGGGCCCTGGACGGCTTGAGCCGACCAATAGCCCACACAATGTCTTCCCTGTTCCAATTACATAAGCCCTTAACAGGAGAGCCCAGATCAAAACCATCGGAGACGCTAAAGTCAACAGGCAGGGCATATTTGTTAGTATAGAATGACACCCAGTTGGCAGAGTCGATATGGCAATCCATACTCCTTTTAGCATTCCCCAGTAACCTGTTAAAGGAAGACCAAAATTGGCAATCTTTACCCTTGCATAAATACTCCAGCATGTGCGGATGACACAGAAGATAGACATCCATCTTGATAGATTTTACGTAGTTCTTGTGTCTCAGAAGGAGTTTACGCTTACTCGTCGCATACTCTAGGGCCGGCAACCCCAATCTTCTCAGCTCGGCAAGTTCCTTTCTTTTGCGAGACTTAGAATACAGGATTCTCTCATCCCTCACAGAAACTCTCTTGCTTAAACTCACCGAGCTGTGTTGATCTCTAATTTGACGGGTGCAGGCCAGAATAGTATTATATACGGAAGCCTTACAGCCTTCCCCTAGCTCACGGCCAGGGGTATCAATGACAAACTCCCTCAGAGACACAAGCAATGGCTGGTTAAATTTATAGACAGTTTTCCTGTTCCACAACACTTTAGTACCCTTATTGTTAGGCTCCAGACCCGCCAGGTCAGGTCTGATGCAAGGGGTAGGCATAGAGATAGACAAGAAAAGAGATAAGGGCAGATGGTCCCCCAAATCAGACAGAAGTTGGCTCGGATGACTACAGTGGTTCCTAATACCATTAGTGAGGTAGATATAGTAAATCCTGGAGGTCAGCCCCCCTCTGTGCCAGGTGTGTTTAGGGGCAAGTGAGGAGGGCGGATGATCCAACAAAGACATGTCCCAATCCCCCAGAAGAAGGTCCCACCGAATACCTCGTCTGATATTTGCATGCTGCAAGGAGGGCAGAGCCCCCTTAGAATTCCACTGTACACCATCTGCACAGAAGGAATTAAAATCACCTCCCAAAATCACCTGATAACCACATCCCCTCTGAATCCACTCATACATAATTTCGCCCAAACCATCCTCAATTGTTTCAAAAGTAACTAATGGGATTCCAATAAAGATCGAGTATCAATATTGGTGTGAAGCCAAGCCCCAACTTTAACTCAATGGCCCAAAGCCATTCTATATTACATATGACTTCCCATGAAAGCCCGTCTCTCGGACGCCCTTCCTCGCCCCTGACAGCAGGACAAGAAATAGTGTGATAGCCTTCTAGCAGAGGGTTAGCCATGAGCATAGACTATTGAAACAAATAGATTCTCGGAAATCTGATACCTACGGGGTTAAGCATACATTTGTACGAATTAGAGCTACCGCAGGTATTCCAGGAGATGACTTTAACATCAATTCTGTCATGCATGTCCCGGACCTTGCCTCAAGCTCTCTAAGGTCTTGAGATCCGGCTGAATCCAAGACCAGTCTTGGCCATTGCTCAGGAGGTTAGAAATAAGAGACAACACAGTGCCAGAGTCGCACAGCGGTACAGAAGGGGAGCTTACCGCTACAGCTGGGGTCAATGCTGCAGGTTCCTTAAAAGTAAGAAATGTATTGGCTTCGGCAGTGTTTTGTAATTCCACAAGATCAAATCCCATGGACTGGAGATTAAACTGTTGGTCCCACACCATGGTTGCAGCCATGACCGAGTGAAAATCACTGAACATTCTACCATTATCAATTCTGGGCAGGGATATAGCATATATATCATCAGTATTTATTGTTCTCAAAAGAGGAACTGTCTTAAAGATAGACAGTAACCCTGTCCTATTAAGTTTAGTCCCTTTCACGAATTTCACATTAGGTACCCAGCCTATGATTTTACTGCCAGAACGAGTGACTTCTCCTGCCGCTGGCACAGTTGACCCTGTGTGTACATGTTGACCAGCGCAGCTATATGGACTGTTTTTTTACAATGAAAGGACTGTTTCTGTGGGGTCCAATGAATGTTGCAACAAGACCTTGCTCATCCCAGACCTCAAGAAAGGCACAGCTGCAGTGATGGACTGCTACAGGCTTTGTGGTCAGCTGGCATACTTGCACCTCCCACCATCATGGAGGGGCTACTGTTTCCGCTCTATCTTGCACTCATCACTGCTTGTAAAACAAGAAGAGCATCTCCGCGGGGTGGGGGAGGGGGTGCGGCCTCATCCCCACCAATGGCGGTTCCCACCTCTGATGTGCCTACCAGAAACTCATTTCAGGCCCCGGAATGCCACATCCTTCCTGAAAGCGAAAGAAAAGAGCAGCTGCAGCGAAAGAATAGATCTAACTAGCTATCTTACGATTCATCCAAACTTCTGAGCGAGATACCCGATGAGTACAGGCTATTCAGTGGCACTGGGTTCCAAACAGCTGCTAATACCAAATGGCTTCAAACTGTATGCTGGGAACCTATATAGCTGGCAAATGACATAGAACCAGGGTTCAACGCCATAAAAGTAGAGTTGCAGTCCCCGAGAATGATGACGGTGCAGAACCGCTATGTTTTTGACCTCCTCACAGCGATGGAAGGAGGCGTGTGCAAAAAGATCAGAGATTCCTATTGCACATTTGCGCCTCCCAATGATGAAGAGAACGGCTCCCTCACACAATTAATAGGGGCCATACACACCCTGGGAGTGTGCATGAAAAAAGCTGGAATACAGAGTGAGCACTGGTTTCAGAACATTTTCTCTTGGGCCCCTTCCTGGCTCTGAACAAAGGTGAAGATGTTGGTACCCGTGATTGTGTTTGTGCTAGTGATTTTTTGCACCTGCCAGTTGGGCCTCAGATGCTGTGCCAAAGCAGTGCCTAGAGGAGCTAAAATTAAGGTCTCAGTTGGGGTATCCAATGCACCCTGTGATACCACAGACCACAGTACCCAGACAGATGACCCAAACAAGACCTCCATGGTCTGCATTGAACACAGCCTGCACCCCCATGGCACTATCACTACGACCCCACCAGATCCTGAGAAGTATACAGAGCACTGTGTTGACTTGGAAAGGGGTGGGGGATGTATATACAGGACTTGCACAGGAGCATGCCCAGTCTGGAGCAAGTTTGTGCAGTGTGTGTAGAGCATGTGTTCCTAATAATGGATCGCCACCATATTTGGAAGCTGGACGATCAGAGAGGATATTGGAAGAGAACGATTATTGAAGGATAAAAAGGGGTAAAAAATACAGGGGAGTTTGTTAATATAGAATTAACGAAAGGGGGGAATGTTGGGAAGGAGAGAGGGTCTTCCCACCTCCCTAAGCGATTCCGAATGAGAAACAAACTGTAGATGGCACACAAGAGAGCAGGGGGATGTACACACAGGAGAGTGTATGCTTGCGTAGTGCAGTTCATTTATTTATTATCCGTATATAACGCGCTTAATACCAGCAAGTGATTTCTAAGCACAGGATTCAAACCTGTGGCGCGCCGCGTTGTCTTGCTTCCAAGACAAACACATTGCCCCTGAGCTATCCTTCCTCTCCTGTGCATACATTAGGAGCTATATAACAGAGGCAAGTGTAAATGCCATCTTAGTTATTGGCAGCGATTTTTGTATGGCTGCCCAAGCACAGGGGAAAAAAGCACCAAATGTGTTCGTAGTAGATTTGCATGACCCATCAGGCATAACCCCCACCACGAGTGAGGTTCTGCGAGTTACAAGCCTGCCATTGTTTCAGAGGCTATACGCCTTTGTGCCCTGGAAGGAGTGTGCTCTGCAAGGCCACGAGAAGGGGGCAGAGCACCTCTTGGAAGTTACCATTCCTCAATACAGATATAACACCCCATGCATTAGAATTACTGCCCCCCTGTGCTTTGATTGCAAGAGGCCCAGACCGCCAACCATAGAACTGTAAGACCCTCGATCGATCAGAAAGATCCGAAAGCAAGGCTATCTTGCCTTCGCATTTGGGTCATGTGATTTGTGTTGCTAGGTACCAGGGAGGGATGAACTTATAGCCCAAAATGAGGGTGAAGGAACTTGGAGGCTGCTGGCGCATCTGGGAGTGAGTGTAGTATGCAAGTTGCCATGACCTTGGCTCTCCCCATAGGCCCATCTCTGTGTCTGCCAGGTCCACCATTGTAGTGATAGAGTAGCATTGTTTTCAGAATAAGTAATTGCTTGTTAGGCTCGGTTTTATCGCGGATGGCGAGCCCAGCAGCACCCACGTGTACAGAGACCGACAAGAAGGCTGGGACCAATGGCCTAGTATCCTATAGAATGGGCCGCCAATGTATAGGGTCACTCCAACCAGCCTTGCTGGTTTTTACTGTATGTGATACCAACAGTGATGACACAAGGCGTTCTTTCAACTTGCTGCACATCTGCAATTTACCAGAACATTCGGCGGCAGCATAGTTCTTTGCCTTTGCATTTATATTTTGTAGAAATAAATACTTGTTATCCTGGCAAGCGGTGACTTGGCCCTTTCTCCCCTAGCAGGTTGTACATTTTCTGGTGGGGGTGTGCCTTCACTTTCAAGATCACCTTTTACCTGATGACAAGCAAATAATTTTCTCCTTTCCCTTCTTCACCCCAGCCATCTCGTAACATATTACAAATTGTCTCACTGCAATTCTTCACTGGATGGCTCTCCACTGCCTCATGCCAAACAAAAAATGGAAGTCCTGTTTCTCCTGGATTCCAATGCCATCCCTTCCCTCTCCTATTTTCAGCCTGCCTGACCTTCTTGCTCCCTCACCCAAGGCTCGCAATCTTGGGTGTCCACTTTGATAGCTTCCTGCGACTGCAACAATTCCTCACTACCACTGCCTCTGCTGCTGGTATTAACCTCCTATTCATTCTGAAAGTGTCCTTTTCTTACAAACCATTCTGCAAAAACTTTAATTTCCACTCTTGTGCTCAGCAAACATCTACTGCTCAAGCCTACATCTTGTCCTTCCTCTGTACTCCTACCTCTGTAAAGTCTTCAATTTGCTACCAGTATTCACTACATATTCACAGATCCTCACCAACTTCTACCTACCGAGAATATGCTGGTTGCTTGTCCATGCACAGCTGCTCTCTTTTCAAGCTCCTTCTCCTAGTCTACAAAGCTATTAATGGACTTGCTCCCCAGTACCTGTCTGATTGTATCTCAGTTTACTCACAATGTTGTTCCTTCAGATCATCCACAGCACTCAGCCTCACTGTCCCATACAGTCCCGGTGCCTCCTTTCGTTTTTTCTCCCTACTCGCCTCACTTAAATGGAACCCACTGCCCATAGCAATCCCAGTCAGACCAACTGTGGATCTCTTCGTTGCTCGGCTTAAACTCCACTTACTTGCAAATGAGGGAGGCCCCCAACCCATCTCCCATCCTCCCTACCTGAGCCCACCACTTCCCCCAGTGATGCTGAATAATGTCATTTGTACATTTAAATAGTACTTCTCTAGTTTTAAATACTCCCCCCCCCCCTTAGGTTAATGTTACCTTTGTTAAGTCACCTGTTGCTATATTATATATATATATATATATATATATATATATATATATATATATATATATATATATGTATATATATATAATGTTGCTTTCTCTCATTTGTTATGCCCTTGATATACATACTTTTATTACACCACTTGTTCTTATCTTTGTGCCATTGTAAAGGCACGGTGTGTGATTGCCTCCACCATTTGTAAATGTGTTAATGGAAGTCATTTCTGATCAAAATTGACATCCCGGTTCTTCAAATAAATACTAGTAAATTAAAATTGTAGCTTTCTTGTACATCTAAATGTATTACTTTTTTACATTATTTGTGTAGCACTGCAGCAAAAAAGAACATTGTTTAATTTAAATGAGATTGCATATTACTGGAGTGACACAGTGCATCTTACAACCCAGGTTTTTGTGTCATTTTTGTAACATGGCTATGCAAAAGGAAGAACCGTTTTTTAACGCTGACAGGGAAAAGCTTTGTTTGGTAACATTCCAACATTACGAGGATGACAAGTCATGCACAATATGTTTTGCTTAGTGAAATGGGATTTAAGGTCACAAAATATATTTTACACCACCCCATTGGAAGCAAGTCCATCCCCAAGTATGCCTGAAAATGGGCGCCAATTATCTACAAATCATGAGAAGGAAATAGGTAAGACTTCCCCCAGTTGATTAGTAACCGCAGGAGAGCTAGTTGGAAGCATGTAGAATTAATGTATTTCTCCAGCCTAAACTTTGGGAATGGCTTTACCAGCCAATTTTACAGCGAACGAAAGACGGGCACCAACTCCAGATGAGGAGCAGCGACCACAGGAGTCAAACCTTTTGTCAACACCCTTGGGCACATCCGCAATCCAAATGGGAGGATTCAAAACTGGAAGCAGTGCTTCTCCACTGCAAATCGCAAAAGAACTATGGATGATAGCCCCGGATCGGAATATGAAAGCCTACATCCTGGAGCTCGACAGAGGCCAGCAAGTCCCCTTTGCTCACCAGAGGAATAATTCTCTACAACATCTCCATCTTGAAGGGAAATTGGGCTACATACTGTTGAGATTCTTCCAGTCCATCACTAACCCAGGATTTGTCTGACCACTTTGGAGACAAGAAAAACAATCAAATAGAATCGAATAGAATTCCTGGCCCACATAGTTCTAGGGGTGAACTTGCCTGATGGCTTTTCCAACAACTCCTGATCCCCTGTTGCAGCGCCATGCTCGTGAGCCTGCCTTTGGGCTACTGGGTGATGATGTGCCTTGAGTGCAGGGGAGAGATAAAGAAATGACATATTGTAACCCAACCGCAACACTCGATTGGTGACCATCATTTTCACACATTGAAGAAATAGCACAGTCAAACCCTCAAAGGGCTCCGCCGTCCAACAGGACTTCTGATCTTCTTGTGAAGGACAGAAATTGGAGGAATTAAGATCAACTCTCTCCCTCACTTTTATTTCCATTGCCTTGGCTGAGAAGAAGACAAGGCTTTGTCAGACTTGCAAAAACAGTGAGCTGAAATCAATAAGAAAGTTAGACATATGACAGAGCAGATCTGCATGCCGGCCTGCCTTCAAGACCCTATGTACTTTGACCTCCAACAACAAAGCACCCTCAAATGGCAGCTTTAGGGCCACTGCCCTCTGCGTGCCCTGAGAGTGCCAATCCCGGAAATGCAGATGATGCCTGCCAGACACCACTGACTGGCCTCCTCGCAATAGCAGCAGCTCAAACCCCATTGAATACTATGTTCAAGAAAATCATCTGGAGATATCCTCCAGGACAGGAGCGCAATCAATCTGCAACTGTCATGACCAGCTTATGCAAGATCCTCCAAAACAGCCTGGGCAGCATAAGAAGCATACATACTCTCACTCGAGCCAAACGACCCCCTGCATTAGATTTCTTAAATGTTCAGATACACCTGATCGAGCACATTCACTTCCTCAGCCGCTGTGGATGCTCTCCCCGACAACACCAAACTGTCAAAGATTGTTCCATCGAAATATAGTGTGGCCATGAAGAGGGGCTTGGAGATCAGCTCAGAGTCCTTCCACTCTGGAAGCACTTTGTTATTTATATTAGGGATCAGAGGCAAAACAAATTTGGGGGATTTTTTTAAATGATAAAACTTCAGGTCCCCCGATGTCCCAGGTACCTCCTGAAGGAAATCTGTCCATCAGCCACCTACGCTAGCATTGTCAAGAGGCAAATGAATGAGTCATTCATAGTGTCGGCCCGTCCCCTGCATCTATACCATAGGAATGAAAGGAGTGCATCATTTATGGCGTCTGTCCTTCTCCTTCGCCATACCGCAAGCATGAGAGACGCTACTCATTGAGACAACCCTACCCCGGAGGGATCGAAGAGATAAACCTGCAAGCTCTAGCAGACATGGACATGCTGTAACCAAAGATGACGAAAACAAGTGACATCACTACGAAAACTGACACACATAGTTGCATTAGACACGAAGCAAATATGCATGCACTCACCATGAAGTTACATGGACACTAGGTCAAACTGCATTTTGACATGAAGAATGTTACCTGCGTTCAATAGACACTAGGAAAAAATATAGCCAATGTTCCATTGTATAAACTGAAATGCAGGACGCATATGAATACACATAATGCTTGCTTAGCGCTGAAACGCAACAATAATGAGAGGCCATTTTGCATAAAATGGACAGTGCTGCCATGTTCGAGTGAATGGCAAGCATTGAAGAAACCTTGAGGTTCCAGAAGGGTTTGGCTCGCTCAATCATCTGAAAGCACAGATCCGAGCAGAGCAGACGATAGCTGCACAATTCCTGCCAAGGTTACAGTAGAAAAGGGAGGCTTGGACTAGCACTGAGGATAACAGAAGATAATGCCCAAGTGCATGGCACATTTCTCTTATATTAAGTAAAGAAACCAGGTGCTCATTAATTAAAGCTAATGTTGGAAGAAAAAAGTAGCTCAAAAAAGTCTTCAGCGGACAGGAAGGGTAAAAGTACCTGCACTAAAATAGGCTAAAATCCTAGTAAAAGTCGAACAAAATAATCCAAAACGTGGTCTTCACATGCGTGTCTTGTAGTCGGAGAACGGGCTAATCATTTGCTCCAGACTCAGATAGACCAAGGCCTTCACTCCCCTCAAATTCTCATAACAAAGATACAATACAAAGCCAAGTTCAAAGCTAAATGTCCTGGCTCGTAGCCTAGGAAATCAGAGATGGTGTATCATAATTGGGAGCAGCAGCACCTTGATGCCGTTCCATTGCTCATGTGCTGATGAACTGCCTAATAGTCAAGGTTGGTAAAACCACTTCCAACCAAACATATTACTCGAATAACATTATCTCGCAACTGTTGCGTTAACCAATCAAGTAGTGTAGAGATGACATGTATTCACCACTATCAATTTAGAGGTGGTCTTAGGTGGAGCCATCAGATAGAGCATGAACAATGAGAAGAATAAACCTCATAGAACCAATCCCATTGTCTGCAGATTTTTGTAACAAAGAGTGTATGTGACGTCAGTCGAGATGTATTTTGTTTTTAAACCAGTGTCAAGCTGAAGACCGATGAGAGCTTGGAGATTTTCTATGTTCATTGCTGTCCCTGTTTTATCTGGATTGTTAACAAAAAAAGGCCTTTGTCATTTACCTTGACTCTTCCATTTTGGGGCGTGAGATTTTGTTTTGGGTTGTGGGATTTCCCGGCCTATCTGGTCTGCTCAGGGCTGGGACTTCCCACCCCACCAATACAGCATCAGTGCCTCCTCATTCAGGTACTTGACATCCCTTCATCGCAGTCCCCCTCATGAGGCACTGGATGACAGAACTATAGGATGAATCTTCTTACCTTTCTTCTGGTGCCCCTGAGCTTCTTTCAAAGTTTGGAGTAACATTAAAATGCAAACTTCTGCACATACCCAGGACCACTTAAGTAATTAACTCCCCCCCCCCTGGTCCAATTTCATACACAGGGGCAGCCAGTGAGAACAAGCGTGACACCTGTGATCATCCAGGTGGTACACCTCAGGGCGAGGACTGCATCCAGCGATCAACAATCACTTTACCTTGCATACCTACCCAAAGCGGTAACCTATCATCAATGAAAACAACTCTGAGCTGGAGCAACCAAACCCCATCCTACCTGGAGCAGCAAAGACAAACAGAACCCGGATCAAGCGGGACAGCAGCTGCCCACACAAAGCATCAAATGCCATGTGCATCGGCTGACAACTGAAAACACAAAACACTGGGTGGGCCCAGGGAGCCAGTACACCAGTAAATGCATTCTGTCTCTACCGTGCAGTGCCTGCAACTTGAAGAGCTGCACAGTGTGCTTCCTTCCTCAACCAGCCTCCCTCGTCATAGTAGTGAGCCCACGAGTACTGCCACAATGCTTTTCCCTTCCCCTCACCCTTGCACCGGGGAAAAGTATACAAATGGGCGCAAAAACATTGCCCCTCAGAAGCCCAGCAGCAAAACATAGATGGCCCATGTCTGGAGGACAGGAACATCGTAACCAAGGCTAGAGGAGGTATTCTACCTCCTGTATACAGGGGCAGAACAAGGATTGGATAAGGTTCCTGTGATGAAAGATGGATTAAAAGGCAAGTACTGGGACCAGGAAGAGGGACGTGGATGTAATAGGTTATCATTCCCAGATGGACAGTCTGATACATTCCTATTGTACTTTTTAAAAATACTGTATAACCCATATATTATAGGGATTGAAATAAAGATGTGTGTACCTGGAATCGCCAAGTAAGCAGGCGCTGCCTCCAGGGAATGAGAAGCGAGTATGTAGTACATGCAGCCCTCACTGCAGGCTTTCTAGCCTTGGTTCTCCCATTGAGCGAGTACTTAGCACCACAGCCGTAGAAAGGGCCCTAGGAATGGGGTGGGGGGCTTAATCATGCTCTCACTTCAAAAAAATATCACTTACAAAAACAACTCTGCCTGGAAAAGTGTGAGAGCTCTGTGCTGGGCCTGAAACATTAGTTCTGCAAGCTTTCGATTTATTTATTCATGCATTTATTTCAGCACACAGTACACAAGCTGAAAAAGCATCACCTCGTGATATGGGGGGCCTACATCAGGCGGCATATGGGTAAAATAGGTATGATAACACAGACTGGCAAAGCCACACCTCACGTTACAGGGAGCTACATCAAGCAGCATATGGGTCAAATAGGTGTGATTGCGCAAAATGGAAAGGCCTTGCCTCATGTTACAGGGGGCTACATCAGGCAGCATATGGGTCAAATAGGTTCGTTTACGCAACTGGCAAAGCCTCACCTCATGTTATGGGGGGCTACATCAGGCAGCATATGGGACAAATGGGTATGATGACGCAAACTAGCAGGCCACCTCTCATGTTGCAGAAGGTTGCAATAGGCAGCAAGTGCATCAGGGAGGTAGGAGTGTACAGAATGGCTGGGTCTAACCTTAAGGAGTGAGGCTTAACATTAGTAAGGCTGTCTTACAATGAGGACTGAGAAGGTGGGAGACAAGAAGATAGTGAGTCTAGAAGGGAGGTCTAACTCACGTGAAGGGTAGTCTTAGAGCACAGAGCAAGCGTGGCTGCATAAAGGTGAAAATATATAGATTCAATTTACAAGCAGGGCAATCTTAATGCACAAAATGACAAGGCTGCATAGGGTGAAAACATCTAGATTCGTTTTTGTCTTTCACGCCAGGCATCTTAGATATGCATTACATGGTACTGATGTTTGTTAGAGGTGGACAGTGAACTGTCGATAGATAAGAAACAAAAGTACAGGGTTGTACGAGGCTGGTTAATGGTCAGGAATAGAAGTGGAGCCTTCTGCCTTACAAAAGCTTACCAAGCGATTGGCGTTTCCAAGGAATCATCGGTGCTGAAGATGCAGGTTCGAGTGAAATGTTTCTGCGGAGCAGTGCTCCGCCATGCTCAGACAGGCTGAGACAGGGGCCTTTTGTTTGGTCCTTTGATGAGGTCTGGCTTTCCTCACCTGCCAGCTTGCGATTGGCCTGAAGAAAGTAGGCTGAAGAAAGTAGGCAGCCAATCAGGTACTTCATGCATACTGAGGCACCATGGCAACCTGTGCAGCCCTCAGAGGCACTCCGGTGCCGAGGATGAGGGCGGCCATCATGGAGAGTGATAAATAAAGCATGCAAATGCGCTGAGTGCGCATACACATGTTTGCCCAAGGCAAGGGGCATCCGGGTCATGAAATGCTGGCAGGTAATATCAGAATAAATGTTGCTGTTGTGCGGAACGAGCACATGATGTTGCTGGAAGCGGTGCGCATAAACCGAGGGCTAACCTTATCACAAGGACCACCGGATGGCCCTAGTGAAGGTAGTAGGTGCTGGGTGGCTGCAGGCAAGCTCCTCACTGTGGCAGCAGGATACGGAAAAAAGGGAGCTGGCTGAGACAGGGGCCTTACGTGTGGGCCTTTGCTGGGGGACGGCTTTCCTCGCATGCCGGCTTGCAATTGGCCGGAAGAGAGTAGGGCAGCCAATCAGGTACTTCATGCATACTGGAGGCACCATGGCAACCTGTGCAGCCCTCGGAGGCATTCTGGTGCCCAGGATGAGGGCAGCCATCATGGAGAGTGAGAGAAATAAAGCGTCAATGGTTTCTTGGTAACAAAGAGCCCGCCCATATGCACCCATCCTCATTAGTTATGGAAGAACAGGAGCACACCATGGAGCTGTAACTGTCATTGCCCCACCCGGATGGAAGTCGAGGCCATGAAAGCAGCATTGAAGCACGCCAAGTTAAAAAAAAAAAAAAAACCTGTGGTGTGTATGTTTGAATGTAGTGTTTGTAATGCACATGTGCCTTACTGTATGTGCAAGAATGGTGATTGTATACATTTGGTTGAGGACAACGAGTGGAAGAATCTTCATATGTATTTTGAAGTATCACAAGAGTAGTGCTAGGAAACGTTTGATTAGTTAAAAGTGATGTGAAAGAAATATCTAGGTGGAAACTGTTTGATGCCACATTAGGACAGTCAACACTTGACTCCCAAAGTTAATGACTGTCCAAATTAGTGCTTTTGACTTGAGGTTTTCAGTCATTTCACTATTAGTGCGTTATAATAAATGATATCAGCTTGAAGGCCAGTTTGTTTTATGGGTTCAGAAGGGTTGCAGGCTTCACAACAATGTCACAGATATGTAATATAAAAATGAATGCTCATTCTTAGGTTTCAAAATGCTCTTTGATTTTATGTAAAGCAGCAAGTCGATTACTTTGGTGGTGTCCCCCTGCCCCCAAACCACCTGCCGAGGCTGCTCTGTGGTGCACAGGTTAAAATGGAAATGTTTCCTAAGGAAAACTCCAATGCGGGATTTCCCGGAGTTTATGATTGAGAGGGCGTAACATGAGCCCCACCATGAACTTCATTACTCCCCAATCACACTCCCTGCCCCACACCAAAGAGCTGAAAACAGGTTTATGCATGTCCATGATAATTTAACTATTTTGAACAGATAGAGTACAAGCACACCTTTGTGTTAAGCTATAGTTTAAATGATGATGACAAAAGTTCTACAATTCGAAGCTCCTAGGGCTCACCAGAAGTAATGGTAAGTTAAGGGTGCGAGAGAGAAATGAATGACTGGTATCAAAAGTCACAAAAGGTTAACATAGAAAGATGGAGAACCCATAAGGTATGAGTCCTCCCGTCCCCTGCACACCCGTTAGTCAATTTTTTTCAGTGATTACTCGAAACATTCTTCAAACTGAAACCCACTGTTGCCAGTACATATATGACGAGTGAGGTCATGTGTACTATTATCATACTCTATGAATGTTATTAATCTTTTCCAATGTGGAATGATGGTCACTAACGATACGCCCAATTAACAGACTCATCTTTTGGAGCCACACGGCACATTACGCAATTACATACAGAATGTTGACATCTGGTATTACAACTTAATAAGAATGAACACATCATTTAATTCCAAATTTTGAGTATACCCACAAACACTCCAACTCCCAGAAAGCATTGCCGCATACGCGAGCACGTCCTTGGATCAGACCCGCCGTTCATTTGACGGTGGTCGCTTAGCAACTCACTCTTGGCCAGACACGACCGCGGCTGCAACGCAGAAACCAATTTCGGCAGTGCATGCAGAACACAAGCGCAAGTGAAGCTTGATTACTTGTTATTACGGAATATTGACCACGAATACAACAACTGAGAATATATGATACAGCCGAACACTAAGACATCCTTGCCTTCACTAGATCACAATAGGACACGTTGATTGACTGGATTCCCGCTCTATGAGCACACACTCTACAAGCAAATTCAGCCGCACACGCAGCATAAGTACAGAAAGTGAGCCATGAATGGTACTAGCAATAGACAGTCCCCAGTTAACACACACAGCACTACATATGTGCAATTTGATTGCTCTCTCTAAATAAATACAGATCCACAACAAACAAATTATCTACCTGTATTGCAGGTCACGGACTACTCCAGATAGGGTGAAGTGTTCACAGACTACAAGTTTGCACTAACATAATTGAAGGATCGGCACATCAAGTACCAGACATCCATACTGGACACCTACTGAATCTACTACAGGTAAACAGTCACATATTAATTTCGATATCTATGTATTGCAAACATTCTATCACACCAGGCATAACAATAATTACATCTACATTAATATTTTAGGATGGCATCTGAGTAACCATCACTCCGCACGGGGAACACACGTGACTGAGAAGCTAAGTTTGATCATTGATGTTAAGAGTGAATAACACCTACAGATCACACCACAGAAGAACTAATAGCACTTTTTGTAAGATTGGACTTTGAATTAGATGGCTCCTGAAGAAGAGAGTTGATCTCTCGAAACGCGTTGAGCTTTTTCCGTAAAATGTTATTTGATGTATTGTAATGAACTTGTGTAAATTCACATCTATTATTCTACTATATTGAATTGTTGAACTATGCATGAATTTGTGCTCATATAATCACTTAGTGAAAAAAATCAATGTATAAAACTAATACAGTGGACATAAAAAGCTTTAATGAGTAACTGTCTTTTTCATGTTCTTCTCATGAATAAGATAACAAAAGTCATTAGTAAACACAACTTGTACTGATTATATAAGCAACTTACTGACTGCACATAATTGCCAGCACTAACAGGTATGCAGAGGAAGGGAGGACTCATACCTTATGGGTTCTACATCTTTCCATGATAATTTAACACTTTTTAAAGTGGTCTGTCTTTGGGCTTCAAAAACACGTTTTAAGTGATACAACCTTTTGTTTGTGAAGACTAGTGCCTCCCTACTGGCTACTTGCATGATATCAGATCTTCGTCCTTGCAAACTGTATAAAGCAAAGAAGGCCGGGGTTTAATAACTGCAGATTATCAGAAGAAGGTTTTTTGTTTGGCCTCTGAACAACAGAACAAAGCAAACAGCCAACAGGGGAACTAACCCCAAATGAGCACTTCGCGAAATTACCTAAGCACACTGGGACAAGGCCATTGATGTACAAACTGAAGGCGATTTTTCACTTATTGAACTGCTTATGTTCTGAGGGAGAACATTATTTATTTGCCAAGCATAATAAGGAACTTTATCTACTGTAAACAGAAATTATAACCCAAGACAATATCGAGTGACTCAAAATACAGGTTGTCAGGGCCTTTCAATGGATTACCCTTTCTTTAGGCCACACTCAGCTAACACTAGCCATGCCCCCTTTCTAGAGCAAACACTCATAATTTCTGTTCCCACTTAATGCATTGACGCAGATTGTGGCCCCAACTTCATGAAAGGAATTTATAGTGCCAAACACTGGCATAGATTGTGGCCACAGCTTGTTGAAAGTGAAAGTGATTCACAGTGTTCATACTGGTACAGACTGTCACACGCTTCGTGGAAGTGATTTCCAGTAATGATCATACTGGCATAGGCTGTGCTCAAAGCTTCTGGAAAATGATTAAAGTGACCATACTGGTAAAGATTAGGGCCAAAGCTTTATGAAGGCGATTTACAGTGGCAATGCTGCCATGTATCAAGCATGCAGCTGCAATAATGTGAATTGTTTAATTGCAATGGCAATGCTGGCGCATGCTATGGACAAAAGGCATCATGAAAATGTAAAATGTTCCTATGTACTGTTAGTGTGGTGGCATCTACAGGATGTTTCCATGTTACCCTTGACAGCCAATTGAAAATTGTAGGGTTAAAACTGTGCTGTAAAATACATCCTTTCACACTTTAGTTCAATCATTTTCTTGGAGGCACGCTGCTTCGTTCTCACTACTTCACAGGAGATGGTATTGCCACTCCATAAACATTTCTTTTTTAAAATCCTTTGCCACTTCTTACCTTGAATCGTTTACAATGTCAGCCCCTCCCTAGATGCTGCCCAGCTTTCTGTCAACTGGCATGTGCATAATAATGTTAGTTGCTATGCACAGTAGCGCCTGGTATGTTTGGAGGCTAGGCGCTACATCCTGGTTTCTATGTTAGGTGAAAGATGTATGGTTTGATTAAAAACGTACATATATCTTCCACCTCATGCAGTTCTGGGCGTGCCATTTCTGCCGAATGATCATGCACATGGCCCATGCGTATAGCCCAGGCTGGATCAGGATTATTTATTTTTATTTTATTGTTAATTTATAACGTGCTTAATACCAGCAAGTGTTTTCTAAGCGTGGGTGGAGAGATATCGCAGAACTTCTAGTCTCGCAAGATCTCGCGGCAGAGGAGGAAGTTGCAGCTCCCGCACGCCGGGGAGATTCTGGAGCAGAGGGTACGAAGCAGCAGCTCCCGGTGCTCCTCTATTAGACTGACTGTTATTCATGCTTCGGACTTTACTCTTTACATTATAGAAAGCTGGTTTGCAGGGCCTGTTGCCCCCAGTTTATATACAGAGTTGTATTGCATCAAGAAGACTGATGATGAAAAATGAATAAAGCAGTTTCATCAGAACACCCACAGTCTACTGCGCTTCATTTTACAACAGCGGGGTCTGAATTCGAACCTGTGTTGCGCTGTGTTCTCTTGCTTCCAAGACTAACGCATTGCTTTTTCAAAGAGCTTGGAAAGGGGGTCCCCTAAACAGGTCTCACAGCGCCCACATAAGATGCAAACTGCATAGCTCTCAACCATTTGTGTTTCAAAGGCGGGTGAAATCACCCGATTTTGTTTTTGGCGGGTGAAACGCCCATTGAAATGAATGGGCGTGCAGGAGGCTTGGCGGGTGAGTCAGCTCTTTACAAGGCGGGTGACACCGCCAAAAGCGTGTGAGTTGAGAGCTATGAAACTGTAACTTTTTTACCATTATATATGGCCAATTATACTTTAACCCTAGATGCGTTACAATGCTCCTTTATTCACATTCCTAAACACACAAAGTTGATGTCACAGATATAAGTATGGCACATGTCGACCTGGGTAGCTCCTGGTAGTTATTGGCGTACAGCAAATGGTAGCTAAATATCTCTTTTGAACCCTCTATAATTACTACAGTTTCTCCAAAAATAGCTGAGGTTTAGTTGTGCATACTAAATGGAGCATATAGCATGCAAATACTGCAGTACACAAATCATATACTAAAGGTTTTATTCCAAAACACTGCAATAATACTATAACATACTACAGTATGCTGATATATTGTAGCATACTGCAGACAGTTAAGGCTGCGCACATTGGAAAATAAGCGCGGAGACAAAAACACTAATCTAGGAAAATAAAGAGCGCAACAGAAAATCAGCATTTATGTTAAACCCCTCTTTAAGCAAATATAATCTGTTAGTTTCCAAGTACCATCAAATATTACATTCTTTATAGATGAACAAAACGATTTACCAACTAATGGAACCTCTTGGAACTGTGATGTGCTCGCCTCTACAAGCGTACACAAAATATCGTGTGCGGACATCTTTAAATAGTTTATTTATTCTACAGCGCAATCTGTCGGGGCAAACACACCTTCTCTACCTTAATGCATTATGGTAATGAGTCAATTTAAACAAAATATCGACATCAGCACATACTAAAAAAAATAATACATTGTTACATTTTTAGCAATAACAATATTGAAAGGCGCTGACATTTTCGTTAAATAGTTTTGACCATTTCTTCTCGTAGGGTTACCAGAATACCCACTACAATCACCCGACTGTGACATAAAGTCATAAAGTTATAAATGCTCATAAATGGCGTTTGGCTTGCTAATGCTTCATTCTCTAAATCACGTGCCCAGCAAAGTTCGTAATCAAGCCGGGCAGCCATTTTAGAAAGGGACTCCTGTCATCCACGTTAGGCAGTTGGCACAACAGAAAATGATTTCTTTCTGTCTACTGAAGAACGACAGTAAATCGTTTTCACGATAATTTCATTTCTTTCAGTTCCATGGGATCAATAAACTTGAACAGCAAACTTCCTTCATATGTTTCGTTGCGCTGTGACGAACAATAAATCAACTTCGGAGTGTGCTAATTCAATAGGGTCAGGGTAGAAACACGTATTTTGTATAGTGATACGCTGCAGCATTAACAGGGTAGCTTGGCGTGTCTGATTACAATCTTTGGACTGTTCAACACCGCCCACGTCACGTGGCCTAGTTGTCATTTGACTACTTCCGGTGCAGATAAGTTTCCATGGTTACAGAGGACTCATCGATACAATTCGATCGGAGCCGGTACATTTAAACTGGAGAAGTAGCAACAGCCCGAACAGCCCCGTTTGAGAACGGTGAGGAGAAGGATTTGGAGAGAAACAAGTCTAGGCACCCTTGCATTGATTCGCTTCACGATCTCGGAAGTTTTTTGTTACATGGTATGTGGTTCACTTAATATATGCATCCCAGAATGCATTGCGTAAAGTTACTGTGCTGCATGATAGCTTTTTATACTTTAAATCTATTTAATCATAGACCTGTAAATATAATATCTTACATTCTTCGAAAGTTAAGAAAGAGAATTTATTTTGTTTCACACATTTCCATTACATTGGAGAAAAGTAAACTAGGTGCAGAAACTTAAACATGTTTGTAAAATATCAACATTTTGACCTTTAAAGTCGGGATTCTTCCGCGAAAATCAGGGGATGGGGTCAGTATGCCTATATTAAGCAGAAGTGAAAAAACTTGACCTTTGACCCCCACAGATGAGTACACAGAAGGTGATATTTTAGGAAGTGACATCACATGTCCTTCAACCCAGGTGACATCACAGGATGTTATACCTGAAAACGCAGATATAATGCATCAACAAAGGCGCATGTTAACGTGGAGCGAGGTTGTTGTGATCTCGTTCTGCAAGCATTACTAGCATTGTTCCTCCCTATTGCCTGGTAAAGAGACATATTTTCAGTCATGTTCGAAAGGTCATGTTGTAAAGCCTTTCACTAGACATCAGGATGCATCACTGAAGCACAGACCTGCTGTGGCGTCTAGATTGGTTCCAGGCAAGGCTTTATTTAACATATGTACATTATGTACATTACTCCAGTTTCTCTTGTATATATGTACAGTCACATATAGACACTGACAGGAACATGGATGGGTATAAACATAACTAACAAAGGAGTGGACCCACCGGCCATCCAGCCATCCCCAGCTCAGGCGTGCAACTGACACTCTCAGAACATTTACACACAGATCCACCCAACATTCTCTTGAGCTGCATTCATGCACCAACATTCTTACAGCAAGCACCCAGGCCAGTGGCAAGACAAGACTACACTACAACATCTCCCTTTCATACCAGACTCAACCACACACAACATCTCTCTTTCATACCAGACTCACCACACACTCACCACAACATCTCCCTTTCACCAAAACCCTCTGACCACAACAAACACCTTCCATCTGGACCCGCCACATCCAGACACAGAGCCTGCCACACTCTGGCACACAACCATACACAGCCAACGGAAATCAATCATACATCCAGGTGGGGAACAAAAGGGGGGGGGACTATGGATTTGCCTTGCCATAGACCCGGTATCACCACAACCGTGACACCCAACGGAACTATAGTCCATACAAGTCCAACCATCTCACAAACAAAAAGAGGTGTTGCTAACCAAAAACAACATTTGCAGAAGGGATAACTTTGACCGCACTTCTCCCTCTTTACACCCAAACGTCTCATCCACACACAAATCGCTCCCACTTGACACCCTACAGACATTCCACAGATTCAAAACCATATATATATATATATATATATATATATATATTTTACATGGACGCGGTAGCGCCCATGTAGTTATGGTTAAGTTGGTGTTTCCATAGGAAGAACATTTTTTGGGTGGCTTATAACTTCGCTCCCCCTGGACGAATCCTCACCAAACTTTGCAACAAAAGTATATGGCCCACTCTGAATTTATTTGCAAAGTTTGGAGAGGTTTGGTCTAGGGGGGGGCAAAGTTATAGGGAGGGTCCCAAAACTTTTGTTTTTTCCCATAGACATAATGGGGAAAAAACTTTGCGCACGACTACAGCCCAAACCGCTGGACGGATTTACACCAAATTTGCGGCAGGAGCGGGGGCTTGCTCCCGAAAGCGTGCTTTTGGAAATTTGGTGTAAATCCGTCAAGTAGTTTTTTTTTAAATTACGAAAATGTAAGGCAACAAAAATGTGTGATATTTCCGTTCGCTCCGCGGACGGACTTCCCGGTTCGCTCCGCGGACAGTGCCCTGATTGGCCGAGCGGCTTGCGTGATGTCCACGGACATGCGACGTGTTCGCTGATTGGACGGCGTGGTGCGTGAAGCGCGTCAAATTTTCTGTGGCGCCCGCCATCTTGCATTCGCGGACGACCGCAGACAGCGCGGTGAAACTTGGATTAAAAATTGTATTTAGTGGAGTGTGTTGGTGTGTAAGAGTGTTTGGGGAGGGCGGGAGAGTATGAGATAGGTTCAATGTTCTGTTTTTTTTATATGCTAGACACTTTTGTTGTGTTCGATTTGTCTGCGGACAACACGGCTGTTCTGAACTGTTCTATATAAACTAAATGGTGGGGTGTTCTGAGGACGGAGTATGTGTCAGTGTTGTTCGCAAGCAAGCTAAAATTGAGCTAAGAACACTCGCGGTGTCCTTAAACGTAAATGTTCGTACATAAACAAAATGCGGGTGTCCTGAGGACGTTGTCCGTATTGTACTCTGGCAAGTTGAATGTGTTCTAAGAACACTCGCGGTGTCCTGAAATGCTCTGATTACTTACCGGTAATCTTCATTACGCCTAGTCCTATTCTTCCTCGTCAGAGTACTGACGACCCTCCTCATCCTCCCTGCGGGGAAGGTGCCATGCTCCGGCTTGGTAATATGAAACTGAGTGATGTGGATGTGGGGGAGGAGTTATAGGAATTTAAAGAAATAGAAGAAGGTCCTGTGTCGGAGGCAGGGGCCTCATGAAGTAAGTACTGGGATGAGGAAGAGTGTATGTGGAGGTAATGTTTGCAATTAAACAAAATGGGGGTGTTCTGAGAACGTTGTTCGTATAGTTCCTTGTCAGGTTGAAAGTGTTCTAAGAATCCTCCTTATGTCCGTTGACAATACAATTTCCTATGGCCCTTACCCGACTTTTTGTCCACTAAACAAACGATAAATCAGGCTGCTGTACGTCGACATTATGTGATAATCCTATCACTTGCCCCATCGACCTGGCTGACCTGCTTTTGCGACACTAAATCATATCTCCCGCCCCTAAGCCTGACATTATCAAAGCATTCATATTCCCCGTCTCTCTCCGTGACGGTACAGGGTGCGTAGCCAAACGTGCCCAGTCGTCTCCAGTCCTACGCGACTTTACACAGAACCCGGAAAACAACACAGATCATCTCACAACACAGCGCGCCACAATTCGAATATGAAACTGTGATTTAAAAGCAAACAGCAAGATCGTACATTTATTTGACATCAAATGTTTAGAGAATATTCAGCGATTTGCATTTTTTGCTGTCGATCCGCAAAAGTTCATCTTGAGTCACGCGCTGTTCCTTTGCGGTACACAGGGTGTTGGTTTATGATAAAAGAAGCACTATGGTCGCACTGATAATCGGAAGGCTGTTCCAACAACGAGGCATTAGACCACCATAATGGTTGGTATGTTGCTTCTAGCCGCTAGTACCGCGTAAGGGCATTGCCCTTGGCGATTGTCCCATAAAATGGTGAGGGTCATGAAGTTGTTTAGAAGTAGCTGCACCTGGCAGTTAAAAAATCCGTCGGCCGGGGTCTGATAATCGTGGCATTGACAGTACGGAAGGACATACCTGTTTTAAAAAACATAAATTAGTCTCACCAGCCGAAAAATATTAATTTTATTTATTAGGGCGTGAAACTATTTGCTAGCGAGGATAGTGCAACTGTTACAACTACACATATTAGAACACTAGCAGAACACCTAAAAGGATACTCAGGTATACAAAAGGATACACGTTTAGTTCCCGGAGGGCTTCTCACAATGACGTATTCCGGATGACTTCTAAGAGGAATTAGATGATTGAAAACCTTCCAACTAATGTCACTCTCAGACTAGATAAAAACAGCCTGCGAGAGTAATTAGTGGAAAGGGCCAGATATGGAAAGGATATCACCAGTCTGCTGAAAAGAAGACAAGGAGTTTTAATCACTACTCTTCATGAACTAATTACTAGGTATGGGTTAGATTAGAAATACACTAACCTGCAGCTAGATGGACTGAGGACTGTAATCCAGGAATTCCAAATCCGAAAACAAAAACCAACGAAAGGAAAAGGGAAGTTAGTAAGGTGACTAACCCGAACGGAACGAGGGCCGCACTAGTGACGAGTTGGTGCACACCGGATAGCGTCCATAAGTTCAGTGCACTATCCTTGAAGCAATGAAGGCTGAAATGGATGGATATCCGGTTGGAAATAAGTCTAAGGAATTCCTAGAACAAGAAGGTCCAGGATAGGCAGGGACTGGCAGGGCCCTTTAAGGGAGGTTGAGACTGGGATAGGAACTGATTGCAGAGAAACACAGGACTCAGTTCTCACCTATATTCACCCCCTTGTGGAGACAGGATAACTGGAGAAGATGAAGGAGGAACGGAGAGGATCCGGTACCCTGGACGTGGAGAATAGAATAACCAGCTGAGCCGCTATGAGTTGCTGCAAGGAGCCAGAGGACCGCGGCTTTGGGTTAGCTGGAGTTCCTGCCGTAGATTGCAGCGTGGGTCCGGCTGACAGCAAGAGGAAGAGCAGTCTGGAAACTGCTGGGAAGCGTGGTATAATACCGAGCTCCGTAACGCTGACAAAAGAACAACGATCAGAAGCGCCGTATCGCGGGAGGCTTCCGTTTAAGTACCAGTCAGCTGATGAGGGCGCGTGAGTAGCGCGAGTCAGCTGATGAGGGCGCGAGAGTAGCGCGAGTCAGCTGATGAGGGAGCGTGAGTAGCGTGATGACGTACCATCATGTGATACTCGCGCATACCTGTGGAATAACTGGTAAGCGGTATGCACGGTATGGAATGTCCGTTCGGGAAAGGCAGAAGGTAGGCAGCAGAGAAAAGCGCGATAGAAGTCTTACAGGGATTAGCGGGAATGAAGGCGTTTGCCAGAAAACTTCCCCCAGAGTTGCCACCGAGTATAAAACGGTCTGGCCGATCTCTGGGCTGTAAGTGCAGGGTGCCAAGCATGAGCGGATCTGGCAGGCATGACAGCAACGGAGTATGTTAACTTATTCCCATTAACCCACCCTCTGTCCTCTCCCTTTTTCAGAGCCCCCTAAGCGACAGGGGACCAATTTGGCGGTGATAGTGCGCGGTAGAAAACACTATGCCACATTGAACGAACAAGTACAACTTAACCGGGCTTTAACGCCACACTATTGTTATTATATTCCGGTATAAAATAATCTAAAGGGTTACTTACATTATATTGGCATTTTCCATTGTCTAAGCGTAGTGCAGTCCCAAAATACGACTCCGTCTGTGCCAACGATCTTTCTCATAGTGATATAATATATAAAAGTGGTTTCGTTTCAGAAATTTTATCGTGTCTTACATTTTTGCAACACTCCTTCAAAAGAAGTATTTTAGCACGATCCCTGTCTGTTAAGGTCAAAAAACAATAGAACCTTATAGTGCGAGTCGTGGGCCTCTCCGGCACGCGAGCAAAAAATGGAAGCAGCTGACCTTCACTGTAAACGACCATAAATTCTTAGTTTGCAACATTCTGTGTACAGCCATCTTGAGAAATTGCTTTTTACACTCCATCTTTGTATATTGTTTGCGTGCTAATAAAAAAACTTTGTTAAAGGGACGTTATGGTTCCAAGTAAAACCGAAAAACCCCTGAAATTCGCCAGTTATGGTAAGCTAAGCAACCATAACTCGCGCCACCACCGTGAACTGCTAAGACTAACACCCAGGACATCAAAGATGACATCACAAATGTCATTGATGACATCACTGATGACATCACATGTGTATGTACTTTTCATGAAATATGTGTACAAGGGATTCTTATTATAATGTTACAAAAAAGTGTCAAGGATCATTGCAATAAATATCATACCCTAATTAGTGCTTTGAACGATGCATTGATATAAATAGCATTCTATTATGGGGGTTCTATCTAGTATACTAAGCTACTAATGCAGAAACAGCATTGTGTGCAGCGTACAAGATGAAGATATAATATTCGTAATGTTAATATGTTGAATAATGAAATGATAATTGTTTTCTTAATAGATTTTTGTGTACTGTGAAATATGTAATAAGTAGCTAATAAAACCCATGTATTACATAATTGCATTACTATTGAGAAAACAGAAAGAGACAAGAACACATACCAATATACATATACATAGGGTAAATAGCAGCTTTGAAACAGAGAAATCATCATTTATTTGCTTGAAAATAATGCTGTCTTTAAAGCTTGTGTCTTCCCCTATGTATATGTTTCATATGATGTGACTGGACTCTAAGGGAACTACTATAAGAACCTACTTGTAGGATACGTCTACAAATAAAATACAATTTTTAGTTTCTGACTGTTACTGAAGAAAACCATGTGGCCTACATATGTCAGCAAAAGAAAAAAGAGTGAGCCAGAAGAACACTCGCGGTGTCCTGAAATGTTGGAAAATAAAGAAAATGGGGGTGTTCTGAGGACATTCTCCGTATTGTGTGACTGCTTAGCTGTATGCAATGAGGGAATGGCACAGAGAGTGAAGTGGAAATGGTAGAAGGGCTGTCCAAGAGTTACGCGGTCCACGGACACCGCGGCTGTCCGTGGACAGGGCGTGCTACATCCGGGGTTTTCCAGCAAATCCAGCATGGAAAGAAGACTGTAGGGATCAGCCAATCAGATGTTGAGGTTGTGGATTTGTGTTGAAAGAGACTGTGTGTAGTGAAGATGGCAGAAGTGGAGAAAGTCAGGGTGTTGGTGCTCGGAGATATGTTTGTGCATGGTTTACAACAGTATGCTCAATGCAGGCATGTTGCAAAGAATTTTGATGTTAAAGGAGTGGAGGTCGTGTGGAGCACTGTGTCTGATTGCAATGTATAGGGAATTGTACAAGTTTGTGAAGATATGGGCAGGATCAACAGTCCCCATGTGGTAGTTTTGCACTATGGTGCTTTCCGTTTGGGCTATGTCAGTGCCCCTACTTTGTTGGCAGATTTGGAACACTTGGTTCAAGCAGTAATGAACATCCTTCCAAATGCCAAAGTAATTTTTTTTGGATTACTACCTAGGGCAATATGGGACAATAGTTCAGTTTTTTGTCCTCAGCAAAACAATGCTAGGTGTGTAATCAACCGAGGGATGTGTGCCTTCATGCTTAGAGCTGGTATGTTCTTCTGTAATAATGAGAATATTGATTCCAGTAATGCTGTTTATTTTAAAGAAGATGGTATTTCCTTATCTTTTATGGGAAATGCCATGCTGTTTTGGAATGTAAGGGTTGCTTTGGAGAAGGTTATGTGAATATTTTAGGATTAAAGTAAGAAAAAAAGAAAAAAAAATACAAAATAACAGGTGTCTGTCAAGCATCTGCAAAAACACCAAAAAAAAACGGCTCTTTTCAGAGCCAACCTTAAAGGGGAAATGGGGCACACTATTTAAATTTACATTCACCACGCTCAGATTTTCGATATGTCCGCGGACATGGCGGTAGTCTGCGGACATCTAAATCACTAACTAGGGGTTCAGTATGTTCTATGTTACATGTATTTAAAGTCAGGGATATTATGGTTAAGTTGTGCTACTAAAAACCTATGAAATTCAGTAAAAAAACGTTGTTAAAGGGACGTTATGGTTAAGTTTCGCTACTAAAAACCTATGAAATTCAGTAAAAAAACTTTGTTAAAGGGAAGTTATGGTTAAGGTGCGCTACTAAAAATATATGAAATTCAGTGAAAAAACTTTGTTAAAGGGACGTTATGGTTCAAAGTAAAACCGAAAACCCCTTAAATTCGGCAGATATGGTAAGATAAGCAACCATAACTCGCACCACCATGCACTGCTAACACTAACACCCAGGACATCAAAGATGACATCACAAATGTCATTGATGACATCACTAAGCTGCTACTTACCATATGTATGTGTATCACATGATGTGACTGCACCCAAAGGAAAGGAGAGTGAATATAATGTATACAAATATGAGCATATACAGGGAAGGTAGAGTAATAAAAATAAAACTATGAGAAAGTGCTGATAACCCTAATGATTATCTTCATGCACAGAAAGGATTGCTCTCTTTCAAGCCTGTGTCTTCCGCTATGTATATGTTTCATATGATGTGACTTGACCCTAAGTCTACAAATATAGTACCTTTTAAATTTTTACTTCCTGACTGTTACTGAAGAAAACTATGTGGCCTAGATATGTCAGTAAAGGGAAAAAAAGGGAGAGCCAGACATGAGATGTCATCAGTGATGTCATCAATGACATTTGTGATGTCATCTTTGATGTCCTGGGTGTTAGTGTTAGCAGTGCACGGTGGCGCGAGTTATGGTTGCTTATCTTACCATAACTGCCAAATTTCAGGGGGTTTTCGGTTTTACTTTGAACCATAACGTCCCTTTTAACAACGGTTTTTCACTGATATATAGCTACCACCCAACTTCAAGCAAACTCCAACCAGCCTACATTGAACGCACGCACCACACTTACTACAAGCATCGTCCATACCAAAAACACTACTAGACCCATGCCAAAACACCATATAACAAATGAAATGCTCCTGGTAGCATTAAACAATTTCCTTTTGAAAAGCATAACTATCATAACTAATAACTATAACAACTCAAAACAAACGAGTACCCTATCAACCTATACAATATATATGATTACATAAACACTCTGAATATTCTTTTCACTATATAAGTGTGCAACTCATAACAATTGCTGCACCATCCAACCATAAAAATGGTGGATGTCCCCATTTAACTTAATATGTGCGCAACTTGTGACGATTGCTGCACCATCCAACCTAAAAGCTTGGTGGATGTCCCCATTTAACTTAATATGTGCGCAACTCGTAACGATTGCGGCAACATCCAAACAAAAAATTTGGTAAATGTCCCCACATAACTTAATATGTGCGCAACTCGTAATGATTGCGGCACCATCCAACCTAAAAACTTGGTGGATGTCCCCTCATAACATGACACCAACCGCACACACAAAAAAACGGTGTGGCTGGCCAAAATAAAATGTCATGTTTAAAATTTAAAAAACGTACATCGACCATTTCCTGTAGACAACATATATAAATTTTACTTTACCTTTTCAGTATTTGCTTTTTCCAGTATTCACCATTTTGACAAACTTTACCTTGTCACTATAAATCATTCATAGACTGCACTACTATGAACTATTTGGGCCACAACAATACACATGCACAAGACAACGGCCCACACGTAACCCTCTAATGGGTTTATAGTGACTTTTTCAACAGTCACTATTTTGAAATACCAATATGTCGAACCAAAAGTGGTGACATTTTTTTTTTGGAATGCCTTTTAAAAAAAAAAAAATGTGGGGGGGAACCCCCGCCAATCCCCGTTTTAAAAAAAAAAAGAATCTTTTTTTTGCTAACTAAACTAAACCCTATAAAATAAAAAACAATACATTCGAGAAAAAAAATTCTGCACTTTTGTTTCGACATTTTGGTATGTCGGAAAAATGTTTTCGCACTTTTGACTGGATACCCCTCTAATGACTCTCAGTTATGCATAACATCTTCAAAATAATTCATGAGCATTAATACCATTCTCCATATAACACATTAAAATGAATACCTCATTTACGTATTCCTCATTACAATCCTAAACTCAAAATGTCATCTTAACTGCATCCTTACACCTTATTTTGCGAAATTCTTCAATTTGCATAGTTCAATATAAATGTGTTATGTATTTCCCAAATTGTCAATTTGCCACTTTCATTATTCACATATATACCATACTTGAACCAGTGCTGCAACAACATGTGGTACAGAAATCAGTATGCTCTGGCTTGATCAGGGCCACAGTACATTTAGCAATATCCGTAAAAACTTGGAGCAACTTAAACCACTTATTGGTGATAAACATCACTCCTCCGTTCATATAACATTTCAAAAACCAAATGCTCCATCTGATGCGTCTTCAAAATACATATAACCTGTGAAATTGTTCGTAATCACGAAATTCCAGTGCATATTCACGCGTTCTGAACAGTACGTACACCATATAACATTTGGGCCTCTAGGAAAACAACTCACATGTTCGTATTTCATGCAGCCATCTGAAGGACGAACAGTTTCTATACTATTATCTTTGAGTCCGAATATACACAAAGGACCTTTGCCCTTCCCAGATGGAGGCCATTACACTCTCTTTTCCTGTCACTAGGTGCCCCTTTGCTACGACCATGTTCCATTTGAGGTCATAGTACGGATTTCTCTTTTCAGTAACATCAGCATCCGACACAACGTGCTCCCACAACAGGTGCTGTTTTTCTACAGGAACTAATAATTTAGCATACCGTTATCCACGTGACGGACGTCCCAACTCCTTGCCCACCCTGCCATCGCCAACACTCCCCGGCATTCCATGCACGTCATCATTACTCCTGTGAGAGTCAGAGAAACCGAACCATGCTGGGCCTCTGCTACCAACCGTCACCTCTCGCAGCATTTTTCAAATAACAAACTCTCAACTCTGGCGACAGTTGCTTTTCTCATAAATACACACGCGTCTCACACAGCAGTTTACTTTCCCCGGCACACTTTCTTGAAATAAAGGAAATAGATGGAGTGCCGACGCCACCTGCTGGATCCACATATGCAACACCATTATTCAATATATGTCCGGTGAAACATCCCTTGAATGTGCAATGCTATGCCGTTAAAGGGAAAGTGGATTCAGGTTTATCGTCTTTTTTTTTATTTATTTTTTTATTTTTTTAAATTCAACCTAGTCCCATAAAGTAGTTTTCCTTATGTCCAAACTTATAATATTCAGAGAAAGGAACGAGTGGGCACAACTGATTTTCTTTGCTTTAGTGTAAATTACAAAAATATGAAAAAAAGGTTATTTGGTCCTGTCACCAGATGCCTCCCCGTTTGCGAGGGGTGGTAAGAGCTAATGGTAAACGAATGACTGGATTGGTTTTTCCAGTCCGCTGAAAGGCCCTACGTGGAAAATCCCACTAGTCGTTTCTTGAGTTCATTTCCTTGTATATTCATATTTATTAAGAATTCTTGACAAACTTGGTTGGTTCAAATGTAGTTCTATTTATTATTCAAGTGCACTTTATAGTAGGTGTCACAGGTTTCCCCCTTTCTCACCTGTTTTCTCTGTTTTGCGGAATCCTTTGCCGGGGTTTTCTTCCGAGCAGTTCGGGTCTTGTACAAGCCCGCTCGGCCGTCTTCGGATTCCAGGATTCGTTCAGCTTCTTCGTCCGGGATCTAGGAAACTCCAGGAAGCTTGGAATGGAGGCAGCACACGGAGGCGGTCTGCGCGGAACGCGGAAGAAACAGGATAAAGGAAGGTAGAAGGAAAGGAGGAAGGTTCGGGAACCAGGAAGCAACACAGTTCAGGAGAACGAACTACGGAGCACGTCAGGCCACAGCTATCGGTAGCATTGAGACGTGCGGAACCGCAGGGGAGTGGCTAATTTATAGAACGTGCTGCATAGGACGTAAAGGTCGATAGACCGCGTTCCAATATACGGCCCTGTTGGGTGTACTACAGCGAGTAACCCCCGATGTGCCAGGGACCAGGAAGACCAGAAAGGGCGTGATCGACGGATCATGACAGTAGGCCTGTTGCAAAGATTATATTGTCCAATGCATTTCGGTCTATTCAAGACCTTCTTCAGGGACTGTTGTTAAAGAAAAAGACATTTTTTTAAAATGTAATGACCACCAACGTAATAAATGGAAAGTAAACCAAACATGTTTTTTACGCATTATTTAATGTTCTTAGTACAAAAACCATTCAGAAATGTACCTGTGTTTGTGTTTGTTTAAATCCTTGGCCTTATTTATATGTTCTCTCTTTTGGAAAGAGTTTCCAAATGTTTTTATCCACTCAAGCTTTTCCACCTTTCAATGCTGTTTTATGGTAACAGATATGCTCCTCATGTAGTAGTTCATGATGAGTAATCTGAGTAATAGAAAATATACAGTTTTGTAGGATTCTATTGCTTAATTCAATAATGCATTCAACTGTTAGAGATTTGCCTCCCCAATTGGGGAGTCTTACCTGTTCTTGTGGAATCTTGAAGCAGCAGGGCACCTCGTGGACACGCGTTGCTGGTTGCCCTGACTGCTTTTATGCATACAAAATGGCGCCGTAACGTGATGATGTCATCAACGTGATGATGTCGCCGCGTGCCGGCGGCCATTTTGGAGTTGTTCTAGAAGTCGGCAATGTACTTATGCTCTTATATAGTGTCAGTAGTGCATATATGAAATATTTACAAATGGATCATTGCTCATTCAATACTAGTATCTTATCCATTATAGATAGTACAGTTTTACCGTTGACCCTATCAGCAAAACATTTGAATACATACTTTTTGGAAAAAGATCATAGATTTACCAGATGCTGCAGATAGTTCTAAACATTTAAGGTAACATTTGTTTCATTCTTTGAGGTGGTCTGTCTGTTGCAGTACATCTTACATGGATTTCAGATTACATACTTCTGTGTCATTTTTTGTATGGTGCTCATACATATAATTTCATTATCCACTTCTCAATGTCTGACTTATTGCAATAAAATGAGTTAAAGGAAACATGAATAATTACATTCCTCGTTAAGACCCTCTGGATGTAGAGAGTTCAACTTTTCTATCCAATAAGTTTCTTTTTGACTTAGAACTCTGTTAATGTCCACATTGACTCCTTGTGTTAATTCCAGCACATCAAGAATTTGGAATTTGATTTGTGCAATGTGATGTTTCGCTTCTTTGAAATGTCTTGATACAGGGGATTTGATGTTGCCTGTATGTATGTTCGACCGGTGTTCATTCCACCTTACTTTAGCCTTGCGTGTTGTCTGACCCACATAGTATTTGCCACATGGGCACTTGATACTATATATAACGTTTGTTGTGTCACATGTTGCAAATTTCTTTTAAAAGATTTTTTGTCCTGAGTTTGGGTGAAATACAATGTCTCCTTTCTGGACCATATGATTCTGTCCTCTGACAAGAAATGTCATTGTTTATTAATAATTTCTTACATTTTATCACTTTCAGTGGAGTATTTGGTTATATAAATCAATGGTGTTTGTAACCTTTTCCAATATCTCTTTCCTGTCCATTGTTTCCACCTTAGATATTGAGCTGTTGATCGCTTGTGGTGAATAGCCTCTTTGTAGGAACCTTGTTGCCATCTCTTGTGTTTGTTTTCTACATTCAGCTTCATCTTGTACTATTTATTTGCCCCTTAGTAGTTGACTATACTGGAGACTTTTTAGAGTATTTGGCAGGTGGAAACTTAAACGATGTAGTAGATTGTTGCGATCATTTGGTTTGCGATACAAAGTTGTGATGAGTTTTGAATCCTTATACATCACGGTGACATCTAGAAAATTTACTTCATACCGGCTGTGAGTCGTGGTGAATTGTATATGTTTTTCGATTGTATTCAAGAATTCTGTAAATTCAATGAACTGTTCTTCAGTTCCTTGCCAGATTCCAAAAACATCATTAATGTATCTCCCCCAGTACTGTAGGTGTTCTTTCCAAGTATTGTGGTTCAAGATATTATCCATTTCAAATTTGTACATGAAGCTGTTGGCATAGCTTGGAGCCATTGTCGCCCCCATTGAGGTACCACTCGTCCGGAGATAATATTGTTCTTTATATCTGAAGTATGAGTTTTGCGCAATTAATTCTAATGGAATCATTAGGAATTCCTTAGATGCTCCTAAATCTCCAGCATTTAGTAGAAGCCATTCCACTGATTCCTCGCCTTGTTTGTGTGGTATCGAAGTTTACAAACTCTGTACATCCGCGGTAAAGATTATAACATCATCTTTGGTTGTTATGTTTGTTAAAATATTGAGAAAATGAGTGGTGTCTTTGATGTAAGTCTTTGTACTTTGTATGATAGGTTGAAGGAAATAATCCAAATATGTTCCTAATGGTTGTAGGATACCGTTTGTTGCGGACACAATGGGTCTGCCTGGAGGTTTGGATAATGTTTTATGGATTTTGGGAATAGTATAGAATACAGGTACTCTTGGATTCGTTGTTGTTAGAAACCGGCGTGTTTTTTCTGTTACTATAAAGTGCAATTGAATAAATAGAACTACATTTGAAACAATCAAGTTTGTCAAGAATTCTTAATGAATATGAATATACAATGAAATTAACTCAAGCAACGACTAGTGGGGTTTTCTACGTAGGTCCTTCCAGCGAACTGGAAAAACCAATCCAGTCATTTGTTTACCATTCGTTCTTACCACTCCTCGGAAAAGGGGAAGCATCTGGTGACAGGACCAAATAACCTTTTTTTTCATATTTTTGTAATTTACACTAAAGCAAAGAAAATCAGTTGTGCCCACTCACTCCTTTCTCTGGACATTGTTACATTAGTTTGCACCAAAGAGTGGAGGCACGCTAACAATCAAAACTACATTAATAATGTTATATGAAGAGTTGAGTAGTTGAACAGATAAGAAAGCGGAAACCCTGGGGTTTACCCCAGAAGAGGCCAATGCAATCCTAGACTCAATAAGAGACACCGGTGGAAGCCAAACTATCACTGATCCCAACATCAAAATCAAAACACTGGAACGACTTATTCGTAAGGAAATAAACAGAAAATTACATGCGGTTACCCTAACAAAGTACTATAGAGCACAAAGGATCCTGCGAGGTTTAAGGATTCCATTACGACCTACCTTATGTAAAGAGAGCCGAGATTTTGTCAACAAGTGGGAACAAATCCTGAATAAGTGTTCCTTGGATTTAATATTATTAACTGTTCAAGAACTTTCAAAAGAACTGGACAAACTCACGACAGAAATTTCTGCAATACAAACTGAATTAACAACAGCATTAACTGTACAGATCTAGAGAAAATCTTGGAACATATCAATAATAATCTCGCAGAATACCGTACGGAACTTGAAAACAAAAAATGACGCACATTTCGTAGAGATACATACAACTATTTGAACAATGAAGTTTATAGCTGGATGAACAAATATAGCCAGAAACCAACAACTAGGAATTCAACAAGCTCTTCAGATCCCGACACCAGTGGACCGGAGTCAACAAGTACCGAACAACAAGATGCAGGAGAAGGAACCAGCACCAACACCAGGCGCCCTATGGGGAGAGGTCTTACCCCAGCCAACACTTTTTTGGGCAGAGGCCCAAGAGGAAAAGGACCAGGAGGGGACGAAGACAGAAACCAACAGCGCCCGAACACCCGACAGAACCCCAGGAAAACCTAGTGGTTCATTTATCTGGGTACCAACTGAGCAAGGAAGAGAACGACCTACTACAAAAGGGACTCAATTTTGTTCCAACATACCACTCCAATTTATTCGAAAAGGAAATTGCACTTTTTAAATTCTCAAGAAAACTCAGATTAAAAGCTTTTTTTGCCACAAGGGAAGAAGAGTCCATAGAGCATCGATCTCAAGAAACCAAATATAAAGAATTTAATCCCAAAAGCACCTTTATACCACCAGTAAACTATCCAATAATCGATCTATTCCAAAGAATGGTCACCACCGATTTCAAGAAACTTTCATATAAACCACCACGCAACAATAATTTCAGCAAAAAAGATCTGAACATCATCATAAAGATTGTTCTCTAATAGAAATATCACATTCAAACCAGCTGATAAAGGGGAGCCTTGGTAATACAAGATACCAAGAATGTTCACAACAACTTATGGATAGATCCGTATACAGTCCCATAGATAGAGATCCTACTAATTAAATAAACCAAAACTTGGAATACATATTGGATTTAGATAAAAAAAAATGACTGGTTAAAAGAAAAAACACGCCGGTTTCTAACAACAACGAATCCAAGAGTACCTGTATTCTATACTATTCCCAAAATCCATAAAACATTATCCAAACCTCCGGGCAGACCCATCGTGTCCGTAACGAACGGTATCCTACAACCATTAGGAACATATTTGGATTATTTCCTTCAACCTATCATACAAAGTACAAAGACTTAAATCAAAGACACCACTCATTTCCTCAATATTTTAACAACCATAACAACCAAAGATGATGTTATACTCTTTACCGCGGATGTACGGAGTTCGTACACTTCGATACCACACAACCAAGGTCAGGAATCAGTCGAATGGTTTCTACTAAATGCTGGAGATTTAGGAGCATCTAAGGAATTCCTAATGATTCTATTAGAATTCATTGCACAAAACTCATACTTCAGATATAAAGAACAATATTATCTGCAGACGAGTGGTACCTCAATGGGGGCGACAATGGCTCCAAGCTATGCCAACAGCTAAATGTACAAATTTGAAATGGATAATATCTTGAACCACAATACTTGGAAAGAACACCTACAGTACTGGTGGAGATGCTGTCATGATGCCTACCCCGGGGATCCAGACCAGGTCCAGCAACCCCGGAAGCAGGCATCACGTTATTTTGAGAAAGCCCAAAAACCCCTACTAGGGGCTGTTTGGGTGCGGTCCTGGCGCCTATGGCGCCAGGCTCATATGGAGAGTCAGTCCTGGCGCCATAGGCGCCAGGCTCATAGAGTGGAACTTACCTGATGCAGACCATGCTGCAAGCTTACCTGATGAAGACCATGCTGCAGAGCTCCAAGCCAAATGAGGCTTGGAAGGGACTATTTTACCTAGGGACTATTTTTTAGTCGGGTGGGGTTAGGGAGGAATACTTACCTGGAACTACTTTGGAGGCTATTTAAACCACGTCCGAAAAGCAGCACACGCTTTGCGTTATTCTGCATCCAGCAGCGTAACGCTCACCGTGCCTGCAAGCCTGCATCCAGTCTTCTGCCACGCCCGCCTCGAGTCTGCAGATCCTAGAAAAAGGGAAGAACAGAAGGAGAAAAGGTTAGAACAAGAGCAAAACCTTCGATCCTTACCTGAATTCCAGATCCACCGCGCCTTCGAGCTGGAAGAAAGAAGCATTTTACGCACGCCGCCTCGCCTGCTGCAGCGCCGCGCTGAACTCACCAGCCTTCGCAGCAACCTCGCGATCCACTGCATCCTTCTAGACGTTCCCGCCGCACTGTGGCACCTAAGGGAAACACAAGAACAGCTAAGGTGAGCCAAGGGAATAAACAGAGGCAATAGTAATTACCCCCATAGACTTACCTGATTACCGCCGGGGGTACTATTCCTCTTCACGGGTCGGCGCAGTCTCCATTGCATCCTCGCCGTACACTGGCCCGTAAGGGGAACAAAAGGACAACAAGGTGAGACGAAGGGACAAACAAGGGGACATTCTTCTCACCGCAATAGACTTACCTAATTTTACCGCTGGAGGCATTATTCCCCGAACTTCATATTTTCTCTCCACACCTGAATAAGGGAGCAAGCAACAGGTTACATTCTGGCCTTATTTTTATTGAACTGTGTAGGATAAGCCAAATCCTTACCTGAACTTCGTCAGCTACCACGAGGAACTCTTCGCTGGGGTCAAGCTGCAAACTGCAAGGAATCGGACAAGAGTGAAAGTCAGACATGTGAACTCTTACGAACTACATACCTTTCAGAGTCAATATTGTTCTGGAACTCACCAATTCCTTCGAGCCAGTGAAGCAACTGGTTATCAACGCGCCCCTGCGCTCAATGCAGGATGGAGAGCTCATCTTTTCAAACCATCAGGTGAGACTATAAGAGGGGACATCAAAGGTGATCTGTGGGGAGAATAGCGGGGGTGGGGGGATTTACGCTCAACTCCACGGGTGGTTAATTCCCTTTCTCCATTTGCAGAAGAATATTCCTAAGGGCCAAGCAAACGGAGCTAGGTTGGCCAGTCCAGTCCGTCATCTCGGCCCTACGCGTCACATTGGTGGAGACCGCAGCTGTCCAGTTCAGATCGACGCCTCTGTGGGAGCCAAGTGAGCGTAACAGATACATTGATGATGTTTTTGGAATCTGGCAAGGAACTGAAGAACAGTTCATTGAATTTACAGAATTCTTGAATACAATCGATAAACATATACAATTCACCACGACTCACAGCTGGTATGAAGTAAATTTTCTAGATGTCACCGTGATGTATAAGGATTCAAAACTCATCACAACTTTGTATCGCAAACCAAGTGATCGCAACAATCTACTACATCGTTTAAGTTTACACCCGCCAAATACTCTAAAAAGTCTCCCGTATAGTCAACTACTAAGGGTCAAATAAATAGTACAAGATGAAGCTGAATGTAGAAAACAAACACAAGAGATGGCAACAAGGTTCCTACAAAGAGGCTATTCACCACAATATCTAAGGTGGAAACAATGGACAGGAAAGAGATATTGGAAAATGTTACAAAAACCAAAGAAGCGCCATTGATTTATGTAACCAAAAACTCCACTAAAAGTAATAACATGAAAAAAATTATTCAAAAACGTTGGAATTTCTTGTCAGAGGACAGAATTTGGGAAATCGCTACACAAAACCCCACCCATGTTTGCGTACACCTGAAGTAGAAATATCAGAGATATGTTAATAGGCAGTGATGTCCAAGTTCAAAAGCAAAAATCAAAAAGGAAAGGCACTTATCCATGTCTGAACTGTTGTCATATGGTCCAGAAAGGAGACATTGTATTTCACCCAAACTCGGGACAAAAAATCTTTTTAAAGAAATTTGCAACATGTGACACAATGAACGTTATATATAGTATCAAGTGCCCATGTGGCAAATATGTGGGTCAGACAACACGCAAGGCTAAAGTAAGGTGGAATGAACACCGGTCGAACATACGTACAGGCAACATCAAATCTCCTGTATCAAGACATTTCAAAGAAGCGAAACATCACATAGCACAAATCAAATTCCAAATTCTTGATGTGCTGGAATTAACACGAGGAGTCAATGTGGATATTAATAGATTTCTAAGTCAAAAAGAAACTTATTGGATAGAAAAGTTGAACTCTCTACATCCAGAGGGTCTTAACGAGGAATGTAATTATTCATGTTTCCTTTAACTCATTTTATTGCAATAAGTCGGACATTGAGAAGTGGATAATGAAATTATATGTATGAGCACCATACAAAAAATGACACTGAAGTATGTAATCTGAAATCCATGTAAGATGTACTGCAACAGACAGACCACCTCAAAGAATGAAACAAATTTTGCCATAAATGTTTAGAATTATCTGCAGCATCTGGTAAATCTATGATCTTTTTCCAAAAAGTATGTATTCAAACGTCTTTAATTCAATTCATCAACATGTCAAAATAATAAGTGGCAAGATGTATGTCTATTGATGATTGCTGATAGGGTCAACGGTAAAACTGTACTATCTATAATGGATAAGATACTAGTATTGAATGAGCAATGATCCATTTATAAATATCAACTTCAAATATGCACTACTGACACTATATAAGAGCATAAGTACATTGCCGACTTCTAGAACGACTCCAAAATGGCTGCCGGCACGCGACAACATCATCACGTTGATGACATCATCACGTTACATGCCGGCAACATTTTGTATGCATAAAAGCAGTCAGGGCAACCAGCAACGCGTGTCCACGCGAGCAAGGTGCCCTGCTGCTTCAAGATTCCACAAGAACAGGTAAGACTCCCCAATTGGGGAGGCGAATCTCTAACAGTTGGATACATTATTGAATTAAGCAATAGAATCCTACAAAACTGTATATTTTCTATTACTCAAATTACTCATCATGAACTACTACATGAGGAGCATATGTTACCATGAAACAGCATTGAAAGGTGGAAAAGCTTGAGTGGATAAAAAAAATTTGGAATCTCTTTCCAAAAGAGAGAACATATAAATAAGGCCAAGGATTTAAAGAAACACGAACACAGATACATTTCTGAATGGTTTTGTATTTCGGTATTATCACTATAAACCGGTTTTTGTACTAAGAACATTGAATAATGCGTAAAACACATGTTTGGTTTACTTTCCATTTATTACGTTGGTGGTCATTACATTTTCATTTTTTTTCTTTAACAACAGTCCCTGAAGAAGGTCTTGAATAGACCAAAATGCATTGGACAATATAATCTTTGCAACAGGCCTACTATAAAGTGTGATTGAATAATAAATAGAACTACATTTGAACCAATCAAGTTTGTCAAGAATTCTTAATGAATATGAATATACAATGAAATGAACTCAAGAAACGACTAGTGGGGTTTTCCAAGTAGGTACTTCCAGCGGACTGGAAAAACCAATCCAGTCAAATTTATAATGTTCTCAATCCCAAAACCGAACAACGCATTGCTCTAATGAAACGTCAGATTCCTGGGCATACTTCCTTGATGGGTGAGGGCCTCCCTACCAGGGAATCCCATGAGCATTATAATTCACTCATTGTGCTTACTGGGAAGGATGGTACATAATAAATGCATTTGAGGGAACGGTGGGTCACTCTAAACGCTGCTTCCCCCCACAGCACTTCTTACTGTACTTTTTGTTGCTGTAGCTCCTTTATATGCACGCTGTACAGTCCTTTTCTCCATGTCCTTTATTATTTCCAGTTAATCTCGTTGCCAATGTTGTAAAGCCTTTCACTAGACATCAGGATGCATCACTGAAGCACAGACCTGCTGTGGAGTCTAGATTGGTTCCAGGCAAGGCTTTATTTTACATATGTTCATTATGTACATTACTCCAGTTTCTCTTGTATATATGTACAGTCACGTATAGACACTGAGAGGAACACGGATGGGTATAAGCATAACTAACAAAGGAGTGGACCCATCGGCCATCCAGCCATCCCCAGCTCAAACTCCCAACTGACACTCTCAGAACATTCACACACAGATCCACCCAACATTCTCCTGAGCTGCATTCATGCACCAACATTCTTACAGCAAGCACCCAGGGCAGTGGAAAGACACGACTACACTACAACACTGGCATTGTTCCTCCCTATTGCCTGATAAAGAGACATATTTTCAGTCATGTTCGAAAGGTCAGGTAGGCCTATACCATGGCACGCAAAGTATTACGGGCATAACTTTCTAGAAGTTTTTAAGCCTATATTTGCTATTTTAGGAGTATTGGAAAATACAGATTTTCAACACATTCATTACTGAAAGTCATGATTCTATTAAAGACTCGTAGATGAAAGATTATGCTCTAATCTTCTCTTTACTTCTCGAGCAGCAAATAACCAAAACATATGTAAAACACAACTAACAATGAACTACATTTCCCAATAAAACGAAGTGAACTTGTACTTTGTTTTTCATAGGTTTATCAAAAACATGTGTCTTTTCTAGTCCATTCACAACACAGCTTCCCTCATAAACACTGGCAACCTCCGTGCCTCTTCTTCTTTCTGCTGCTGATTGAACTCTGAATAACTTGCGCCCCATCTGGTAGACGACTTCTCTTATTCTTTAACCTGCACATTCCTCACTAGGCTGTTGTCTTATTCTCTGCCCCTGTCAAAAAATGATAAACTCCATGAAATATCTCTTCCTGAACGGGTGGGAAATCGCATATCAACAACAGAACAATAACATTCTCAACATTACCAACTTCATTATATGTACATCTCGTAATCATTCATACATTATAGCGATTGAATGGGTAGAATAATCTTTCGCCTCTGAGTCTTTAATAGAATCAGGACTTTCTGTAACAAATGTGTTGAAAATGTATATTTTATGTCAAGACTCAGAGGCTCTGATTATGCTTGTTTAACCCTTTAAGTGGCATGGGCTTCTCCCCCCCCCCCCCAGTGCCAAGGCCTTTTTTGTTGATTTCGGTATGTCGCCATTCAATGCCTTGTAACTTTTTTATTACATGAGATATCTCAGCCAAATTTGGCCCCTTTTTTCCCACATCTAGGCGGTCGTAACGCCACCCAGGAATCCTAGGGTGCTGTAGGGAGGTGAGAGAAAATAACCAAAAAGGTAAAAAGTTTGTGTTTTTTCAAAATATTCCAATAAAATGATGTACAAAGAAGCCTGTGTTTTTTTCCTTGTAAGAGCTAGGAACTGTGGTTTGCTGTGCTGAATTCCCCAATTTCCTGGCTTTCAAGAACAGGTTGAGTGGAAACGAAAAAACATTTATTTTGATGTGGTGAGAGGTAGGCGATTTTGGCCATTTTTGCCAATTGAACATGCATGGACGGAATGGAAGAAAAGGGTAGGAAAGCCAAATTGGAGGACAGAAAGGCATACATTTCTGAAAAGAAGACAAAATTCCAAGTTTTGGAAGGGGTGATTTGCGCAGGTCGGGCAACAACTAGGTAGGGAAAATGCCATAGTTTGGGGAAAAAGCGGGCAAATGACTGAAAAAAAAGTATGTGATGGACATGGTTGGCTTGGTACGGGAATGGCTTCCATTCCCAAATCTGTAGGTTTCCCACATGAACAAAATGTCCTGTCCCGAAAGGCTTGGGGTTACCAGTGGATTACCCTTTTTCTTTTGTGCCCCGGTAGGTGCACCCACACATGTGAGGTACCGTTTTCTCCGGGACACCTGTGGGAGCGCGGGAACGTATGAGATGTGTTGTTGGCGACGTGTTTCGGTGAGTGGACAGAGGGAAATGTCTCTGAAATTGGCTGGAAATAAAGACAATTCTCAGACATTTCGCTCTGGCTACCCACCGAAATACACCGCCAACAACACATGGCCTATCATCCTGCATTCCCACAGGTGTCCCAATGAGAGGCAGACCTCTCATGCGCAGGTGTCGTACCTGAGTGGCAATGTGTACATCATTCGTACAGTAACTTCTCTTTAATGCCCTCAGGAAACAGTAAAGTACTGTCAGTAAGCCATTTCACATGCACCTTTCCACACACTTCTAATACATACCAGTCACAATACAGTTGGACAGGCAAATTGGGATTTAGCACAAGGACAAACCTCCTTGTGTAGCACAAGAAGGATCGTCCTTGTGAGCAGTGATGCCATGACAAGGCACCCACTGTATCACTGGCCATTCGTATCCCTTTCGTGTCTGCAGTCAGTTGGCATCCATTTCAGCAGTCGCACGTCTACCAAATCACTTGCACCAGAGCAAGCGTATCTACACATGAGCATATCTACACATTTATACCATGTGGACATGTGCTCACAATGCAACCGTGTCTCTAGAAATATCTTGAACATCATTTGCCAGCAATTGCATAGCAACTGTGTCTGCATTCAAACTTTATGTGCCTGCAATCGTATGTGGACACTGATAGCAAGTGCATACTGGCTCACTTGGCTACCCCGCCCTACAGGCACTATCTTCCGCACCAACTTCGAGTATGCCCATAGCAACTCTGTGCAAACATTCATATGTTCAACTGTACCCACACAAAACACACACCCTTCAACATGGCCATCATTTCTGCAGTGCTGGGAAAGTGCATTTACAGAAATGACATCTGCATGTTCTACGTAGCTTTACCTCATTCACACACCAATCATATCCAATTCATTCCTACAGAAGACATGCCACTTACAGCACACATAACATTACTTGCAGTAAAACAATAAACAAGGCAGGCTGTTACAAGACACCGCCGCCATACAGTTGGTGTCCAAGTACCTTTCATGACACTTAGACCTCAAGGGAGGGAGCCAAAGTGGCGTGTAGCATTTTCAAAAGACACCCCTTGAGTGGAGGGAGCCTGAATGGTGTTCCGGTCTTCCCCAACGCACCCCTCGAGTAGAGGGAGCGGGACTGGCGTTTCTTTGCATGCCAAACCTTAGGTGGAAGGGGCCGGATTCGGGTTCCTTTCAAATGTACGCTGGAAGCAGAGGGGGCTTTCCTGATGTTTTTTTCTACGGCAATCCCGAACAGGAGCAAGCTGCACTAGCGTGCCTTGCAAAGACACCCCAAAGGGGAGTGACCCAGAGTGCCCTACCCTTCTTCTCCATGGCCCGCCTCAAGTGGAGGGGGTGGAGTGGCATTCCTTTCCAAGGTGCACCTGAAGTGGAAGGAACCTAAATTGGGTTATTTTGCAAGGCACACCTCGCGCAGAGGGAGCTAGACTGATGTTTCTTTCTGAGGCAGACCTGAAGTGAAAGGTACCGGGGTGGTGTCCCTTTCCCAGGCAGGCCTCAATTAGAGGGAGCAGGACTAGCACTGCTGGCCAAAGCACGCCAAAGGGTACTCAACCAGAGTGGTGTTCCCTTGTTCTCCATGGCACGCCTCAAGTGGAGGGAGCTGGAGTGGCATTCCTTTCCAAGGTGCGCCTGAAGTGGAAAGAGCCTAAATTGCATTACTTTGCATGTCACACCTCGCGTAGAAGGAGCTAGACTGACATTTCCTTCTGAGGCAGACCTGAAGTGAAAGGTACCGGGGTGGTGTCCCTTTCCCAGGCAGGCCTCAAGTGGAGGAAGCAGGACTAGCAATGCTCGTGAAGGGACGCTAAATCAAGTGAAGTGAGTTGACATCCTGTAGCATTTTCATTGAAGGTACACCTCCAGTGCAGGAAGCAGGAGTGCCATTCCTTTATAAGACATGCACGAATTCAGAGGCTAAGGGTCCCTGTCAACATAATGATGGGCATTTTCGGAAATCAGTCGATCTCCCAATATTTTTCCTTTGTATGATACAAAAGGAAACAAGGCTGAAAGCAGAGGGCAGGCTGGCAAGGGCATTGGGGACAGTACACCTGAGTATCCTTCCTCTTTCCTTGTTTTGTACGCACCTTACATTTTCGGTAAGGTTGTGCCTTCGTGGCAGTGGAAGGAACATAATCAGCAAAGTGTCGCTCTTGCAATCTGGCCACATCTTCTACCTCTGGAAAGGAGGGAATTTGTACATGAACCATAGCCAGAGATTGAACAATTGCTAATTCAAAGTTCATAAAAGAGAGGTTGTTTTGTGGAGTAGCTGCACGGTACACCACATAAGCATTGTACATTGCCATATGCACAATGTGTGTGTCTAACTTTTTGTACCAGAAACGCAAATTGCGTTTAGCACGGTATGACTCAAGCCCATGGTGATTTTTGTCTACACCACCCATGTACTTGTTGTACTCCAGAATGCAGTTCGGCTTCCACACTTGCCGAGTCTGCCCGCTAAGAGTGACTGCTGAAGTACTTTCATCATGAATAGTACTTAGCGTGTACACATCCCTTTTGCCACAGAATTTCACTGCCAACAGTTCATCCCGCTGCAATACCATACATTCTCCTTTGGCCAACCTCTTACACACAAGTTGTCTGGGGAAACCTTTGCGGTTACTGCGGATTGTACCGCATGCCAGTGTGCCCACATTGAACAATTCCTTGAACAGTAGAATTCCTGTGTAGAAATTGTCCACATACAAATGGTGACCCTTGTGGAGCCATGGTGCGAGAAGATCCCAAATGATCTTCTCACTTGTCCCTAAATGGGCTGGGCAGTCTGGAGGGTTTAGGGTAGAGTCTTTACCAGTGTAGACTTTCATGCTGCAGACATACTCAGTGGTACTTTCACACAACATGTACATTTTAATCCCATATCGTGCTCTCTTGCTTGGAATGTATTGCCTGAACAGTAGCCGACCTTTATACAACACCAATGATTCATCGATGGATATGTCCTGGCTAGGAACATATGCCTCTGCAAATCGGTGAGTGAAGTGGTCCAGAAATGGCTGGAGTTTGAAGTGCTTATCAAAGTTTGGGTCAGTTCTGGGTAATGCTGCCGAGTTGTCATTGAAGTGCAACATACGGCGCAGTGCTTGAAAGCGATTTCTACTCAGTGTAGCTGCAAAAAACGGGCAATAAAGTGGAGCTAAAGTAGACCAGTACATTGAGACAGATGGCTTGTGCGAAATTCACATGAGCAGAATGAGACCCAACATTTTCTCATTTCAACATCGGTTGTTGAAACCCATGCTTGTGCTCTGGACTGGGGTTTCAGAGTGGGACCCCTTGACCTCAAGAACTGTGCAGCGTATAAATTGGTTTCCTGAACCACATCTGCAATGAACCCATCATAAACAATAAGGTTGAAATAGGCTGAAACCCATCTGTACTCACTGTGCACCCTGTTATACCAGTGAAAGGGGGCACAACAGGCTGAGCCATTATTGGAGGCACCCATTGCAACTCTTCAGCCATGTCAGGAACTGCCACATTGTGTGGGCGTCCTGCACGTCCCCTCCCACTCACAGGTCCCCTGCGTGTGGGAAGTGTGCGAAAAGGTGGATGCACTCTTTCTTCCTCTTCGTCATCAGATGATGACGATGATGAGCTGGAGGAGGAACTTTCATCAATGGACAACTCACTTCCCCAATCACTTCCCTCCTGCCCCTCAGAAGCACTATCTGTTTTAGATTGCATGTCCACCTCTGTGCCTTGTTCTGACCCAGACTCCATCACTGCAGCTAAAGCCTCTTCACCAGACATTGATCGACGAGAAGCCATGAGTACTGTCGCTATGGAACCCTTCACTGCCCAAAGACCAGATGAAGACTGAAATAATAAGTATGTGTGCTTCTCAAAGTATGGAACGTAGCAGAGTAAGTGGTATTCAGTGCCACAAACCTACTCCACACAAGTACAACTAAAAGTTCCAGACTTTGCTCACAAACTGTAGCAGCCCTCTGCAATATGACGTACTCCCTGCACGCTACAATAAACGGAGTACTACTTTGCAAACACTCACGTGAAATGCTAAGGACCAGCTGACTGCTTTCCTACAAGTGGGTAGACAGCTACAACACACCTGCACCTAAAAGAAAGACAACAAAAAAGCTAAGGACGATGTCCTCTTCCGCTATACATTACACAAATACAAGTGTGGGGACGAGGATTGCAGCCACACTACCAATTCAGAAACAGCCAACGTGCTTTTCACCATACCCTCCTCCATGGGATGCTGGTGGATGGGAAATGGAGGTGAGAAGCAACCAAGCAACGTATTAGTGATTGGGTGAGTTGAAAAGACAGAGGCAATCAAGACACGGACAGGGAAGATAAGAAAAGTACATGGCAGGCCCTTCCAGACAATTGCTGGCACACTTTTGACAAAACACCTGCTCATTCACATAGGGGTCTGTGTTGAAAGGGGAAAGGTCACAAGGACGAAATTAATGCAAGGGCAAGCAAGTTGATTTAGGATGATGCAAGTGGTGTTGGGTAGCTAAGAAATAAGCAGCACCGACATACTGAATGCATTGACATGCCATGAACACAAACAATTGCTAAGAAGTGGGAGTCTCACTGCCAACATACTTACTACCATTTTTATTACCATTACACACAATCCAGTGAGTCCATCAGTTACTGGGATCCCCCCCGTAAAATAGTGTCTGGGCAAATTGCATAATGTCTTCTATGAACAGATCCATGCCTGTTTTTGAAAGGTGCACCCCATCTCTGTGAAACATAACTTCATCTTAGATGAAGTCATGGTGAATGGTCCGAATTCTGTCGTTGCCCTTTGTCAGTCTAGCAAACTCGCCATTCAGTTTCCACACCGAGCGGTTGATGGCCCTTGCATTCCCTGGAGTTCTCCAATCCCTCCTGGGAATCATCTGGGACCAGGCCACCACAGTGTTTGGAAACCTCTGTGCAATCCATTCCAGGTCCGCCATGAGCTGCTCCCAAACCCCCTTCCGTTCCACAGATGCCAAATCATTTCCTACCAGGTGCACCACTATAAGGTCAGGGTGGGGGGCTCTCCTTTTGCCTGGGCATCGATGATGGCTCCTCTGAGCTGGTGAAGGCGCATCCCCGACCCCAAACCAATGCACTGCGAGGCCATCCCTTCCAGACCGAGATGTGGGTGGCCCTCGGAAAAGTCGTTCAGCCCTTTGGATGAAAGAGTGGCCGAAAATCCACACAACCCTCACTCTCACTAGGAAATGGAAACGGGAAAATCCCCATGATTATGGCTAGACGTACAGTTTACAAATTAGCACAAAAATAGCTTCAACACATGGCTCTTGTAACAATCCCAGACACACACTTCACCCAATCGGACATGCACCTCTCATGTGAGATAACAGTAGGTTGATACGTAATTGGCACATGCTTTTCAGGGGAAAGAGGTGAAGAAGACAGTATGTCACCTTGTGCCAATAACACAGTTGTGCTGGTGAATTTGTAATCAGTGAAGGTTTCTGCTCCTGTGGGCCACCAACTGCACTGCATGGTGGTAAGGTGACTTGCACATGCTACACCGTTATACTGTGGCTGGGTGACTAGTCTGCCAGAGGATATGAACTCCACAGCAAGTGTGCTTTGTACGCTTTCTGAATATAGGTACCCTGACAGAATGTGCGCCATTCAGCACAAATGGATGCAACTTTGGAAACTTTGATTGTGAGAGCTTCGGCCACAGCTCCAGGACCACTGGTGAACTTGGGGGCACTCGACTACCAAGGCAGAGAGGCGGCCAAGGTCAACCACCACCACCCTACATCTCTGCCTGGCCAGCACTACGGCTTCCCCTCCAGGAAGGGATGGGGTCCTTGCCGGGGCACCCTGCAACCACTGCTGAATTTGGGGGACAAAATATCCACCTGGGAGACGGACGCCCAAGGCCACTGACATCACCCCACCCCCCCCCCGACTGTCCTGCCCCTCTAGCTATCCTGTGTTACAGCTTTTCCCCCTGCAAAAGGATGGGAACCCTGGCGGGGGTCACTGGGACCACTGCTGGAATTGGACCACAGAAATGGTGACCGTTGCAGTAAAAGGAAGGAGCTCTGTACCAAGTGTGCATAGCATGCTCAGAAAAAATGACCATCTGCATTACTGCCGGCAACATTTTTGAAAGTTTGCTGCTACTTATGTCGGCCAAACCTTTCCTTCTGCAAAGCAGCCACCTTCCTCAATGCAAGGCACACCCATCACTGCCCCCAGAACCTCCCCACTCCTCTTTCCCACCTATACCACTGACACTGCAGCCACAGTTTCTCCCACCACAGTAACCCTCCACCCCCACATTACCAAGCAATATATGTAGAACTTACATAAGTCAGCGAAAGCTTTTCAGTTGCCACAACTGCAAAGGAAACATAAAAGAATTGCATTCAGTGCTTTGCCTACCAATAACACATCCAAACTGTCTGGCAGCTATTTGCAAACGTTTCAGTTCCTTCCACCAGATACATGACACATCTCCGTCATCTACCACCACGGAAGGCTGGACTGCACAATGATAGGAAATGGGAATAAGACCAATGGGCGTATGGCAACCCCGAGCACAAAAAAAACCTTGTACAGATGGCTAAGTGGCAAACTATCCTCAGAGGGGAACAGCACTGTTCAGCGGGACCAGGGGGCATTTTGTGCGCCACCCCGGCAAGTATGTCACTGGCCACCCCAATACCTCCCCAGAGCACCCACTCCCCTTCACAAAACCAACACTACAGCCCCAATTCCCACCCACCCCAATAGCAATGTGCCCTCCACGTACTATACAATGCTGAAATAACCAAAATTCCATACGTACATAACAAGGGAGAAGCTTGAACTGCTCAAGACCTGTAAAGGGAAAAACAAAACATAAATTATCTGTGTCAGCCCAGCCAAATACCAAACCAGCCATACTGCCCCCCCACCTTATTGCATTGTCCAGTATGTTTAGGGCACCCTGCACCAAGATTGGCACACTAATGTGCCCATCTGCGCCAAGGGAAGTTTGATAAACAAAAACATTGAAAATGGCAGGCTGCACTTTAGGGGGGCTGAGGGGCACCCTACACCGACGGGGAATTATGTAATGTGAAGGGGGGTGCACCTCTCCACCCCCACCCCAATTGGTGGGGTGACACATCTCATGTAACCCTCCCTGGGGGCAGATAAGGGGGGGCTGTCCTGCACTCCTCCCCGGGCTCAGGTGTACCTTCCTAGGAGCAAATATCTGCCCCCAGGGAGGGCTGCATGACATGGCCCCCACTCCGTTGTGGGTGGGGGGCAGGGGGTCACCACCCCTTTCCATTAGAAAATTCCCTGTCGGTTTAGGGTGCCCCACAGCCCCCCTAAAATGCTGTCTCCCATTTTCCCTTTTTTCCTTTGGTGACCCAACTCCCCATGGCGCTGATGGGCCCAATAGTGTGCCAATCTGCCCCCAGAGTGCCCAAAACCTACTGCCCCACCCATTGGGGGGCCTGTCCCACATTTTGTGGTGGCCCTCTCAGCCCAAATGGGTGGCGGGGGCACCTCATGCAGGCCTCCCTGGGCCTCTTGCAAACGGCTGCGTGAGGTACACCCCCCCTCCATTTGGGGTGGGGGGGAGAGGGCCACCAGAAATTGTGTGACAGGCCCCCCAGTGGGTGGGGCAGTAAGATTTGGGCACCCTGGGGCCAGATTGGCACACCAATGTGCCCCTCTGTGCCAAGGCAAGTTTGGTAAACAAAGAAAAAAAGAAAAAAAATTGAAAATGGCATGCTGCACTTTAGGGGGGGCTGAGGGGCACCCTCCACCACCGGGGAATTTTGTAATGTAAAGGGGGGTGCACCTCTCCACCCCCACCATAATTGGAGGGGCAGCACATCTCATGTAGCCCTCCCTGGGGGGAGATATATGGGGGACTGTCCTGCACTCCTCCCCGGGCTCAGGTGTCCCTTCCTAGGAGCAGATATCTGCCCCCAGGGAGGGCTGCATGACATGGCCCCCACTACGTTGTGGGTGGGGGGCAGGGGGTCACCCCCCCTTTCCATTAGAAAATTCCCCGTCGGTTTAGGGTGCCCCACAGCCCCCCTAAAATGCTGTCTCCCATTTTCACTTTTTTCCTTTGGTGACCCAACTCCCCTTGGCACAGATGGGCCCAATAGTGTGCCAATCTGCCCCCAGAGTGCCCAAAACCTACTGCCCCACTCATTTGGGGTGCCTGTCCAACATTTTGTGGTGGCCTTCTCCACCCTCCCCCCAAATGGGTGTCGGGGGCTTCTCATGCAGGCCTCCCTGGGCCTCTTGCAAACGGCTGCGTGAGGTACACCCCCCTTCCATTTGGGGTGGGGGGAAAGGGCCACCAAAAATTGTGGGACAGGCCCCCAGTGGGTGGGGCAGTAAGGTTTGGGAACCCTGGGGCCAGATTGGCACACCAATGTGGCCCTTTCGTCAAGGCAAGTTTGGTAAACGAAGAAAAAAATTCTAATGTAATGGGGGGTGACCCTCTCCCCCCCACACCAAATGCAGGAAGGGGGCATCTCATTCAGCCCTCCCTGGGGGCAGATAAGAGGGGGGTTCTCATGCAGCCCTCCCTGGGGTTACATGCCCCTAAGAGCAGATAACTGCCCCCAGGGAGGGCTGCATGACATGACCCCAAGTCCATTTTGGGTGGGGGGAACAACCCCTTTCCATAAAAAATAATCACTGGTGGTCGAGTGGGGGAGGGGCACTCCCCCAACACCAGCCATGATATATTTTTTTTATTTTTTATTTTCTTTGCCCCCCTTCCCTAGGAGCAGATGGTCACCCATCTGCCCCCAGGGGTCTCCATACAGCCCCCAAAGCCCCACTTTCAAAAGACATCCCTGGTGTCTAGTGGCATTGCTTCCCACGGATTGAGCGCCCCGCGCCCGATCCGGGAGCAGCAATGCTTACACAAATGGTATTGTTGGAAAGGGGAGAATCTTCCCTTTCCAACGACACCATCACAAAAAAAATCCCTGGTGCCTAGGGTCCCCAACCCCCTCCCCCTTTCCCATCGCTTTTTTTGTATGCTGTTTCTTTTCTTTTCATGTCCCCCCACGCCTGGGGGCAGATGGCCACCCATATGCCCCGAGGGGTCTACATACATGTGGCCCCATGCTTTGGGGTCTCGGGGGGGGGGGGCGCTTACCTAGTATGCAGCCCCCCAGCCCCCACTTTCAAAAGACATCCCTGGTGTCTAGTGGCATTGCTGCCCACGGATCAAGCACCCTGCGCCCGATCCGGGAGCAGCAATGCTTACACAAATGGTGTCGTAGGGAAAGAGGAGAATCTCCCCTTTCCAACGACACCATCACATGAAGAATCCCTGGTGCCTAGGTTCCTCAACTCCCTGCCCCCTTCCCATGGATTTTTTTCTGCGTTTTCTTTTTTTTTTTTGGACCCCCCACCCCTGGGGGCAGATGGTCACCCATCCGCCCCCAGGGTTCTCATACATGTGGCCCCATGCTTTGGGGCCTCGGGCGGAGGCGGGCGCTTACCTAGTAAGCAGCCCCCCTCCCCCGTACCTAAAAGACATCCCTGGTGTCTAGTGGCATTGCTGCCCACGGATCGAGCGATCTGCGCCTGATCCGTGAGCAGCAATGCTTACACAAAGAGTGTCGTTGGAAAGGGGAGAATCTCCCCTTTCCAACGACGCCTTCCTCAATCTCCAGCTTGAAATACAGCCGGAGATTGAGGCAGAGGGAGAAGGGCACCCACCTTCTCTCTTCACTGAGGCAGCCGAAAATGGCTGCCGCAATGAATTTACTTTCAGTTTTCTCACATAGCCCGCGGGTTGGATTACAGTTTTGAGTGATCCTTGCTTTGCAGGGATCGCTCAAAACAGAGTGCCAAAAAGGACAAGCTATCTCGTCCTCAGCACTACCGAGGTAATGTCAAGGATGAGATATCTCGCCCTTGGCACTTAACACTTAAGGGGTTAAAGCTTATTTACCACCAACAAAGCTATCTGATCTACTGGTCTAAAATAGAAATTCTTAAACGTTGTTTCGTTTGACCAGTCTGCCGCCTTCAAAATATCCTCGAGGCGAGCCCCTAACATAAAAGCTGATGACGCCATAGCACCTCTAGTAGAATATGCTCCAAATTGCCCTATGTCAATGCCTGCTTCTGCCATGCACCATCTCACCCATTTAGCTAATGTGGCTGTCACTACTTTAAAGTGCCTTCTGACCGCTATCAACAGCTGCGATTCACCTGTGGGTCTGACCCGTTCTGCCATGGCCTCATTAACTTTCAGACACCTAACTGGGCATCATCTGGGCCTTTCAGGGAAAGCCATGTACTCTACCGACTTAATCCCAGTCTTTGTCCTCTTGTTAATGTAAAATATAACATAACACCTGTAGGAGAAAATGATTTCCTGTCTGTCTCTAATGCCTTAACCTCTGACACTCTCTTACACAGGATTAAGCATAACAAAGTAGTTAATTTCGCCCAAAGAGCTTTCCCAGATAGATTCTCATTGTCCGGCCAGGATTCAAACATCCTCAAAACCACACTCACGTCCCAGAGACGTGAATACTTTGGTGTCGGTGGTCTCGTGCATCTGACTCCTTTTAATAATCTGCATATCAATGGATGTTCACCTATTGATTTTCCTTCTGTGTACTCGTGCCCTGCAGATATCGCTGATCTGTACGTATTAATAGTTCTATATGTTTTAGCCTGTGCTGCCTGGCCTGCTAGAAAATTCACTACATGAATTACATCAGTTCGTATGGGATTAACCTTCCTCTCCATACACCAATTATTCAATTTTTGCCATTCCGCTAAGTAAAACTTCCCAGTCCCAGGGGCCCGTGACTCTCTGATAAACTCTCGAGCCGTCCCTGAAAGACCTGGCTTGGCCCAGGCTTTCCTAAAATCGCCCATGCTATCAGGTTCAGGTTTCCTGACTGCACCAGCGGGTGAAGTTCTCCAGTTGGGCCTAAGACTATGTCCTGTCTCTTTAGTAATAGAATTGGAAAATTGTATGACCTCTCCATTAGGTCTGGGAACCATGCCTGACCCTTCCAATCGGGTGTTACTAAAATCACTGTTGCTTCCTGCCTCCTGACCTGTGGCACAGACCATGCTAACATGGCGAATGGTAGGAAAGCATATTCCTTTGCTTGTCCCCAGACCTGGAAAAATGTATCTGTTGCCGCTGCTTCCGGGTCTGGTCTCCAGCTGAAAAATCTGTATATATTCTTGTTCAACCTGGATGCGAACAGATCCGTCTGACACGGACCTCTCTGATGCATAATCTCCTGGAATACTGATTCCTCCAGCTGCCAATTGCTGGAATCCCTCAGGTGTCTTAAATTCCAGTCTGTCACCTGGTTGTGTTCCCCCAGCAGGTGTTCTGCCGTCACGCTGACTCCGCTCTGGAGACATAGGTGCCAAGATTCTTTGGCTATCCCCGCCAGCATCCTGGATCTCGTCCCACCCAGCCGGTTTATATACCTGACTGCTTAGACGTTGTGCATCTTCAGTAATATGGCACATCATGCTCCTTCCTGTGTCCAACAACGGACTGCGAAGGATCCCGCTAGAAGTTCAAGGCAATTGATATGGAGACCCAACTCCTCGCTCAACCCTCTCCCCCGGTCGACTGTTCGCCGCACCTGGCTCCCCAGCCCCATCGGCTAGCATCCGATTCTATTACCAGGCCCGGGGATGAGCCAAATATCTTCCTGCTATTCCATGCCTTCATGTGGTAATACCACCATTCTAGTTCTCACTTCCTATGACATGGGCACTTTCTGCTCGTAAAATAGACCCTTCCTGATATGTTCTATGTTCAACCTCTGCAATGCTCTGTAATGCAGTGGTCCTGGGAAAATTGCTTGTATCGATGACATACGCCCTACCAACCTGGCTATCTCCCTCAGAGATATCATCTGTCTTGTCATCAAGTTCTTTATTTCTTTCTTGATGGAGTTCACCTTCCCCAACGGTAATCTGAGTTTACCCTGTACTGTCTCTAGGATGAATCCCAGAAACTCCATCGACTGGGATGGCCCCAGTTTATTAGAAATCCTAACTGTTGAAGTAAATATGTTTTCCTCTGAATCTGTCTCCCTGTCCTGGCACATTAGACATATATCGTCCAGATATATATTCAATCTGATTCCCTGCTCCCTGAGGTGACCTACCACTGGTTTCAACAGTTTGGTGAAGCACCAGGGTGCTTATGCTAGACTGAACGGCAAGCTCGTGAATTCTCTTCTTTCCAGAGGAACCGAAAAAGTCTCCTCTGATTCTTTTGAATCAGTATTTTTAGATAGGCATCCCTGAGGTCTATTCTCGCTAACCAATCCCCTCTCTGTAGGATGTCCCTTAGCAGGTGAATCCCTTCCATCTTGAAATGCCTGTATATTGGAAAATAATTTAGACCCCTGAGACTTATCACTGGTCTTACTTTGTGCTTGCCTTTTACTAAGAACAGGTTGCTTCAAAAGACTTTCTGTCCCTCTGTGGCCGGGCTGATTTCCTTTTTTATTTTCAGCAGTTCCACTTCTCTGTCTAGCAGTTCCTCATCTTCCTTGCTGAATCTGATCCGTTTGGGTATGACGTCTTGGATCGGTTCCTGCCAGAATTCTAACTGAAACCCTTGAACCGTCTGCATTACCCAAGCATCTGAGGATATCTCTCGTATTTTTCCATGTGTAGCCTGACTCTCCCTCCTACTGGAGGTATGCCTGGTTCTAACTCTTTCGCTAGCACGCTTTTTCATCTCACCTGTGGCACTTTGATGTTGTGTCTGCTGCTGCTTCTCCAGCCTCTACCTCTTCCTCTGGAAGGGAAGAAAGGGTTTGCCCTTCGGTCCTTCTGTTCCTTCCAGTGATATCTGTCACTGTAGGACCTGTGGTACTGATAGCGGCTGGACGAGCGGCCCTTTCCTCTTCCAGTCTTGTCAAAAATATTCCTTCCGAAAATCTTTCTGAGTGATGTTTGAGCCTTATCCCTGGAGGCTTAGGTATTGGGGAACTTAGTCATATCTTTTTATAAAGAGTTCACCAAACAATTTCCTTTTGGCTTCTGTCGCTTGTTCTGATGTGGCCAATTCTCCTAATCTCAAGTCCATCTTCATCAAGATGGATCTCCTTCTTTCAGTTGCTATTGCAGTATTTGCATTCCCCAACAGACATACTGTTCTCTGTGCCCAGCCTGCAATGATCTCTGCGTCAATGGCTTCTTTCTTTTGTTTGGCCTCCTCCGCAAGCTGCCATATCCTAGTAATGGGGCCCCACATGTCCAATAATTTGTCTTGGCAGGACCTCCAAGAACTGTCTATGCCCTTTTGTTACATCTCTGCCGTACCTCCCCAGGAAGGTTAGTATTCTCTCAAAGATCTCATGTGTTTCTGCCACCCCATCCGGCACCCTGGGTTTGGGGCATTCAGACCTCAATTTATTTCTGGCTTGCTTGCTTAGTGGCGCTCTGAGCGTCTTCCTTATATATTCAGTTATATTCTCTGGGGGTTCCCATTCGTTTGACCTTGGGTGAACCAGTTCATCCGGGTCGAATTCATCTCCCCGTGGCCCCTCATCCTCCTTTCTGCCTTTCTTGTTTCTGGGCTCTCGCACTTCACTTGCTGAGGAGCTCTGGGATTCTGACGAACTGTGGTCGTCTGATCTGCTGCTGCTCCTGCAATCCTTGTCAGATGTGTCAACTGAACGATCATCATACTTGTTTCACGACCTCGCCTTCCTCTTGCCAGTTTTGTACCTCCGTGGTGAACCCGGGGGGGTGGGGGGGTCTGGGCGATACGTGCCCTGCAGGTCTTCTTCTTTCATCCCCCTCTATCCCTGCGCGCTCTACTCAGATCTGTGATACTCAGAGATAAAGCTGCCATGTCCTCCATTGTACCCCTTTCCTCTCTCCTGTGGGGCCTGTCGGCACTATCCATTCTCTGTACCGCCTGACTCATTCATAGACCACTAACGTGAGGTCCCTCTGACTCTTCGGACCATCCACTCATTAATGCGGTTGTGCCGTGTATTTTATCAGTGCAGATTATTTTGGGCTGCCCCCGTCAGATTATATATATTTTTCTTCGTAGCTAGGCAGGTCTCTTTATACCTTTGCAGTTTTGCCTGGGACTGTGCCCGTCTTATATGATTTTGAATATATTTGTATAATATGTGTGCTCTATAATAAGCTTTACCTCCTGTTTCTGGCAGATATGGGGGACTGAAAACAGTTTTTCTTGGGACTGTGCCTGTCAATTTACTGATCTGCAACTGCAACAGTGTTTGCATGCGGTGCTGCTATCGTCCACAAGGTGCCGTCTGTCTCATTTCCTTTTGTCTTATACACTGACAGGAATCAGCTTGCAGCGTGTGTCGCGTCAGAAGGCTCTTTATAATTTATATTCAATTTGATATCACTAATGCTCGGAAAATTCGCTCCTCTTCTCTCTCTTACAGAAGTTTGCATTGGTGCGGGATCCCCAGAAGTCCCGTTGCGCCCGGGGCGAACTTCTATGGAAGAGTGCCTCCTAACGATGTCTACGAACGCCGGAGCATTAAGCCCCGTCGTGTTCCTAACACTAATGCGGATATGCTCCGTCGATTCTATCCTGACGCGCCAAGCGCTTTATATTTAATAACTTCTATGCGCGTACTAATGAAACCATAACACACATCCACACTCTACCGTATAAATGAAAATATAAAGTACTTAGCTCAGCTGCTCGAGCAGCAAATAAAGAGGAAGAGGCACAGAGATTGTCAGTGTTTATGAGTGAAGCTGTGTTGTGATTGGACTAGAAAATACACATGTTTTTGATGAACCTATGAAAAACAAACTACAAGTTCACTTCGTTTTATTGGGAAATGTAGTTCATTGTTAGTTGTGTTTTTACATATGTTTTGGTTATTTACTGCTCGAGAAGTAAAGAGAAGATTAGAGCATAATCAGAGCCTCTGAGTCTTGACATAAAATGACAGAGCAATTGAAAGGAGCCCATGTAGTCCAAACTTATCATTTCATAGCTTGGGGTACTAGCTTCAAAACTACTCAAACACAATTTTGCACTGCAATGTTGTTAATTTAGATGTTTTGTTACCATTCTATCCCAATCACACTTGGACTCCAGCCTTTGGCTCTTCAGGTTTGGCACTCGGAAGGACAGCTGCATTCCCTTTTTCCCTTCTTGTTTTGTGTTCTCTGCAGTCACGTTGCACACAGTGCATTCTGAGCACTGTCACCGCTGACATTTGACTGGGTAATCCCGGATTTTTCCATCTGGGGTCTGACAATTTACACCTAACAAGCAAACAAGTCTCAATTCTTCATGAGTTCACTGGAGCAAAAACTAAAGGCCATCATGGAACCAATTGCTGATGAATTTCAGTACTTCATTCAAATACTAAAAACTGCCCTCGTAGGTCATATACATTTTCTAGCAGCGTTATGCATTAGAACCTTTCCTGATCAATGGTAGGCGTTGATCACTCTTTACTGATGATACATGCACTCAAACAATCACAATCTCCATCCCTACTGTGTGTCCCCTCTTACATTTACAAATATTTGCTCCCCCTTAATTCTTCCTATCATCTGATCTTTTTTCGATTCTTCCACATACTAAGATATGAATACACCTGCCGTGGTACATACATCCTTTTTCGGATTAGCCTCAAACCTGTTAGACCACTATGGTGGTAGCTGGAGCGTTATGAAAAACATTTAACATAACAGCAAGTGTCCTTACTGTGTCCTGTTGTACTTTTAAGTCCATCACTAAAACTTCCTCACTCAGTCATAAAATCTTAACCAATACATATGACATGAATTTCTTCAGGGTTAAGTATGCACCCATGATGTAGACGGCCCAGTGGGTGACCACAGTGCTTTCAAAGGATCATGCATTTCACTGGTAGTCAGTGCAGGGTCTATAGTGTTGGTGTGCTGTGATCCTATCTTTTCAGTGTAAGCAGAAAAATGGCTTTAGCAACTTGTATTCTCTGGAGACTGTTTAGAAGACAGTCTATGGTGCTTATTAGTAAGAGAGTGATTACCCCAAGGGTTCTATAAGGAAACGACATTCCAAACATATCAGTGGGCCTCATTACGAATTTGGAGGTAGCCATGGTGCTATTAGCGCAATGGCGGCCTCCAAAATCATGTCCGGGTCCGTGTTCCTTGAATGAGGAATTACCGGGTCATTCCAATGGGAATGGGGATAGGGCTAATAACGGGCCCGTTAATAGCGGGCCCGTTATTAGCTCCCTGGTCCCCTTGCGGGACCCGCAAAGGACGTCTGGTCTGACCAGACGTTCTGAGCGGGTCCCACAAGGGAACCTCGTTATAGGGCGGAATGGGTTTACCGGCACCATTACCGGTGCCGTTAAACCCATTCCGCCCACCTCGTAATGAGGCCCAGTGTCTCTGAAAAGTCACTAGATCTAGAGAAGTTTGAGTCCCATGTGCACTTGCATGCAATTGGCTCTTTCTCTGCCCTACTTTCACATTGGAAAAACTCCCAATGTCCCCTTTTCTGTATTAAATCCCATCGACATGGCTACACTGACAAAGTATCATTGTACAATTAAGTGGGCTTTTGTTTGCTATTAGCTGTAACAGTCCATACAAAACAAGACAAGTTCCCCAATTAGCAAGTCGAAACAGCACATTAATAATTGCCATATGCAGGTTTACAGTCTCAACAAAAACGGCAAATGGCCAAATATGCATGATGGATATACCTGGTCCCCTTACAGCAATGGTCTGCCTGTAGAGGTTGAGGTGAGGCTCATTGACATGGTGTCATGACTCACTGGCTTCCATGGAGACTGTTTCACTGGCACAGTGTTTGCCGAGCCTGACTTTAACATCGAGCATCTATCATACTCACCTAATATGGCACCTGCTACAGTCCGCATGCCACAACCAAGATGATAGCAATGTCGGCACAATTAACTTCTGATTCCCTTCCTAGCCGCAGTCCATAAGAGGAACTCGAAACAAAACACTACGTTTTGCAACGCCCCACGTATACTTCCAGTTTCTGTTGCTATATTGTTTTCTCGGTATCAGGTATTAATATCGCCACATATATGGTCGCCGTAAATAATATCGCCGGGAAAATGCAAAATGTTGTGGCGATATTATTTGGGTGACCATATATATGGCGATAGGGGAAAAAAAATAAAAAAAATTTGGGGGTTGCGGGGATGTCCCCCGCATGTTCCATGCAATAATGTTGCCACAAAAAAACTAATATTTTTCGGCGATATTTTTGTATGGCGATATTTTTGTATGGCGACATTATTACATGGAACCGTTTTCTCCTGTTTCTGCCCCCTGTGTGTTCTGTTTTTTCTTCCTTTTACCTCCGGAGTCTTAACTCCCCCTCTTTTTTATTAGGGTTCGTTATATTGAAAACTGCTCAACTCCTTCCAAGTATTCCAGGAAGATTGGTTTACTCCATCTCTTATTCTCTGCTTCAGTACCACCTGAAGAAACGTGTCATCTTTTATATCAGAGGTTTTCTTCTCCTATTGGGATTTCATCTGCTCAGGCATTCGCCCGGGTACCTAGTCATATTCTCGTCATTAAAAACCTCTAATTTATTGGGGGGGACCCACCTGGTTGGAACATTTGTACACTATACAGGATCCTTAATGGACACCGTGTTGGTGCCCCGCATGATTATATGGCAAAATGGGAGGCAGATATAGTTGGCCCAATAGATGATTTATCCTGGCACAATATTTAATCTAGAGCTTCTAAATCCTCCAAATGTGTACAACTGAAAGGAAATAGTTCTGCCCCCCGGCAAGGACTAATGTCTACTCTGATTTTCTTATTGTGCCCTGCAGCATGACCAAAGCCCATGGCCCATGGGTTGTGGACACTTGGCATGGCTGCAAGCCATGAACACTGGCCATTGGTCACCTTATGGGGGTTGCGAGGGGTAAGTAATGTGAGGCGGACCACTATTTGTAGTTTTCTAAGTATTTTTAAACAGAAAATGTAAGAAAATCTAACTATGCCTACTCTAACAGGGGATTCCCTACCTAATCTAGAATCTAAGGAAAAATCTCCTAGCATACGCAAAACTGGCCCACTGAACAACAAAACAGTGAAAACGAAGCATAAACACCTTAAATGAAAGATTAGCAAATAACCAGTGTCTTGGATGACTTCTACTTATCCAGGGTAGTTCTTGTTTCCCTGGTAACAGTTCCTTCTTGGTTGGCTGAAAAGTTCCCTTTCCAAGTTCCACAAAGAAAACAGCACCAATGGTAATCCTACATAACCTCCTTCTAGGATATAATTTATAAAGTTCAAAACAAAAGTACCTCTCCTGCTTCAACAACAACCCCTCTTTTGTAACCTCTGCAGCGTCTTAAAAATACTTGTCAGGATGCTTCCTCTAAGGGGGTTGCTTCTCCTTCATAACTCCCTTCTGCAAATGGTACTGTGAACGCAGACTCCTTCTACTACTGCTTCAACTACATTCCATTAAAAACATTCTGACAATTATAGCCAACCCCAGTTCTACTGATTCTGCTGCAACCTGATATTTCAAGAAATGATTAGGCAACTTAGACAAGACTCTTCGACCTCTACAGGTAGGCAAAGCACTCTTCTTTCCTATACCATTAGAAAGGGCAGCCTCTTTGCCTCTTCTGTCTGTCTTACAGGTACCACAGAAATCTGTCTTGGCTTCTAGACTGCTTCTAACTCAGCTTCAACAGTCTCAGCTTCATAGATTGTTATTCAGTTCTTTTAACAAGCAACCAGCTCCCTTCCCCAGCTTTATGTACACCTTCTTGTTTCCAGTAGTTACCCCAAAGCTGTATTGCCACACTTCCAGCCTTGGATAGCCTTGTCACCCATGTATCAGAGGATTCTGGGTTTATAAGATCTTCAAAACATCAATGTTTAGATTTTTATTGTCCTGGTTTCAGCTTAAAAAGGATCTGTCTGCTGGCTTGGGTAATGCCTGTTCTTTTCATAACTTCAGTAATTTCTACGACTTCAAAGTATTTGTTCTGAACGTTACAAGAGTTAGGTTTCACTTTAGAAACAAATTTAGGTACACGCGACCACTCTTTGATGATGAACCTCAGCTTAATTACTTGCGTTCCGTTTTATTTATACAGCGTTCTGCTTTAACGTGGACCGGGAAACACAGGTTCTTACATGCAACCTTTCTTTGATGTTCGTAGTCTTGTAACACTTCGGGAAAGTCAGCTGCTACTTCCAAAGCGATTACTGACCATGTTCTCCTCCTTAATAGGAGACACGCGACCATGGCGATAATGATTTAAATACAACAATGATTTAAATACAACAATGGAAATATTAAGGTTTTCTTTCTACACAAGCACTTTAACTTGTGCCGACTAAGCGTGTGATACAATTTCCCTTTGTTGTGACAGTTGGGGACAACTTTACTTGCTCTTACTTCAATGCTAGTGTTAATTCAGCTGGCTAAAGTTACCAGCAATTAGTTTCTTGTGATTTGTAGTACAGAGCCTCACTCACCAGCTCCAATGTCACAACAGTTGCGGCTGCTTCCACTTCCCAACTTTCGTTCTGCTTCTATGCTGCAGGCACTCTTGGTACCCACACCCCTCTGCAGTACAGGTGTCTCAGATCTGGCCTCGACCACAGCAAGTCTCCTTTTCTCCTGGTTCCCTCGGCTTGCTTCTGCACACAGGCCTCGGGTAGATGCACGACTTAATCTCTGCATTTACAGCAATCAGGCACATGTGGAAAGGCTGTTAACTTCTCTCAGTCTCTTTCAATGCAGCCACAGCCAAATGGGGTTTGTGAGCACAGGATGAACTCAGAACCTGCAGGTGGAATCTGCTTTTCTCTCGTCCTGTCGTCCCTTCTGTGGTATCACCTCCCAGTGAACTGCCAGCCTCGTGCTCCGCTTCTTCTTCTGCTGCTACTGCCAAACTTCCAGCTCCTGCTTCAACTTCTTTCTGCTGCTCCTTGCTCATGCAGCCTTTTTTGACTCTCCAGTGGGGCAATTAAGCTTAATTGCCTGACCCTGGTAAAGGCTGTTAGGCCTGTTTGCCTGTCCTTTACCTCTGCATGCCCCTTCAGCCCTCTTCTTCATCACAGTACCTTGGGGATCCTGGGACATGTAGTCTATTTTAAGGTTTTTCCATGTCCTTTCTACTTTTAATAGTGATTTTATTTCTCTTTGATGTTTTTAGAAGAGGGATTGTAGGGTTTAACCTTTTTAGAGACAGATGGGAGAGAAAAGGCTACATTTCCTTAATTGATTTTGATATACCTTTGACATTGGGGAGGATATTTGATTTTAGGGGCAGCCACAGGGAGCCAGCAGAGTGAAAAGTGTTCTTTAGACGCAATATTTTCTTGGAGTACACCCTTGGAGTTTACCCTTCCATCGTTAGTAGGTGGATGAAACATCTCAAAATGACAATAATCTGATTCCTCCTTTTAACCCAGTGGTAAGAGTATACCTCTCCAAGGAGAAATATAGCATATCACCCTGGGATCCTCCCGCAGTACAACAACCCCAGGATTGGGATCAGGAAGAGTCTGCCCTCTGCTGGCCACCTGGGAGGAGACTTTAGGCAGGGTTTTGGTGAAGGATCCACAGTATTCTCCGCATGGTATAGTGGACAGTGGACCAGGATGCAGGCAAGGTTCAGTGGATAACGATGGTGGTTTGGTACGGACGAGGCCCTGCTCGAGCCTCATACCCATGGCAATTCAACCATGACTTGCAGCCCCAGCATGCTGTCATGATCTCTGCTTCCAAAAGGTCAGGGTTTTCCCAACTCCCTTGGAAGCAGATCCATAACCCAGGTTCCGAGTGCCAACCAGTCCCAATTGGGACCTTTTGGACCCAGTCCTGGCCCCAGTGGCACCAGGCTCATAAATATGCCCAGTCCCAGCGCTGGAAGCGCCGGGCTCATAATGCTTGGGTGGACTTACCTGCAGCAGACCATGCTGCTTACTTGCCTGCCAGTTGAGCCTCTGATCCTCTTCTGTTTGGAACTACTTTTCCTGTTGGGTGGGGCAGGAGCCACTCCCTAGGTTCAGAACACTGGAACTCTTCTGGAAAGCAGGAACTCTTTTCTTACCTAGGCGTGGCTGTGGAAGGAGACACCTAAGCACTACAGGAGGCTATTTAAACCACACCCGATGGATGAATCTTGCTTTGCGTTATTCTGCATCCTCTGCAGCAGAACGCTCATCGTGTCTTCTGCATCTGATCCTGGGCCTAAGGAAAAAGGCTTACCATCCTGAATCCAGTCTTCAGCAACACCTATAAAGACAAGAAAGAACAGGTTAGCATTACGGTCTTCAGTGACAGCGCTTCACTTACCTGGTCCATCGGCTGTCGCCAACGCCTCGCGCTGCATTCCGGCATCTGAAAGACAAAGGCTTACCTACTCTTTGTGCGCTCCGGAGGTCTTCGCACTGCATTCCGGCATCTGAAAGACAAAAGCTTACCAACTCTTCGCACGCTCCGGAGGCCTTCGGCGCTGCATCCCGCATCTGAAAGACAAAACAAGGTGCGTTTAAAGACATTGGGGAACTTTAATACTCACGTGCCATTACTCCTTTCCACATCTAACCCAGTGGGTATTCCGGCACCCTGCAGCCGCTCCGAACTTGTACCTGCAAAATAAAAAGACAGTTAGAGCGCATCGTCAAGCAGGCAACAAGCGCTTACTTACGTGCTTCCAGGCGCTTCTATTCATCACACGGGCTCCATCTTCAACTCACTTCAGCCCGTCATCCGCCATCGCCGGAACCCTGCAAAACAAGAGACATCATTACTAAAGACTTTTAAAGACATTAGAATTACTCGAAACTTACCGTTCGTGCAGTAAACGACGGACAGCAGTCCTCTGAAGTCAAGAGGCCTGCTCCCCTTATCCAGTGAAGAAACTGGTTACAGCACCCTGCCCCCAGGCAGATGGAGAGCACGGCGTTCACTTACCTAAGGTGAGAGCTTTAACCTTTGGGGTTCTACAGGAGAAGAGAAAGGGAAGAAGAGAGAGACATTCAATAACCCAGTTCATTAATCCCATATTTTCTATCTGCAGACATCTTACCCTTCGAGTCAGACATACAGTGCACAGAGGTCCAGCCCAAAGAGCCAGCCATGTGTTACACATCACCTTTGAAGATACGGTATACGCCCAGTCAAGACCGGCGCCTCTACGGGAATCAGGTGAGCGTTACACATGCGCTGCTGGAAATGACACACATCAGTATGCGCTACAAAGAATATGTTAGTTGAAGCAGGTTAATCGTCCTTTCATATATGTTAAAAGAGGAATTATGAATAACTTAAATACAGTGCTGTTAAACCATGAAACATTTTCACTTATAAAAACCATTGAAATGCACTGAAAAAACGTTGTTAAAGGGACGGTATGGTTGCAAGATCGAAAAACCAAAGAAATTTGCCAGTTATGGTAAGCTGTGCAACCATAACTCACACCACCACCATGCACTGCTAATACTAACACCCGGGACATCAAAGATGACATCACAAATGGCATCATCGATGACATCACATAGGACACCACTCCTCTGTAACAATGATATGATATTGTAAGTAATTTATAACGCACCTGTACACAGGTGTTTCTAGGCACGACAAGACAAGGATGGGGGGACAGAAGGAAGACAAAACAACGATCTTACTAGGCCTTGTGTCATTCAGATCGCGCAAGTGTTGGGAGGGGGGAGAAGTGCCAGGGGGGTTGTGGGGAGGGAGAGGTGCAGGTAACTGAATAAGTGCTGCCAGAGGGTGGCTTATAAGTGCAGAGAGACATGGGACTGTAGGGTTGCAAATACACACCCTTCAGTGCCGGGGGAGCCTGGAGGCAGTGCAAGAGCAACTGGACATGCAGGAGCCTGGACCAGAGTTTCAGTGGTTGGACCAGTGTGCTGAGCAGTCAGGGACATCAGCAAGGGAGAGGAAGAAAGAAAACGGAAGCAAAAAGGATGGTCTTGAGTTGCTTCCAGAACCAGAGGTGGTTCTGGTGAAGTTTGAGAGAGGCAGGGAGGCTGTTCCCGAGGGAGGCCACAGCTGAGAAAAGAAATCTACACCCCCACTCTCTGATTGAAGAAGCGCTTGACCTTCAGAGAGTTGGAGGTGGGTGAGCGCAGGTCTCGAGAAGGAAGATGTTTAGGAAGAGAAAGTTAGAGGTTGTGCGGTGCCAGGCCCCAGAAAGCCTTGTGGAAGATGCAAAGGGTCTTGAACTTGATCTTTGCAGGCACAGGGAGCCAGCAGAGAGATTTCAGAGCTGGGGAGATATGATCCCTGGGCTTGAGGCTAAGGACAAGTCTTGCAGTCCTCTTCTGGATAAATTGTAAAGGTCAGAGAGTAGAGAAAGGCAGATTTTTTAGTCCAGCCTTGAGAGGACCAGTGCTCTGGAGACAAGTGAGCTTCTGGGAGAAAGTGAGAAACGTAAGAATACTTCTGAGGAGGTGCAGCTGATAGAGTGACTTCTTAGAGACGTCAGAGATGTGAGTAGAGAAGGAGAGGGTGGAGTTGAAGGTGCCAACAAGATTCTTAGCCTCACAGGAAGGAGCAGGAAGAGGGCCCAGGGTGGGCGACCAGACAGACAGACAGAGAGAGAGAGAGAGAGAGGAAAGGCGGGAGCAGGTGTCCCTATGCGGCGGATCTCAGTCTTACTGGCATTGAGGCAGAGATCATTGGCAGCACACCATTCCTGAATTGCAACCAGACAGTCTGGGATGAGAGAAGAAGAGGTGGCTGAGGGGAGCCTGAAGGAGAGCTTTGTGTCATCCGCATAACACTGAAAGTTAGAACAGAATGTAGCGATGCAGTGGTAAAGAGGTGCCAGATAGTGGCTGAAAAGCCAGGGGTAAGGTTAGACCCCTGGGGAACACCACAAGTAGAGAGAGAGATACAAAAGAGGAAAGACCCAAGTTGGACCTGGGACGGTTAATGAGTGAGAAAGGAGGTCAACCAGGCCAGGGCCTGACCAGTGATACCCAGGTTGTCGCAAAGGCGATTGAGCAGGATGGCATGGTTGACCGTGTCGAAAGCAGAGGATAGATCAAGGACAATGTGGACAGAAGGAAGGTTAGAGTCCAGATTAGAGAGCAAGTCTTCACAGGTGTTCAGCAGAGCAGTTTCCATGCTTCTGCCAGCTCTGAAGCCAGATTGGTGGTCGTGGAGACAACCAACAGATTCAGTATGCAGATTAAGCTGGTAGATGGCCAGCCTTTCCAGGATTTTGCCAAGGAAAGGAGTGATGCAGATCGGGCGATATTTTGTCGGAGAGGAAGGATTGGCAGTAGGCTTCTTTAGAAGGGGGTGCACAAGGGAGTGCTTAAGGGGGGAAGGGAAGGTTCCAGTGGCAAAAGAGTGATTTCAGAAATCGGCCAAGGCTGGAGCAAGGGTGTCGATATGGTCCTTGATGGTTCTGGATGAGCAGGGGAGAACCTGCTTTGATGAGACTTTCATAGGTCGGACATGTCTAGAAACATCGTCGGGGGTGAACAGGGGAAAGTAGGAGGAGGAAGAGGATGTACAGGAAGAGAGAGTGGACCAGATGTCCTTAGTTTTAATGTTGAAATGAGAAGCCAGGGCCCGTGCAGAGTGCCCGTGAGGGAACAGGAGAGGTAGAGACTGCAACAGGATTGGCCAGCTCCTTGCAGATTTTGAAAAGTTCTGCCGAGTTGTTATACGCAGCAGAGACGTGGGCTTGGATGTAGGCTCTCTTCTTAGAGTGGACAGAGAGTCCGAACTGCCTTTCGAGCAGGTGTCAGGCCAGTTTGTCAGAGGGTGCACTTGATGTCCTCCATTTCCTCTAAGCCGCCTTCCACTTGCATTTAAGGATGGCGAGGTCGGCATAGTACCAAGAGTTGCTCTTGGATGTGGGATTCAAACGGATCCTCATGATCGGGGCAAGGATGTCAAGAGTGTTAGAGAGGGTTGTGTCAGAGTGTGAGTCAGCCAATGGTGTAGGTGGAGAGAAAGTAGCGGCGAAAGCCTCAACGGACACACGCTTCGTGAGCCAGATGGCCGTGAAAGTGGGTCAGTGCTGGGGTCGGCTTGACCTGAGGGGTAGAGAGAGAAAAGGTGGGAGGAAAGAAGAAAGTGGTCGCTCCAAGTGAGAGGAGAGGTGAGAGGGTTAGAGAGGGGGAGGTCTGAAGAGATCAGAACATCCAAGGTGTGCCCTGTAGAGTGAGTCGGGCCAGAATGAAGAGTAGAGTGGGAGAGAGAGAGTATTAGAGGTTGCAACAAGAGGGACTAGTAGCATCCAGGTGGATGTTCAGTTTTCTGAGGAGGACAAGTTGAGAGGTAGAGGCAAGGAGGAAGGAGGAGAGGTCAGCCTACTCAGGGAGGGCGAGGGCGACCTGGCCAGGCGGCCTGTAGATAGTGGCCAGAGTGAGAGAGGCCACGAGAGCTAGAGCGCCTGCAGACCAGGCATTCAAAGGAGGAATAGTCTTTGTTGGAATGACAGAAGTAGGGATCCACTCCAGGAAAATCAGGGCTACACCCCCGCCGGGACAGTTGATTCTGGGTTCGGAGAGGATCTTGTAGCCATCAGGAAGGAGAGTGTCAAATCTCGTGACAGAGCTGGCAGTGAACCAAGTCTCGGTGAGACCAAGTACATCCAAATCTAGCTCTTCCTGGAGACGGCAGATGTCAGAGGAATGTTTGACAACGGAGCAAGTGTTAAGAGTAGCAATGTGGAACACGTTGCCACCTTTGGAGGGATACAGGTCCGAGGTACACCCTGTAGAAGTGTTGGAGGTGCCTGAGAATGGGCAGAGGAGGAGGAAGGAAGAGATGGCAGGGTAGTCGGAGAGGAAGAAAAGAGTGCCAGAGAGGTGGCAGAGGAAGGAGGCGGCAGAGGAGCCAGAGAGTGGTAAGTAGGGATAGCAGGAGAAGAAAGAAAGTTGATAAGGCACAGGAAGCAATTTTGATCGGTAGGCAGTGGTGAAAGTGAGCGGGAACGGCCGGGAGCCGTGTTCCACAATTTTTTATTTTTTGCTTTTAACAGTTCCACTACTTTTTGCAAATATTTTCACCATTTCGGAAGTGTTCTTTATGAAGTTAAAGCACATTTCTCCACTTTACCACCCAATAGCATTTTCAGCTAAACAGAAATCTGTTTCAACTCAATTGGCTGTCAAGCAGCATCGCCACAACCCATGAAAAATGTGTTGCTTGTTGCTCCCTGCCCTGGTCACAGTTCCACAACATTTCTTGGTGCACGTCTACCTCTGTCGGTAGGTCTCTCTTGAACTACTGCATGAATCACAAAATGTCCTTATTTTTTTTTATTAATTTGGTTGGCTCAAAATATCGAACCTTTCAAAATAAAAAATAGTGAATGAATATTACATATTTGGTTGATTACATCCTTTTTCACCTATATACAAGGGTAATTCAATTAATCATTTACAATTTCAAAAGCAAAGAAGACAAACTATCATTGCTAACAAAAGAACAATTAAAGGTATTTACAGAGAAAAAAACAAAGAAAAGCAGGAGGAGTTTTCCATTTCCACCAAGTTTGGTTAAACAATTACACTTATTACATACAGTAGGGTTTTCTTATTTTCGCCCAATTACAATATTTGTGTTACACAATTAATTATTACAGATGCATGTCAAACAACATTTGCAATCCCTTTATAGGATTTAGCACTATATTTTACCAACATCAGAAATATTTTTAGAGACTTTGTTACTCATTAGCCCAACAAGCGCTGTCTGTAATAATTTTATGGCTTGGGCAGGAATGAGTGCGGGACTAAGGCTTTTTTTAAATTCTTGTGGCACAAAAGCACCTTCCCCTTGGATTTCAGAGACAATCTGATGAATTTGGGGTTTACTGATTGATATGGGAGGTTTTTGAGGCTTCACCTTATGAAGATCGCCATGGTTTGGAGAGTGTTGGACTTCACCGGCTTGAGGCCACTGAGCTTTTCTGTTCATATTAACATGATATTGGGCCGGTAGGTCAACTACACTGTCCACAGAAGTTACGCTAACTGGGATTTTAGATGGCATGCAATCTGCCATATACACATCCACGGCTTTGTGAATCTCTCTACGCTGTTGAATTTCAACTTCTTTGCATTGTAGCAGCTTTGCTTCGGAATGTTCGTCAATGATTTGCTGCTGAGTCACAGCTTTTACAAGACTATCTAGGGGTGCATATGACATCGCCAGAATGTCATGAGGTGTAGTACCACTAGCGGCTTTTGCACATTTTTGCCGATTATATTTTTTTGATATTTCTTTCGAAGTTATTATGGAATTCTTCAATTGTTTTGGTGTAGTTAAAACTTTTAGGAATTGTTTTGTTTTCGAAGTTACGGTTTTGGATAGATTTTTTTGATTCTTGGGAAATTTGGTTTGAGCTGAGGTTACTTTTGCAACTGTTTTAACATTATCAAAGATCGTATAAGCCATCTCTTTCTTTTTGGGCACTTTTGAATGAGATTCCAAAGTGTCCACCACTGTTGAAGTTGCAGTCTGCTGTGGTAATGGTAGGGCAGACTGTATGTAATCTACTAACGTGATCACTTCATTTGAAGAATTTGCCGTAGTGCCAACTTCTCGAATGGGACAGTGATCAAGGGGATCACACTTTGCTGTTGTACAACGTGGAGTTTGTCACTAGTTGTTTGAGAACCCTGAGAGGAGGACTTTGGACACAACTCCTCTTTCCTAAGAGGTTCACCCAGCCTATTTTGCAGGAGTGTGGTCGTCTCTGTCTGCCACTTAAAGATTTTTTCTATTTGAACATGTTGCATGTTCATTTTTCCTTCTAGCGTTTCAAAAGGTTTGGTCATGGTTTGTAGCGCTAGATTCATAGTGGTGAAGGTGACCTCAAGAACCTTCAACATCAGATCTAATTGGGTCATCCTATGTGTCATTGGATCATCTCTTACTTTTCTCGGGGTAGGAGCAATATATGAAGCTATAGAGCTTATGCTGTCATCCCTTGTATCAATAAATAACACCGGTGACCTCGATAAATTATCATGTAGAGTCTCATCAGCAAAACTGAGTTAGGCACATCAATATCAATTATTACCTGTTCTTTCGCCTGAGGCAGGGACAATTGCGGAAGTACTGCATTTACTGCCATATTGGCAGCATTACTTAGTAGCATACTGTCCGAAGGCGAGAGCTGGATGGGAAGTGATTCAGTCGTTGGTGTTTCCGCTGTATAACACTTCTGAACACTCAATCTCGTTGATGGAATAACTCATGGCAGCTCTCGTAGCGACGTCTCCGCATCGGTATTTGAGGACGATGTTGCTTGTTTTCCAGTTGTAATGAGCTCCCGTTGGAAGTCCTTGCAATATTTCCGAATGTCAGGATGGACTTCCTCTTTGGAAACTAACTTTAACGTCTTTGAATATGTCCTGCCTGTAGGTGTGGAGCTCGTAATATTTAAAGCTCGTTTTAATCCACTTACTGACTGCGGACGTGGTCTCATACTATTAACGGGTGATTTTAGGATCACAGGCATACCTGTTTTCAAGGTTGGGAGTTTACACTGCATCGCTCTACTTAAATTCACTTCACGACTGCATACAAGAAGGATTACTCGGTCACGAATTAAACAAATGAAGTGGCCAACATTGCGAACAGGACTTCTGACACCGGCACACAAGCAGGGTATTCGCTAGAGTAGCGTCTCGCCTCTCCGCATTCGGCAAAGAGGCACCCAGCAGGCACTCTGTTTGGTGCGGCAGTGGTCAGTATTTACGTCCTTCCGCAAAGGAGGGGGCGTGATTTACTTCAAACATGCTAAAAGCTGGTATTTTCTTATGCTAGAGGAAAGAAATAAGTAGATTTAAAGTCTGGTTTCAATATAAAACCGTTCTACTGCCAACAGAGCTTTGTAATTGTTCAAAATGTACCGTGCAAAGCAGCTTCACTGGTAAAGTTCAAGCACGGAGAAAAGGCACACGAGTAGTCCGTTAGGCAAAGAGGCACTCAGCAGGCACTCCGCTTGGTGCGTGACAATCAACTCCAAAGTGAAATTAAATGCACCACTTAATGGTGGCAGATTTTTAGTAGGGTGCCCTCTTTGTAATCACGATTCTGCTTCTCCGTCTTCCTTCACAGAATGTCTTTATTGAAACCGAAAAAGTCTACTGAAGTTTTGTTGTTAATACAGCAATCTAATAATACCTACGCATAGGCAATGGCTGCAGCATGGACAATAGAAGTAGAGAATTTGTAATCTGGTATGCATCAAGGCATACAAATCTGAGGCACATACAAGGAAACTCTAGTAAGGAGGAAACCAATACTATGACCAGAAAATGCCACTAAGATTCAAGTTCATCGTGATGTATAAAAATGTATTGTTAGTCTGGGACCTGCTTATTGTTGCATGTATGTGCACCATGAGCTCAGGCCAATCCATGAGGAAAGTACCTTAAAAACATAGCACACGGTTAAGGTCTACATATTGTGGCAGGTCAGAAGAAGGACTGCAATGAGTGTCTTCCATTTCAAGGGTTTTTATTTTGTGAAGTAAAATAAACTCCTAGCTATCCCTAAACTATGGGCTTTCCCTGCCTAACACAAACTAACTATGGTGCTCATCAGTCGTTGTTGAGTTCAAAAGGAAGAACTGTCCTCTGTCCATATCTAATCTACCCTGTCCCTACCACTATTCAGAAAATAACTATGTCACAGGAGATTGACTCCCTTCTCCTGTGCTCTGCCTCTCAGCTAAGTCACTTTAGTAGTTGATCCTCAGATAGTTATTCACAACTACTTTCATCAGTTCATACAGTTCAGAAATAGGATTCTTCCGCTTTTCTAATGTGTCCTTGTCACCATGCTTTTCCGTTCTGAGGTTCCTTCTCTCTTTTTCATGGTTTTCTATACATATTGCTCTTTCTTGACTTGATACCCACTCTCTTCCCTGGCTGAGCCTGCCAACAAGAATTTCAACAAGTTGCCTATTTTGCATCCACTCTTCTCTATTACTGAGATGAGTAGGGAGGTTCCAGTAATGATTATCACTTTACTTCCACTCTTCAGTCTTACTGGGATGAGTATGATTGTGCCATTAATTAATATTGGATTCACTATCCCTCCTGGGATTATTACTCAAATTCCACTCTTCACTTTCATTGGCACTAGTATAATTAATATACTCATTAGTTTCATTATCCTTCCTGGGATTATTACTTGTATTCCATTCTTCATTCTTACTGTATCGAGTATGATTCATGTATTCATTATATTCAATATCCCTACCGGGTTTCCCGCCGTCTCTGTTACCTCCTTGCCTTGAGATCAGTGTCACCGGGCCTGTTTGCAGGATGGGGAAACTCTTCTTTGACTACCAGGTTGGATTTGCTCTTCTCACCTTCAAGCTCTCTCCCTCTGCATCAGTTTTGCAACGCAGGAGGGGGCGTGTTCTCAGCGTTGTTACTGGACTGGACAGTCCACCACGTCGAAGTCATGCCACCACTCACTGTACGGCTTCTTCGTTGGGGTTCCCTTTTCCCACTTTCTCTGGCTTCTAGCTGTTCTCGTGCCACTCTCACATGCCAGCTGTCTTCCCGGTCTGCACGCTGCGCTTCTCGGCTTCTGTCAGTTTTCCCGGCAACCCGGTTTTTAAATTCACAGGCTCCCCTCGAGAATAGAGCTCCTCCTTCTCTTTTTATGACATGTAGCTGGGCCTCCCCCAGCAAAGCTGTCTAGTCCTAGTCCTCTCTCACTTTCCATTGAGAGTTCTGTATCGCTCAAACACTTTTTTTTTTTAGACATTTTTTATTAGTTTATTCAAACAAACAATACAAACCAAACTTGCAGTGCATATGGTAATATTTCAATTATGCATCGCTTCATTATGTCCACCGCTTCCCCTGTCCCACCCCCTCTTTCGAGCCTACTCCCTCTCATGTTCTGTTTCTGCATCTTGTGATAGGGTTTCATCTTCCGTGGGTTCCGTTGGGTCTCGTATCGGCCCAAATAACTCTGCTATTAGTAATTTCCAGGCCATCAGGGTCTCCGTTTCCTCCCCCCGCCCCCTGGCACTGCTTGTGTCTTGCCATGCCATGGTTTCTGCCTCAGCCCATTTTTGTAAATCTTTCCACCATACTTCTACTCGTAGTCTGTGGCATATCTTCCACCCCATAGCAATTCTCCTCTTTGCAAGTGCATACGCCAGGTCTTTTAGTTTGCTCACATGCTTAAGTTTACATGGTCTAGGAAACCCACCTATCAAGCAGGCCCACACCGTATCCACCAAAATCTTAATACCCCTTTCTGCTAGTCTATGTGCCACTTCACCCCAGAAACGCTCGATGACTGGTCATGACCAAAACATATGCACCATTCCAGCATTCTTCACATCACATTTGGGGCATGCTTGCCGTCTTGCATTTTTGAATCTAGCTATCCTCTGGGGTGTCAGATATATAGTTGCATCTGTTGTAGTTTTGCATTCCTTGACACCTTTTTGTGATACCCTTGGGCTCGTTCCCACATCTCATCACCCATCGGGGCTCCCACTTCCGCTTCCCAGTCTTGTCTCGGTTGTACTACCTCCTTTCCCACTTTGGACATCATGAACTCATATATTCTGGATATCTCATGTCCCCCATCTGCTATCTCATATATTGTATCTATGGTAGCGGCTGGTTCCTCCCCTCGTACCACTTAGGACCATGTCCTCCTGATTCTTCTTACCACTCTATGATATGTGATATACTGGCCTGTGTGTAACCCAGTTTCCTCCCCCAACACTTCGAAGTCTATTATAGTCCCCTCTTGCATTATTTCGCCCATTGTTGCTATCCCCACCGGTTCCCAGTAGTTCCTGATCATCATCCTTAGTTGCTTTTCTTCGCCCGCCAACTCCACTAGTGGTACCTGCGGGGAACACCGGAATGGGTTCTCCGTCATCTGGCATGCCCTGCGCCACATCTTCCACTCAAGTATCATCATCTTTGGACGCCCTTCCATTTCTGCCTTAGGCAGCCACATCATTTCTTTTAAGTAGAATGAAGCACAATCCTGTCGGAACAGCCTGGACTCAGAGGTTGCCTCCTCTGAGAGCCATTTAGCTACATATTGCAGCTGGCTTGCTATATAATTAACTTCATAGTTAGGAAGTTTTATACCCCCTTTCTCATATGAATTCTGTAGCTTCCAGAGGGCCACTCTATTTCGTGTTCCAAGCCAAAGGAAATCCCTGCACATACCGTCTAATCTGGTGAAGAACTTCTTCGCTATCAAGTGCGGTATGCTCCCAAAGTAGTGCAAGAGCCTGGGTAGGACCACCATCTTCAACATTGCCCCACGCCCCATCATTGCTAACGGCAGCTTCACCCAGAACCTCATGCAATTTTCAATTTTCTTAATCGCTACCTATGTATTGTACTGATGCTCCTCTTCCACTGTATGGTATATATCTACCCCAAGATATCGAAATGTGCTAACCTTCCATGGTATCTGTAACACCGCTAGCTGTTTTAATGGGATCCCTTTATATCCACCCAATGGGAACATGCTAGATTTCTGGGGGTTCACAGCTATGCCAGACAGCCCTGCATATCTCTCCATCACCTCCAGAATGTATTGGAGGTTTTCCTCCGGGTGTCGCAAATACAACAGCATGTCATCCGCATACAGGGAGCTTAAATGCTGTTCCCCTCCCAAGGCAATGCCTATCGTATCATACTGTTGCCTCAGGTATATCGCTAGGGGTTCCAGAGCCAGTATATAAAGCATTGGAGACCATGGACATCCCTGTCTAGTATCCCTACGGAGTTGCCATCTTTCTGATATCACTGCTCCCGTTTTAACTCTAGCCAGCGGTTCACTATATAACATTTTTGCCCACTGTAGATATCCAGGCCCCCTTCCATAGCCAGCCAAGGCCACCATCAGCCAGGACCATTTGACCGAGTCAAAGGCCTTTATTGCGTCCAGTGATACAATTGCCAATTCGCCTTTGTTCTCGTTTCCATGCTCAATGACTTGATGGAGTCGTCTGAGATTATTGGATATGTTCCTGCTCGGGATATAACCCGTCTGGTCGGGATGTATTAATTTTCCAATAACCCTCCTCAGTCTGTTCGCCAAAACGGCCGTCAGTATTTTACTGTCCTGATTTAATATTGATAGGGGTCTATATGAACCATAGCTATGTCCAGGCTTATTAGGTTTGGGAAGCGGTATTATAATCGCTTCTCTGAGGGACTCTGGCAGTCTACCTATTTCATATGCCTCATTCAATATTTCTAAATGCGGGGGGAGCACCTCTCCCTTAAATGTCTTATAGAATTCGCTTGGGAGTCCATCAGCCCCCGGAGTCTTGCTGGTGGGCAACTGCCTCACCACCTCTAACTCTTCTAAAGTAATCGGTGCGTCCAACTCCTCCCGTTCCTCTGCACTGATCTGCGGCAGTCCTATGTCCTCCAATATTTCTACTATCTTTGTGTAATTACTCTCCTCATCATCTCCATATAGTAGCCTGTAATACTCTAAACTCCTGGTTAACTCCTTCTTGGGTATCAACTATGTTCCCATCTTCCCTTGTTATTTTTCTAATCGTGGGCCTGGGGGTCTCACTCTTGTATAGCCATGCCAAGATCCTTCCTGGTTTATCCCCTCCTGCATGCTGTCTCTTTATGTATTTTTTATATTTAAGGTTACACAGTCTCTCCCAATGCCCAGCACATTTCTGTTGCAGCCTGAGTATTAGTTCAGTGTCTTCCTTGGTATTGTCTTCTCCCCTCAACCCCTTTCTAATTCTTCCTCCGTTTCCTGTAGCTCAGCCAGGATCCCTCCTTGCAGCCCTTTGGACTTTGCTATGGCTACCCCTCTCATCACAATTTTAAAGGCCTCCCAAAGTGTACCCGCCAAGTCTGCACTGCCAGTATTTATCTCAAAAAAGTTAATAATCTCCTCCCTCATATCTTCCCTAAAAAAAGGGGTCTTTCAGCGCCTCTGCTCGGAGGCGCCATGTCGGGATACTCGCTCTCGGGTGTCGATATTGCGATCCTAGGATTAATGGCGAGTGGTCTGAGAGGACCCTCGCTTTATATTCTGTCTGCGTGATCTCTGTCATTATCTCTTGTGTGGCAAAAATATAGTCCAACTTATTATGTAGTTGCTGTGGAGCGGAATAGTGCGAATATTGCCTCTCTTGGGGGTGATGTGACCTCCATACATCCCCAAACCCAAAATCATCCAGCAGTGTCTGCAGTGCTTTAGCGGCTTGGGCGGGTCTATCCATTTTCCCATCTGATCTGTCTGCCTTAGGGTTTAATACGCAATTAAAGTCTCTTCCCCAAATCACCACTCTCCCCGCACACGTGCTGAGGTTGCTACACAGGGTTCTAAAATATGCCGCCGTGTTTTGATTCGGGGCATACGTATTTATAATGCTTATCTCCCTGTTTTCCACCAAACCCCTCATTATGACCACCCTCCCGTCCGCTTCAACTCACACTATTAGGCCGAGGAGCGTAGAGGTCGGTAAAATGTTTTATCCAGTTACCTTCCGTTACGCTATTTGCCTGGATGATCCCTTGGTTTCCTTGAGATGTAAGATTAAGAATGGCCCAAGTTCTTGCAGTATTCTTAGATTGTAATATTTTTAGCATGTTTGCGCCATCTTTTTGATATAGATTTGCGCGTCTTGTTCTCAGCCAATTTTTATATCTGGTCTTAATTCTCGTGAGTATGGCAGACCTTGTTTGAATAGGGTGTTTCAATGCCTCGTGTTTGTCTGCCCTAAATTCGGCTTTTCTAAGTTTTAGTTCATTGTCATAATAATGCAGTTTCAAACCAGCTGCTTTAGGTGGGTTTCGGACTAAAAATTGTAACATCGTGCTGTAATAAGTATCGTCTGATTGGCGACCTTGAGCTACTAAAGAGAAACGATTAAGTAAAAAGCTGTTGTATTTGCATAAGTTATCCTCCGAGCATCAGAGTCTATTTCCACTCGGGTTGATTGTTAATTCTGTTAAATGGGCAGCCTTAAGACCACTCGTATTCATAAGTGCTGCTGTCCATTTAACAGTTAGCTGCTCGTGATCACTATTATTTGTTTTCACTATGCAGAAATCTCCAATTGAAGAAAAAAGTGAGGAGCTCACAAAGATATAATCAATTATGCTATAATCGTCTGTAACAGCTGAAACGGGACATACACCGCCACCCAGATGATCACTCCCCTGGCATAAGCCGAATATGATGAGCCCACCACAGTCGCCTTCCATTTCTTCCCGATCATCTCCATCTTATCCTGCGTCAGGTGAGTCTCCTGCAGCACGGCTATGTCTATCTTCTGCCTGCGTAGGTATAGCATAACCTTATTCCTCTTTAAATAGCTGGTGAGCCCTCTGACATTCCAAGTAATTATTTTAAGATCCCCCATGGCTTGTTAGAGTCCCACTCCTCCCCCCACCAGTGCAGTCCAAATACAAATCCAAGTGTATTTCCCTTCTATATAGGCTCGTTTCCCAACTTGAACTTTCTTTAACTAAAAACACAACAAAAACACCAACCTCCCTCCCTTCCACCTCCCTTCCATGCCCCAACAACACCCTCCCCAACTGTTGCCCAGCTCCATCCCTGGATCTCGGGCACCCCCGCATCTAGACCTTTCTGGCAATAGCCTGTACTCGCAGCTCAGCAGGGTAAAGTCACCCTAGTGGCTGCCTTACTACTTCTTCCAGGGGGTAGGTTGCCTGCATCCTGCTGCTCCCGTTTACTTCAAGGTCACCACGCTTAATGCTACCCAGTTTACTTGTGTATTTTATACTCTATATTCCAGTCCAACAAGTTCAACGAGTCCAAGAGTATCATAATACAATTTCAATGTTATCTGTCTTTGCCCCTGCCCTGTTATATGTGCCATAATCTCTTCTGGGACCCCCCCCCATTTATCCTTTCATTATGCATGAAATATCCCCATCACTTATCGTGCTCCTCGTGATCTTGCTCCAAATCTCGCTCCGGACAGCCCTGCAAGTCCAGCCATGCCGCTGCTTCCTCTGGGGTATCAAAGAAAAACGCTCTACTTTTATGCAGGACTTTGAGCTTCGCAGGATACAAAAGCATGTACTTGATTCCAGCCGTGCGCAGTCTTCTCTTGACCGCCACATAGCTGTAACGCTGTCTCTGCACCAGCATGGTGTAATCAGGATACGCCGTGATGGTTGCAGATGCCCTTTCTATCGTTCCACCTTTACGAAAGTACTCCAAGATCTTCTCTCTATCTTTATAGTTCAGGATATTTGCAATTATTGTCCGAGGGGGGGACCCGGGCCGTGGTTTCCTCATCAAGGCCCTGTGTGCTTGTTCAGCAGTAAATCCTTGTGAGAGCTTTCTGGCCCCTATCTCTTGTAGGATCATATTCTCCACATAGTCCGTGGGGTCCTGGCCTTGCTCCCCCTCCGGCAGGCCGACCACACGGATGTTGTTTCATCTCGCCCTTCCTTCAGCTTCTTCTGCTCGGCTCAAGGTTAGCCACCTGCTGCTTCAGTATATGGACCTCCTTTGCGTTGCTTGTGCTGGTTTCTGTGTTAGTTTTCACTGCACTCTCTAGACCACTTGTTCTTTCTGCCAGCGCTCTGACATCTTGTCGCAGCAGGGTGATCTCTATTCCTACTGCATCTATTTTGGTCTCCAAGGCAATTTGTAGGTCTGCCATTGCTGTCCTCCATGGGATTTTCAGCTCTCGTATAACTGCTAGGATCAGGTGGTTTTCTTTTGCCGGGGTACCTTCTACGGATGCAGCTGCTGCGCTTTGTGCCGGAGCGGTAGGAGTCTGTTGCGTCTTGGCAAAGACGTCCATTGTGGGTTGCTTGCTCTTAGCTTTAGCTCCTCTCACCAACATCATGCAACCCTGCTTGTGTATCTAGGTCTAGCTCTTCCGTAGCGTGCGAGTTCTGTTTCCCTGTTCTTCTGTGACGCCACGGAGACAGTTGGGGCTTGGAAACGTTGTCCTCAGAGGGCTGCAGTATATGTTAGAATGCTCTGTGTTGTGTTTCGAGTGGGTTGTGTCCTCCCACGTCCTCAACTGTTGGTATTTCTTCCTATAGACCTTCTCTGACTCTTGGTAGAGCCATCCGTCATCTGCACGTTCTATACCCTGTGCGCCCGTGTCAGTGTTCATACAGGTCCTGCAGGTACCATCATCGACCTGGCTCGACTCTGCATGCAATGTTTCCACAGCCGTAGTAATAAATGGCCTGCTCGTTTGTTTCCTAGGGCTATTAGATGCACCTCCTTCTCGACTGCCGCCTGGTAGGCCCTCTAGCTTGCGTGGGCCAGGCTGCTGTGCCTCTTGCCAGAATCACAGGCAGATATTAGTTACGATGCCACCAGTGGGTTGGGAATCCGCCATCTGCCTTTTAGTTGCCCAAGTCTGTTTTTTCCACTCATTTGAATGTGCTCTGCTTGAGCCTGTCCTAGTTTCCACCATGGGGTGTCTGATGTCACTATACAGCCACCGTGTATAGGCCTGTACCATGAGCCTCAGTACAACTCTTCCTCTTGTTTTGTATCCGTGTCCCATCAGGCGTGCTGCCTTATCTCCTCTGGGACTCAGCTGCAGCTCCTTCCTTTAAGGGGCCTTCCTTTGCCTCGCGCATACGGGTTAGAGCAGTCACTCAGCTGTTCAGGGAGATAGTCTTGTTTCGTGTCATCATCCACGTGACTGACTTTTGTTCGATGAACTCGCCTCTTATACTGTATTTGCTGAGTTCCAATGTGCGTAGGATTCCCTTCGCTCTGATGCCTCGTCAGTTTCGTTTTCCGGAGGCCCGGGCTGCGCTTTCTTGTGTTGGCTAGTGTTATGCCTTTCAGTGTTTTTGTATCTAGTAAATGTTACTTGCAAAAGTCCACCGCGCTGTCCCCTGCGTTCACTGTTAATGCGCCTCTCACGATAGAACTCCACTCGCCTTTGCTTTATCAGGTTTACCATCCGTGTTAGTTTACGGACAGCTATTCGTACCGTCACCTTCTTACTGCTCGATCCAGGTGGTCCGTTGAGCATACGGGCTTCTTTTGTAGGTTTGCTCGCTATATGATGCCGTTCCCTTGGTAACAGTGGCCCCCGTGCTTGGGTGTACCACCTTGGGTCATCCGTGTGCGCCTCTCACTCTGGTGCAGCTCGCTGCTCCGACCATCATCTTCCAGCGGCTTCCGTGCTCAACGAAAAGATGGATATCAGCCTGCCTGCGATGTTTCGATTCGGTATTCCCTGCAGGCTGAAAACTGTACAGACACCTCTGTATTGCAGTCACTTTCGGATCTCTCCATGGCTCTCTGGCACTGTCCTTTGTCTCGGGTTGGCCGCCATTTTGTCACCTCCTCCAAGGGACGCTGCCTTTCTTCTTCGACACGTAAATCCGGGCCAGCACTATAGTTCAATACGAAGGTGCAAGCATACTGTTCCTTGGGTATTCAAACAGCAGTAGCTTCAATATTACTCAAAATACACAATTCCAATCACCTGTTCACGTCAGGATAGTTCAGGATAAGCACGAGCACCAAAAAGAGACGTCCTATTGCATGGCTCAGTAGCCATGCCCCGCTCAATCACTCTTCTTCTTCCCAGTATTGGCAACATAACTTTCTTCACAATGGACTACTGGTGTTATATCACAATAGTACTAAATAACAGGGCTAATTTAAGCACAAAGCAGGAAAAACAACTGCCTTCCCTAACCGTTAAATAACAGTTATGATACACAGCATGAACGGTTCTTTGGGAGAAAAATAAGTGACTGAAACCAAAATGATTGACTGTCAAGACATTGAACGCAACACATGGGGAAAGACAATGAGCTATCTGGCCCTAAGGAAGAACACCCTAGCCCTAGCCTGTCCCTAGATGGCGGATGGTGCAACAACTATCTAAGAGGGATAGGTAGGAGAGACTGTCCCTAGTTCTAATCAATTGTATGGGAAGAGCTCATAACCATCTTGTTTTCAAAAGAAACGGCAACAACCAGCAAAGAACCGCCTTGAAAGTTTTAACAACAAGTATTGTGATTAGATCTTGTAGAGAAATAGCTGGAAAGCTAACATGTGGTTAGTGGTGCCATGGATATTTCATCAATGTATGTATTCACCCTAAGGCATCGTTTTGGCCACATGTAGGTGGTTGCATGGAAAAACATGTACGATATTAAAACCTAGTACCCATTTATATGGGACAACCTTAAAAGGCTCACAGCATGTGAGTAAAATTCGCAAGAGTGTACCCCCCGTGGATTTGGGAAGTATCTAGTTGGTCATGGGAGAACCACAACCAGAAAGGTCGACCGGTTTCGATTGCGCTCTATTTAGACCATCTTCTTCAGGACGAATGATTTAATAATGTAGTCTATACATCTTCTAGCAAGTCTCGGAATGAGGCTGCATTGGCGGGCTGTCCGTCCCCCGTGGGGAGACACAAACAACATAGATCAAAAATAGCTGTAGACCAGCTGTTTTATGCACATTGTCTTTGTGAAATAGGAGTTTACTCCAGAAACGCGGGGGCATACAAATATGCATGGCCACTTATTGCGTGGCATGGCGTATATACAGGGACCCGTGGGTGGTGAGGGAACGGGAGTGCAGGAAAGGAGAGGGAGGGGCTGGGAGAATACCATTAAAGCCCAACACCCTGTGACAAGCTGGCCATGTTAAAGGCACCATAATAGTGTGTGCCCACCTGTAGCTGGGTGCACTCAGCACGGATGTAGAGGATCTGCGTGGGCTGGAGGCAGATAACTGCTGCTAATTAGCAGGATGATGTGCTGCAAAAAAACACACAGATGAGATCAATCTGTTGTTCGCCTATAACGACCTGTAATTCACCTGTAGCAAACTGCTGGTGAAGTTACCAAAAACGTGGGCCAACCCTGTACATGAGGTCTCTTACCTTAGATAGTACAAAGTAGCCTTCTAGTGCGGCCGCCGGACGGGAAGAGGACAAAGCGTACTGCATTTGCAGTAAGTAATTGCGGTACTTTTGCATACGTCATAGGAAGGTCCGCGGGAACACGCTCGGCCATAGGTTTATGCGAGTGCCGGTCAGTGTATGGAAGGACCAATGGAGTACAGGTCTGGTAACTCAGTGCTATTGGGGATTGTGGCACGCATAACTGCGTGTGATTGATCAGATAACATGTGTAAGCCCGAAAGTAACGGCGAGCACCATATGTTGAAGTCTGATCATCGCTGCAAGGTGCTGTAAATGCCGCAACACCTATTTATGGCTGAGTGAAGGGAATGTTTGTGCACGTGGGCACAAAAAAACCACATATGCGCTCCAAGGGAACAATGGCTGTTAAGTGCTACAGGGTGTTGATGTTCATACTTGCTGGGCACAGATGGGACCATGTACTGTAGTGACCGCACAGGGAGCCAGAATGAGTGTGATTGCTCAGGATGGTAATATAATGCATGTAATACTTGATTAGCGGGCGAGAACTGCCAGCTCTTGCCACTGTATAGCTTAATTGAGACCTTGTTGGCAGGTGTTCAAATGGAAAATCCACATCTGTTCTTGTCTGAACAGTATGTCGTGAAAATTGCCTCCAAGTATTGGCGGCATGATTTTCTCGAGGATAGTCCATTTGAAGTTATCAGCAGTATGACCTTCGGCCAAGAGGTGTGGGATGAGTGGGGCTGTCCTTTTGCCTGTTCTTATGCATGAACAGTGTTCTATCATGCGTTTTTCTGACTTGACGCACTGTCATCCCTATGTATCATAAATTATAGGGGCAGGTGATCATGTATACCACACCTTTAGTGTTACAGTTGGTAAAATGTTTCTGGACCCAAGGGGTTTGCCAACCAATGTCCAGCGTGGTACTGCGTGCCGTCTGAGCGCACATTGAGCATTGACCACAAGGGGAATGGCCAGTTGGAGGGTTGGTATTCCATAGGGTGGATTGGATGGAATGAGGGATTACATCACCTACAGGTATAGTATTGACCAATGAGTCTCTGACATTGCGTCTCCTTTTTAGGGCGAACCGAGGAGAGAGTATTGCCACTCTGCCTGTACTCGGGATAGGCCACAGCGTCTTGATTTCTTTTCTGAGCTTGTTAAAGAGGGGTGAATAGCTGAACACAGCTTGAGGCCGGAATCGTCGTTCCTTTTCTCATGTTGTTCGAGAGTGCAAGTGCAGGGAATATTCCTAGCTCTTTTACTACATGTTTTGTTAACAATCCTTGAAGGATAACCGCGCTGGGTGAGCTGCTTCTTAAGTGCTTTGGATTGGGCTGTATAGTCTGCAATACCTAAGAAACTGCCCCAAGGGCAGATTATCTTTAAGTTCCTGCAGGTGATAGCTCGAGTAACACAAGAGGTAGTTCCTGTCGGTAATCTTCCTATAAACCTTGGAAATGACTCCCCCTCCCCACCCAGATGCAGTAATGGCTAAATCAGGGAAATGTGTGTCTTTTTTGTCCATTTCCATAGTGAATTGCAGGTGGGGGTCCTGCTCATTCAGCCACGAATGAAAAGCAATCAATAACCCCTTGGTTCCTCTGAAGATTACAAAAATATTGTTGATGTAACAACGCTAAATAAGTACATGCGCATGATAAGGATTTGTGTGTGGGTATATGTGTCTGCGTTCAAAAAAATCCACATATAAATTGGCCAGACTGGGAGCGAAGGTCGTTCCCATGGTTGTGCCGGAAACTTGCTGGTAGAAGTCATTATTGAACAAGATTTGATTAATGCAATCCAGGCCAGGGAGGATATGAAGGAAGATGGTACACCATGGAGGTCAATGCCGGAGTCCAAAAGGAGGCATAGCATAGCCAAAGTCTCTTGTTGGGGAATGTTAGGCAGAATTGCAGGCAGTACCCTCTGGGACCACTACACACAATTAGGACTACAGGTGTTAGCCAAACAAACCTTTGGTATAAGTCTGTACCACACAGTTTATGGTAGCGAGCAGAGCAGCCAGGCTTATCTCAAAAGTGAATGTGAGCAGTACAAGTAGTTACACAGAGGACTTTCAATCACAGTGGTTCAAGTAGACACTTAAACTCAAGGTTTCTTGGTTAAAAAACATATTCATTTATTACACAATCATTTAGAAAACCTTTCACTAGAAGGAGGCAACTTAATATTATAAACCGATACACTTCAATACAAAATTCTAAGATTTTGAGACAGTTTGAGTTCCCCTGAAATAGGAGCCAAATGGCAGTTCAGTTACTTAGAAGGGAGCAAAAGGCACAAGGTAAGTAAAATAGATCATATATACTTATTAGACAGTGCAAATAGTTTCAGTTCACCAGAAGAGTTCAATTCAAGTCAATAGGCCAGGCCAAAGTCAATGGGCTAGTGTTCTGGATAGGAAAGAGCAGTTCTGGTATCAAACGATAAAGTTTTTGCGAAGGTTCTTAGAAGTAGTTTAGGCGAAAAAGAATCATATGTCGGGTCACAAGCTGATTAGGCCTGCAAGTTGGGAAAGTTTCATGAACTTTCACCACGAGAGTGGCATTCTCTCAATCGGGTTGGCACATTACCTTAGTATGAAGAACAAAATGCAGCTGAAGACGTTGGTTCCTGACAGGTCCTGCAGATATCACTGTTCCTGAGCCTCAGTTGTGGGGACAAGAGGGAGGATGTTGGGGGACTGCTGCACTGCACAGGATCGTCGAAAAAGCGAACAAGATGGAGTCACTTCAGTTCCAGTAGCTGAAGATTAAAGTGCACAAGCTATCCCTCTCCCTTGCTAATCCTAACCAGCCTTGAGAATGGTATCCAGGTGGCTTACAAGTTGATTGGTCCCACCAACTCAAAGGAAGAAGTCGTCCTCAAAGGGGCTTCTCTGTCAAGATGAACATGGCAATTCAGACCTGCAGCAGGGTTTCACCGGGCAAACCAACGGTGCAGGAGTTGCAGCAGCCATCGTCTTCCGGCTTTTCTTCGGTTCTTTCGTTCCAGTGGTCGACTCTGCTTTCCAGTCCTGGAGACTCGCTTTTTAAACAGTTCTCTCCCTTTTATTCCAGCTTAGCTGTCACTCACCAAGCAGGGTGGCTGTCCTTGCCGGACAGTCAGCCAGCCAATCACTCAAGAGTGCATTTGGGTCTCCTAGAAGACTAAGCACAGGGAGTTTCGGGCACCTCCCTCATTTCCTGCCCACCCCAGACACTCAGGCACCAGAGGCGGTCTTCAGTCCTGAAGCCCGCCTAAGACATACGAACAAAGGGACCAAACCTGGTTTGGCGTGCAGAGACAAACACTAGAAGGATCTTTGCAAAAAAGAAACGGCAAAAAAGAAGACCGGGACCTGTTTAAACAAAGGGGTTTAAGGCGCCATCTTGAAAAACATGGCTCCCGTGATTTTTAGATACTGGTGTTCGCGGTCGGGAAAAATCATGGTAGTTCGTTGTAAAACCACTGCCACCAGCCTTTTCAATAGGAAAGGGTAGCATTTGACTGCTACATGAGCATTTAGACACAGGGGAAACTATGTAAACACTCCATTGTAAGATGGTGTGTGCTGGGTCTAGGAATTTGGTAAGACTAGTAAAGTCAATTTCACTTTACATTGTCTGGGAAACAGTAGTTTATCCCAGAGAAGGTATTTAAACCTGTGGGAAGTGTAAAGGACATCCTTGTGTCACTGCACTGGGGGTGCTGTGTGACACACATGAAAAGATGATGCCTATGGAGTTATCTAAAACTCCATAATCAAAGAACACAAATGTAAAACACTCATCAAAATACATGAAAGAGTGGGAATTTCTTTTTTTTTACTTTGATTGCATTTTGAACCGCTTTTAACATGGGGCTTTTCCATAGGAAAAAAACATACTTTTTCGGCCAAATTATCTCAAAATTGGCCGCTTCACTTTTCACATTTATTTAGCATGCACTTAGATTTCATCTGGAATTGGTGTACTGAAAATGTTTTGGGTAAATCGACTGGGCCAATTTTGATATATTAACGATTTAAAATGACACCTACGCAATGACAATGTTTTAGTCAGAATAAAATACGAACAACATCCAAACTTTAAAGAAGAATGCCATGCAACCAATTTTGAGATATCAATAATTTAGGATTAATCCACATGACACATGTACGAACACAATTACATGTTCGTAAACAAAATATACGAACCACGCCATATAACAAACCGCCCTGTACAACACACAGTGAAGCAACAAAAAAGGGAAACATAGCATATACCACGAACAATGTACACAAACATACAAACCACACGAAAACCACATTAACTGCGTACAGGCCATATGTGAAACCTGCAAGACTAAAGCAAATAAATGCACCAAACATTATCATGAACACACGTAACATATTCACCCCCCACTATGTACACATTACAACATACACTAAAGCAAGGAAATACATAACACTTAATTAAAAAATCAGTAAACCATTGATAAACCATTGATAAAGGTGCTGTATACTATACAACACATAAAAGTAAAGCAGCCAGCATTACAACAGACAAAAGTAAAGCTGCCCATCACTGCAATATATTACGAAGGCCTTCAATAATACTGGCTAAAAATGAACTATTCCCCTTATTGGTTAAATGTAATACATCAACTCTAAAAACGATTCCATTTTGACTTTTTATGTTCTTTTGAAACATACAGTGTAGGCCGTGTTAAACCAAAAATGTATATATTCATCTGTTTACAGGTTTTTCTAGCACAAATACTTTTCCCGACGATTAGCAGTTCCATGCATCCAAATTGTACATGCAGCCAAGCACAAAGCACAATTTTGGTTCTTGGAAACAATTAGACTAGACTTAATAAGTCATGTTTCATTTTCTGACATAATTCTGTTCCTCTCCTGCATATTAAATGGCTCCCTCTAGCGTGTAACAAAATACATCTGGTATTTCGTCACTGTTATCATAGTGAACACGTTTCTCCAGTATGTGTTCTGTGAGGAACCGGAGGGCTTCCTCAATTCTTCTCCCCCATGGTCCTTTGCTCAGGTGGCCACGGAAAGGCCATCGCTTTTGGATCCCGACCCGGGGGGTGGATATGCGAGGGAGGATCACCTGGGTGGAGAGAACTTAGGGAGTGGAGAGAGGACGTCTTTGGGTGAGACATGGTATCCCTCTTTCCCTTGTCAAAGTGAACCCTATATTCCCCCTGCTTTTTGTAGGTTACTATCAGTCTTTGTCCCTTTCTTCTGCCCAAGATGTCCCCCAACCATTTCACTTTAAGCCACACTTGTGGGGTTTTGTTTTGTACCAACTGGAAACGTTTCCATGCGCCTGGTTAATATTAGAATTCAAAATGGTGTCGCAGTTAGTGTGGGGCAGAAAGGGGCTTCTGACTCCCACCCCTTGAGAAAACAGTTAAAGAAAATGCTCCACACTTCAGGAACTGCGCCACATTACTTGTATGAAGGCCGAAATGTATTTATTATAATGCCCTTTTGGATAACACGTGTTTCGACACACCACTGTCTTTTTCAAATCAGGGCTAGTAGCAAAACTAAAGATGTTATTCATGTAGTAAAGTTCCCAATGAAAACATGTATTATAAATCATAATGCACGGTGGAACAGATATGAGAACAATCCATGAAATCAAATAAACATAGTGTGGTGTAGTCACAGAGAAATGGGGAGGGGTGAAGGGGAGGAGGTTAAAGGTAAGTACAAGAAAAACAACAAGAATAGGGAAAAGGTACAAAGAAATATAAAAACAAACCCTTAATACATACTCTAAATTGAGTGTTTAAGTCTTATAATCAAAATATCATATGTCCTTTAGATAAATGATATAGAGTTGTGCCCATGGAGGCCTTACTTATATTCCAAATCAAGATTTTCCAGTTAGGTAGAACAAAAAGTCATGGGATAAATCCCCCTATTAAAAATCATGCCAAAATGTCACGGATTACACAGTGGTTGCAAAGCATATGGTTTATCATCTATGAGGTCAAATATTACTGATGTCTGCTGCGTCGCGTAGTATAGGCCTAAATATTATACAAGTCGGTATTACTGCTTCTAAAAGATTCTGGGCAAAATACTTAGATATTAAATAGTACAGCCCTGTCGAAACGAGGCTGTAGTTGTGCTTGCCCATCACGTGAATCTGGGCAAAGTGCCTGATTATTGAATCATGCATTAATAAAGGTCTATTTGTTCCTGAAAATAATAATGGTCATTTGTATTTCTGAATTTTTGAAGTATCCGCGCAGACGCTGGATAGTATTCGAGCACGGTAGAGTAACCGGTTTGCTACAATTGCGTTAATTAAATAAACGTTAGGTTTAGTCTAAATGCGGAAAAGCATTTCCTATTATGTAGCCGTGCACCGAACGATGCTACGACCAGCAGCGCTGCAGTTGCGCTCGTAAAGTAAACGCTGAATGTAGACCAAACACAGCAAGGACATTACTTGAAATACAGCCGTCCGACAAACAGCGCTCGTGCACATAATATTAGAGCATATAACTAAAGAGCCTGTTGAATACATAAGGAATTAGTGCTGTAGCTTGCCTCCGACTTAAGACTGCGACAAGGAGAGAAGAACTAGGAGTAATGCACACTTCCATTCATTCACACCGCTTTGCTACTGAGAAAAGGAAGAGGGTTTTGGAGGAGTTCAATGGTAATCGCCAGGCATGTCCCGATAATAGGTTTCACCATGGTCAGGCAATTAGAGTGAAAGACTCACACCTGCAGCCATTTGACATGTCCCAGGTGTATAAGAATGGTGACCGCCCAGCAGAGGGAGAGAGACGGCCTGGAGAGAAGAACACGGCTTGTAGAAGCAGAGCAGGCTGGAGAGGAACTGGCTGGAGGGAAGCCGTGCTGAGCAGGAGTGCGAAAGAGATGCCAGAGCCAATGCTGCAGGGTTCACAAGCCTGCTTTCCTCCCTGCCCGGTGCCCACAGAAGGAGCTGTGGGATACTGAAGCCTCCCGATTGCTGCAGGTCTCTGAGAGAGTGTGAGAGGTGCTCTCATTAGCACCCACTGGGGAAGAGCAGAGCTACGTGTTGCAGAGAACGGGGAGTGCCGCTCGCTGTGGCTCTCGTGAGGAAAAGGCAGAGCAAACAGAAGCTGGGAAGCTGAACCGAGAATCCCTTAGGAGCGGCCGCATACCGATGAGTGCAAAGAAGGGAACACTCATACTGGGGTGCTCCGGGGGCTGGAAACAAGCATGCCTGAATACTGAACAAATTGAAAGCTATTACAAAGGCTATGAGAGACCAAACCAAATGTTTTTGAATACTGAACTACCTGCAAGGTATTACAAGTACTTTTGAAATTTGCGACAAGCATGATTCAATATCAAACTAACTGAATGATATGATGAGCATATCTGAATACAGGACAAGACAAAAGAAAGTGATGAGCATTTATGAAAGGAGTGAAAGCAAGGTGGTGCAAAGGGGTGAGTACCACAGAGTGAATCGTGTGAGACACAAGTTGTGGCAAAACCAAAAAGATTAGCAAGAAGAATGTGAAATTAGTATTGGCCCAAGATACAGGAGCCCAAAGACCTACAGGGTAAGAGAGAAAAACCTCTGCTGGCAAATACCTAAAGAATACAGAAGCATTACAAAGTGCACAGGGTTATCAGTTGTATGACCTGTAATGGGTGGACTGTGTGGTCCGACAACTGCGCCTTGACCATGTGACCCCTACTTGGAAATAGCCAAGAAAAGCAAAATGTAAAGAAGCTTGTATGTTACAGAAGTGAATGGTAAATGCAGAAAGATAGTAATCTATGAGAACTATTGAAAAACTTGGATGACCAAGGATTTGAACTGGTACTGTTTTGAAAGGTAGAAGAGTGGAACTGATTTTGGTTTCGGAAGCTGGGGGATCTGAGTTATTGGGGAAGGGAACCCCGAAGCCTTTTGGAACCGTTCTGAACTTGAGGAAGCGGAGTAAAAGCCAAGAGCTGGAAGAAGCCTTACACAATTTCTTTTTGCTGCTGACATCCCTACACATTGTATATAGGTAGGTGTGAGCGCGAGCATAGGTTTTGGAGGCAGACAGACGTTTGATTTGAACTTACTGACACAGACTATCCTTGGTTTTCTTTAGGTAGGGAAATCCCACCTTAGCATAGGGCACGTTAGGACTCCCTCCATCCTGACATTTAAATAAAATAAAGCTTGTACTTAGAAAATTGAATCTGTTGTCTGTGTCTTACTTCATGATGCCTTCACAAATTGTGTCAAGAGTGCGATGCGGCTAAACAATGCAAGTTGGGGAACCTAGATCTTTGAGAAAAGTCCCAGAGCATCGGACCCCTCAGTAGCCACCAAGGGCCCTATCAGGTTTGATATTTCCAGCATTAGGGACCCCCTGGTACTTACATTAGGCTGCCTCCCAACTCAGGGCTAGCATGGAGGTTCGGAATTGATGTTTAGCTGGGGTTATAGATCCAGACTTTAAAGCTGACATCAAAGTGGTATTAAAGAATCATGGAAAGGATCCCTTCCAAATCCACAGAGGCAATACAATTGTCCAATGGGTGCTTGAGAGAGCAGTGTTATTATGACTTGATGGTCGTGAAGATTATGGGGCCTCTCTCCACAAGTTCCACTCAGAAAGATACAAATAACTTCCTGAGCAATCCTTGAGGCCACAGGTTTTTTCAGTGCCGAAGAACGCCAGGAACACCGGTGACCCCTCGACCGCTGTAAAGCAAGCAATGGGTCAGTGCAATGGCAAACAATATACTGAATAGCGAGGTAACCAATATCAAGGGGCTTACCAAGGGTCTGGGGACAGGAAGAACAAAGATGAAAATGGAGGTGTTCCGTGTGGCTGCAGAGTGTAGCAAGCGGCAGCGGTGAGGCATAGATTGTTGTAGAAATAGGCACTGCAAAACCTGTATGGAGAGGGTACTCCAAAAGGTAACAGAAGGGGAAAATCCGAAAACAGTCCGTTAAGAGTTCCAAGGTCAAAAGCCAGCCAAGTTCGTCGTAACCAGGGGGTAATCCAAAGGAATCCAAGAATACAGTTCAAAAGGTCCTGAAACAGCAGAGCAAAACAATCCAAGGGCTTGACAGAGGAATCCAAGAAGAACAGTCCGTAGTCCAAGTTCAAGATGCAGAGACAGGAAGACGCTGAACAGTGCCTGATTGGGTCAGCTGTGAAGCACTGAATGAGCGTTCCCTCTCCAGTTTTAAAGGGGCCTAGGAGTGTCACATGACCCATCACGTGACCGATGATGTAGCACGTTTCTTTGTCACATGACCCAAGTTTCCAAAACACCGCTGCCGGGTCTTCCTGAGGGCGTGACGAAGCGAAGGAAAAAGCTGGCGTCTCTCGTTGACTGTCTCCAAGACGCCAGGGCAGCTGCCAATGTTGCAATGGATGACCATAGCACGTTAAATGCCCTCGTGTGCGCCGCTGCCGTGCTGCTTGAGGGAGTGAGGAGATGAGATCAGAAGAGGAAGGCAGAACAGGACCTGAGATGGAGGGCTTAGTGACTGCTCGGGCATTCGTGTGCGTGAGGTGACCAGTGGATGGTGTAACAAGTGTTCCCTAGGGTCAAGGAAGAGGCCGGGAAGGGGAGAACAGATCGAGGTACCTGGGGCTTCGGCAAGGCGGATGATGCACCTGATGCCCCTCAAGAACCCAAACCCAGAAGGGTCCAAGAAGAAGAAACCGGAAATGCATCTGACTAGCCTTTTCCCAAAAGAACGGCCCATTGTTGGCTGACGCCTTTTTACAAGTTACATCTGAACAAGAGGGCTGTGAGAAAGGAGGGCCTTTTTTTCTTTTTTAGACATGGGCTTATGTACCAGGGAGACACCACTTCAGAAGGCCTAGTGAAAACCCAACTAGTTGCACCTAAGAGTCATAAGCAAGTGGTCCTGCAGAAAGCTCATTCCCACCTGACAGGAAGCCATTTAGGACAGGTGACGACTCGGGGCCCAAATCATCAACAACCTTTACTGCCCAGGAATTCATGCCAACATTAAAAACTTTGTCCAATCCTGTGAAATTTGCCAAAAAAAACAGTACTCATATATCACTGTGTAGGGGGTCGCCTCAGAACTCACTAATGAAAAGTTACAAAAGTAGTCAAAAAAAGAGTGTACATAGGCAAGAAGTAACACAGGTTTATTATGGGCTCAGACGCAGCTGGGACAGCTATATTCAAACAGATTGTGAAACAGAACTGAATGAAGGGGCGCTGTCGGGGGGGCACTAGAGGGCCCGATGCCATGATAGCCGCCTTTCTGTGATCTCCCGAGTGGCCTGAGCTGAGGGGAGGCCTAATCCACGCTCATCGGGCAGAAGTGTAGCCCTGAAACCGGCGCCGTACCATGTAGAGGCCGGTGCAACCATTTGCCAAGTTTTGGGAGTTCCGAGGGCCCCGAACCTCCCCGCCACGCGGGTGTGTGGCGAGAGTGGGGGAGGCCAGGGGCGCGGCACGGCACAGGCTTTGCCCGAGTGCCTGTGTGCACTGTGGCCTCTGCCCCCGAGAAGAGCCCCATGGATGGTGAGCCTGTACTGGCATTGAGCACGGCTGCGGGAGTGAAACGCTGTGGCCCGAAGGTGGAGAGCAGTGGGGGCGAGCGTCAGTGGGAAGACTTGTGGCGGAAAGCGATGAGGAGGAGCTGGGAGGAAGATCCTGGCGGAGATCTGAGGTGACAGGAGCTAGTGCCGCTGGCTGCTCTGAACCCCCACCGGAGTGAGATTGCTGGGAGCCGGCGGTGGCTGCCGTGACCGCAGGGCTCTGGTGGTCCTGACAGGCTGAAGCGGGAGATGACCAAGGGGAGCCGGGCACAGTGGTGGACCAGGAGGGGCCGCCCAAGAAGGAGGCGAGCGGGGCGGCGGACTGCTGGAGCGCCAGCGGCTATGGCGGGCCCTCTGTGACCCCTGTGGGGAGTCCGACTCCCGTGCCCCCCAGATTCTGCAGCAACAGCGAGGCCTTGCCAGGCGAGGAACGTTGGAATTTGGCAGCAGGCTGGGACCTGCTGGGCGGGTTGCCGAACAAAGGCAAGCAGCGGCCCCCGGTGACTCTGCTCCTGCGCCCCTGCTCGGAACAGAGGATGTGGAAGGGGGCTGGGCCCGGTCGCGGGGCAGAGGTGTGCGCAGGGGTCCCAGTGGCAGTAACTGCCCCCCCTCATAGCGGCGGCAAGCTGTACAGAAGGGAGCTGGAACCGGGTGGCTAATCCCCTGTGGGCCTCTGAGGCGCTGACCTGGAGATAAGTGGTGGAGTGGGCCCGGGGGTGTGCATCCGCCCCGGAGATGGGGAATTCTCGGGCCCCATCACTGCTAAAGGCCCCGCATTGAGGCCGGATAACCACGCAAAGCTTCCTCTGAAGGAGATCCCATTTTTGAGTTTGGCGTCTGCGGCAGCACCTTACAGCGGAATGTGAAACTGCAAGGGGCGTCCAGCATTGCTTCCTCACAGCACTTTACAGGCAATGGGCAATAAGAGGCAGACCCGCCACCCATATACGCAAAAGGAGCGGCAGAGGAGTCAGAGAGTCGGCCAGCTGGTCCCCGAGTGGTCCGTAGCCATGGCGGTATCTACATCTGCGGTGGGGGCAATGGCAGCTGAGAGAGCAGATTCCCCCGGTCCGAGCTGAGCTTGGTCCTGGCTGAAATGCGAAACGGCTTCGCCGCTATTAACTCCAGCTAACTATTAGCTGGATGGCCTGATGTCATGATGCCTACCCCCGGAGCACCAGGCCAGGCCCAGCACCCCCGGTAGCAGGCATCACACCCCCGGGTAAAAGCCCAGCGGCCCTTTATAGGGGCTCTTTGGACTCTGTCCTGGCGCCGTTGGCGCCAGGTTCATGTTGGACATCAGTCCTGGCGCCATAGGCGCCAGGCTCATAAGGGGAAGTGTTTGGTGCACTTACCTGAAGCAGACCATGCTGCATACTCACCTGATGCAGACCATGCTGTATGAAGAACCAAGCCAAATGAGGCTTAGGAGGGACTATTTTTCTGAAGGAACTATTTTGTTACTTGGGTGGGGCTATGGAAGAATACTCACCTGGAACTTCTTCCAAGGCTATTTAAGCCACGCCCGGACAGCCACACATGCTTCGCGTTGTTCTGCTCACCGTGTCAGCTCCTGCACCTGGACTCCAGCCACGCCCGCCTCGAACCTGGAACACCTGTAAGGAAAGAAGAGAAGAGAAAGGTGAAAACCAAGAACTTATTCAACCTTCTTACCTGCATCCGGAATCTTCACGCCAGCATTCCTGAAGGAAGACTTCCATTTAAAAGCACCGCGTTGCTCGCTGCAGCGCCGCGCTTCACTCACCTGTTCCCGAGACGCCGCCCGGCTCCATTGCGGCTCTCAGCACCGGTCGCCACATCCCTGCACCTAGGGGAGAGAAGAAGAGACAAAAGGTGAGCAAGGGAACACAAGAGGAAAGCCGAATTTTCAGCCATATTACTTACCGGCTTTTCTTGGTGAACCATTCCACATCTCGGGTCGGCACCGCATCTTTGGCAGGTACCGCACCCCGGCCCCTATGGGGAAAGGACAAAAGACATTACTGGGGAATTATAAAGACATTTAGAGGGGTCGCCCTCAGCACTAACTCACCTGATTTTACCACCGGCAATTTAACCCCTCAACGAATCGCCTTCGTTCTGCACCTGAAATAAAGGACAGATCACAGGTTAGGAAAAAACAACATAAAAGGAGGCTCACACTTGAACTTTTGCATCTTCATACTTACAGCTTATCGCTCAGAAAAGTCAAGTGGATTTGCCAGCGCCATTCTGAAAACCAGTGAAGTAACTGGACGAACGCGCGCCCCTGCACCAGAAGCAGGATGGAGAGTTCATCCTTCCAAACCATAAGGTGAGCTTAAACCGGGGGTTTTGGAGGAAGTTGGAGAAAAACGAAGGGGGAAAGGGGGGAGCAAGCACACTATTCAGCAGACAGTTAATCCCCTTTCTCATCTGCAGAAGGATATTCCTACGGGCCAGACAAGCAAGATTTGGGGGTCCTGTTCAATCGGTGGTCCGAATTCTGCGCATCACGCTTGAAGAGGCCACAGCAACCCAGACCAGACCAGCGCCTCCGTCGGAGCCAGGTGAGCGTTACACCTGACCTACAAGGTGGACAGGATGCAAGGCAATAAAGGACAAGAATGAGGACCTCGAGACGAGGTCTTGCCGAAACAACATTAGGGTGGTGGGTATCCCGGAAACGATACTGCAACGCAATATGGAGGTCTTCATGGAAACTTTCATTAAGGAGGTGTTACAGGGGCCGGCTTTGCAATCCCAGTTTCTAGTTGAAAGGGCCCATTGAATCACTCAGCAGGTCCCGAGACCAGGCCAAAACCCAAGACCGGTGATAGCCAAGCTACTCAATTACCGCAATCGGGATACTATCCTAAGGAGGGTGCGGGAACTTGGTCAACTCACCTTCGAAAATAGTAAGGTGTCCTTCTATTCTGACCTCACGCCCGCTGTCCAGAAGGCCTGCATGTCGTTTGCTCTGGCAAAGAGAGCGCTCCAGGACAGGCAGCTTCAATAATCTATGCAATATCCCTCCAAGTTACGGGTGCAACACAATGGAAGGGCACATTTTTTCACCAGCCCTGAGGCCTTACATGATTTTATTGAATTCCTCCAAAAATAATGGACACTCTGGATGCCGCGGTGCGGCCGGGTTATGGACGGCGGGAGGCTGGCAGAAAATGATGCTCCTTCAGCAGCTTAGGACAGTAGTGGCCTGTGGGAACCAGCCTGTTCGTTAGTGGCCCGATGGGCGCAAACACAGTGGCAGTAGACATGTAATGAGTCAGCCCAGCAACGTGTCTGTGAAGGACAAGAGCAGTGACCTCCCCTCTATAGTTGGGCCACGAGTGACGGTGTCCGGCGCCCCCGGGCTGTTGCTCATGCGAATATCATTGTTGGGGTGTTTGTAGGGTGGGTTAGGACTCACTGCCAGTTGGGGGTGGGCAGTGTGGGTGGGTCGGGGAGGGGGTTAAGGGAGTGAGTTGAGGATGGGAGGGAGTTCAGGGCATACAGTGCCGCATTGGCACTTTGGAGTTCATGCAAAATGGTTCACATCGTCGGAGTTGGATCACTTGCTCACTTGCAGAAGGTAATGTCAAAAAGGCAAATCCTGCCAGTTCACTAAACCTACACCCCAGGAATGGCATATAAAGCAATTAGCTGGAATGTGAGGGAGCTGAATGACCCAAGGAAGGCATGGAAAGTGATGCAATTTTGTGAAAGGCACGGGGCACAAATAGTTATGCTTCAGGAGACCCACCTTAAAGGCAAAGGGAATGAGGAGTAGCCAAGAGTTGGGGCAGCAGTACGTTGTTCACGACCTATTCGGCCTGCTCGGCCGGTGTTAAGACACTGATCCACAAGTTGCTGGGGTTTCAGGTGTGTGAAACTGTGATAGATCCCCAGGGGGAGGTATGTCATTGTGTCGTGGGTGGTGGGCTATATGTCACTGACCCTTGTTAATATTTACGGGCCAAATGTGGACGACCCCGAATTTTTCAACTCATTACTGGGGCGTTATCTTAACTTCACGCACACCAATCTGTTGTGGACAGGGAACTTAAACGTGGTGTTGGATCCCAGGAAAGTTAAGTTGGGAGGTGGGAGGAGACGATCTAGGGCTGCTGAGGCCGTGTTGAAAGCCATGAATTACTCGAACTCCAGGATGTCTCGAGGGTGCTTCACCCGGGGGTGGGAGGCTTCACACACCTCACAACAGCACACAACACTTCGTCCAGATTGGACTATATCGAAATTGCAGAGACCTGCCGGGGATACTACGAGTCTCTGTACTTGGCGCGGGGCACCCCTTTCGGGTGCTACGCTTGTGGAGTATATCAAGGCGGGAGACGGCGCTGAGACGGTAGAGGATATTTTGAAAGCGGTGCAGGATCTCCCATCATCCAAAGCACCCGGTACGGACGGTTTAACGGCCGAATTTTATAAAGAAGGGGGGACGGAAGTGGCATGCCATATGCTGGGAGCCTCGGAGGAGGGCATGGCGACGGGACAACTCCCGCCCACTATGAGGGAAGCAGTGGTGACTTTGATCCTTAAGCCGGGTAAGGACCCGCTGGATTGTTCGTCGTATCGTCAGATTTCTTTACTAAATCTTGACACTACTTTGCTAAAATACTGGTCGACCGCCTACTCCCGCACATCACGCAAATAATCCACAGGTCAACCTCCTTGAACGTAAGGAGGCTCTTTGCAATACTAGCCCAGATCGATGCCTGCAGGCAGGCGATTGCGGCACTGCTGGACATGGAAAAGGCATTTGATTCCGTGGAATGGAATTTCCTGTTTGAGGTCTTGACACAGGTGGGGATCCCGGCGTATTTCCTAAGAGCCGTAAGACTACTCTACGCAGGCTCTGGTGCCCGGATAGGCATCGGGAGGTTGCTCTCATGTAGACTGGGTAGAGGTACTAGGCAGGGGTGCCCTCTGTCCCCCTGCTATTTGCTTTAGCAATTGAAGTCTTGGCATGTCGGCTGCGGAAGTTTCACGGGCACAAGAGTTTACCCATGGGAGGAGGGCAAAGAACTCATATCGTTGTACGCTGATGATGCCATTTTGTACCTTGGGAACCCGGAGGTCAACCTGGGCCCTCTGACACAAGAAATTGCGGACTTCGGAGCGAACTCTGGACTCCTACTGAACCGATCCTAGTCCACACTGTTTACTCTCAATTCGGCTACCAGGCGAACGTTGAACACTGAGGTTGAACCCTCCAAAATAATGCCCTGAGAACTGCTCTAGGTATCCCCAAAGGCCAGCACATCTCTGACAAAAGACGATCCACTAATTGGCTAGCCGTTAAAGACAGAATTAAGCTTAAAACCTTAAACCTGACATACAAATGTCTCGACAACAAGGCACCTATCTACCTGACAGGGAGATTCACTAAACACACTTCTGAACGCTGTATTAGAAAGGCACATTCCAATAGTATCAGAATACCCACCTTTAAACTTAAAAAAACTAGAGGATCTAGCTTTCCAGTATTGGCAGCACAACTTTGGAATTCAATACCAGACACACTAAGAGCATCTCCCTCCCCATACTCCTTCAAGACTAGTGTCAAACAATGGCTGCACTCCTGTGACACATGACACCCTCATCATTGAACTGTATAAATGTATATTAGTGTACTTATTCTGCACATTCATACATTATTTTAAACTGTAAATTGTAATTTGTCCCTGCATATTGCTTTGTGATGTATATTGTTTTTATCCTGTATATTGATTTTTTTGTACATCATTGTCTTATTTCTATTGTAACCTGTAACCAAAAATCTTGCAAAGCGCCCATATGCCTGACGGCCCTGCACGCTCTATAAATAAATAAACAATACAATACTACAACAACTTTCCAGAACACTAAAAAACAAACTACTGCTACACGCAAAACACGTGCACACATGTCCCTCAAAGAATTCTTCCCCAAAGAAAATGAAATGACGCAACTATACCAATTGCCTGCAACTCTTGGCTAACAAGGTCCGCCACTTACTACGCGACCTTCTGCTCCAACGCAGATGTGCCACCATCTACCTGCTCCTTATCGGATCGGCAGACCTAAAATCTAAGACCACTATGGTCAATCGCCCTTCACCAATCTGAGGGTGCATCGCTATACACCAAAAAATAGCCCCTCCCACCCCTTGCGCTTTTCATGCACAAGTACACCCACATATCCTTTTAGTAGATTCTTTGCTTCTCTCAACCTCAGAGTCTCCCTTTAAAGGCCTGCACTTCAGTCGGAGTGTAGGCAGTGCCGGACCAGACGGACCTTTGGGAAAGTGGCATCCACTGACCTCCTATGGCTCGAGCTCTTAGTACTGGAGTACTGGCCAACGGAAGCTGTCCCGCACTCTTCCGGGAGCACGGCTGTAATTCCCATGCCTCGGTCGAAAGGGTGAGAAAAAGGGGCCTCTAAAAATGTGTCGGGTTTGCCTCAGAACTCACCAATAAAAAATTACAAAAGTAGTTAAAAAAAAAAAGGATTGTACGAAGACAAGAAGTAACACAGGTTTATTCAGGGTCCAGACGCAGCTAGGACATCTATGTTCAAACAGATTGCAGTACAGAACTGCATGAAGAGGTGCTGTCAAAGAAACGCCCCTAAATCTAAGACTTATATAATAAGCGAGCTGATTAACATTAGTAACTTTGCACCATGTAAAAATCTCCCCACACCGAGCTGATTGGTGCTCACACTTCAGACCCTTCTAGAACAACATACATTATGTTCTGCAATTAGATTCACAAACCTTCCCACACAGTTCACAATTAAAATATGTGACGTCACAATTCAACCCCCATTTCCCACATAATGACAATTCATGGAAACATTTTGAGATGACCAGCAGAACTGTATTCATCTGCCCTGGTCATCTCATCTAAGTTCTCGTGGGAAGCGCTCCCTTCCACGACATTGCCCGAGCCTTGAACCACGAACTTACTGCTCTACAAATGTTGCATATTTAAGAAGTCTTTGACCTTCTTCCTATGTCCTAAGCAGCAATTTGAAACCGCTGTGGTTCTCTTGACTCATCTAAAAATCATGTTTTGCACATTATTTTGAATTATTAAATGGTTATGCTCTCCATGCCTGTTTTGGGGACCCATGGGTTCTGATCTGTGACCTCGAAAAATTACAACTGTTGTTTTGCTTTTTACTATACCAGCCTGAGATCGTGGGACCTGCAATGTGTTACCAGCCATTTCGGCTTTGTTGCAGATTAATAAAAGCTAATACACGTTGGCTAAAAATGGCATGCTACAAGGCCTATTTACCACGTTTTAGCCTACTTCTAGGTATGGTTATACTTACCTGTGCCCCTACATTTCTATTATATGTAAATTACTTTTATTATGGGTTTGATTTATGTAACGATTAAATGAAGCCTCCTCCCCTTTTACTTTGCTACTCTCGATATTGATACGTGCACACCTTTTCACCACGCAGACTTGCATTTTTATTACACCACCACCAGTTCCCTAAAATCCGTTATCAATCATTGAAATTACATTCTCAAGAATTGGAATGGATATTTTGGGACCCCTAGAAACATCAAAGTTAGGGAACAAATACATTTTGGTAATCGTGGATATTGCTACGCGATATCCAGAAGCCTTTCCCCCTGAGAGCCAATACCACCCAGCAAATATTGATACACCTGCTCCCTTTCTTTTCACAAGTGGGGTTTCCAAAGGAAATACTGACTGATCAAGGCTCTACATTTATGAGCAAACTCATGGAGGAAGCAAAACAGCTATTGCATGATGCCACTTTAAGGACCTCAGTGTATACAGACAGATGGCCTTGTATAAAGATTTAATAAGACACTGAATGAAGCCCATATTGTGGAGGTTGGTGGAACAGAATGGCAGAATCTGGGATCGGATGATTCCATGGGCTTTATTTGCAGTTAAGAAGACCACTCAGGCTTCTACAGGATTTTCCCCGTTCAAATTACTCTATGAACGGGAGCCCCGGGATGTCCTAGATATGCTGAGAGAAACGTGAGAAGAAGCCCCAATACCACTATCCCAAACTGCAAACCAGCTTAAAGAACACTTGACAGTAGTTTGGTCTTTGGTACAAACCCATATGTCCAAAGCATATGAAAAACAGAAGGCCTCCTATGACAAAAAGGTTTCTTTAAGATCCTTTTCAGTAGGCTAAAATGTATTAGTATTGTTACCCACTTCTGAGAACAAACGAATATCGAAGTGGCATGGACCATCTGAGGTTTTAGAACAGATGGGACCTAATAACTACAATATTCCCCAACCTGATCGCTGCCTGAAAACACAAGTCTACCACATTAATCTTTTAAAAGAGTGGAGGGATAATCCTTCAGAGTCTAATGCCACCATTTTGGCATGTTTGATATCAGAGGATTCTGATAACACATCCCTAATTCCACCCGAGCTTAGTAACAACCAAAAGCAAGATCTATATGATTTCATAAGGCAATTTACTGGTGTATTTAGAGAAGAGACAGGACGAGTGAAAGGTATTTATTATTACATCCGCACACTAGAAGGCAAAGTGGTACATTTAAAGCCAAACCGATTACCTGAGTCCCGAAAAAAGAAACCATCATCCAGGAAGTTAAGCAGATGCTTGCAGCTAATATTATTGAGCCATCGACTAGCCCCTGGTCCTCCCCTATCGTGTTGATGGCAAAACCTGATGGGGGTTGGAGGTTTTGTATCGACTTTAGAAAGGTAAATGCTGTATCTGCTTTTAACGCTTACCCAATGCCACGTATTGACGATCTTATTTACCGGCTGTCGATCTCTCTACCATATAACACATGAAAGGCTATTGGCAGGTTCCGCTACACGGACCTGACAAAGAGAAAACTGCCTTTGCTACTCTTATAGGTCTGTTTCAATTTAAAGTATTACCATGCGGTCTACATGGGGCTCCTGCAACATTTCAAAGATTAATGGATTTAATTCTACCGCCCTACTCTGACGTCTGCGGGCCTATATAGATGATATTGTCATACACAGTAGAACTTGGGAAGATAATTTATACCACCTTTACACAGGCATGCAAGTGTTGAAAATGTAAGTTGGCTCAAACCGTGGTCAAATACCTGGGATTTCCCATGGGTAATGGCACTGTACAGCCCCAGAAGGGCAAAGGTATGGCTGTTCTTGATACCTCTACATCAAAAGCAAAAAAAATCTTAGAGCCTTTTGTGATTGATTGGCTGCTACCGCCGATTTAGCCCAAACCTTTCAAGTAAGACCGCATGACTCCCAGTAACGCTGAGCCCCAAAAGATCAGGTGTGGGGGGGAGTGAGGAAGAGGAAGATGAGATTTGTTACACTACACTAAAACAGACCCTGTGCCAGAGCCCGATTTTGAAAGTATCTGATTTTTCAAAGGAGTTTATTTTACAGGCAGATGATTCTTTAATGGCACTGGGAGCAGTTCTCTCGCGTAATCATGACGAACTAGAACACCCTATATTATAAATCAGTAGGAAACTGTTTCCCAGGGAGAAGAACTACTCATTTATTGAGCTTGAGGCCCTGGCAATCAAGTGGGCTATACTCTATCTCAAAGATGACCTACCGGGTAGCAAATTTAGACTAACCACTGAATATTCTCCTTTAGTGTGGATTAGTCAAACAAAGGAGTCCAATCCAAGAGTTATGCAGTGGTTCTTGGACCTTCAGCCATATTGTTTCACAGTGGCACACCGAAAGGATCGAGATCAGGGCAACATCGACTTTCTCTCCTGGTTACGCTGTGAAACATCGAGGTCACGCCGGCATAGAGGAAGGGTATGTGAGGAACCTGAGGGCGTCCTCACTTCTTCTCCCCTGTGGTCCTCTGCTCAGGTGGCCAAGAAAAAGCCATTGCTTTTGGATCCCAACCCTGGGGGTGGATATGCGAGGGAGGATCACCTGGGTGGAGGGAATTTTGGGAGTGGGGAGAGGACGTCTTTGGGTGAGACATGTTATCCCCCTTTCCCTTGTCAAAGTGAACCTATATTCCCCCTGCCTTTGTCAGCTAGTATCAGTCTTTGTCCCTTCCGTCTGCCCAAAATGTGCCACAATCATTTCACTTTAAGACTGAGATTAGGAGGGAGCAACTAGGAGTTAATCTCACTTCCATTCTTTCACACCATTTTGGTACTGAGACGATGTAGACGGTTTTGGAGGAGTTTCATGGTAAGAGCCAGGCATGTCCCGATAATAGGTTTCACCATGGTCAGAAGACTAAATGGAGTAGGTGGGCACTACCGTATATTAGTAAAAAATAACTTTACCTCTGTCAATTTATTCTTTCTGGCGTACATTTAATCAATTTGAAGGAGCTACTCGGCATAAGAAAATCTTATGGCACAAGGATCAAGATATGCAAACAAAAAGACTGGGCATTTCCACTCAGTGGGCTGAGTGCTCACAATATGCTCTTTTACAAAAAGCTGCAATTTGTGATGTACATTGCTTCATAATTAAGTCATTATAATGTGCACAAATTAATGCATTGACTCTTTAGCAAAAGTGCCAGTGTTGGCTCATAAGCCAATGCTTCAGAGCTGAGCACTGTTAGAATCACATTGTATAGTATCAAAAGAAAAGTGGAATTCGGAAAATGTACATCATAGCGTATAATATTGATAGGAAAGTGAAATTCAAAAGATGCACATACCCAGACATCAGACATTGTGAAATGCATTAAAGATAAAAGAAAAAGATATGTTTAGAGGCTTGTAATCATCACGTTAGTAATATTATGCAGTGCTTTCATGCACACGTAAATCAACCAAATATAAAAATGTACCTATAGTAATTATGCCTGTGTATCTGTAAAAACAATGAGAGCAACCATAATACTCAATCGCATGCAATTAGCTTATTTGTGTCTTTGGAATCTTGAGTATGCAAAGAAGTCCTTACCTAGGCAGTTACCTAGGCAGTGGTTCACAATAACTTGGTGTTAAGCCATCAGAATCCCTGATTTACAAAAAAGTATGCGTGTTTTAGAGATCTGTGTCTCCCTAATCTAAATAATAAACTATACTCAGACAAGTCTTCAAATTACCCTAGCTTACTGCCAGGCGGTCGCAAGGAGAGGCTCAACCCCTTGTGTGAACGCCGGTTTTACTGTATATACTAGGTTGTCCTGGAAACCGTGTGACGTCACAAATTGCTGAACGCAATTACATCATCGGTGCCTCGCGCCCTGCTCCTTCTGAATGAACAGAGGGACAGGACCGATAAGGGGGGAGCCCTTGTAATAATGAATGGAACGGACTATGATCTGGAATGCATTAGACAACTTAGCAATGCTAATGTTTATGCTAGATTGAACCACAACCCCACCATCACAATAATGAAGAATCTCGATGAGATGCTGACAAAAACAGAGATCTTGGTTGGATCAACCAACATACACAGAGATTTGTACAGACCAATCACCCAAAGATACCCCATTTTTACACGCTCCAGAAGTTACACAAACATCCAATGGGCCCACCAGGAAGACACATTGTTGCAGGTATGGACAGCATCCTACAACCCTTGGGCAAATATATTGATTACTTCTTGCAGCCACTTGTACAAAACATATATGTATGTTAAAGACACTACTCACTTTCTGCAATACTTGTAGGACACAACACATAATCCTGGCAATATTATGTTCACGGTTGACGGCAAGAGCCTCTATACATCCATCCCTCATCACCTGGGTATGGAAGTAATCGAGTAGATATAACTGAACGAAGGAGATATATGGCCCACAAAAAATTCATTTTGATTCTGCTGCAGTTCTTCGCTGAAAACTCCTACTTTCAATATAAGGACCAATACTACCTCCAAGTATCAGGAACGAGTATGGGGGCAATCATGCCCCCCCCATATACAAACCGCTTTATGTATAAATATGAGACTGACCATATACTTAATCACGCAGTGTGGCGTAACTACATTGGTCTTTAGATAAGCTATATAGACGACATTTTTTGAATATTGATAGGAACTAAGGAGTGTTTGGATGATTTCTTTACATACATAAATGCCTTTGACCCTCGGATACAGTTCACCCATGAATCATCACAAGGGAAGGTGCACTTCCTGGATGTTGAAATCAAAATGCAAGGAAATGGGTTCACTACTAATATTTTCCACAAAAAAACATATCATAATAACTTGCTTCATAGACTAAGTTTCCATCAGCCGAGTATTATCAAGAGTCTCCCATACAGTAACATGTTGCAAGTTAAACGGATTGTGAGTGACCCAGATGAATATACTTGAGAAATAACCAAAATGGGAGAGAAATTCATCGCCCGTGGATATAAACCACAAAAAATTGAGGTTGCAACGTTAAGGGAGTCACAGTAGAATGGGACAACCTACTTACTAGAAATTGAAGTTGCAACTGTTAAGGGAGTCACAGTACAATGGGACAACCTACTTACTAACACCAAGAAAATATCAAGAACTCCTCCGCTGGTGTATGTTTCTAAATTCTCAATCCAAAGCAACCAAATTAAGCCTGTCATCAAAAAGAATTGGAGAATACTCACTTGTGACCAAACGGTGGAACATCTATTTAAAGAACTGCCCACATTTGTGTAATTTGAGCAAAAACTTCAGAGATCAACTGGTCGCCACAAGACTGGCTGTACAAAAGCCGATCACGACACGTACTGGCACATTTCCATGCTTACATTGTAGCAACTGTGGGTTTGTCATGAAAGGCAACGTAATCAATCATCCACGCTCGGGAGAGAAGATTAAATTACAGAGCTTTGTCACATGCGACACCGCAAATATAATTTACTCAATCAAATGCCCATGCAGAGTTTACTATGTAGGACTATGAAGGACAATCTAAAAGACCAGCGAAACAAAGGTGGAACGAGCATAGGTTCTGTATTAGGAACAGAAATTCGAACTCAACAGTGGCCAGACACTGGCACAAAATGAAACACAATATCTCAAAGATTCGATTCCAGATAGTTGAGACTGTGATAAGATACAATAAATATGAAAACATGACCAACAAGTTAGACCAAAGGGAAACCTTTTGGATCAAGCGATTAGGCATGTTGGCACCAGATGGCATGAACAAGGAGATTAATTACATGTGTTTTGTGTGACGTTATTGGGCAATGTCTTAAATGTTGTTACATACTTTATTATACTTCCAAGTGACCATTCCACCCATTAAATCTTGTTAGTCCTGATGTGAGCATCTGTTGCTAACATGGGCTCATTTTGTGTATATTGGCATCCGTGTTAGTTATCCCTCTTTGTGCATAGGTGTCTGGTATCATCATGTTGATACTACCCATGAATTGGCAAGTATAATTGGTTTATTTAAACACTGCTGATGTCACAATGCTTTGACATCGATGTTACTACATCAAAATACAGCAGTGCATCTATTCATTGTCATCTATGTAGTATTTTGACCTTTTATAAGTATATCTAAGATGCTAAGTACTGTGAATACCAAAATGCCAAATGTTATCTTTGCCATTTTCAAACAGAGCGTATAACGAAGCTGCTTAATACTGTGAAACCAAAAATGCTAAATGTTTCCTATGCCATTTTCAAATGGAGTGGGACATACATTGGCATCTATATTGTATTGTAATACATATGACCAACTAGATTTGTAACATCTGCGTATGATTGCCTACACATGTATTGTTCATCACATGTATTACTGGTACACTTATTTTTAAACCCATATATGGAGTTGTATACTCCATAACACCGTACGTGTCATCCTGGGCCTTTCCTCGGTCCCTCTGTTCATTCAGAAGGTGCGGGGCGCGAGTCACCGATGACGTCCTTGAATTCAGCAACACGTGATGCCACGGCGCAACACGGTTTGCAGGACAACCTAGTATATACAGGAAACCGGCGTTCGCACGAGTGGTTGAGTCTCTCCCTGCGACCGCCTGGCAGAAAGCTATGGTGAGTTGAAGACTTGACCAAGTATAGTCTATTATTTAGATTCGGGACACACAGATCTCTAAAACACACTTACTTTTTTGTAGATCAGGGATTCTAATGGCTTGACAACAAGCTATTGTGAACTACTGCCCAGGTAAGGGCTTCTTTGCATACTCGAGATTCCAAACACACACATAAGCTAATAGGATGCGATTTAGTTTTATGGTTGCTCATTGTTTTTACAGATACACAGGCATAATTACTACATGTACATTTTTTGTATATTTGGTTGATTTACGTGTGCGTGAATGCACTACACAATATTACTAACGTTATTATTACAAGCCTCTAAATAGAACCTTTTCTCTTATCTTTAATGAATTTCACAATGTCTGATGTCTGGGTATGTACATCTTTTGAATTTCACTTTCCTATCAATATTATACGCTATGATGTACATTTTTCCGAATTCCACTTTTCCTTTTGATACTATACACTGTGATTCTAACAGAGTTCAGCCCTGAAGATGGAATTGTATTCTGAAATGCATTGGCTTATGAGCTAACACTGTCAAGACTGCTATTGCCTTTAAGGAAAATTAAATAAGAACTTGGGCACTTTTGCTAAAGTGTCAATGTATTAATTTGTGCACATTTTAATGACTTCTTAATTAATTATGAAGTAATGTACATGAACAATTGCAGCTTTTTGTATAAGAGCATATTGTGAGCACTCAGTCCACTGAATGGAAACGCCCAGTCTTTTGGTTCACCATGGTTAGACAATTAGAGTGAACGACTCACACCTGCAGCCATTTCACAGGTCCCAGGTGTACAAAAATGGTGACCGCCCAGCGGAGGGGGGAGACAGCATAGAGAGAAGGTTGCAGCTTGTAGAAGCAGAGCAGGCTGGAGAGGGACCGGCTGCAGGGAAACCATGCTGAGCAGGAGTGTGAAGGCTAGCCCTGAGAGGGTCGGTAAGCTTGCTGCCCTCCGTACCTGGTGCCCACAGCAGGAGCTGTGGGACACTGAAGCCTGCCGATTACTGCAGGCCTCTAAGAGAGCGAGAGGTGCTCTCATTAGCTCTCACTGGGGAAGAGCAGAGTTACGTGTTGCAGAGGACGGACAGCGTTGCTCGCTGTGGCTCCAGCGAGGAAAAGTCAGAGCGAAGCGAAGCCGGGAAGCTGAACCGAGAACCATGAAAGAGCGGCCGCATACCGGTGAGTGCAGAGAAGGGAGCTCTGGGGGCTGGAAAAAAGCATGCGGAATGCTGAATGTACTGAAAACTATTACAAATGTTATGAGAGGCGAAACCAAGTGCTTTTGAATACCGAACAAGCTGCGAAGTATTAAAAGTACTGTTGAAAGTTGCAACAAGCATTATTGAATATCAAACTAACTGAAAGATATGATGAGCATATTTGATTACAGCACAAGACAAAAGAAAGTGTTGAGAATTTATGAATGAAGTGAAAGTAAGGTGGTGCAAAGGGGTGAACACCTCAGAGTGTATTGTGTCAGACACACAAGTTGTGGAAAAGCCAAAACTATTGCCAAGAAGAATGTGAAATTAGTAGTGGCCCAATATCCAGGAGCCCAAAGAACTACAGGTTAAGAGAGAAAAACCTATGTTGGCAAATACCTGAAGAATACAGAAGCATCACAAAGTGCACAGGGTTATCGGTTTTGTGACCTGTAATGGGTGAACCCTGTGGTCTGACAACTGCACTTAGACCGAGTGACCCCTACTTGGAAAGAACCAAGAAGAGCAAATGTAAAGAAGCTTGTATTTACAGAAGTGAACGGTAAATGCAGAAAGAGCACAATTTATGTGAACTATTGAAAAGCTTGGATGGCCAAGGATTTGAACTGGCAGGGCTGGACTGGGAACCATAAGTGCCCCTGGATTTTCTTTTTTAAAGTGGCCCCATATTTCGCCGAAGGAACGAGCACAGCGCTTGAGCCTAACCTTTCAAACCCAGCAAAAAAACATAAAGATGGGATAGGGTGTTTGTCCTCAGATCACTGCTCTGCTTACACGGTCGAAGCTGGACTACTGTAACAGCCTCTATCTAAATCTTCCTGCATCTACTCTCCGTCCTTTGCAACTCATCCAGAACAAGACTGCGAGACTTGTCCTTGGCCTCAAGCCCAGGGACCGTATCTCTCCAGGACTGAAATCCCTACACTGGCTCCCAGTGACTGCAAGGATTAAGTTCAAAACCCTCTGCATTGTCCACAAGGCCTTCTGGGGCCTTGGGCCAAAATACCTTCAACTCTCTCTTCCTAAATTTCTTCCTTCTCGAGCTCTTCGCTCATCCACCTCCAACTCCCTCAGGGTCAGCCGCTTCTCCAAGCAACGAGCTGGGGGTAGATCTCTCTCCGCAGCAGGGGCCTCTCTCTGGAACAGCCTTCCTGCCTCCCTGAAACTTGAGGAGAACCATCTCCGGTTCCGGAAGCACCTCAAAACCTACCTCTTTGCCTCCGCTTTCTCTCCATCTCTCCCCTGCTAAAATCACTGAACCTGCACTGAATCTGCAACTGGGCCACTCACCAATCTCGGTCCTGGGCCCAGCCACTCTTCCCTGCACTGCCTACTGCACTACGGGACTGTCTCTGTATCCTACAGCCCCTCCTCCCGGCACTTGCCTTGCACTTGCCACCAGCTGGCCCTATTATTTATCTTGTATTCTACTAACCATGTACTGCACTTTCCCCTCTTCCCTTGCCCCTGCACTTTTCCCTTTCCCCTCTACCCTTGCACTTGCGTGATCTGAATGACACCTGGCCTAGTAGGATCATTGTCTGTCTCCCCTTGTTCCCCCCCCCCTTGCCTCGTCGCACCTTGAAACACTTGTGTATAGGCGCGTTACAAATGCCACATCATATCATATCATACACCTTTTGCTCTGCTGTCAGCATTTATTGGGTATGTGTGTATTACTACCTATTACTGAAGACCCTGCGCGTCATCAAGAGAAATGTTGTTATGATGCAAAAACAGCTACATAAATGCATGCATCAATATACCAAAGGAGCGAGCAGCTCAGACTCCCCGGATGACTTATTACATACACCCGTGGCACGACATATCGCTCAAGGCTGGGCGGCTGTTGAACTACTCATTAAACACTGCAGCCATTGAGCTGCCACATGAAGGCTACAAGAGCCGGCCTATCGACTATAGGCCGAATCGACTGCCAGAGAATGGAGGTGTTGTGTCGTGGGTATTTTAGAGGCGAGAGTGGCGCTTGGAACATGACACGGTTGACACCGCTCCCTCCAACATGCATCCCAACTACTAGGATGAATCTCTGAGTCCCGTGGTAGTGATGCTTATTAGAAGTTGCTCTCTCCCGTCATACCAAGGCCAAGTGAAGTGGAAATAGCAGAGTTCAGACTAACCGCAAGCTCTTGCAACCTCGAGTGTTAAGTGGCTTCCCAGGCAAGCTCTCACAATGCTGCCCCATCCTGACTTGCAGTGCGCACAAGTATCCCAGTTTTGAGTCATTCATCACAGCACTCTTAAAAATACATTTTTCTCTATACATTTAAATATTAAAGTCTTAAAAACTCATATCTGCTTCCAGAATGCAAATGCAACCTCATGTCAGCCACTTAATACCCATTACTGTTAATGAACATATCACTGTACTTTGACGAAAGCGCAATATTCAAATAAATAAAACATGGAATTACAGCCTCATAGAGCTAAATTTGTAACCTTCTCCTTCCATGCCTCACCCTCTCACTGCTTGATATGCACATGAGTGGCTCATGATTTCAACATTTTTAGAGCGATAAAATAATTATATAGAAGGTTTGTTAATAATAGCATATCGTATCTTACACCTGTTTAGTACAACTCTAAAAAAGAAGGTCTTATCTTATGATGCTTATTAGTATGATTATTATTAACTTCTCGATAGACCAGTGTTTCTGTAAAGGCAGTATTTGTGATGCATTCAGTCAGCATTACCCAGGCAGCACCAGACAACAACAGGGATTTCCCATTTGAGATCACGTGGTACAGGACAATGGAGGTGGTATTGATATATGGGTCCATACATGGGCTGATGACCTGATATGGCGAGTGCCGGCAGGCCTATAGTATCCAAAGATCCAGAGCTGTGTACCCTGCTGATTTATGGCCGGGTGTGCGTTTCAGGGGATACTAACATAGGAACTTCAAATGCCCGTGAGACTAACTCTCTGCAGCTGCCTGTAGTTGCTTGTGATGTGCAGGGTTGCAAGCCTGCCAAATTGAAGGGGCTGCAAATGTTCAAGGCTGTCTGCTATTGCCAGAGCTCTCAGTAAACTCTGCAGAGTTCAGGGCTGCCAGTGCACATTTATAACCCACATGAAAACAGATACCTTTCCACTGACAAAATGAGAGGAGGCAGGGTCGCAGGGAAAAGGTGGAGACGGGGGAGTCTAGCAACAATGGAAAGAGAAAATCAAAGGAATATATTGTGGGGAGAGAGGGAACCGAAGGGACAGGGAATAGGTGGGGACAGAGGTACAGGACAAGAAAAGGGAGGCAGGTCATAGGTGGCAAAGACAGCAGAAGAGAGGCAAGGGTTGGAAATGGGAGAGTGGTTACATAATAGAGGAGCAAGACAGTGCCAGCGGGTGGAAAGACAGTGTGGACTGAGAAGGTGGATGGAGATAAAGAGAGGGGCCGTGATAGATTAAGAATGAAAGAAGATGACAGACTGGAAGAGTGACATGGAAGCTGATCGCTAGGAGTGCAGAGAGGGAGAGATGGCATCTAGACTATGAATGTGGAGAGAGCCAGCGAACCTACAGGGAAAGAAGTGAAAAACACAGGGAAAGGCGGGCACTGCGTAAAGAGCATTAGAAAGTGTGTGAGAGACTGATAATGTAGCCAGTGAGAGGCAAGAACCGAGATGGACTGATCTTTCAGAAGAGGGGGACGATTACACACTGGCTATGCAGGATTAGAGCAGGAGGCAAAGTGCCAGACTAGAAACAAAGAAGGGAATGAAGGTGTCTGCAGACTTCTCCAGCCACCAAAGTAGTTTGCAAAGGGGACTTGCAAAGTTGTTGAGTTCATTGGTGGTTACCGGTAACTGCCAATGGAAGTGGTAAGTGGCAATTCATTTGCCATTTCATGCAAGTGCAGGTGCTGCTTGCAATTAAAGTAGGCTGGTTTTGGCTTACCAACAACTACTTCTATTGTGGAGCACAACAACGATCGCCACAAAACCTCATGACGTGGTCCCTTGTTTGGAGTTAGTGGAAAGGACAGAGGAAACCATGGGCCTGGCTACTACCAGCCGCTCAGAGATGTAGAGCCAGAAGTGGTAAACGTAGGGCTCACTGGCTCCTCAGTACTTCTCTAATCTATGGTGTTCATCCAGTCTCCCCAACCTTTACTGGTTATCCTAAACCCAATATGTTTAACCCTGTCTTGTCCCTGAAAACCCTACTTGCTACCAGAAATTGGGGTACAATGGCGATCCTCTGAAGAAAGTACGCACTCCAATAAACAACCTAGATGGTGCATGTTCAGTGGGTACACTATAGGTAAAGGGCAGTATGGGATCAAGAGTGTTGAGATCCACAGCGTTAGACAATCATGAATATAGCACCATTTTGAATCTCAGAAAGTGCAAATGACAATCACTATCTCTCATGTGTAAGCCTGTGAGCTGTGACAAATGCTCCCAGGCATGGAAGAAACATAGAAGGAGAGAAACAGAGCAGGATGGAAAAGGGCCAGACTAGAGAAAGAGGATAGTCTGAGAGAACAAGGCAATGAGTCGAGGTGGTGGGGGGGGGGGGGTAAATGAGACGTCACAGCACAAGCAAACTGCACATCCAGTTTCTAAAACAGAGAGAAAACAACAGTGACTGAGGCTGCTGGTAGTATGGAAGTCCACACCTAGGCCCATTACATTACAGCTCATATGGGTTACACACAACACAGATCTGCACTAGTTAAACACATATTACAGTGCCCTCGATATAAAAAAACGGAAAAGACAGTGACTGCAACATTGAACTAGCTCAGCTCAGGTCCGTCCTGTGTGAAAGATCATGACGTTTCCTCTCTCAAGTCCGAACCGAGTATCTTTCCTGTAAGACCACTCAGTGGGTTGAAGGCCTTTTTGGTAATTGTGCAGTGCGCCTGTCTTTGACAACATCGCACAAACCGGGAAAGATTGATTAGCCCTCCAAGTTCCACACAGAAGGGGCATGTATCGGGTGGCATGCAGCAAACACACGATATGAATTGCGTCCCCTGCAGGTGCGCAGCTGAGTGCCCATGACATACAGTAAAACATTCTCTTGGCCTCATCCACGCGGAAATACACTGCAGATTCCTAAAGTCATGCACAGCTTTCTCCCAGGATTTCCCATGAGCTCACGTTTGCAATTCTGTGATGTGTAGGTGCGACCGGACTACAGGATACTGCATGCATGTAAAGTATTCAGAACAGTACTGTCGTAGAAACAAAGCTGCAGCTCGCCATAGCAGACCAACCGGAAGAGGTTTCACATCCAGTGTTTCTAAAAGTTTACCCTTGATCAAATTCTTTCTTCGTTTGCATAGCATACAAAAAGGCACAGTTGTACACACCTCTGGCCAGTTTTTGCTTGGTACTTGTTTTCTATGTTATACAAGAAGTGAAAAAGATAATTGTGTAACAATGACGATTTCAAGCATACTGATGACCTGTACTCCACTCACGTCCCAAATAAAAAAAAAACAAACCCGCACCTCATCTGAATGGCGAAGTAGCAGCAGCCAGCAAACGGCAAGTGCCTGAGCTCGGCTGTCCCTCGTCGTTAGAACAGTCTCTTTCATACAGCAGTCAGCACTGAGGTCTGCCTAGGTTGCCGGGACCTGTGCATTGCATATCCGGTGATGCGAGCACAGACACACACTAGGGCACGGTTCTCAAAGTCCGGCCCTTGCATTGCCCATCATAAACGCGTAGGCGCGGGTTCCCCGCCGTGCGGAACTGCAGCAGCCTTGGACAGCAGCAGCCAGTTTAGAGCAAACCTCCCAGGCTGGCCTGGATGGTTCGCACAGATGGTTATTCATGTATCCTTCCACCAGAAGACCCCCAAGCAAGAAAAAGAGGCCCTATGCCCTGCGGCCTACCCAGGGAAGTACCGGTCGGACAGTCCAGCCCTGTGAACTGGTGCTGTTTTGAAAGCTAGAAGATTGGCACTGATTTTGGTTTTGGGAGCTGGAGGAGCTGAGTTCTTGGAGAAGGGGAACCCTGAGACTTTGTGAACTGTGTTGAACTCTTGAGACAGGGAACCCAAGACCTTTTGGAACTTTTCTGAACTTGGGGAAGGAGAAGCTGAGTATAAACAAAGAGCTGGCAGAAGCTCTGAACTTTATTTTTGAACATTTTTCAGCCCTCAAAATCCACTCACCCGTTTGCATAGGCAAGTACTTTTTTGACAGGTTGTGTATCATTTGAGTTCTACTAGTCCGGGCTGGCGAGAAATCTTTGTTAATAGTAAATATGCTGCACTGTCCATGAAGCCTCTAGGTGGCAGCAGTGCACTGTGCCCAGCATTTCAATGTTCAATCTATAATCTTTCACAGTGTTGTTCCAGCTGCATATTTCTATTCTCAGCCAGAAAGCTTCCGAAAATAGTTTTGACCCTTACAACAATGTTCCAGGGTTCAGTATTAGGAGTTTGAAACGGGGAGGGCTGCCTACTGATGAATGATATACACCGCTCTTTGATAGTGTTGCATGCTTTACACCAGTATTAATTTTAACTATGAGCATACCGTTTGCTGACAGTGTCTTTTTAGGCTGTGGCATTTTTTGGTACAGTCATATTCTGTGCATGTATCGTTTGCGCCATGTTTCAAACCACGTGTACTGCAATTTAAAAATGACTTGATGTATGTAACTTGTTGCAGTCAACATTGATGGCTTGTTTTTTTCATGTATATCTATCTTTATTGTGCATGCTACCAGTTGTGTTAAGTTGTATTGTATACATTTTAAAAGCGCACTGAACCTGAAGGCATCTATGTGCTGTTACATTACAAGGTTACATGTTACAAAAGTCATGTTGTTGCTGTGTTTCAAAATGTGTTCAAGTGCGGAGTGTCTTTGAACATGACAGGTCGCACAAGGCAGAATAAGGCTGGGTTGGTTCCAGCATGGTGCTCTTTAAATCCCTCTTGCACAGTGGCTGGCTTTATAGCATGGAAGTGGTGGGGATTAACCCTGGTTGGCATTAATCTCCATCCCCAGCAGCAGCCCTTTAACATCCACCCAACCTGCTCTCCAAGCGGGAGGCATCGATTTTACTAGGCACAGCACTCCCTTTATTAGTTCATTAATCTATCCCCGGCAAAGCTGCCTTCGGGAGCACCTCAGTGTTTGAGTCAGCAGTGGGGGAGAGAGCATCCCCGGTGCAGCCCGGCTGTGTGGAGAGATCGTAGTGACAATGCAGGGCAGGTACGGCAGCCGGGAGCCTGTTAATAGTGCATGGTGCTAATGTCCAACCCATTTGCACTCATTGCATCGTTAGAACTTAAAAAGAGGATCACTGGAGCACAGCACACGTTTCTTAAGAGACTCAGTTATTGCAGTCTGTCATGCTGGGCCCCTTTGCTTATATTTGAGGAGCCGGCTCTAAAACATTCTGGCAGCGCTTGAGAGAACTACACCAGAGGGTCAGTCACCATCAACCAACTCCCTCTCAAAAGGACAGTCCTCAAGAATCTCTTTAAGTACCAGAACATAGGGGTGATACCCAGAGCAGGGCGAGGGTTATAAGCCCAAAAAAGCATAGTTTGCAGGCCACCACCCCTACAATCAGCTTTGAACATATACAAATCCAAACTCTGTGGAAATGACTTGCAGTGCAAGCTGCTATGTAGAATCTTAGCTTGAAAATTATATATTCCACTAGTGTGCTCCATGACAGGATGCACCATGTTTTTGCTGTGTCTTTGTGGTACATGTCTACCCCAAATATGTGTTGTGCAGGGAACAGAATATTCCATGTCACACTTCCGCAAGTACTCACAACAGCCAAAAGAGTTCTCCTCTCTCATGAGGCCGGCACGCACTTCACATATTGAGCACTATTAAGTGGGGTAATAACAACACCTGTCAGTGCATCGCAAGCAGGAATAATGGAGCACAAAGTGCTGTGTCACAACTTGCATTGTTATTAAGGGTAAATGACAGATCTAACAACTATGCAATGTGTTTCAGCTGACAGCTCAACAGGCACTTTATATGGTGGTGGTCTTTGCGTGTGATCAATATCGGTGGATTTTTCTCTATAACATGTTTCATGTGTCGCCATATTGTTCCAGTAAAAAATAAAATATGCTGAATGGTGTTGACGTAAAAAAATTGTAAACAGCATTAGTCGTCACGGTTCTGAAAATGCAAGAAGACGGCGCCAGTAATGTTTCTTCAGGGCGGCACCATGTTTTTTTCAGTAAAAAGAAAAGTGTCATCCAGTTTGTGGGTCAAGTGTATTTGTCCAAGGTCGAGTAGATAAACTATGTTAGTCGACCTGCAGGTCTAGCAAGTTTTTAATGATTTTTCGAGACCTGCTATTTCTTTTTGCTGATGACATCTCTACACATTGTATATAGTTGGGTTGGAGGTAAAGTATAGGTTTTGGACACAGACAGACTTTTGATTTGAACTTACTGACACAGACTATCCTTAGTTTTCTTTAGGTGAGGAAATCCCACCATAGTTTAGGGCAAGTTCGGCCTTAATCCATCCTGACAAAATTGGATCTGTTGTCTGTGTCTTACTTTATGATGCCTTCACAGTTCCCATTTGGCACCACGGTATCCATGCCTTTTAATATTCACATTCTGTAATGGTAGGTAGGAGAGCCCACACTCGTGTTACATAATGTTGAGCCAGAAAATTCAGGAATCACAAATATATCACACGGCCCGCAGTAACGGCTGTGTAGTTATGGTTAAGTTGCTAAACTCATAGGAAGAGCACTTTTTCGGCGGCTTATAACTTCGCTCCCCTTGGACGAATCCTCACCAAACTTTGCAAAAAAAAGTATATAGGCGGCTCAACATTTTTTCACCAAGTTGGGTGAGGTTTCGTGCAGGGGGGAAACCCATAGGGGTGTCCCAAATTTGATTTTTTTTCCCCATAGACTGAATGCGGAAAGACTTTGCGCACGACTACAGGTCGAACGGCTGGGCGGATTTCACCAAATTTGTGCCAGGAGCGGGGGCTTGGGCCAAAAAGCGTGCTTTTCGTGTGTTCGGTGGAAATCGGACCAGTACATTTTTTGCAAAACACTGAAATGTGCGTCCCAGAAAATTAGTGATATCTGGGTCCGCTCAGTAGACCCATTTCCCTGTTCGCTCTGCGGACAGAAGTGTCATTGGATCGCGGTACGGTGTGGTGTCGGAGAAGTTTGAACGCGGCCAGTGGTTGGCTGGAGGGAAGCGTGCTGTGCGTCAACCTTTTTTTAGAAAGTCGCCATGGTGTATCGGAGTACAGTGGCGGCAGAAGGGTCTGGGAAATGTACCGTACAGATTGTGTTGGCGGCAATAAGAGAGGGAATGGCTGGGGGAGTGAGAAGTGGTTTATATGTGACATATGTAGGCTAGTTTTTTCTGCGGTGATTGGAGGCAGCTGTCGTAACGGTCCCTTAGCTTCTGCAGTGACCTGTTTGTGGTGAACTCTTTCCGTGGTGACAGGTCATGTGCAGATGCGGAGTGAATTGCACATGACATAGGTTGGGTGGGAGCACGGGTGGCGGTGCGCTGCGGATGGAATGCGGTAGTTGGCACATGGAGGCATGCATGGGTGAATGAAAATGCGGTGGGTCTGTGGAAGGATTACAGTATTGGGTGCATGGCCAAAGCCCGTAGGCTGTAGGGCATGCACTGAGGAGTGTAGTGCTGCAACATACACACCGCGGGAAGGCATGTTCGAGTCTGCATGCGGTACAGGGTGGTGCTTGCATAGTCAGTGTGTGTGCAGATTGGTTGTAGTAGCGTTAGTGCTGCAAACTGAATGTGGGTAGGTTGGCAGTGACACAGTACTTTCTGAATGGGAGTGGGTACGTCTATAGTATGTGAATGAAAGTGTATAGGGGTGCAGGAGAGTGTGTTTTCTTTCCACATTGTGTTAGCTGTTGCAATTTGTTGCTGCATAGCTACATGGTGGTGCGCAGGTTGTGTAGGACTGCTGGCGGCAGTGGTGTGTATGTCGATGGTCCTAGTTGGTGAAATGCATGGTGGCATTACGTTGCTGTAGGTTTGTTCAAGGCCTATGCTCTGTGATTTGTTGAAGTAGGCCGAATGTTGTGAAAATGTGGTTAGTGACACAATACTTTGTGAATGGCTGTGGGTAGAGGTGGTGGAGGATGTGGTATGTTTGTGCATTCTGGTAAGTGCGACCTGTGTCTGTGATTGGGTATTTTATGGTGTGGGGGGAGTTGGGGTGAAGTGCTGCTACCTACGTATGGCACGTTTGTGCAAAATGGTAGCTGCCCACATGGCCATTATGTTAACTGTTGCCATTTGTTGCTGCGTAGCGCCATGGCGGTGTACAGGTTGGATAGGAGTGTTGGTGGCAGTGGGGTCTATGTGGATTGTCGCAGTTGCTGATATGGAGACATGCATGGTGGCATTATGTTGCCGTCAGTGGGTTCAAGGCCTAGACTATTGGATGCATTCAAGAGCCTAGGCCTTGAGGACACACACAGCAGTAATGCATTTTTCAATGTGCATGAGTAAGAGGGTGGTGACATGTAAGGAATGGGTGTGGAGAACATTTAAGATTGTATAGGCCACTGTTGCAAACAGATTGTGAGTAGGTACTTTGTGAATGGTAGTGGGTACGCCCATAGTATGTGATTGAAAGTGCACAGGGATGCAGGAGAGAGTGTCTTGTTTGTACATTATGGTAACTGTTGCAATTTGTTACTGCATACCTCCATTGCGGTGCCCTGTGTTTGGAGATACTGCAGTGAAAAGTCATGCTGTGTGGGCACTGGGTGCAATGCTTGTTTCTCCAGCATGGGGTCTGGCATGGATTCACATGCTCATAAATATTCCCCGTCGTCAGGCTGGGAATCCTCGGTAAAGAAAAATCAGTATCAGTTTCGTTTCTGATCTGTCTTTCGTAGTAGTAACCAATCACTGATCTCTGCGTCATACTGACCACAGCCAATGACTGCCATCTCCCTAAGCCCCGCATCTGGCAGCCATCTTCAGATTTTTACCGCACATTCAAGTGTTGGGATCCTCGTGCTATTGCTCTCGAGCTTTAGTGCTTTTTTCGCGCTTTTTCTTAGGAAAATGTTCTCTTTTTCGGTCAAAAGAGCCTCAAGCTCCACCGTTTCTTTATCCGATCAACGGGGACCCGTGTCGGATTCTTCTACACCCCTCAAGGGTGAAGATTTCGTCGAGCCACGCTTTTGGAGGACTCCAGAAGTTTCTCAGGCCCATCTCGATCATGGCCCAGCAGAAGGGAAGCTCGACGCCCGGAAAGCTGTTCAGGGTCTGCCCTGGATGCCAGCTTCAGAATGTCTTTAAGGAGGACGAACACTCCCTTTGCCTCTACTGCCTGCATGAGGACAAGACGCACGTGGAGAAGGACTGTGCGTTTTGCGGCAATATGTCGGAGCGGACCATGAAGGACCGCCATCTGCGTCTCGCCAACTGGCTGGAAGGGAAGAGCCCGTCAGGCGAGAAGAAGAAGAAGAAGTCCGAGCGGTCTTCTAAGACCTTTGAGGGCGCCCTGGCGACGGGGGTCCAACAGAAGGCCAAACACTGCGAGTCCGCTGGCACCGGGAGCGCCGAACGGTCGGGCTCTACGGGCGCCAGGCAGGGTGCATCCTCCCCGGCGCCATCAACCATGAGCCAACGCTCTGGCTCGGGTAAGAGGAAGGCCGAGCACCCGGCGAAGCTCCTGGAGAGACCCCAGTCGAGCTCGAAGGCCCCATCGGAGGGGCAGCGAGACGGTGACCCTCCCCCCAAGGAGAAGGCAGTGAGCGCACCTAAGGTGGTGAAAGCCTTGATCCACCCGGCCAAGGCCTCTATCGAGACAGTCGCGGCGGCCCTGGCTCAGCCTGTGGAGGCTACACCAGTGGTGGCCACCTCGGGGCCCAGAGTCTCCCTGCCACCGCGGAGGGAGTCCTCTTTCATGTCCATCGACAGGACCCCCGTGAAACCTCTGACGGAGAAGAAAAAGGGGGGGCAGGAGGTTGTCGTGGATTCGGCCTCAACCTCTGAGGAGGAGCTGATCGAAGTCTTAAGCCACGGCGTTGGCGTGGAAGAAGACCAGCCCGTCGGGAGGGACCCCGACGTAGGAGACGACGAGAACGTTGAGGGTGCCGACGGGGCTCCTGACCGCCCGTCGGAATCCCCTCAACCAGTGCCGCAAGACAACTCGGCAGCCATTTTGTTGGCTATACAGTCCTTATGCTCGGAGATAAGGACGAGATTGCCTTTACCACCAACGGAGGAACCTCTCCCGACGGGGGACCTGGAGCCAGGTCCTTCTGGGAGCCCTCCTCCTAAGAGAAGAAGGATTCATCCTCCACCTCCTTTTCAACCATCGCGCCCTGCTCAGCCCTCCTCCCCGTCCATGACCCGTGGGGATGATACGGGGACTGACACGGCCGCGACGGGCACAGACGACGAGGTTTACGACGAGGATCTCCCGTCGTCACCTCCTCCCCGGGCTTCCCCGCCCGACGAGATTGGATCGTTTCATGCCATGATCGCCAGGGCATCCGAGCTTTTCCAGCTCTGCCCGGAAGAGAAGAAGAAGGAAGGTTTCCTTTATCAACGGCGCGAGACCAAGAGGAAGACGGTCCTCGCTGTACCTCTACTGGACGATATCTGGGATGAGGGTCTCGCCCTCCTCAAGAACCCATCCACAACGCCTGCAAGAAGGGATCGGTACGAGAAGAAGTACCGGGTCCCGGACGCGGCCCCCTTGTGCCTTCAGGCACAGCCGACCCCGGACTCGGTCGTCTCCGCAGCGGCCAGGAAGAAAGCGGGGGGGCCTCGGCCTCTACGTCAACCTCCCCGCTGGACGGCGAGGGAAAGAAATTGGACACGATGGGACGCAGAGTCATCTCATCGGCAGTGACGACGATTAAGGCTGCCAACGCCTTGGCTATCGTAGCCCGCTACGACAGGGAGTTGTGGTACAAAATCGCCCCCCTGCTGGACCTCTTACCAGACCAAGAGGGCGTAGGCCCTAGAGATCTTGCAGGAAGGAGAAGTGGCGTCGGACCACGCCATTACGATAGCGACGGACATCGCTGACACTGGATTTCGCCAGTTGGGCAACGGCGTGTGCCTTAGACGGCGTGGATGGCTCAAGGCAACTGACTTCCATCAGGACGTGCAGACCAGAGTCTTGGACATGCCGTTCGATGGGAGCAACCTGTTTGGGAAAACAGTGGACGATTCCCTACAAGCCATCAAGACGGACACGGAGACGGCCCGGGCTCTTGGTGTTCTCCAGCAACGACGGCCGGCCTTTCAGAGCAGTGGAGGCAAGCAGGGTGCCTCCAAAGGTTCCGGTGGCGGATTTTCCACTGTTCGTCGTCACAGGAAGCCTACAGGGGACGAGGCAAGTCGGGCGGACCCCGCCGTCGCCGCCAAGGAGGACAAGGCGGCAAAGCCTCGTCGAAGCAGGACTGAACCGGCCGTGGGGTCGGGCCCCCACCGAAGCACCCCAGTGGGAGGCCGGCTGGCGAGCTTCATCAGCGTGTGGGAGTCCATCTCCACCGACCGTTGGGTGCTGGACGCTCTGGCCCAGGGTCACACGCTCGAGTTTCTAAAGAAGTGCCCGCGCGTCCCCCCCGTGGCCAGGAAGGAACATCACGTCCCTCAACTTCTCTTGGAGGTAAAGGTGATGCTCAAGAAAGGCGCTATCGAGCTTTTCCCAAAGAGGCTTCGGGGCTCCGGAGTTTACTCAAGATACTTCCTCGTGAAGAAGAAGACGGGAGGATGACGTCCCATCCTGGACCTACGACGACTGAACAAATTCATCAAGGCACAGAAGTTCCGGATGGTCACCCTCCAGCACGTCCTGGGTCAACTGGAGGAGGGCGATTTCCTGTCGTCGTTGGATTTGGAGGATGCCTACTTCCATATCCCCATCCTAAAGGGACACCGAAAGTTTCTCAGATTCGTGGTCCAAGGGCGTCACTACCAGTTCAGAACCCTTCCCTTCGGATTGAGGTCGGCACCCAGGGTGTTCACCAAGTGCCTCACACCGGTGGCGGCGCGGCTGCGCCTGGAGGGGATCCACGTCTACCCCTACCTGGACGACTGGCTCACCCGAGCAAAGACAAAGGAGCTCGCCGCGGAGCACACGGCGAGGACCGTCCAACTACTCACGGACCTGGGATTCTCCATAAACTACGCCAAGTCCCACCTGGTGCCCGCGCAAGACGCACTGTTTCTGGGAGCGAAGCTCGACACAGTGGCGCTTCTGGCCTCTCCGTCGGAGGAAAGGACGAGGGCCATCTTGGGCAAGGTGCAGCAGATGCTGGTTGTGGACGCGGCCAGGGTGAGGTCCATCAAGTCCCTCCTCGGAATGATGTCTTCTTGCATTTATCTCATCCGCCTGTGCAGGCTTCGGATGCGCCCGTTACAGGAGTTCCTGGACGCTCGCTGGATCCAGACGATGGGCAGCTTCGAGGACAGGATCACACTCGACGAGAGCTTCCGACGAGCGATCCGGTGGTGGGGCACCCGCGCGCATCTGACGGCGGGCCTGGAAGGGTGGGGAGCGCACACCGAAAATCTGCACGTGAGGGGCCTTTGGCTGCCGATGGAGAAGTCCCTCCATAACAACGTCCTGGAACTCCGTGCAGTGTTTTGGGCCCTCAGGTCCTTCCTTCCGTCCCTCAAGGGCAAGGTGGCGAGGATCTTCACTGACAACACCAGACCCATGCTGGAGAACAACAGTTACAGGTAAGTAACTTGTTCCATACTGTCAGTATGTTACAGGGTATGGTTGAAGGGCAGCTTGTATGTGCTTGGATAGTGTGCTGTGTGCACAATGCTTGCAGTATGGGTAATGTTCTAAACATGTTGTGTTCATGTTGCCAGTGAAACAATCCTTTCTAAGTGGAAGTGGGCAAGACAATAATATGTGAATGAAAGGGCGTAGGGGTGCCGGAGACAGTGTAATGTTTATACATTATGGTAACAGTTGTATGTAATGATGTGTATGTCCATTTCAGTGTCAAGGTTGATTAGGGGTGCTGGAGCCAGTGGCGCATATGTGCATAGTGGTAGTTGGTGATATGCTGACATGTATTGTTGAATTATGGTGGGGGGAATGTGTGCAAGGAGCAGACCCACTGTAGCCCTGCAGGTTTGGCAGTGTATGAGGCACAGGGTGGTGATCTTTGGAGAATGCGTGTGGAGCACATTGTCGATGTGTTACAGCAGCACAAGTGAGTTGCAAAGCGTGTATTGTGCATTCTATGGTTGTGGTGATAGTTGGACCATGCTACAGTATTTGGTGTGCAGCAGGAGATAGTGCAGTGAGAAGTTGGGTAGTGCGGCCACAGGGTGCAGTGCGTACGTAATGTGAGTGTGGAAGTGGGTATGGTTGAAGGGCAGCTTATATGTGGTTGGTTACTCTGCTGTGTGCAGATTTATTGAAGTAGGCCCAATGTTGTGAAAGTGGTGTGCATAGGTTGGCAGTGACACAATAGCGTGTGAATGGTAGTGCGTAGGGGTGGTGCAGGCTGCGCTATGTTTGTGGCTTCTGCTAAGTGTGACATGTTTTTGTGAAAGGGTGTTTTATGGTTTGGGGGAGGTGGGTAGAACTGCTGCTACCTATGTAACGTTTGTGCATAATGTTAGGTGCTCACATGGTCGCTTGCTTGGATGTGTAGTGTTGCAATGTTGTGTGCATACCTAAAGGTGTGCTGGGGGCATGTTAGGATGACTGTGGATGCTGCAATCGTGCCTTCTTTAGCAGACATTTCTGGTGGAGGGGTTTTGCAATCAAACGGAACGTGTACTGAGAGTGTTTAACGGTAAATAAGGAGTGGTGTATAGAAATAACAGTGTGCAATGCAGAGGTTTTGTATGTGATTGGTGCATGCATGTTTTGAAATGTGACAGCACCCAATTTGGGGAGTGCTGCAAAAAGTGACTGTGCAAATGGAAGAAGTATTGTCTGAGCTTTACTGGGCCATGGCCCTCACTGTAGATGGGAAAGCGCACGTGCACATCCTCCCATTATAAGCAGGGTAGAAATGGAATTGTGGGAAATAGGCAATTAGGAGTTTAGGGCGTGGTTCATAGGAAGGGGCGGTACCATTTCATCACAATACTGTGTCGTGAGGGTGGTCGACATGGAGAGGCGCACAGTGCTTATCGTCAGTGATACCTTTTGAGCGCCATCTGCACAGGTGTTGCGTGCAAAGAGGCGTTGCTGGTAATTTCGGGTTGGAAGGAGTGGGCGCTTTCTGGGCCTGTCAGGGTGACTGCAGTTTTCGGCAGGATGATTCGCCTTTGCAGATATGTGGCATCTGTCACGAACGTGGACTGTGTCGTGGTGCACTATGGAAGTGCACATTTGGGTTACATGTCGTGTGGACGATTAATCCGTCTACTGATGAGGTTGCTGACCGCAGTGATGCGTATTTTTCCTACTGCCAAGGTGGTTTTCTCATGCATAACACCAAGAGCAGTGTGGGTCCATGACGGTGTAATTTGTCTCCAGCCAGCGGTCGGAAGGTGTGTTTGTTCCAATCAACTCTTCGTCTGGAGCGTGTCACAGGGAAACTGCTGGTGAACAAATGCCCCCTTATGCATCTCAAGCCAGCTGGTGCAAATCCAACGCCAGCCAATGTGGCGTGAAAATACGGAAACAAAGCAACAGTGCAAATGCCTGTGCTGGGGATTGCACTTGGAAAAGGGGCGCACCGCCTGGTGCCATAAAATAATAAAGTTTGCCAGCAAAAAACAAGTTCAAATTGCAAATTCCAGTTTATTGGCATCTGAAGGGACAAAATAAGACAAGGATATATATATTTAAACTAGTGGTACCACCCGGCGTTGCACGGGTCTTTAGCGGACCACCCTCCTATATTAAAGTGGCGTATACCTTATGGAAAGTTAGTCAGGATAAGGCAGAACTGTACAAAGCTGGAAAGTTTTGACAGAGACTGCCGAACTACAGCTCAGAACTTTCACAACCAAAGGTTCCCCAAGGCTATTATTGGACGAGTCTACATGAAAGCACAGGGGCTTGATAGAAATCTTCTTCTGCATTCTAACAAAAAATCTGAAACTACTCAGAAAATGGACGCGATAAGATTAATTCTTACATATGGCGCTCATTCCAACGTAATTCACCAAATATTCCATCGTCATTGGCATGTTTTAGAATTGAATGCAAACCTATCCCCCAATATTGGAGTAAGAGTCAGCATAACACCCAGAACATCGATTTCTTTGAAAGACCTCTTAGTCTCCAGTTATATGCCATCTGAGAGATCTAAGGGACAGGATACTTGGTTGGATCAGCAGCCTGCAGGATTTTACAAATGCACCAAATGCGAGGCCTGTCAGTTTGCACAAAACAAAACGAGCTATACACACCCTGTACTTGGGAAGAAAGTGCACATTGTGTCAAGGATATCCTGCAACACAGAATTTGTGGTTTACATTCTCACGTGCCCTTGTAACCTAAGGTACATTGGGAGCACAATTGCCAAACTTAAATTGCGGATTCTCCAACACATGAGAGCCATCAAAAACGGTGATCCTTCGTATCCTATAGCTCTACATTTTAGAGATCAACATGACAGTACACCTGAGAGTTTTAGGTTTTTTATGATCGACAGCGTTAAGAGACTATGCAGAGGAGGCAATCAGGAATTTATGTTGCGGCAATTGGAGACAAAATGCATTTTGGATCTGGAAACAAAGGAGCCTAAAGGACATAATCTAGATGAAGAACTTTACACGTTCCTCGGAATAGAACTATTGGGCGCCTGTTTAACGAGATTTGTAATTTTTCTTCACTTTTTCAAAAGCATTTTCTGCTTGTTTGTTTGCTTTTAGCTTGCTGTTTTCAAGTTCTCACTACAACTTCTTAATTACTTGATCTGTAACTCATTCAGTGTTAATCCTCAAATTTATTTTCAGTGATTGTTTGACAGTTCACAATAAGGAATTATACACAGTTAGGTTTTGGTCTTGTTGTAATTTTGCATGTTTTGTGTGTTTTTGAATTGGAGTTGCATTCACGGCTTCCTTGTTTTTTTTTTTATAAACTCTGTTTATTGGTGGTCAATACAGATTTAACATATTGCACGTTGCAGTTCACAGTACATATATAACTTAGGTTGATAGATACATATTCCATACATTACATTTCAATCACATGGAGATTTCCTCGTCCGAGGCCATTTTGCACAGGTAGATTCGGAATGGGGCCCATATGTCCTTTGGCGGACTACTCAACGTTACAGTCAATGTATATTGTTCCTCGCATTCATTTACATATGCCAGGTCTCTCAGAAAGTGCTCAAGTCTAGGTGCCATTGGGCTTGTCCAACATTTCAATATACATCTCTTAGCTACTGCACATGAGACATTAAACAATCTTCTTGTCTTTTCAGACTGCATACCAATATCCCCGAATAGGTATTTTTGTGGCAATAGGGTTGCTGGGATCTGTGTTATCTCTTCTAGCGTTTCTGCGACACCCTTCCAAAATGCAGCTACCAAAGGACATTCCCAATACATGTGATAGGTTCCTGCCTTGCTCGTTTTACATTTAGGGCAGTCCCCCGATATCTCTGTTGAAAATTTAGCCATTTTAGCAGGGGTATAGTATAGCCTGTTAAGGACCTTGAATTGGATCAGCCAGAGGCCTGCATTCAATGATACCTTTTGTGTAAACGCGCAGTATTTGGGCCATTTTCCGTCTGTTATGTCCATATTCGGGTCCTCTTCCCATTTAGTTTTAACTGTATTTGTTGTGGGGGTGTGTGTTTGTACCAATGAATAAAACTTAGAGACCCCCAATCCCATACCCGATGTTGCTGCCTGTATGCATGGGTGTGAGGATGGTTCATCTGGGAAGAGTGGCCACCGTGCGTTAAATGCTGATTTCATCCTGTGAAACTGAAGCGTTTCAAGTGGTCCCCGCCCAATTGCCCCCCCGAATTCTTCTCTAGTCACGAATTTCCCATTGGGGAACACGTCCCACATCCGAACTTCTTTATTTTGGTCCCACTGCCTCTGTATTGATTTATCTAATGTGGGTGGTATACCGGGGTATTTCCACAGTGGGACATCTGGATCATAGGGGGTGTGTATCTCTAACCTTTTGTATAGCGCCTTCCATGCACGAAGCGTGGTGCCCACTAGGTCATAAGGACAGGCATCTTTGTACTGAAGGTTAAATATGATGGAGCGGAGGTCTATGGAGGACGCAGCAAATTTCTCGAGCCACACTTGGGGTGAGCGATCTTCCAAGTCATACCAATGTTTTGCAAATTGCGCCTGAGCAACTAGGTAGTATAATTCGAAATCTGGCGCTGCCAGCCGCCCAGTGCTATATTGCTCAGTTCATTTTTCCCATTTCATTCGAGGGGTCTTCCCATCCCATATAAATGCCACCACCATCCATCTTATTTTGTCAAAAAAGGTCCTACCCGGCCATATGGGAATATTTACAAACAGATAAAGCAGTTTCGGGAGCACCACCATCTTAAGGATGGCGACCCGGCCGATTAGGGAAATAGGTAACTTGTCCCATGTTTGGAATTTTACCTGTAGCACCTGTATGATTTGTTCGTAGATATCTGAATACAGTGCCTGCCTATCGCGGGACACCATTATCCCCAAGTATCGTATATGTCCGGTTGCCCATTTGAGATTCTACAACGTCGTCGGGCATGTGGTGCTCTGTGTCAACGGAAGAATTTCTGACTTTTCACTGTTTATTTTATACCCCGAATATTCGGAAAATGTATGTATGTCTTGCATCGGGGTGCTAAATTGATTTCCGGGTCCCGGACATACAGTAGGGTATCGTCTGCATATAATGATATCGACTGAGGAGGGCCTGACATCCGTATGCCCCTATCTCCATGTTTTAGCCTGACCATTTTAGCCGTTGGTTCAATTGTTAGAGCAAATAGTATTGATGAAAATGGGCAGCCTTGTCTGGTACCCCTACCCAACTCAAATAGATCAGAAATTATGTTATTAGTGAGTACCCTCGAACCTGTCTTCGTATAGAGTAGTTTAACCAATCTAGCAAAGCTGGGGCCTATTCCGAATTTTCTGAGCACCTCCTGCAGATATATCCAGGACACCGAGTCAAACGCTTTCTCAGCATCCAGGAATACCGCCACTGCCTGTGCTTCCGGGTTTATCTGCGCCATTATTGCAAACAATCTACGTAAGTTCAGTGCCGTGGACCTAGTAGGAATAAATCCGTTCTGATCCGGATGGATTAGTGTCGGCATATTTGGTAGTAACCTGTTGGCCAATACCTTGGCGAACACCTTGGCATCACTAATTATGGAAGAAAACCAGAGGATTCAATTTTGGAGACAGAAGGAATCAAGAAATTTAATTGAACCTGATCCATTATTTAAATATCAAATTTTAATCGAGAATTAATCATAGCACTCAATCATTTTACATCGCAGGAAAGGAATTAAGAACACATACTTTCACATAGTTTCACATATAATCCATCTCATTCGTACGCAGGCATCCAATAACCATTCATACATCCATCACAATAATACATGCAAGGTAAAACTTTATCCTAAAAAAGTCATAACAATTGATTTACTTATTGTCTTCATAAAAAAGAGAGAGAAAGAGATATATAATAAATATATATGAAAAGCCACAACAACAGATAGTTCAAGTGGTCATCAGTTTAGGATGGGTCACATCGGTGTCCAAAGTTGACCTCATCACTGGTTTCTCAACCGGTTTCGGCGTATTTAACTTTAATTGAGTTACGCCTTCATCAGGAGAATAACAATTCAACTCTAAAACGATAGGGGGATATACACATATGAGAGACCTCATCATAGACCCACTAGAGAAAACAAAGGGAAACCCCCAATTATCAACCAATTCATATTCATTAAAAGTGATTTAAAATCAAACTCAACCTGCCCCCTACTTTGTGCCATAACTCCAAGGGGGGTACTTTGCATGCTATAAACAGTGCTACCATGATCATTGATGCCCCAAAGTGCAGAGAGAATCAACCCCTCGTGGCCATCAAGCCGACCCATTAAGTTAGTGAGAAGATGCAAATTCCCATGTATTAAACTTGCGTGATCTATTTATACAGGCAGTGTGCTATGCGAGCGCTTATAGGTCTAATTTTTAATAACTAACCTTCATGAATGAAGAGAGAGAAGCAGAGACAGCTGAAAATTCCTGATATGAAGAATAGGAGTACCAGCTATACCAATATGCGATGTCCCAACACGTCTGTACTGCGTAACCGTCAGCTGAAGATATGGGAATGGTTCAATCCTGCAGTGGCTGTTTTTCATGCAGGCAGCACCATTTCGGAGGAAAGGATCATTCCTCCAATATAAATTTTCATAGACTCAAGGGGTACACCCAGAGATTCACAACTCTCCCGTTCCCTATATAAATGAGAAAAAAGGTCAGAACTGTTGATAAGGTCGAGTTGGGGCGAAGCAAAAGTCACGCGAATCACAATAACAATTCGGGTAGAACTCCCGAAGCAAAGATAATCAATTGCCAGGGCTCACGTTACTAACGGGAGAGTGCTCGGCATTGGAAGGGTGTCAGCAGCCGGAGGCATATATAATTCAACAAAGTCAAAGACTCACTGTATGCAAGCCTAATAAATACCGGGTAGCTCGTGGCTGAAAAAATAAATAATGCTTTCTAGCAAGAAACAGGAAGAGTCCTCTTACTATTCCGGGACGAGCTGTTAAAAATATGCTTGCTCGCAGGGTCTGTGTGGTCCGTAACCCGACGGCACCCCTCTGGCGACGTAAGAACTATTCCTACGGCTTCTTAAATACTATACTAGCGCTCACGTGACTGCAAGGGCCGCTTACGTGACTGTAGCTTGTCAATCAAGGTGAAAAACGGATTATGAATGGTATACCGGCCTGTTTTTCTCGTTCTCAGTGGCATCAGAGGGCTCGCGATGGACGGGACCTAAGGTGTTTCCCACGTCAACGTCTCAATGGTGGATCCCCTTTAGGAATATGAAAGACCTGGTTCTAGTGTGTTCAAACCATTAGTTAAAGTTTTTAGCTTAAAGATCCATAATTGTTCTTTGTAAGCCAGTTTTTTTGTCATTTGGGTTACGTTGGAGGCAATTACTTTTTCAATACAGAACCACTCCATTTGTTCCGCAGTATGGCCCATTTGAACAAAATTAATTACCATAGGAGCATTTAGATTCCGAGTATTAATTTTTGAGCGATGCTCATTAATTCTGGTGCTTACTTCTCTCGTGGTTTTTCCAATATACATCATTTTGCAAGGACATGAAATTGCATAAATTACGTTTTTACTTTTACACGTTGTAAAGGTGCGTAAGTCCCAGGTTTTATTTTCCATTATGAAAGAAGTCGTTTTTTTTTTAGAACTTGCAGGCAGTACATGACGTGCATGGATAATGCCCTATCACTGGGTTAAAGTTGGTGTCCCTGATCGCGGTTGGTTTAGCTGAGGTTCTACTTGCACGTGTCATTTTTTGTTTTAGATTTTTGCCTTTCTTGAAAGCAAATAAGGGTTTTGGCAAAATCATGCCGGATGCATTCAGGACCCACCAATTTTTTAAAATGATGCCTTTAATGGTATTACTATATTGGCAATAGGTCGAGACACAAACCAATTGTTCTTTTTTAATGTTCTCATTTTTAGGTAATAGTAGCAGATCTCGATTTGCATAGCGGGCTCTCTTTCTAGAGTGTTTGATGAGCTTTTTAGGGTAGCCTCGTTCTAATAGTCTATTTTCTAGGATGGTAGCATGTTTGATAAAATTATCAATATCAGAACAATTCCGGCGTAACCGTAGGAACATACCGAAAGGTAAGTTCCGTAGCAAGCTGGAGGGATGTTGACTCTCAAAACAGAGTGTGGTGTTCCTTTCTGTTGTCTTTCTGAATAATTCAGTTCGTAAGACACCTCTTTGTTCAAAGATAGATAAATCTAAGAAAGCAATCCTCGTATGTCGTCAATGTATCGGCGGTATAACTTAATCTGTTGCCAGAACGGATTTGAGTTTGCCAGGATTTTTTCTTCCTCAAGAAGAGCCATAAAGATGATGGCTAGATTTGGGGCAAAAGTACAGCCCATAGCAGTCCCTTTAATTTGTAGAAAGAATTCTTCCTTGAATTTAAAAAAACTGTTGCCTTGGCATCTACATTTATGAGTGATAGTGGTCTATATGATGACATATCTTGTGGAGGGCGACGGGGCTTTGGTAAAACTGTTATTATCACTTCTCTCATTGAATCAGGCAATTCGTTTAGTTCCAATGCCTCCTCCCATACTTTCAGCATAATTGGGACCAGTTCCTTTTCAAATTCCTTATAGAGTTCGACTCCCAGTCCATCAGAGCCCGGGGACTTCCCGCTACTCAGCGCTTTTATAGCTTCTGTAATTTCTTCCTCGGTAATCTGGTTTTCTAGGGCCATTTTAGCCTCTACTGGGAGTGTTGGGAATTCTAGGTCATTTAAATAAGCTTTTATTTCTAATGTTGACTTCTTACCATCATTTGAATATAATTTCTGATAGAACCTCAAGAATTCGTAGTTTACAGCCCTTCCTCCCGTCACCACCCCGCCCCCCTCCTTTTGGATACTTGTGATTGGGGAATTCTGGCGATCTGCTCTAATGAGATTAGCAAGGGACCTTCCCACCTTATTACCTTCCCCATATCTGCGTGCTCGGGTTGGGGCCGCTATGTATTGTATTTCCCTTGCGGCCAGTTTCTCGAAGTGCTTAAGGAGCTTGTTTATTTCAGCCAGGGTGTCTGGGTTTTGAGTTTCACTATAGGCATTTTCCAAATCCCGGATTTGTGTTTCTGTTTCGGTCAGTTCGCGTCTCACCAATCTTAACAGTCCCGTGGATTGGGAAATCAGTGCCCCCCTCACCCAGACCTTGAACGTCTCCCAGAGTGTTGAGTATTTATTTACCATTCCCGCACTATTATTAAAAAACTCTTCAATTTCTATATGGAAGGATTCAGCCACATTGGGATCTTTGAGTATGTTCACAGGCATCCTCCATCTTCTGTGGGGTTTCGGGGCAATCCTGAACATTAGCATTAGGGAGACCAGGGAGTGATCGGATAGTGTTTGAGGATGTATCTTACAGTTTTCAAGTGCGCCCAGCATGTCAGCAGACAGGAGCCAATAATCAATCCGCGATTCCGAGTCGTGTACACTCGAATAGTATGTGTATTCTTTCATGCATAGGTGGAGTGCTCGCCATGCATCTCGCAATGTCAGTGTAATGGATGCCTTGGATTGTGTCCATCTTACAGTGGAGGACCTATCCAGTTCCATATCAAGGACCAAATTAAAGTCTCCCCCCCATATAATGCTAGAGGTATCAAGTGTCGCCAATAATTCCAATATATTGAGGTAAAAGTCTGGGTCATCTATATTTGGGCCGTATGTATTTACCAATACAACACATTTTTCTGCCATCTCTCCCCTTCCAATTACATATCTGCCCAATAGGTCGATTCTGTGGCCTTTGGTCTGGAATCCCAATGACGGGTGCAAGAGTGTAATGACTCCTCTGGCTTGGGTGGAGTATTCTGTGTGGTATCTCTGTTTGCCCCAGGAGGCGAGTATGTTCGCATTGTTGGGCCCCTGAGTGTGTGTTTCTTGTAACATCACTATATGAGGTGAATGTCTGTTAATATACGCCCCAACTTTTCTAGACTTCGAAGGGTTGTTCAGGCCTCTTACATTCCATGACATTAGATTAATCTTCAGTCCATTCTCCCTTCTGGTATTACTCATCTTTGTATCTATGCATTATTGTGTTCCTATGGTGGTACCATTTAGTGTGCATAGTGCAATTATCTACAAGACCATTATTTGGAAAACTCTTACAACTTCTAACCATTTCAACAAACAATCCTTCCCTCCCCCCCTATCCCGCCCACTACCCCCATCATCAGCCCCAACTTGATGATTATGCCTTACAAACTTTTGGAGATCTCCTGGGGTAGCCATGTTGTTGCCAGATGGCCACCGGCTCCAGGTTCACAGCCCGGCATGTTTGTTCGCGTTCGGAGCACCTCCGACTCTTCCTCTTACGCTTAATTCAGTCGTTTTTTTAGAAAGGGTGTTTGCGCAGTTCCTTCGAATTGTTGGGTCATTTCAATCTGCTACAGGGGGGGGGCTGCCGTTCTGGTCGGGTCGGTGACCTTCAGGGGGCAGGGGTATGTGAGCTTCCACATAGGCCATGGCTGCTGCCGGAGTCTCAAAAAAGTGTGCTCTCCCCCCATGTTGCTGGAAATATCAGTGCATATCGGATCTGTCGTGCTCTCAGCAACCTCTTCACTGGTTGGTATGATCTTCGGTTGGCTTGGACACCTGCTGCAAAGTCTGGGTGTATGTGTATGCGGTTCTCCTCATATTGCATCGTGCCAGTTCCCTTGCTTTTCTGAGTATCGCAACTCTGTCCCTGTAATTTAGGAGACGTGCTATGATTGTGCGGGGTGGTGCCCCGTGTTTCAGTACAGGGGCCAGAGTGCGATGTGCTCTTTCAACGAGGAAGTGATCAGAGAAGACATCAGATCCGAAGAGAGTCTGTAGGAGGGATTCAACTTGTTGTTCCATTCCTCCTTTACCGAATTTTTCAGAGACCCCGACAATCCTTATGTTGTTTCTTCTGGATCGTGATTCGAGGTCCTCGCATTTGGTTTGTATCTTAATGAAATCGCTTTTCAGTTGCGCAATATTTCTGTCATGGGCAGCAATGGTGTCTTCGTTGGTGCTGATTCTTCCTTCCGTCTCTGTAATTCTCGCGCTCTCTTTATCCACCCTTGTCTTTAGCGACCCGATGGTGGATACTATATCATCTAGCTTTACATTTAGTGCCAGAAATCCATTTTGCACTATCGTGGTCAGTTTGTCGACCCTGTCCTCACTTTCAACCTCATTTCGGGTGTTGGATGTGGTCGGTGTGCCCGGTCCCGGTTCTATGGTTTGGCTATTAGTGAATGAGTCCATTGGGCCTTTCTTCCTAGCACCTGCTCCCTTTGGCATCTTTAGGGTGCTTGTGTCCCACTTATTCAGTTTCTGCCAATTTACAGGCCTAGCTTTCTAGTGGTTTTCAGGGTATTCACCCAACCAGTCTTACTTTGAGGCGCGGTAGGTGCTTGTCTGTTTTCCAGGTGCAAGTCCTCGGGGAAGCATCCCCTGAAGGGCTGGTTCGGGTTTGTCCTATGGTTCCCTTCCTGTGTGCGAGGGGGAGACCCGCCTCAAGGGGAGTCGTGGGTCGGCGTTTATCTTACTGAGCACAGATTTTGCGTACCCTGCGCACTCTTGTTGGAAAATCTGTATTATCGCTGTCCTGTTGCCCCTGTCTATGAACTTTTCGCAAGGGGTACCAACCCAGCCCCAACGGACACTTCTTCCCCTCGCCCACCAGCGAGTTATAACCACTCTATCACGTGGTACGTTGTTCGTGACTAACAATGCTGGAGTTCACTCGTTTGCTATTCTTTCAATGTTAAATTTAGAGTACCTCGCAGTGGCTCCAGTCTGGTCTCCGCCACATTTCAATGGTGTGTTTATATCATATATGGATGTCACAAGTCATGTGCAGCTGTAGTAGTTTGCTAGGGGGTGGGCTCCCTATTGTTGTATTCTTTTTCTGGGGGGCTGCCCAGAGGGGTTCACAGCCAGAGTTGTTGTTTGCTTATGCTGTTCATTTTCGAATGGGTTGCGTTCTCCCATGTATTATGTTATTCATGGGCACGGTGTCTTGTATTTTGAATATTGCCCATTCAATGATTCCCACTGCCAGGGTCCCCAAATATTATTTCAGTTGGCCTGTCCGTAATATATATAGTGGGCTGGTATCCTGCCTGGCCGTCACTGTGTTGTTGTTGTGCCGCACCCCCAATTAATATCTCTTATGTTCTAAACCCCGCGGGCCTCCGCTCCGGGGTTTCGTAAGCCCGATCGAGCCCGCCGGCCAAGCCCGGCCTGGTCGTGGTGTGCAAGGCCCCCGATGCCATCAGCAGCTGCAATGGGCCCCAAGCGGTGACGGATGAATGGCCACGGGCCGGGGAACGCACTTACTGTTTCCTCCACTCCAGCGGTTACGATCCTGCTTCCACCCCCAGTCGCTGCGCCACAAGGATCAGCTTCTCTCGGTGTGGCTCTGGGCCTTGCCTCGACCGCCAGCGTAACTTGTCCGGTGCTGGCGGTCCCCACAGGTCTTCTCTCGGGCGCCCTCTTCCTCACCCGGGTACAGTCTCTGCTCTACCGATGCTGGGTCCGCTCGGTTTGTGTGTAATCACGACTTGTTACCTTCACTTTAGAGGTGTTTTGTTCGAAATACGTTGTTTCGTTCAGGCGCCTGTCCTCTATGGTCGGGCGGATAGAGTGTCAGCGGCACCTCCTCTTTGTCCCCTGGTACTAGGACGCGGCTCACGCCACCTTCCTCTCCTGCCCAGTTTTCTCCACGTCGTATCTTTGCACTGGGTTCACCTTTTCAAACAGGATTTTCTCAGTAGTTTATTAAGGGCTGTGTCTGCGCTTCCCACTATCTCTTGCTTACGACGGGGTGCTCCAAGTCAGGATATCTTTGATGTGGATGGCAGCCGGGTCGAAGCTCTTGGTTCAGGCGGCCATCTTCGCCTCGCTCAACAGTGCCCCCCCCACAGCTTCCTTGTTTAATTTAATCTAAACTTTTTCTCTTTGCACCACAACTACCCATCTGGTTTGTAATAAATGTTTCCTGTGTTAGTTATAGTCTGGCAGCATAAGGTCGTGTCCAGCTCACCTTTTCTTGTTTCTGCCATCTACATTGGTGCTGTCCGGCTCACCTGGTCCGGTTACTAGGTTGAATTATGGAGCTTCACATGTTTCCATGTGTCCATGTTCCCTTTGGTTGCCTTGTAATACCTATATATGCACTTTGCACTTAGGGCAAGTTACCTAGGCACTATGCACTTAAGATACAGGACCATATACTAAACGTGACTGCTTATTTTGTTTTTCCCTATGGCACCATGCACTTTAGATATAGGACAGTTGGAGGGTCGCTGTAGAGATATCGCGAGAGTCACCAACTCTCGCGAGATCTCGCTTTGGTGGCGAGGACCGCCCCCGCGCGCTTCGCGCGCATTACGGGAGCACCAGAGGACGCGGCAAGACGCGTCCTGCCGGCTCCTCCGAGATTATGGCCTGGGGGCTCGCACCACGAGACATTTTTGTCCCACAGCCCTGCAACAGTTATTAGGCACGTTTGCCTAGCCTTCAGGTTCTGTATTACTTACATGTTCCTGGCAGATGTCCACTGTGCAATAAAAGACATCCAGCCAGTCATCACGCCTCCTGTCATCTGTGCAAGCGTTTACTACATAAATTGGCGACGAGGATCACCACTGCAACCCACGTGGGAACATGCAAGGAGCGACGCCGCCACCCCCCTTCCTGCAAACTCCAGGTAAACCCGCCATCCCGTGGCCGCAATGGCAACCCCTTTTCACGACGTATGTAGAGGCGCTAGGAGGGGCAGGATTTTCAGTGGCACGGCGTAGGGCTATGTTACTTAATGCCCTAGGAGTGGAAGGACAGCGGGTGTTTGAGAGTCTCACCCCGATCCCGGTGGCAGGGGACAACAATGACGTCTTTAAGAAGGCAGTTAGGAGAATAGTGAAGAGATTTGCCAGTAAAGAGAACACAGTGTTGCACAGAATACGCTTTTACACCCGCAGACAAGAAATATCTGAACCGGTCGACGATTACGTCACCAAGCTGCGAGAACTGGCGGCGCTGTGCATTTTCGGCAACAATGCTGAGAGCCTCATCTGCGACATGTTGACAGTCCACACTAACAGCAGAAAAGTTCAAGATAAATTCATTATGGAGAAAGAATTACAACTGGAGAAGGCGATCGAAATTGCCAGAGCGGTTGAAGAAACGGCGGGAAGACGAAAAGAACTCACGGGAACCCACAGTTCTGCTGAAATCCAAGCAGTCACATTTCACTCAAAGAAAGAAAGACAGACACCCGACACAAGAGAGGGGAGAGGAGGTAAGAAAGAACCTCTGAAATGCCACAGGTGCACCAGCACGAAACACCTGGCGTTCGATAGGGAGTGCCCAGCTAGAGACAAGGAGTGCTCCATCTGCAAACGCATTGGCCATTTCTCGTTGGTATGTCGGTGGAGGAACAAGAAAGTTACCAGTGTAAACACGGGTCACAACAGGGAGCGAGAATCGTCCTCAGAAGATGAGGGAGACCCACAGTCATTATGGTAAACAGCACAAGGGCAAGAAGAGAAAAGCCCCATTGCACAATCAAAATTGACGGTCGCGAAACAAGAGTTATGGCGGACTCTGGTTCGGACCTCACCATAATACCCCTACGGACATATAAGGAAATGGTGGGAAAAGAAAAGGTCCAAGTTCTCACCACACGACACAAACCCACAGTATTTGGAGGGGTGTCAGTTGAACTACTGGGATATATCAAAGGGAAGGTGGAGTTTAAAGGAAGAGAAACCACCACCAGAGTGTATTTCAGCCATGAAGGCCCAGCGGTACTGGGATGGGATGACCAAGACAAGCTCAAAATCAAACTAGACCCCAGCACAGAAGACCAGGTACTGTCTGTCTGCGCGAGGAATGGGCCCATTGTCAAGAGTGACTAACCAAAACTTTTCTCGGAGGAGCCTGGTCACATCAAGGGCTTTGTCCATAAAATATTGCTCAAAAAGAATGCCGTCCCAGTCAAACATCGAGTGAGGCCTGTGCCAGCAACCGCAAGAGACACTCTCAGGGATCAATTGGACAAAATGAGAGCGGAGGGTGTCATTGAAGAAGTTGAAGCGTCAGAATGGCTGAGCCCAGTAGTGCTGATAAAGAAACCGAACTCGCAAGAGCTAAGGGTGTGTATAGACCTTCGCAGTTTAAACTTAGAGGTCATCACCGACAACTACCCACTACCGAGCATAAATGAACTCATTTTGTTGATGAAGGAAGCCAAAATTTTCTCAAAACTGGATATGAGAAACGCATACCACCAAATACAATTGCATGAAGAGTCAAAACCCCTCACAGCATTCATCACACCTTTTGGCACCTATCAGTTCACAAAGATGCCATTCGGGTTATCGTCGGCAGCGTCAGCGTTTCAACGCATGATGGATGTCTTGTTACGAAAGGTCAAAAACGTCGCATATTTCCAGGACGACATCCTTGTGTACGCAGGGGATGAACAAACGCATGACGCCACATTGAAAACTGTCTTGACCAAGTTGCAAGAAGCAGGGGTGAGGCTACGCCATGAAAAATGCGCATTCAAAGTGAAAGAGGTCGAATACTTGGGGTACAAAATCTCAGAAAAAGGGATCAGTCCCAAACAAAATCTGATGCATGCAATCATAAAAGCACCGGAACCTACCAGCAAAGACGAAGTAAGATCATTTCTTGGACTGGCAGAGTATTACGCAAAATTTATCCCCATGTTCTCTGAAACCTCAGCACCACTCCGTGACCTACTCAAAAAAGGTTCGGTATTCTTGTGGCAAGAACCCCAGAAGAAGGCGGTTGAAAGTATAAAACGGCACATCATGGAAGCGCCGTGTTTACAGCCATTTAACCCAGAGTGGGATACAGTCATCACCACGGATGCCAGTGCATATGGACTAGGAGCAGTTCTTACGCAGAAGAAGGGGGACACGGAGCATGTGGTAGCCTTTGCCTCGAAGGCCTTGTCCTCGGTGGAACAGAACTACTCTACCATAGAAAAGGAAATGTTGGCGTGCGCATGGGCGGTAGAACATTTAAGAACATATGTGTGGGGCACGAAATTCAAATTGGTGACAGACCACAAACCCCTCATCCACATGCTCAGCCCGGGAGGTACCAAAGTGTCCACACCCAGACTGGCACGCATTGCAGCAAAACTGCAAGAATACACGTTTGAAGTGCAGCACATATCAGGGTGGAAGTATTCGCAGGCTGACTGCATGTCTAGATTGCCAGAAGGTAAAGACAAGGCCACCACGTTTCTACAAGGAGAATGCATAGTGGCATCTATCACCGATATAAAGGCACCTGATTATATGGAACTCAGCGAGAAACATTCGCTGGAAGAGGACAGAAAAGACCCAGCCATGGCGAAAATCCGTGAGTGGATCAAGGAAGGGTGGCCAGGTGAAAAAATGGTGCCAGAAGGTATGAGACCCTATTGGAAGGTGGCCGAAGAGATATCTGAAACGGACAGAATAATAATGAAGACGGACCAGATAATCCCACCGGTAGGCATGAGGAGCACCATTCTATGCAGAGCCCACGCTGGTCACCTGGGAAACACGATGACCCGGCGCAGAGTCCGGGAGGCCTACTGGTGGCCGTCCATGGACCAAGAGATTGTCACCATGATAGAGCGCTGTCATGAGTGCCTCAATAGCGGTAAAAGACTGAAACTCAGACAGGCACCCCTAATTCCCACAGAAGTACCAGAAGCGGTGTGGTCAAAAGTGGGCATAGACTTTATAGGACCTCTGGAAGCGATGGCACCAGAACATCGGTACGGCATAGTGCTGGTTGATTACCTATCCAAGTGGGTCGAGGCTGAGTTCGTCCCAAACATTACCACAGCGACGGTAATTGAAGTCCTCACGGAAATTTTTCAAAGAGAAGGCCTCCCCAAGGAAGTAGTAACAGACAATGGGGTACAACTGATCTCACGGGACATGGAACAATTCCTAAGAAAGCACAATATAGGCCAAAAGAAGGCGGCCTTGTATCATCCCCAAGCCAATGGGCTTGTTGAAAGGGCCAACAGGTTCATTAAGGGAGCAATCCAACTAGCCACGGCCTCTGGGATGGACCCCCTAAAAACTACCAAGGAGGCCATAGCGGCCCACAGACTCTCTCCAAACGGTATAACGCAAATATCCCCGTTTCGAATGTTGAGAGGGAGGAGTGCAGCCTCTATGCTCATACCACCATGGTTATCCAAAGTGAGAGAAGATGAAGCAGTGGACATGTCAGAAGTGGTGTGGATAATTGAAAACAGCAAGGCACGCATGAAAACATGGAGTGACCTAAGAAGAAGAACCAAGCAAGCGTCAGACATTGGAGGGGGAGATTGGGTCAAAATAAGACTACCAAAAAAGGACCAAATCACGGGGTCTCGGTTCAGCAGACCCACCAAAGTGGTCCACAGGGGAACGAACCATGTCCGCACCGAGGACGGGCGCACATGGTATCTGGAAAGAGTAGCCCTATATCAGAAGAGACAAGAAAGAGTAAGAACCCCGGAGAGACCACATGCCGAAGAAGGAAGACAACGAGCGAAGGGAACAACGGGAGCCCGAGAGAAACGACAAAGAAAGGGAAGAAATAGAGATGAAACCGGGATCGGCCATGCCAGAATCCGGACAGGAGCCACAGGAAGATCGCACTGGAAAGGGTGACCGGTAGAGAAGAGAGCACAGAAGACCGGTGAGATACAGTGACTATGTTATGCAATGAACTTCCTCTTTCCTTACCAAAGGGAGGTGTGTAGAGATATCGCGAGAGTCACCAACTCTCGCGAGATCTCGCTTTGGTGGCGAGGACCGCCCCCGCGCGCTTCACGCGCATTACGGGAGCACCAGAGGACGCGGCAAGACGCGTCCTGCCGGCTCCTCCGAGATCAGGGCATGGGGGCTCGCACCACGAGACATTTTTGTCCCACAGCCCTGCAACAGTTATTAGGCACGTTTGCCTAGCCTTCAGGTTCTGTATTACTTACATGTTCCTGGCAGATGTCCACTGTGCAATAAAAGACATCCAGCCAGTCATCACGCCTCCTGTCATCTGTGCAAGCGTTTACTACAGTCGCCATATTGGATACGGGCTAGTTGCAATATTTTATCATGCACTGATTCGTTAGATTGGACTAGACCTCATCCTTTAGGGGCTACACGCACTTTGCATTTTAGTAGGGAGCCGTTTCCCTTTTTCATTCAAAACGTAACTCCTTATTCTGTGTTCACCTAGGCACTATGTTCTTTAGGTACAGGAACATATACTAAACGTGACCATCTAGTCTGGTTTTATCTAAGGCACTATGCACTTTAGATACAGGATAGTTGGAGGGTCGTCATATCAGATATGGGCAAGTCGCAATATTTAATCATATTTAAAACGTGACTGCCCATTTGGTTTTTACCAAGGCACTATGCACTTTAAACATAGGACAGTTGAAAGGGTTTTCATGCATTTGTTATACCTACTTGTTTGGGTATTTGGCTGTGAAGTCTGTGTCCAGATAAAGCACATTTTACTTTTTCTAGGAAACACCTTTTACATGTATTCCATCAAATGCAATCAGGCAGCTGTGTCAGTCGTCCGTCAATGAATAGACAAATTGCTTTATTTTTATTATCATTTGTACTGGTTTTGTGGTTGCAGTTGTAAACCAATGTGCTTTGGATTCTTCTGTTATAGAGTCAAACACCAACTCTTTCTGTAGCTTGCTATAGTCTTCTGCATGTACTGTGTTCGGTGTTCTAGTATTTTAAAAGTATTTTGCACTTTTCATGGAAGGCAGCAGCCCTTTGTGATTACACCATTATGAATACATTGTTGTAATGGATCCAGCGGACGCGGTCCTTAGTTTCGAGGAGTAGAGGCCATACAGATCAATTGCTAATATTATAGCAGTCACGGTGCACTATGAACATGCACACGTTCGCTAAATAAATGAGCTGTTCATTAACTAACTGTTCACATTTCTCTAATGTCCGCCGCATTCGGCAGTTCCTTTTCATTCCAACATGCTAGCAACAAACTGCTCGAAACAAAGGAAGGACTACGTCCACAGGTGCCATAGAGTTTTTGGCTACCTAACTTTACATTTTCCTTTTTAACCTGATTCGTGCACTATGTGTATTATACGTGAGCAAGCAACCAGTCGGTTACGAAATGCGTTGTATTTGTCCTACTTTGTCCCTTGAGATGCCAATAAACTGGAATTTTCAATGTGAACTAGTTTTTTGCTAGCAGCTTTATTATTTTTTGGCACCAGGCGGTGAGCCCCTTTTCCGAGTGGAATCTCCAGCACAGGCATTTGCACTATTGCTTTGTTTCAATATATAATATATATAACTTATTTCATACACATGTACATAAATATATACATACAACTTCTTTTATAACACATGTTCCATTTGAGATAGACAATGCAACAGCAATTTATTTAATGTGAGCACTTATTAATCAACACATGCACCTAGAAAACAATTACAAGCGCAAGCATAATCACCATACGCACGTGGAAAACCATCACAAGTGCATGCGTAATGTAAATTAGGTACATAACAGTATACATATGCGCATGTGAAACACAATGTACATATGATTTGTTTTACAAGCCCATGCGTAATTGTCAAGAACTGTGGTTGCAACGGTGATATGGAACACCTCCGTCCCCAAGTACCAGCCAGGGAGAGGAATTCACTCACTGGCCAGTCATTGAGGCCACAGGTTAACTGGAACAGCAGCAGCAAGGTCCCGGGCAGCTACAGGGAGAAAAGGCAAAGGTTAGGCAATACAGCGGTAAGTAAGTGTAAAAATAAAGGGACCAAACGAAACCTTGTAGACCTACCTAAGGGGGGTCTGCTGAGATGGAATGGGTAAGGAGGGATACCAGTCTCCAGGAGGCCCGGAGGTGCTTCCTTGCCCAAGAGTGCTGTAGAAGAACAGAGTTCCAGGGACCTGTGCTAGTCCAAAGGTGAAAAGAGCCCAGCCGGAAGAACCACCAAAAGCAAGCAGAAGTGGTCAAAAGAGGGTTCAAAAGTGACCCACAAACACAGGGTACTAGAGGCAGAGTACTTAAGGAGCAGGCAGCAGAAGTCCGATGAGCGATCCGGTTCAGAAGTGGAGAGAGGTCCAAATACATTGATCAAAGGAAAGTCCAATCGGTAATCCAGTAGAACAGAGCCGTGGGTCAGATAAACCAGGAAATCCACACAAAAGTCCAATAATGCCAGAACAGGAGGGAGATCCAAAGTGCAGTCCGGAGTAAAACAGGCCAGAAGTTGTCGAGATGTGTAATGTGTCACACTCCAAAATAAGGCAAGGACGCGGAGTCTTCATTAACACATCCTTTATTTTCCACACGATACCCAGAAGTGCTTAACCCACGTCATATCCCGTCCCTCCCCTTCCTGCTGCCCCGTGTTCTTTCCCACGTGACTAGGGAGTTATGTGACGACATCACACCCCCCCGATACTAAACATTAAGTTCGTTATCAGGGCATCTCCTCAATGAGACGCGGTGGTCGTCTTCGAGTTCTCTGAGGTCTCCAGCTATTTCTTTCGCTCGATTCCTGAGGTAGCCAACGGGGCTCATCAGTGTCGGAATCTTCTTGGTCTCCTTCATAGGGTGCATCCCGCACCAGAGTGTCCCTTGGCATGTGATGTTCGACTAGGGGTATGATCCCTGGCATTTTCTTGAAGTGAGAGCTGTTTCTTGTCATCGTATGCGTTGTTCCTTCAGCCGTGATGAGAGAGCCTTTCCTCTGTGTGATGGTGAGGGGTTCTTCATTGAACGATGTCATGTTTTTGCGATTTTGTGGCTGTCTCGCAACGACAATGTCTCCCGGCTCCAAATTATTCTCCTCGGCCCTCCTTTTCTTATCCGCTGTGGTTTTCATATTCATCTTCTGGGACGCGTCTTGTTGTCTCTTTTCAGCGTCACCTTTGTACCGTTCTTCTTCCAGTTCTATGTGGGGTAGTCTAGTTCGCACATTTCTACCAAACATGACTTCTGATGGTGATTTGCCAGTGGTACTGTGTGGGGTATTGCGATAGTCTCTCATTAGCTTACACAGTAATTTTTCCACCGGTTCTCCAGTCAGGCGAGCTATCTGCGTGGTGCGTTTAATACTTCCCATGAATCGTTCAACTGTACCGTTCGCTTGAGGCCACAACGGTGTTACTTTTCTGTGATGGAAACCCATGTATTCTGCAAAGGTTTTGAAATCTTGTCCGGTGAATGGGGGTCCATTATCTGATTTCACTACTTTTGGAATTCCGTATATAGCAAACATTCTATCCAATGCAGGGATGGTGTGATATGCTGCTGTTGACGGTACAATTTGTACATCTGGGAATCTTGAATATTCATCGATTGCCACAAGGACATATTCACCCCCTTCCAAAGGACCATAGTGATCTATGGCAATTTCTTCCCAGGTTCCGTTTGGCAATTCAGTCATTCTGAGCGGTTCAGGTCTAGTTTGAGGGTTAAGAACCACACACGTGGGACAGTTTTTGAGCAGTTCTTCCACTTGTGTGTCCATTTGAGGGAACCATACTCTTTGTCGCAACATCCTTTTTGTGGACATTATTCCCCGGTGTCCTTCATGCGCAAGCTCAAGGACCTTTTTTCTCAACGAACGAGGAATCACTAGTTTTGTCCCTTTCAGTAAGAGTCCTTCTGTTTCAGCAAGCTCTTCCTTTACTGTGAGCAGACAGGTGATGTCTTGTCTGGTTTCTTCTTCTGCACTTTCTTTGAGTTGCTTTGCTTGTTTCCAGTGCCCTGTCTCAAGACATCTCATAATGATCTGCATTGCATGGTCCGAGTTGGTTTCTCTGGCTATTTGTTCCATGTCCAAACCTTGTGGTGTACTTTCTTGGACCACATACATGATGTATTGATCGGCAATGGATGGATCGGAGTTGCAATCTTGACTGGGATGACGCGAAAGGAAGTCTGCTGGATTTTGTTCTTTTCCTGGTCGATGAATGATGTTGAATTGATAGTCTTGTAGCCTTAAAGCCCATCGAGCTATTCTGGGAGGCATTTTGGCTTGAGCATTGCCATAGATGAATAATTATTAATGCCTGGTGGTCTGTGACTATAGTGAAAGGTTTCCCGTAAAGGAAAAGATGAAAATGCTCGCATGCCCACACAACCGCCAAACCTTCCCTCTCCGCTTGTGAATATGCTTGTTCAGTTTTTGAGAGGCTGCGACTGGCATAGGATACTATGTGTATGGACTGGCCATCTTTGTGATCAAGTTGAGTCAGAATGGCTCCTAGGCCAACTGGACTAGCATCCACTATTAATTCTGTGTGCTTTCGTGGGTCAAAATATGCCATATTTTTGGCATCTGCGATGCGATCTTTGATGATTTGGAACGCTTGTTGCCATTCATCCGTCCATCGGAAATCGGCGTTAAGTTTGGTGAGGGCTCTCAAGGGTGCACTGATCGATGCAAAATCCTTAATGTATCTCGTGCAATAACTTGCTAGACCTAGAAACGATCGCAGATCGGTGACGGAGGTTGGTGGTGTCGTGCTTGTGAGTGCGCTGACCTTCTCAGGATCCGGCGTCATTCCATTTTTAGAGAAGATGTGGCCGAAAAATCGTAGGGTTGGTTTTCTAAATTCACATTTGTCCTTGTTCAGGGTGAGGTGGGCTTCCTCCAGTGCCATGCACACACGCATAAGGGTGTCATCGTGCTGCTCTTGATTTTGTCCAAATACCAAGATGTCATCACTATAGTTCAAACAATTTGGTACGTGTTTTATTATGTTATGAATTTCCGATTGAAATATTTCTGCCGCTGAAGAAACTCCAAAACTGAGCCGCTTGTATCTATAGAGCCCCAGGTGAGTAGCAAAAGTGGTGATGTATCTGGACCTCTTGTGAAGTTCTAATTGATGGTACCCCTTATTGAGGTCCAGTTTTGAAAACACTGTGGCTCCATTGAGCAGATGCACCATGTCCGTTATCCTAGGAGATTGATGACGTTCTCTCAAGATTGCTTCATTAGGTCTTCGCATGTCCACGCAAATGCGAATGTCATCGGAGTCTCTTTTCGGGACTGGCACAATGGGGGATACCCAAGGAGTGGGGCCTTCAGCAGGTTCAATTATGTCTGCTTCTAAGAGTTTCTTTAGTTCGGTTTCCACTTGTTTTTGTATATTAATGGGAATACCACGGTAGTGTTGCGCTACAGGAGGAATGTTGTTGTCTATATGTAGTTCAATTTGTCTGTCCTTCAATTTTCCGAGTCCTCTGAACAGTGCAGGGAAAATGTTGTCAATGTTGGCGGTGGGGTCCAGGTGCTTGTGCATCATGAGTCTATACAGAACATGAATTAGACCCATGTCGACCGCAGATTTGTAGCTAATAATGCATCCACTGTCAGTGGCAGCTTCAAGAACATGCATGGGTATTTCCTTTACGTGATCTTTGTACCGACATGATGCCGTGAAGAAACCTTTACACGGTAGCGGCGTCTTGGAGCCATATGGAAAAATGAGTGCTCTAGCTGGTTGCAAACATGGTGCATTTGGCATGTTGTTGTACACTTCCTCACTCACCACATTTACCGTGGCTCCTGTGTCCACCAGAAATTCGGCAGCCACTTGGTTGACATTGATGATGAGAGTAGGGCTATTTTCTTTTGCAGTGGGGTTTCCAAGTGCATATAAGTAGCCTTTTATCCGTGGTTCTCCTCTCCGTAGATTTAATCCCTTCTTGGGTTTGTCCTCTGAGGAGGTGCTAGAGATGCTGTCAGAATGTGATTGTTCTACCAGACACCTGACATATCTCCGGGGACGTCTTCTCCGTCCAGAGGATGTAGATTTGTTGTCACGCCATTCCTGTGAGGTCTTTGATTGTCTTCTATCTGACGGTTCTTCTCGTTGTTGGCGGCGTGTCGCGTCATTCTGGTAGTGTGATTCACGATTGGGACTCAAACGCCTCAGTTCTCTTTCTGGTGTGGAGCGTCTATTTCTTCCACTTCCTCGCATTTTGCTACGATAGATGAAACACACAGCCTTGTAATGATTTTCTCCCCCGCAGGCAGAACAAACTTGACCCATGGCAGGGCATGTACCTTCATGAGGATATTCATGTCCACAACGATAACAAAATGGATCTGTGTTTCCTTTGTTAGTGCTCTCAAGTTTATGTAGATTTTCATGCTTCCCATGAATGATGGTGATGCCATCAAGACCTTCTACCTGTGCTGTTAGCGCCGCCTCGGATCGAGCCAGGCGTAGAATCTCTTCCAGATTTCGAGCCTTTTGTAGAAGCCGTTTTCTGAAATCACTGCTCTCACACCCTACAATTATCTGTGAGCGAAGGGCTTCCTCATTTGAGTAGTTGTTAAAATCGCAGTGTTTCATCTTTATTCTTAATCTCATCACAAACGCATCCATTGTTTCACCTTTTAGTTGTTTAGTGGTGTGAAAAATGTGACGCTCATAGTCCACGTTTGTGTGTGGCGTGAAGTCATTGGTTAGGGTTGTCTTCAATTTGGTGTAGGTGTCTGTGTCATCTTCAGGAATGTCATCTAGAATGTCTCTCACATTTGATCCTATGGCATGGGTGAGCAAGCTGTGTTTCCTTTCATCCTCCAAAGGACCTACCGCCTTGAGACACACTTCAAAATCCCTCACCCACTTTTTCCACCTTGGTCCCAGTGTGCTGGTGTCGCTCAGGTCAAAATTGGGGGGTAGCTGTGTTATCAGGCCGTCCGTCATGCTTGTGCGTGTTGTTTTAGCAGGAGTTACTTGGACTGTTAGTGATTCCTCAGACGAGTCATCAAGCATGACAGACAATATATAACTGCCACTCACTAAGTGTAGTGGATGACAAATTGCTACGTTTCCACTTGAAAGCCTGAAGATGGTGGATGTTCCGTGTGACGTGAAAGGTGTTTGTACGGGGAGCTGATGTTCTCCACCCACGTGGCTTCCTCAATTATTATTTTTTTTTTCAAAAGAGAAAGTCTCTGTGTGGAGCCGATGTGCTCCACTCGCGTGTGCTAGATTCGAGCGTACCTGTGTGAGCATGGGGAGCCGATGCGCTCCACCCACTGGTGTCACTGCCTTTTGGCGGGAAACGCTGTGACGAGCCGACACGCTCCACTCACACGCTTCAGCGCGAGGAGCCGATGCGCTCCACTCACGGGCCAAATCCTTTCCACGGAAAGTGAGACGTCGCGGGGAGCCGACGCGCTCCACCCGCGAAATTCCTGCACGCTGTTGGCGAGGAAAACGCTGTGAGGAGCCGACACGCTCCACTCACGCGCTTCTGTGTGAGGAGCCGACGCGCTTCACTCACGGATGAATTTGCCACTCTGGAGCAGTCGCAAGGAGCCGATGCGCTCCACTTGCGAAACGTACGTGACAATTGCAGGGAGCCGCCATGCTCTACCCGCTAATCTACCTGTCGCCGTTGACAGGTGCTTGCGAGACCTCGCTCGGACTCCTGGGGAGAGTCTCAGCTGGCGGGGAGTATACGCACTCCCACCCGCCGTACGCCGTACACTGCCGTGTGTTTGCTGCGTGAGTTCCTCGTCGCCAGTGTCGAGATGTGTAATGTGTCACACTCCAAAATAAGGCAAGGACGCGGAGTCTTCATTAACACATCCTTTATTTTCCACACGATACCCAGAAGTGCTTAACCCACGTCATATCCCGTCCCTCCCCTTCCTGCTGCCCCGTGTTCTTTCCCACGTGACTAGGGAGTTATGTGACGACATCACAGAAGTCAAGAAGACAAAAGTTCCTCGAAAACAAACAAGGACACAGTAACGCGCTGCACAGACTGCCAAACGAACAGCTGAGAAGCAATACATTACGTCCTTGAATGGCTTTTAAAGCTGTTGCCATGAGAACGTGTCACATGCTTTAGGACGTTGTCGGCGAACGACTACAGGTGCCCTTCTAGCGTCCTGTAATCGCCAGGGCAACCGCCAACGCGGTAGCAGCCGGGACAGCATAAGCCGCCTCCTCTGTGGCCAGCAGTTCTTTTTTCCAGTGGGAGCTGCAGAGGCCAGGGGGGAACCAACATGAGGGACGCTACCAGGATTTACGTGGCGTCGGGTGTCATCCGAGTTCTGTGTTGCCGTGGCACGACAGTAATGTACATGTAGTATAAAACACTATACGGACGCGCATACCAAACGTAAAGTATGATATGGCATTTATAACGTGCCTTTACACAAGTGTATAGCATCGTTTGCTATACAAACATTGTGCGCATGTATACTGTACTAACACTGCACCAATACTCAGATGCACGTCTGCATTATGAAAAATACACTGATGTTGTGGATGCATATAATTATCTACTTAGAAAACTTTATAAACATAACACAAATAAAAAAATAAAAAATATACGCAACTACAATTAATACCTACACACAACATTTACTTGTACACTTACCTGTTGTTCCATTTTACTGAACTGCAGCATCAACTTCTTTTTAAAAAGGAATTCCTACCGAGTACTTTTAAATTCACATATGCACGTGCCAACAATTACTAAGAACACATGCTTAATTTAAACTACTTCTCTGTTGCTATAGTAATCACCAATCGTCATACAGAAACACAGGCTTCAAAATTGAGCAGAGCTTGGAGCTATTTAGCTCCTGCCTATAGCCTTCAAAAGTCTGGTTAGCTTGATATCAACAACTACCAGGAGCTACATTTGGCTCCCCATGCCATCTGATGCCTAACAAACACATCTATGAAATGTAACTCTGTGCATTAGGGAAAATGTACAAATACACATTAGTACATATTTATACAACATTTAAAGCATATGGGGCAATAAATAATGGACAAAATGTTATGTTTGCATCTTATGTGGAAGTTAGATTTGCAGAACACCATGCACTAGCTCCTTGTTCTCCATTGGTAGCTACTTATTGCTGATTAATGCTGGATACACAGGAGCTGCTTTTAGCTCCTGCTATTGCAATCTTAATTTTGACACCTGCAAATACTCAGCCAAACTTATTTCATAATACACTTGCGTGCCGTTTATGCTTTTAACAATGCACAAACGCAGAATCTATTAGGAATATTAAACACTCCGGCCGGGAATCCCTTGCACGCTGTACTTGCCTTTGGTTCCCGGCAGGGGGGGCGTGGTGGCCTCTTAGCCAATCAGGAGGCTCCAATCAGGAGGCCCGCTCCGAGCCTCCCCATGGCTGGAGGCTGCCTTCATCCTCCACCGGGGACTCAGGTAAGTTTTTTTTTTTTCCTCCATCCCCTCCCCAATATCCCAACCCCACTTACCTTCTTTTTTCTTCTTTTCTCGGGAGCAAACACGCTGGGAACAATGTTGGGACCAGTGTTCCCAGCGCGTCCGCTCCCGATGGCCGCCATGGAAAGGGAAAACGGACTATGTTTTCCCTTTCCCGGCGGCCATTTTAGTTGATTTTTTATTACATTTTTTTTTGCGTTTCGGAACAGAAAAAAAAACAATTAGTACCCCGGTACTAATGGCTATAAGCCCCTCTATGCTTGGCCAATACCGCCTGCAGTAATGCCCCCGGGCTTCGGTAACTATGGCCCCAGTGGCATTGCGTGGGCGGTATTGGCCCACCGTCTCGTGGCTTATTGCCACATTAATACCCGGCACACGCTGCGCACCGGGATTAAAACATGTGGATTGGCTCTTTTCTGAGCCATACCGCACGGTATTCCCGTGTACGCCCCTGCGTCCCATGCATGCCGGGTACTCTGTTCCCGGTGAGGGGAGTGGCTGCCCCTTAGCCAATGAGGAGGCTCAAAACAGGGCAATCCCCGCTCTGAGCCTCCCCATGGCTGGAGGCTGCCTTTGTCCCCCGCTGGGGACCCTCAAACTATCCCCTCCTCTCCCCGCCCACCCAACCCCACTTACCTTCTTTTTTCTTCTTTTCTTGGGAGCAAACGCGCTGGAAACACTTCTGTTCGCAGCGCGTCTGCTCCCGATGGCTGCCATGGAAAGGGAAAACAGACTACGTTTTCCCTTTCTCGGCAGCCATTTCTTTCACCTTTTTTTTTTCGAGCGTTTCAAAACAGAAAAAAATTCCATTGGTACCCCGGTCTAACGGGCCGGGGTACTAATGGCTATAAGACCCGAGGCTACTAATGGCTACGCTCGGGCCTGTAACTACGGCCCCGGGGGCTTTACCTGGGGCGGTATTGGCCCGCCGCCTCGGGTCTTATTGCCACAATAAAAACCTACCCATTTAGTTACTTATTTAATGATGCTATATGGCAATACATATTAACTGCAGATACCACTGTATGCAGTAGGGTTTTGCGTACTATTTATTTGTTCAAGACGTGTATGTGCTTCATAGCTTCAACTGGTGTGTACGCTGAATGACCATCTATTAAGTACACTTAATATTTAACAAGTGTCCTGGAAATTCAGGTACTTATTTTGTAATGCTATATGGCACTAAATATCAACTGCAAATACGAATGTATCCATTAGCGTACTATTTATAAGTTCTACAACTTTCTACACTTCATCGCTTCAACAGGTGTGTATGCTGAAAAACCATCTATTAAGTACACTTGATATTTAACAAGTGTCCTGGTAATTCTGATGTACAGTTGTTTAACCCTACTGTACGTATAACATTAGTAACGTACAATTAAGTGAAGTGTTAATTTGCAAAGTACTAATAACAGTACTTTGTTAAATATTAACTGCATATATAAATGTGTATATAGTAGCGTACTATTTAGTTTCTGCACTTCAACAGGTGTGTATGCTCAGTAACCATCTATTATGTACACAAATGTTTAGCAAGTGTCCTGGTAATTCAGTTACATATTTTGTAATGCTGTATGGCACTAAATATCAACTGCAAATATGAATGTATGCAGTAGCGTACTGTATACTTTCTACACTTCATACGCATTACAGCTTCAACAGGTGTGTACGCTAAATAGTTATCCATTAGGTATACTTGATATTTAACAAGTGTCCTACCAAGTATAACGTACATTTGTTCACACCAAATGTTCGTATAACATTAGTGACATACAATTATGTCCATTTTTATTTACTGGTTCAATTAGTTTGTACACTTCATACGCATTACAGTAACTACCGAAACATTCTGCCTATATTAAATCTAATGTACAGCTTATAAAACTGCACACTTCACATTATAAGTGTATTAATGGCTACAATATGTTAATTGAAAATGCATACTTATTGGGCTCTTCAGCTTTTTCAAAGTGTGTGCCGTTTTTATGATGATATACATTTTATAATGACTTATGTACACTTAATGCCTTGTTTGTAGCACTTTTAATTACATTATTTAAGTTTTACTTCACGTTTAATGCATTGTAACATTTTTCATAAAGAGCATTTTATTATTTATGTACATGTTATTAAATGTGCAGTTTTGCATATATTTTTTATTCAACAGTTCAATAATCACATTATACTTTGCATGAATAGATGTTTCATATTACAAATGTTACATAGTTACTGAGTTGTAATACTTTTAAAGGTCTTTTCCATATGGCAACAAACAACTGTTTCTATAGTTAAAAATAATTCCAGAAAAATACAATTATGTAATGGTTAACAAAATGGTTAATTAAAAGAAAAAATATATAAAAATATGTATATCTGTTTTAATTTGACAAATGTAACATTACATTTTTTACTATAATGTTCCAATGTTACAATTATTACATTTACATTAACATACCCATGTTTTACTATTGTAACAACATATTTGTTTTTATAGGTGAAACATCAGCATTAATACAGGATAAATATCCAGTTCAGCCAAATATTGAGAAAGAGAAAAAATCTAAACAGCATCTGAAATCTTGTAAGTACAGTTTACTGTAATAATAAATGTAAGCATTTACAACAAAAACTTGTAAAATCAAATTTCTTTTGTACTGTCCAATAAAATCTTTAATTTCAAGCTTTTTTTTGTTTGCTTACGCCATAAAGATTCACATGAAACAATGATACAACCTTATACACATAATACAAATAAACAATAAAACAAGAAGATGGTTGTAAATGTCGGCAATTAAAAAATGTTATAGTGGAAAGTGCCCTGGCTAATAAAAGTTAGAGGAATTGACTTTCAAACAGTATGCTCTATGTTTTAGCAATTTAGGAAAGTAGTGAGTTAGGATAGGGCGAGCTTCTCGTCTATCCCCTAACCTAGATAGGCAACATACCAGCTCTGCACTAGGGTTAGTTGTGCACGTAAAGGGATAGTGAAATTCTTTACAGGGACATTTAGTTAATTGTAGGGAATCCAGATGTAGGAATAACTTTTGAATAAGGGCAAAGGATGACATTTGATATGAGTTAAAAATCCCAGTAGCAACAGTACAAAAATCACTGAATAAAAATGCTTCAAATTCATAGTTTTGATCGTCATTAGCAATATTCATATAAAGTGCGAAAGTGCAATTAGCAACCCGAAAACAAAGTGCAATTCTGCAAAAATACAAGGTTTAGTAGTTACATTTTGCAGTATTCAATTTGTTAAGAATAAAGGGCAGATGCCAAAATAAAATCGCTGCAGTGGGATGTAGGGAACTCATGGTGGCAACAGTAAAGACAAGTGATCACAGTTCAAGGGTGTTTATTAACTGAATAATGGGTAAGAAAGACACCTAATCTAAACCTAAATCTAAGATGGCAGCAAGGTACGACCATCACATAATAAGGCAGTCCTAGTGGCGTCTTGTCAAATAAAAAGGACCTACACTAAAAAACCTGTTGTCAGTCCTTAAAATGAAGTTACAAAATAGTGTGGGATAATGTTCTCATGAAAAGAAAGAAGTGTTCACCAAATAAGTCATGATGGTATAGCTGGGTCTCCCTTCCCCACATTTTTAGCATGGAACAAGGCAGGACTTTTGAACACATCACACTCCTGGACCTCGCCAGCACACGGTTAAAGTTCCTTTCAATGATGCCAGAACCTTCTGGCGTCAAGTTTCTTTTCCTGCAAAAGTCTCTTGCCGTAGAAGGCTGGCGGTACCAAAATAATGAACAAGCTAAAGTTCCTTTGTCAATCTTTCACCTTGGCCGACTGCTGCTCGCCCCTTGGATTCCCTGCAACCGGGCTCTGATCCTTGCAACTGAAAGTGAGCAGTCCCCCAAAATACAATACAAATTCCAATGAGAGTCAATAACGGACACACCCCGATAGGGAATGAGACCAAGACAAAATGCAGGTGAAGTTAAGAGGTAAAGTTTATCTAGATAAGATATGGCATTCAGAGGACCCTGCTTACTCTGAGAGCGCTCTGCCAAACAATACACTGTCAGTACATTATAAAGGGTTACAGCGTCATTGATGACGAAATACATACAGTACAAAAGTTACATTTCAATTGGTGGGGCAGTAGGCCCAGTATAGATGTTTATGGGCCAGTTCCCTGTGATTGGATGGTGGCTTGGCGGGACGTCGGACATCACGTGCATCAGCTGGGCTGGTCGGTGCGAGGTGAAGGTCATGTTGGTTCTGGGTGAAGCGGCTGGTGCTAACTCTCTAATCTACACATTACTTCAAAGTATTCAATGAATGATCGCAAGTTACATCTTCACATTTAGGGAGAAAACCATATATTTCACATGTACACTTTAATTAGTTCACTTCGAATCGTTGACCAGGTGAAAGGTGTGGGGTTTGTTTCTTTCAGGGGCATGGGGAGCACGGACCCAGTGAAAGGATGAAAGGATGCATTTGTAACATCGAGACAGCCATGAGACATGAGCTTAGGGAGCACAGGTGCGGGAGGGGAAAAAGGTGGGGGCCATCTGTGCTCGTCGTGCCCAGCGCTGCTGCGGGGAGAGGAGGCCTGCCGGTTGCTAGAATATGGCCTGGTCAAAACAATGGAATTCGAAGTACCCAAAATGGGTCTTAAGTGGGTTTCGCATGCGCTGGTTCTGCATAGGACATGTGAGGGGTTTGGTCCAAGCTGGGGTTGTACCTTTATATACATTACATCACATTACACGAACCTGGCAATGTCCGATTTACAGCAAGACACATTCTGGTTGTTGCCGCCCTTTCGGGCCACGTAATTTACATCATGTCACATGGTTCCACTAACATCGTACATATGCATATATTATGTTGACAACAGTTGACCTGGACCGTGGGGCAGAGGCACATGGGCCCAAATATCTTATCTCGGGAGGATAGCTAAGCAGCAACGTACCCGCCTTGGGAGCAAGGCGACACGAAGCAAAACAGGTTTGATTCCTGGGTCCGCGCTTAGAAACCTCTGGGTATTAAGCACGTTATAAATAACCTATCATATCATATCATCTACAATCAGTCAGTTAACATATTTATCAAGCATTTGTTTAGATCTCATGAAGGCTGCTTTATTATGTTTTAGTACAAGGAAGGATATATAGTCACACACGGAATTAGTGCTGGGGTGAATCTGAGTGGCGCATAGTTGTGGGGCATGCATCTGTTACATCAAAAAGGATGTGAGGTTAGGGGTTGTGTGGGTTGTACGTCTTCCGAGTGGGGTCTGCGAGTACAGAGGCAGGCTTGTGGAGATGGATTGTTTTTTTCCAAGACCAGGCCCTGGCCCAGTCATTCACAGGGCAGTGGTGTAAGGAGGAAGGCGAGAGATGCAGTGTTTAGTTTGTAGCTTTTCGTGCCCAGTCTTCCATGAGAACAGGACAGTCACAGAGACACCAGAGGGGAGGTGGAGGGGGGTTGACTTGCTTGCTGTGCGCGGACGGTGATAAGGAGAGGCGCAAGCCTGCAGCTTGGTTTTTAGGCTTAATACAAAATGGAGTCGTAGTTGGGCCTACCTATATGAGTTGTACATAAATGGGTCGCCCTGGGGCGGTCCGGCACCCTGGCCTGGGGCACATGGTCAGCCTCGGTGTGAGTGTAGTGTGTATAGCTGGACTCGAATATAGGGGAGGGGGATCAAAAAAGACCCTTCCTTCCCTACATTCCCCCTTTCGTTACTTAAGTAACGAATATTGTAACTCTCCCAGCCTTCTACGTTCTGCTTCTTCAGCTAGTGCCTGATCCGAGGGCGGGGTCCCCTTTCGCAGCATCCCGGCACCGCATACCGCCCGCAGGCTTTCCCCTGCCCGTGCATATTCATCAGGGGTTCACGTCATATAAATACAGCCCCCATCCCCTTTCAGGTCCACCCAAACCTCATCATACTATTCTAATATACGGGGCTCCTTTATGGTTGTGTGGTTTAGTGGGTCTACAATGTACCTGACATTGTATATAGCTGTCATTCAATATTTTAGCTCAGAGTCATCTCCTGTCTGAACTTGTGCATCATGTGTCATCTGTACCACTCCTGTTGCACGGGCCATTGTCACCATCATCATTGCACTGTTAGGTACTGCATTTGCGCAACACCTGAGTCCTAATTGGCACAAACCCAAAAAACAAAAGAAAAAAGACGATGATAGGTATCAGCAGCTTGATGGTCATTCCGAGCCAAGATAGGACCCACGAAAACATGTTGTTGAACCAAGTACTGGGCTGCACTCCTCCTTCATCTTTCATACGCTCGCTAAGGTTGTGCACTGCTGCTATGACATGAGATCATCTTCCATTGTCCGCGTCTGCAGAAGGTACGAACGTTCAACATGCGCTCCCGATTTTTCAGCAAACACCTCCATCCATTGTTGTCAACACATCTAGGACATACCTGTTCTGCATCGTCATCAGCCGCAGGGCCCTTAGCTCCACCTTTTATCATGTTGAACCCCTCTTCTGTGTCGTTGGCCAGTTGGATCAGCTCCCAGCGAGTGATCTGGAGCCATTTTGCATTGTCCCGTGCCTGGATGCTTGGGACGAGGGACGTGAAGAACGTCTCAGCGGATGTGAACAGCCTAAATCGATCAGGGATCCATGCCAAAAGTTCAGAGAATGCCACGGAAATATAAGTTGATGATCTTCTTTTTCGCAAGATTGTGCTCTGCAGCCGTTCTTCAGAGAGTACACAGGTGGGAGGTTCTGTCACCGTTGGTAGGTGGTCAGGATACGTGGTTGTGGACAGCCCCCTTGAATGTGGCTTTCTGGTATCACCATTAGGGTGGATTGCAGCGTTGCCAAGGTGCATGTGCCCCTCCAAGACTGGGGAAGGTGCAATTACGCCTGTTTGCCGCAAACACAGTAAGTGTCCATTAATGCAGCTGTGCCTTTTTTCATGTCTGGGATGATGAGAGTTTTACTACAGTTCTTGTTTGAACCCAGATGTGTTTTTCCTTCTCCATAGAAGCACAACTCATCTCTCTGTAGCTTGAACGGTTTTTCAAGGGCTGTGACCCATGTGAGTTTTGTGATATGTTGTGTCCATATCGGGGCGCATGTTCTCTGAATCCACTGCAATTTTTCATCTGACAGTCCTCGCAGGGCTTTTGCTTTGCATGTTATTCGCTCATCTTACCACTTGTTGTCTGAAAATAATGTCCTTTGATTATCAGAAAAGGCTCTTTCAGGCAGATCACCCCTTGTGGTTTGCTGTAGCACGTCTTTTCATTCTGTAACATTTCAAATGAAACCGTGTGTGCTTGAAAAGATTTTATTATTCTGCACATTGCGAGAAAGAAAGGAGACACTGGGCCTCTGCAATAGGTGAGTCTTGTGGCAACAGCATTTTAGGATTACCTGAGGCGTGGGGTATTAATGAACACACATAACAACTCTCGTTTGTTGTCTGCTTTGCTGTTGTGCTCATGTCTGTGTACCATTTATTAGACTGGTGTGGATGCTGTGGATCCTCTATTGTATCCAACCCTACCCCATAGTATTCATCATACTTTGTCTGCCCCGCCCCCTTTTCCTTCTTCTATTCCCCCGTAGACTGTATGGTGTTTCTCCTTTTTCCCCATTTTTAATTGGGAAAATGTCACCTCCCCCCCTTTTCCCACTCATAGTACATTGCAACATATTTTTCGAGAGTTCTATCATTTGCATCTTGGATGCTTTTGGTGACCGAGGTAGGTTGTGTGGTTGTATAGAGTTCATCATTCCACCATGGAACCTCAGAGAGGTCTATGTTGTTCATCTCGTGGATATTGAATTCAGAATCATTGTACAAGGCCATGGGGTCATCTAATACAGGGGCACTGACTGTGTAATTTTCAAATTGTGTGTGATTTTTATGAGCCCCGTGTGCCCTAATCAATTTAAATCCATCCCATATGAGGTGCGAACCTTCTTTTACTAATTTCACCCCGCCTTATATCAATACATATAAATGATATTGCCCAATACAATAAAATACAAGGCCAAACATCATAGAGAAGAAAATGATTGCAGAGAAAAACAGTCCACATTCGTAAGAATAAGCTCTTAAGCTATTTATTCTAATCCTGTCTCTATCTATGCTAGTGTTGTTGACATTGGGGGCCCCCATCGTTGCCATGGATGATCCTATAGCGTGAGATATAAAAGGGGGTTAAGTACACATTCATATAAATATCATTTCGACATTCTACCTTTTATTATACCATTTTAAATTTTTTATTTTCCACTACACTTTTTACACCTTTTACTTCTTTTATAGCTGTTCAATAGACATAAAAACTATTTGGTGGCATAGAGAGAGAGCGAGAGAGAAATAAAATAAAATCATTCTCATGACGAGCTCGGTAATACTTTGTGTTCATTCTTTATGATCATATCCTTTACAAGTCGTTTTTCCATTACGTTTATCACATTTACGTTCTTCCCTTGCTCATTATATTTCCTTCTACTCTGACCAGTTGCTTTTATCTGTACTCTGTTTGTCCAGTATTGCTACATCTGTGTTGGTCCTTCTAACCTGTCTTCCTCTTCATTTTGTTCTCACACTATCGTACGCCTTACGCAAGTCAGTTAAATGTATCCAGTATTTAAGGCCCTTCACCTTCACCGCAGTGGGTGTGCAATATATTACTTCATACGGGCTATGAAATCTGGGTGCATTCCACCGACGTACGAAGTTTCGCACATATACCATCTCCCCTGGCATCAATTGGAAGCTAAGGTTATCTCTGGCTGGTGTCATTGTGCCACTCACATTTTCTTGTGTGAAGGGGGGAGCTTGTTGTTTTGCAATCATGCATGCCACTCTTGTTAGTTTTTTCAGGTAGTCTTGAAATTCTTCTCCCAATACTATTGCACTTCTGTGCACATCTGACTGTCTTCCCAAAGGGGAGAGTGCTGTATACATGCACCTGTCTGTTACTATTTCATGCAGGGACAAATGGTGGTCTTTGCTAGACTGGTTTCTCAATTCGAACAGTGCCAACGGCAAACAATACACCCAATTTTTCTTCAGTGTATGACACAATTTGGACAGTCTGCTTTTTAGAAGGCCATTTATTTTTTCCTCGATGCCGTTTGATTGCGGGAGGTAAATTATGCATAATTTGTGGGGGATACCCAAAATTATTGTCACTGCTTTGAATAGGTAATTGACAAAATGTGTTCCGTTGTCGGAGCGTATTACATCGCATATCCCCCAGCGGGGAAAGACCTCCCTCACTAAAAAGTTTGCTGCGCATTTCGCATCTGGGTGTGCGCAGGGACCTGCTTCCACCCACCTCGAAAAGGGGCAGACCACCACTATCAAGTATTGTGATCCATTGCCCTCTCCCCCATGTCTGCATAATCGATATGCAGTTCACGGAATGGTCCAATGGGCCGGGGTAGTGTTCCTCTTAGTGTTCTTAGTGTCATTCCTGAGTTATATGTTTGGCAGGTGGTGCATTCTATTGCCATTTTCGATATTTGCTCTTGCAACTCGGGCACAAACCAGTCTTTCGGTATATGTGCAGCAATATGTTGTTTTGCTTTGTGGGCTGGGAAGTGAAGTTGCTGGAACGCTATTTCTAGTAGTTTAGCTGGCATTGCTATTTTACCTGTATTGTTTTGTCGCTATAGGAGATTAGTGGGCAACTGGCTAAAGCCTCTGTTTTCCCATAGCTCCTTTTCCTCTGGTGGCGCATTCCTGCTGCAACTCTATTATCTGTGAAACTGGCATAGAGTTGTATCCTTCACCCTGTTCTTCCTCCACATGTTTTTGTAATACAAACTCACCTATCACTTCCTTTGTGAAGAAGGACGCTTCTTTCGCGGCGGCATCATCTGCCGCGTTACCTAATGAGATGACGTCATTCTTATTTGTGTGGGCCTGGCATTTTACCAGTGCTACAACGGTAGGTTCTTTTTAATGATTAGATCAATTCTGTAAGTAATTTAACGTGCTGCACCGGGGACCCGTCTGCTCTCCTAAATCCTCTCCTTCCCCATCGTGCTAGTCCCCCATGCACTGTGGTTGTCATATATGCTGAGTCAGTGTATATCGTTACTGCACTTCTCCTCGCTGTATGTAGTGCTTCAATGAATGCCACTAATTCGGCTGCTTGTGCTGAAAAGTTGGCAGGCAATCTCTTTTGTACAATCACTTCCTACTCCCCCTCTTCCAGTCGTACCACTGCTGCTCCTTCCTTTTTTTTTCCTGTTTCACAATTGATAGATGCTGACCCATCTACAAAGTATATCTCGCCCTCTGTTAGCGCATCTTCTCTTGCTTTGGGTGTACCATCCTCTTCCCCTCTGTATGTGGCACAGTCATGATTTTGCATATCCTCTACTGTGCATGCTTCTGTGAGGAACGTGGATGGGTTCACTGTTTTGCATCGTACTATGTGTATGTTGGCACTTGATAAGATTATTCCGTAGGCTGTGGCTCTCTGGGTTGTTAGTGTGCTTTTTGATCTTTCAAGTATGGCAAACAATGAGTGCTCCACGAACAAAGTCACGGAGCATCCCATCACAATTGTTGCACTTTTTTCAATGGCGAACATTGCAGCTGCGAGAGCTTGTTCACAAGCGAAGTGCCCCTGCCTTACTGCATCATGTGTACCACTGTAATATGCTAGAGGTTTGTGGCCCAGTGACATCTTTTGTGTCAGTACCGCTGTCATAAGCATTCCATCACAGTGTGAAAATAAATAAAATTTGCATTCATAGTATGGTGTCGCTAGAACTGGTGCTCTGTAAATCAGTTCTTTCAAATTGTTGAAGGCTGTGTGCATTTCTTGCATCCATTTCAGGGCATTGTTCTCCTTTTGTGCTTCCTTCAGTGCATGTAATAAGGGTTTTGTGTATGCTGCATAGTCTAATATCCAGGCGCGGTAGTAATTGCACATGCCGAGACATTTCTGCATCTCTTTTACTGTTCTAGGTTGACTTACTGCTCATACAGCTGCTGCTCTGTCTGGTATAATTTGTTTGCCTTCTTTGGATATCAATTGGCCCAAGTATAGTACTTCTGCCAAACAATACTGCAATTTTTGTTTATCCATCTTATAGCCCTTGTGTGCTAGTAATTTCCGTAGAGCTACTGAATCTTTTCTGCATTCTTCCTCATTTTCTCCACAGATCAACAGGTCTTCCTCGTTCTGTATTACTGTGCTCTTGGTGTCAATATTCCCAAGATCTTCGTGTAATATCCTGTTCAAGATACTTGGGCTTTCGCAATATCCCTGGGGCAGTCTGCAGTGTTCATACCTTTTCCGACTGGTACTGAGAAAAACACATTTTTCAAATCCACCACTGTAAAACATGTTGCTCCTTTTGGGATGCTGCATAGAATGGATGCAGGGTTTAGGACGAGCAGGAATTTTTTTTGTATGACCTCATTAAGGGGGAGTTAATCCTGTATCATCCTCCATTGAGTTTTATTTTCACAGGTGTTAATTCTCGTAACAGCCCTACATCGTAAGGACCTGTTGTCCATAATTCTGGTGGTACGTGTTGCATATCTTCATTAAAAAATTCTGATGGTGTGCTTACTATGGCCATGAGATGGAGCGGCACATGTCTGTTCTGGATCATTATGTCACAAGGAATTGCTATTTCTATTACTATCTCCCCATCAGTGTCAGTGAAAAGCTCCTCATCTGACAAATCTCGTAATGCTGTGTTGGCATTTATGCACAGGACTGTTTGCCATTCACATCCATTTATGTCTAGGCCAATAACTGCTATTCGTTGTGATGACACTTGCACCCTGTGCAAATCGAGAGACACCACTGATCCTGCCACTATTTCTGGGGGTGCTATGGGGCGGAACACAAACTCAGATGAGACTCGCCATTCTTGGCGTGTTAATTCAGGCACAACCCGTGCCAAAACCTTCAACCCTTGAATGAACATGTCTGGATCTACTGGTAACCCACGCACCTGCTGTGCTGTGGCTTGTGCACGTATCACTAACATAGCGCGCATGGTGCATATCCCGGGAGTTGAACACACTATCCCCCTTTCCGTAAATGAGATGGTCATGTTGAGCTTGCTGAGGAGGTCCCTTCCGAGTAGATTTATGGGCGAATCTTCGTAGTACAGTAGGGGTGCTCGCACTGTTTTTCCCCCCACCGTTACATCCAATTCTTCTGTGTATGAAACTCGACCACCGCCCCAGAAAATCCATGCGTCTCCATCTTATGATACGACAGCGGAAACCAGCCTTCCTTCAGGCACGATTTTTCTGCTCCTGAGTCTACCATAAAAATGAATTGTTTATTCCCTATCTCCGCTCCCACCAGTGGTTCCTCTGCTGCGTTTAGGGTCGTTGATAGTACTGGACACGCACGTGCTTTCTGTGGGCTGTCCTATGCTGAGTATCATGTGTTCTACCCATTACTGAAAACATTATTCCCCACCATTGCTGTCCCCCTGTAAGGTGCTGGTGTGCCATTTGCGGTTGTGGCGAAAGCGTTTCCGCGCGTCAAGGGCATATTTTCCTGATATTGCGAATGTTGCTGTACATTTTGTGAGTGTGATCTTTGTTCGTGTGTGTACCTTGTGTCGGGTTGCTCTTCTCTCCTATTTCCACCCATAGGCAATCCGTATGGGCTGCCAGGGTGGGGGTGACCGTATTGATGTTCATTTTGGTAGGGGACCATTGGGCGGCTTCGACACTCTCTTGCAAAATGTCCCCATCTCCCACAATTCCAACATGTCCCCTGTCCCCGTCCTCTTGGTCCTTGTCCTCGATATCCCTACCCACCCTCCCTTGATCCTCTGTACCCACCTCTTCCTCCACGGGCGCTTCTCCCCTGCCATTGGGGCCCTCCATATTGCTCCTCGCCATTCCATTGCTCCAGTCCATTTGCTGCCCAATTTTCCCAAATTGCTGCCATCCTTGCCTGTATAGCTGTCAGTCCCTCCTCTCCTTCTGTTCCTCTATCTTGGGGAGGGCTGCTACTGCAGCTGCAACCTTCACTAGTTTTGTCTGTATTAAACTTTGCTTCGTCTGCCAACCTTCTCTGGGCTATCTCCTTCTCTCTCTATGATCCTTTTACAATGATGTATTATGATGCTCTGTATGTCGGGCCAACCCTTTGCCTCGATCCCAGCTTTTTTATCTAGGGCCTTCTGCACCTCCTTCGGGAGCCCTTTTCTGATTATGAAATTAAACAGTGAAATTGATTGATCCCAAGCCGTGCCTGTCTCTGCTGTCCACATCTCTTGCACTCGAAGAATGTAAACCATTGCATCTTCCTCCTCCCCCATTGTACATTGCATTACTGATTGCAGATCAGGTGTGTCTGGGAACATCTCTCTCAATGCATCCCATACCCTGGCTCTTACTGTGTTAAACGATGCCCCATCATGGCGGTTACAGTCGAATGTTACGCCGGGGAACCCTGTCTGCTTGGTCACCCACTGCAGAGACCAACAAACTCTTAACGTCTCCTATTGGTAGGGGAACCCCAGCGGTATTTTTCTCAAATGCATATATCCATTTACTTGCCCCTCCTGACAGCTGGGGAAGTGTTTTGAGCAAATTCACTTTGTCCATTTGGGCCCAAGGGACATAATGAGGCCTTTCCGCCCCTTTATGTATTAGTGGAAGTTGTAATTTTCCCCTTGCTTTTCCAGCAATCGCGTTCATTCCTTTCTTTCCCAACACTGCCATTCTCCCTCCTCTTGTTCTCAGCCTCCCTCGCCACTCTTCAAGTACCCTCCCTGTGGGGGATCCTTCTGCTCCAAATGGTTCCCCATCTGCTGCTTCATCTATCCTTCTTTCCTCTTCTTCTTGCTCTTCTATATCGCACCAATAATCTTCTTCCCTGTTGGACAACATGCTTTCCCCTTCCATACTCACCTGTCCGTCTGCTCGATCTATCTCCACTATCCTTGTGGGGGTTAATTCTGAACAAAATTTCTCTGTTTTTCCAACCCTCTTCTTCTTGTCTATTGAATGTCTGTGGTACCTGTGTCTGTTCTGACTTCGGTTTGGGTGTGCAATTTTGCTCTCATATAACTCTTAGCTGGGTTAATTCTGTTTGTGTCATTGTTAATCGTGTTTCTAGGTCCTGGGTAATTTGCTCTACTTCTATCGTTGGAGTACTCACCTTTCCCGCTGCTCCTCGTTGATAATATGGGGGTGGTGCTGGTGTGGTTGCATGTGGTGGGGGGGTGATGTGGGTTTAGATATGTATACTGGGTCACTGTACCCCTCAGCTGGTTTGGTTAAAAGAGTGTATAGTCTCATTACCTCCACCCCCCTTTCCTTTGTCACCCCCTCCTTGTTGCCATTATTTGCTGCCAGAGGAGATGTCTCCTGCCCCTTAGTCCTACCTGGTGGTATTTCCTCAAATAGTTTCCATAAATCTAGTATTTCCCTTCTGTTTTGCAACTGCTTTCCTTTACACTTCACAAACAAACAGGTTGCTACCATATCTAATACATTTTTATCAAATGACCCTCCTTCGGGCCATATTTGGGGCAATCCTTCTACTTTTAGTTCGGTGAGCCACTGGTCGTGATATTTTCTAATTCTATCTGCGTAACCTGGCAGGTTTTCTCAAATATGTGAAAGCGGTGTCTCTGCACCCATGGTTACTTCAATGGCACTTGTACTTCCTTATGGATCAATACAATGTATCAAAAACCTTTTACTGCAATAGTGCACCACGTCTTATGTCACTCTTGTGACAGTAGCTTCAATTCACCACACTGTGTCATTCGATTTTTATCGAGATGAATACCAACACAATTATGCAATATCACTTTTGACATTACTTACGTACTTTACACTAAATATCGACGTGACCAGCACATAGTACATAACAATACACTTTTTACACATACCACATTTAACATTTAAACACAAATCCTGCCTGTCTCTTTTTCACCCCTCTACTTCTCTTCCCACCTGTTATCCAGACCCGTTTCAATGATGGCAGAACCTTCTGGGGTCAAGTCTCTTTTCCTGCAAACGTCGCTTGCCTTAGAAGGCTGGAGGTACCAAAATAATGCTATAACTAGGGGGCTGTCCTTCCCTCTATGATTCAAAGGAATGCACCACTGATTTAAAGTGCAACCAGATTTTAGACCATTATGGATGCCCGTCCAATTCTGGCAACCATTGTTAGAAACAGCATACTCGCTGCTGGTAAACTCACATCTCTTACACATGTGAAAAGTGTCAGCTTTTTATTATTCATTGGCTGATGCTTTTTTCTTTTTTCACAATATTTAAGTATTTATATATACACACATGATAGTACATGATAACAGTTTGACAGTTGTAATGAACACACAAATGATTGTATAAAAGAGTTCAATGAAGCATGTTAACAGATCATTTGTAATTCTAAACCATCACATAGTATATTTGGCAAACAGTTTGTTAATAAGTGCAATGTGCCATATGATTAGGTACAGCAAACATGGAAAGTAGGGGAGACAATGGTTGTAGGTCTCCTATGCCCGGCTGAGATCTGACCTCATATTTGCTACCAAAATAATGAACAAGCAAAATTTCCTTTGTCAATTTTTCACCTTGGGCGACTGCTCCTCGCCCCTTGTATTCCCTGCAGTCGGGCTCTGATCCTTCTTGCAACTGAAAGTGAGCAGTCCCCCAAAATACAATACAAACTCCCAATGACAGTCAGTAACGGACACACCCTGGTAGGGAATGAGACCAAGACCAAGTGCGAGTGAAGTTAAGAGGTAGTTTATCTAGATAAGATAGGGCATGCAGAGGACTCTGCTTACTCCGAGAGCGCTCTGCCAAATAATACACTGTCAGTACATTTTAAAGGGTTACAGCGTCATTGATGACGAAATACATACAGTACAAACGTTACATTTCAATTGGTGGGGCAGTAGGCCCAGTATAGATGTTTATGGGCTGGTTCCCTGTGATTGGATAGTGGCTTGGCGGGACGTCGGACATCACGTGCATCAGCTGGGCTGGTCGGTGCGAGGCAAAGGTCATGTTGGTTCTGGGTGAAGCGCCTGGTGCTACCTCTCTAATATACACATTACTTCAAAGTATGCAATAAATGATCGCAAGCTACATCTTGACATTTAGGGAGAAAAGCATATATTGCACATGTACACTTTAATTAGTTCACTTTGAATCGTTGACCAGATGAAAGGTGTGGGGGTCGTGTCTTTCAGGGGCATGGTGAGCACGGACCCAGTGGAAGGATGGAAGGATACATTTGTAACATTGAGACATCCGTGAGACATGAGCTTAGGCAGCGCAGGCGCGGGAGGGCAAAAGGGTGGGGGCCATCTGTGCTTGTTGTGCTCGCCACTGCTGTGGGGAGAGGAGGCCTGGCGGTTGCCAGAATATGGCCTGGTCAAAACAATGGAATTGGAAGTACCCAAAATGGGTCTTAAGTGGGTTTTGCATGCGCTGGTTCTGCATAGGACATGTGAGGTGTTTGGTCCAAGCTGGGGTTGTACCTTTTATATACATTACACAAACCTGGCAATGTCCGATTTACAGCAAGACACATTCTGGTTGTTGCCACCCTTTGGGCCACGTAATTTACATCATGTCAAATGGTTCCTCTTACATCGTACATATGCATATATTATGTTGACAACAGTTGACCTGGACCAGGGGTACATGGGCCCAAATATCTTATCATCTACAATCAGTCAGTTAACATATTTATCAAGCATGTGTTTAGATCTCATGAAGGCTTCTTTATTATGTTTTAGTACAAGGAAGGATATATAGTCACACGCAGGATTAGTGCTAGTGGTGAATCTGAGTGGCCCACAGTTGTGGGGTATGCATCTGTTACATCAAAAAAGGATGCAAGGTTAGGGGTTGTGTGGGTTGTACGTCTTCCGAGTGGGGTCTGCGAGTACAGAGGCAGGTTTGTGGAGATGGATTGTTTTTTTCCAGGACCAGGCCCTGGACCAGTCGTTCACAGGGCAGTGATGTAAGGAGGAAGGTGAGAGATACAGTGTTTAGTGAGTAGCTTTTCGCGCCCAGTCTTTTGTGAGAACAGGACAGTCACAGAGACACCAGAGGGGAGGTGGAGGGGGGGTTGGCTTGCTCGCTCTGCGCGGACGCTGATGAGGAGAGGCGCCAGCCTGCAGCTTGGTGTTTCTATGGGCCCATCTAGGCTTAATACAAAATGGAGTCATAGTTGGGCCTACCTATCGGGAACCAGATCCCACGATGTATCCCATGACTTCCGAAAACACCAAGGGGCTCCTTCAGGGAGAGACTTTCCCCCAGAGAGCGCGGTCTGCAGAATAGAATCAACCTGTCAGACCGGGGGCTCAGATGAAAAGGCCGGACAGCAACATAGCTAAATGGGAGAAAACACATAGGTACACTGATCATGTTATGGTATAACAGAAAGTAACCATCCTCCCATAACACACTTCCCAACTCTTACCTGTAGTCCAGAATGGTAGACTGGAAATCTATGTAGGCTGCGCCTGACCCTGTGGGGGCGTAAGAGTACGCCTAGTGAAGTGCAGGATCCCTCTTTGAATGGAGCTCCGATGGAGATAGCCTGACCCGGACGGAACGAGGGCGTAACTAAAGAGACCAAAGTCAATGTTAGTGAGCAACCAATCCGAAGGAAGTGAAGAAAGTTCCCAATGAAATCCGTTGGAAAGGTAGAAACAATTAAGTCACAAAATCCAGACAATCCTTAGAAGAAAACCAAAAGGCAGTCCAAATCTTGCAGTGTCCGTGTAGGCAGATCCTGGGATGAGGTGAGTGAGGAGAGCGTTGAACCAGCAGCAGAGATGAAATGAACCAGGAGATCAGGGAGCAACAGAAGGAAAAGGGCGTGGGTGACCAACGGGCAGGACTGGGGTGCACAACACAGGGAGAAGGCGTGAGAAGGGACGAAATTCCAAATGCCGTGAGGAAAGGTCCAGTACCTGCGTTCAAAGTGTAACAGAAATAGAACTTGGATAATGGACACCAAAGCAGAAACACCCCAAGTACGGATAATACTGTGTCAGTCTGTGCATAGGGAACAAGCGTCGGAAATGAAACGTTGAACGAGTAGGCAATCCAAAAAGGAAAAGCAGGTCAAAATATCCGGGAGAGCAGTAGTGAGGGTAGGAAGCCGGGTGTAGAACCAAGGGTCTAGAAGACAAAGAATCAAACCGGAAAATGAAGCAGGAGTCCTGCAAACCGGTATCAAAACAGAGAAAAACAGCAGAATTCACAGCAGCCTTGCCGGGCGAATGCAACAGTTAAGGAGTGTCGCCTGGCAACAACAAGGAAGCTTTAACCTCCTGCTTCCGTATTGCGCATGAGGCGTGATGACGTGCTCGGGCTGTAGGGCGGCTGAGAAACGTAGTTCGTACTGGCGGACGTCTTTGGGAAAGACGCCAAGGCAACCACCAATGTCTCTGCGTTACTGGGAAGAGTATTCTTTTGATGGCAGAACAGCATTTCCTGACACTACCTATATGAGATGTACATGCATGGGTCGCCCAGGGGTGGTCCGGCACCCTGCCCAGGGGCACACAGTCTGCCTCGTTGTGAGTGTAGTGTGTATAGTTGGACTGGAATATAGGGGAGGGGGGTCGAAAAAGACCCTTCCTTCCCTACACAACGTTAGCCTCCCTCAATCGGGTTCACTACGGCCTCTCACTCCAAAACTTATCACTTAACAGTTCACAATTCTCAATTCGCAGCCATCCCTCTGTCAGTTTAGTGACCAGCATGATACCCAAGGAAGGCATGAGGGAACATGCTATATCAACGTTTTCTTTTTATGCTGAATGACAACTGTGCTGGGGACCCAGACAAAGCTTACACACGTGTCGGAGGAGGAAGTGCTTCCACCATAGACTTTGTATTTGTTAACCATGCCACAATGAAATTGGTAGCTGATATGTCCATATTAATTCGTGAGGAGAGTGATCACTTGCCGCTATGCGTACGACTAACCACCAATACCGCAAATTGCTACCATGACTACAAACGGCTATGTATATATATGGCGCGCGGTAGCGGGCATGTAGTTATGGTTAAGTTAACTCATAGGAAGAGCACTTTTTCAGCAGCTTATAACTTCACTTCCCCTGGATGAATCCTCACCAAATTTTGCAAAAGATGTATATGGCCGGCTCTGATTTTTTTCGCCAAGTTGGGCGAGATTTTGTGCTGGGCGCGGGGGCAAAATTATACGGGGGTCCCACCTTTTTTTTTCCATAGACTGAATGGGGAACGGCTGGACGGATTTTCACCAAATTCCCTATTCGCTCTGCGGACAGAAGTGTCATTGGCTGGCGGTACGGCGTGCTGTCGGAGAAGTTTGGACCCGGCCAGTGGTTGGCTGGAGGAAAGTGTGGGGTGCGTCAACATTTTTTGGAAAGCCGCCATGGTGTATCAGAGGACACTGCGGTGGCGGAAAGGTCTGGAAAATGTACCGTACAGAATGCGTTGGTGGCAATAAGGGAGGGAACGGGTGGGGGAGCGAGAAGTGGTTCATGTGACATAGGTAGGTAGACGAAGATGGAGGAGTGCCTGCACTTTCCGCGCATACTGCGTCAAGTTGCGGGTAGCTAGACAGGCAAGTACTTTCTGTGTTGATTGGAGGCAGGTGTCGTAACGGCCCAATAGCTTGTGCTGCGACCTGTTTGCGCCGACCTCTTTTCACGGTGAGTGGTGGTATAGCAATTTTAGAAGGGGAATGAAGTGCACATGACATAGGTCGGATGACAGCGCGGGTGCCTGTGCTATGCGGATGGAATGCGGTAGTGGGGCACATGATGGCATGCATGAGTGCAGTAAGTTGCATTGGGTCTGTGGAAGGATTAGACTATTGGGTGCATGGGAGAAGGCCGTAGAGCGTAGGGCATGCACTGAATAGTGTACAGCTTTAGCATACCCACTGCAGTAATACAAGTGTGGGTGTTCATCCAGTACAGGGTGGTGCTTGCATAGTGCGGTGTGTGCCCGTTGGTTGCAGTAAGGTAATGTTACGAACCGATTGTGGGTAGTTTGGCAGTGACACAATAGTTTGGGAATGGAAGTGGGGACGGGGTGCAGTAGAGAGTGTTTTCTTTCTACATTATGGTAACTGGTGCAATTTGTTGCTACATAGTTACATGGCGGTGCGCAGGTTGGGTAGGAGTGCTGGTGGTAGTGCTGTGTATGTGGATAGCCGAAGTTGGTGACCTGGTGCAATGGATGGTGCCATTATGTAGCAGTGAGAGTGTTGAAGGCCTAAACTGTATGGTGCATGGCCAAAGGCCATGCACTCAAGAGGCTAGGAGTTTCCGACACCCGGCAGTAATGCATTTTGGATTCTGCAGCACTTAGCGGGTGGTGACCTCTAAATTGTGGGTGTGGAGCACATTTCAGACGGAATACAGCAGTTGAAGTGAGCTGCCATGCATGCATGTTTGGTTTTGCAGGCGAGGACACAGGTACAACATGCTAAAGTTTTTTGATGTGTACTTGGCGATGGTGCAGTGAAAAGTAATGCAGTGCGAGCACTGGGTGCTGGGTTTGCATACTGTTAGTATGGAAGAGGGGATGGTAGAAGTACACCTTGACTGTGCTTGGTTACTATGGTGTGTGCTGAATTGTTGAAGTGGGGCCAATGTGGTGAAAGAGTTGCGGTTAGGTTGGTAGTGACAATACTGTGAATGGGCATGGGTGGAGGTGGTGGAGACTGTGGTATGTTTGCGGATTGACCGGATCGCGACCCGTTTTCGTGATTGGGTGCAATGCAGAGGTTCAATATGTGATTGGTGGGTGCGTGTACAGGTTGGGTAAGATTGCTGGTGGCAGTGGTGTGTATGTGGATAGGCGTAGTTCGTGATATGGTCACATGCATGGTGGCATTACTTTGCGTTGCCTGTGGTCAAGGCCTAGACTATTGGGTGAATGGCCGAGGGCCGTAGGCCATGCATTGAAGAGCCTAGGACTTGAGGAAACCCATGCCACTAATGCAATTTTGAATTTGTATCTGGTAGAGGGTGGTGACCTGTAAAGAATGGTTGTGTAGTACATTTCAGACGCCATAGAGCAGCAGAAGTGAGCTGGCAGGTGTGTGTTTGGTTCTGCAGGTGAGGTTGCTGGTAGAACATGGTAAAGTTTTGGATGTGTGATTGGAGATGGTGCAATGAAAAGTCACACAGTGACTGGCAGTATGGCACAGGGTATGGTTGAAGTGTAGCTTGTATGGGTTCTATACTATACTGTGTGCAGATTTGTTGAAGTAAGGCCAATGTTGTGAACATTTTGTGGTTAGCTTGGTAATGACGCAATACTTTGTGAATGGCAGCAGGTAGGGTTGATGGAGGCTGTGGTATGTTTGTGGATGCTGCTAATTGCAACCTGTTTTCATGAATGGGTGTTTTATGGTGTGAGGGAGTTGGGTTGCAGTGCCGCTATGTATGTTACGTTTGTGCACAATGTTAGCTGCCCACATGGTTGCTTGCATGGATTCATAGTGTTGTACTGGGTGTGGGTAAAGATGGACTGTTGTGTGCATGGCGAAAGGTGTGCTGGGTGCTCCACAGGATCATTGTGGATGCTGAAATAGGGCATCCTGTAGGAAACGTTTCTGGTGGAGGGGCTTTGGAAGGAAAGGGAACGTGCTCTCTGAGTGTTTAACAGGAAATATGGAGTTGTGTACAGAAATGATAGTGTGCAATGCCGAGGTTCAGTATGTGATTGGTGCAGGCGTTTTTGAAATGTTATATTCGCCAATAGGTGGCACTAAGTTAGTGTTGGAAAATTCGAGTGCAAAGGGAAGAAGTATTGTCTGCTTTACTGGAGCGTGGCCCTAGCTGTAGCTGGAAAAGCGTACATGCCACATCATGGCCTTCTGAGCATGGAGGCTTCACAAATGGAACTGTGGGGATTCTCCAATGAGGATTCGAGGGTGTGGTTCACCGGAAGGGGTGGTGACATATTCACCCAAAGTTTGATGCATTGAGGTTGGCAGAGATGGACAGACAGCGAGTGCTTGTAGTCTGTGATACCTCTGTGCACGATCTGCACAAGTATGCCGTGGAAAGAGGCTTTCGATACTGACTTGCAGTCTTTTTGGGGCACAGTTTATGAGTGGGGTTTCGGGTGCATGGATCTCCTTTAGAAATGTGTGGCCTCTGTTGGTACTGTAGATGTGGTGGTCGTGCATTTTGGAGGACTACATTTGGCGCACATGTCGTGCTCTCGTTTGCTCGCTTACTTAAAGACGTTGATGACAGCTGTGATGCAGATGTTTCCTACTGCAAAGGTTATTTTCTCATCAATGACACCAAGAGGACAATGGGAGAATGCCTGTGTAAATTGTCCACAGCCAGAGGTCAGGAGATGTTGGGTAAACAGAAGCATGTGCGACTTTATGTGCAGTGCTGGGATGTTCTGCACCGACTATGAAAGCATTAGTAACCAGCCAGATTTCCAGTGGTTTCAAGGAAATGGCATTTTCTTTACTTCCATTGGCAATGCTGTTGTGTTTGCCACTCTGCACGAGGCGTTGCAGAGAATTTTGTAGAAATGTAAGATAAGTGTTCATCTACAGTCAAGAAAAATGTGAGGAGCAGAAGCAAACAGACAGTGAGCAAAAGAGAGAAAAACAAAGAAAAAACTGTATGAATGCACGTACATAACAAAAACTCAACAAAAAGAAAAAGAAAATATAAGTGTTTTTAGAGACAATCCTAAAGACACAATCCCCACCCCTGTTTCACATTCCTCCCCACCCCCCCAGGACCCCAAATGCCCCTTGAACTCCCTCCAGTTCTAGCACGGTAATGCTGCGGATTCCGCGGCACTTTGAGGATTAGACCAGGCACATCTAGCTCTTTTGAGGATGGCACTTACGGCATTAGCCATGTGGAGGCTAAGCCATTGGGCAATGTGGTGGCTAGTTGTGGTGTGTACATAAACACTGTGACGGAAGGTTTGTTTGTATCGATAAATGTAGGAGGCTATGGTGAAGTGTGCAAGGTAAGGGGCATACATCCTGTTTGTATGCATGCACTGCACGCACCTGCTTAACGTTGCTAATATACATTCCCTACTGCTTTTCCAACAAATGTATTACATGCATTAAAGTGGGAAGACCATATTCTGATGTTTACAAGGTACGTGGCAGGCATCATGTTGTTATGAATGCATTGTGTGCATTATATGATATGATGTGCTATGGTATTTTGTGCCATTTGTATCGCGCCTACATTCAACTGTGTGAAGGCGCGCTGAGGAAAGGGAGGCAGAACAGAGGCCACACAGAGGCATTGATTCCTCTAGGCCAGCTGACATTGAGAGTGCGCAAGAGAATGGGAAGCGGGAGGCCAAAGTGTAGTACATGGGATCAATACAAAATATAAATAAATGCAACTACGGCCGGTGCTGGCAAGGATAAGTGTAGACATGAAGTGGTGGCTGCACTGTTAGGGTTATAGAAAACAGTCCCCAAGTGTGGGGATGGTAGAAAGCCAGTGCAGGGGTGTAACTGTAGGGAGGGAGGTGGCCTTGGGCACAGATTATAGGGTGGGGTAGGAAAGCAGTGCACAATACTAGGGGATAGGAGGGGAAAAAGAAGAAGCACATGGAAAGGTTTTCAGGTGCTTTCAGACCCGCCAATGCTTCTCCTCAAGGACCAGGGAGACAGAGACCGTGTTCCACAGGGAGGCCGCAGCAGAAGAAACACATCTACCACCATGTGGTTGTGTGTAGAAGCAACTGACTCTGAGGGTGTACGAGGCGGATGAGGGAAGAGCTGGAGCAAGCAGATATAGGGGAAGCGACAGTGCAAGGTATTGAAGTCCCAGGGACCAGAAGGCCTTCTGCATAATGCACATGGCTTTTAGTTTATTGTTCGCAGCCACTGTGAGGTATTGCAGGCATTTTAGTCCAACAGAGATACGATCCCTGCCGTTCAGGCCAAGGACAAGTTGTGCACTCCTCTTACGGATGAGTTGCTGAGGGCGCAGAGTGGAAGCTGGGAGATTTAAAAAGAGCCTGTGGCAACAGTGCAGCGTACAAAGCACCACAGCTGTGCAGACACTGACCTTTTGGGAAGTGACTGTAGGTTGCTAAGATACATTTAGTGGTGGCTTTAGTGCCTTCTTTTTACAAGTTATGTAGTAAGTGGGTTAGTGGGGAACCATTTTCGTAGCATTGTCGGAAGGAAAGAACAGAGTTCCTGTTTCGCTAATATAGTCTATGATATGGGTAAATGAAAACGTTGCAAGCACATACGAACAAATTGCCACTTTATGGAAGGAGATGGGAGGAACATCAGTATGCTTTTTAAACACATAGCGAACGCTTAGAGGCAGATATCGTGCACACAGGCACTTATAACAGAGTTGTGAACATACTGCAAAAAAACTGTTCATACCTTTCTTTTGTGGTGATGGGTGCTTATGTGGATGAACGTGCATGTATAACTCATGCAATGTTTCACTGAACTTTCCACTGAACGTGTTTTCCAATAACAACACACATGCAGGCTGATTTTGTAACGGTACATATGAAGTCTTGTGGAGAACTGACATTGTAAGATGCTGAAGTCTTGGAGGGCATTGATGGATGCGTGTGTGAATACTTAGTAATACCTAATAAGGGCGTGGTGGGAAGAGGATAGTGGACAGGGAAGAAGGACTAATCATGATTTACAGGGGCGCGGCCCTTATGATACTTTGCGTGGCACACGTTCTATATTCTGCACTTTCGAACATGCTGGCTAATCGAAATGCGATTGTTGCAATTGTCCAATCAGGTGGTTAGAGTGTGCGTCACAGGAAAGGGCGGCCATATTTTGTTTCATTACTCTGTGTAGTGGGCTGGCAGAGATGACCAGACATACTGTTTTCATAGTGGGTGATTGCTTTGTGCTAGATCTGCTCCAGTATGCCGTGGAAAGAGGCCTTAATGGCAATTTGAATTTGGACGAAGTGGAGACTTTGTGGTGCAGTGTCACTGTCCGTACATTTGACCATTTGCTTGCAGAATGTCAACGAGTGTCCAGTTCAGGTACTGTACACGTTGTGGTAGTGCACTTTTTGGAGCATTGCTTTTGTGTTCCATAGCTTGTGCAAGTGTGTACCGTCAACTCAAAAAGATAATGAAAGAAGTGCAGCACATTTTTGCCACTGCAAAGGTGCTTTTCACATGTATACCACCAAGTCCAGTATATAACTATATAACAACGTTTTTCCATTGAAATTCATAGGTTTTTGCTAGTGCAACTTAACCATAACGTCCCTTTTAACAACGTTTTTTGTTAAAGGGACGTTATGGTTAAGTTGCACTTCTAAAAAAACCTATGAAATTCATTGGAAAAACGTTCCTACAGGGACATTATGGTTACAGATAAAACCGAAAAACCCCAGAAATTCGCCATTTATGGTAAGGTATGCAACCATAACTCGCGCTACCACTGTGCACTGCAAGGACTAGCACCCATGACCTCAAAGATGACATCACAAATGTCATTGATGACATCACTGATGCCATCACATGTCTGTCTCTCTCTTTTTTTGTTCACTGACATATGTAGGGCAGGTGGATTTCTGCCTGAACATTCAAAAGGTACTATATGTGTAGACCTTACCCTTCTCATATGTCCTTACACTCTTTTCCTAAGGGGTCAGTCACATCATGTGATACATGTACATAGGGGAAGAAGTAGGCCTGAAACACAGCAAACATTTCTGTGCATGAAGATTATCAGTTAGGTTATGAACACGTTCCGGTAATACTGCTGCTTTTCTGCTTACTTTACTTTCCCGGTATATGGGCATATTTGTGTGCGTTGTGGTCTCTTTATGGTTTGTATGTAGTAGTACAAATATGTAGTAAGTGAGGGGGTATTTGCTACTTATTACATGTTTCACAGTACGGGAAACTCTGAAAATAAAGCATTAATTATACTATGTAACATGGCAAACATTTAAATATTGGGCCTCTATGGTGCATGCTGCAGACAATGCCTACGTTTCTGCAAGAGGTGGTTGCTATACTGGAAAGAAGTCTGTAGTGCAATGTTGTTTATAGCAATGGATTGTGTACTGAATTATGTATCTAATGATAGTTCTCCCAATGACCTCTGATAGTTTTGTGGCAACATTATATTGACAATCCCTTGTGGAGGCTGTTATTAAAAATAAAGTCACATGTGATGGCATCAGTGATGTCATCAATGACATTTGTGATGTCACCTTTGAGGTCATGGGTGTTAGTCCTTGCAGTGCACACTGGTAGTGTGAGTTATGGTTGCGTACCTTACCAGCGAATTTCTGGGGGTTTTCGGTTTTACCTGTAACCATAACGTCCCTGTAGGAACGTTTTTACAATGAATTTCATAGGTTTTTTAGTAGTGCAACTTAACCATATCGTCCCTTTAACAACATTTTTTGTTAATGAATTTCATAGGTTTTTAGTAGGGTACTTTAACCGTAATGTTGCTTTAGGCTACTTGTTTCAATAAAGGGGAAATGTTTTTAGCAGCGCAACTTAATGATAGCGTCCCTTTAACAATGTTTTTTGTTAGTGAATTGCATAGGTTTTTAGTAGAGCGCTTTAACCATAACGTTGTTTTATCATGGTGTTTTCAGTAAAGCTGAGAGGTTTTTAATAGCGCAACTTAACCATAATGTCCCTTTAACAATGTTTTTTGTTAGTGAATTTCATAGGTTTCTAGTAGGGCACAGTAACCGGAACGTTGCTGTAGCATAGTGTTTTATGTGAAGATGATAGCTGTTTGGTACTACAATGGAACCATAACATCCCGTTAACAACGGTTTGCCACTGATTCCTTGGCTGCCGCCATCATGAACGTGTGGAAAGGCCAAACTCTCTGGTGTATGTATCCATCTATGCATCCCCTTCCTTTTCCTAATTGTGTTGGTGCATCTTAGTAATTACAGATGTACATGCTAAGTGGTGGTGAGTGTTTGACTGGTTTCCCTTTTTGTGTTAACATTGCATGCTGCAACTGTGCCGCACAGTACTGGCCGAGATGACTGCAGGTAAAGAATATGGACGTTTCCTAGGGAGACTGCACCTGGCTGGCGTATGTGCAATCACACTGCAAGTATCCGTAGGACTCCATTAGTGGCCGCATGACCGCATCTTCTAATGCATGTTTAAATAGTTGTGGGAGCGCACGTGTATCCGTTGCACAGCTATACCCATACGTAGGGCATCCTCTGTGTGCTCGTAACACCGGCCCTGTCGCCAGCCCTATGGATTTATAGGGTATGCAACCCCATTTCAAGTACTCTTGTCGACTACGTGGGTGGCTCTGCAAACGTACCAAAGTATTGCTGCAGCATGCCTGGTTGTATGAGGCCCACTGGTAAACAAGCAACAGCAACCTGCAGTGTAAAGGGGCCGTGTTAAATGTGGCATCAATTTGCTTGAGGTGCTGCTTGCCTTTCGATGACCCGTGAAACAGACACACCGGCTCTGCACTGAACACTGTGACGGAAAGTGTCAAGAGGTCGCCTGCAGGTCGTACAGTTGAAGAAAACATGTAACTGCAGGTGGGACAGTTTGTAGTGAGTCTGCAAAATGGCAAAGGTGGTGCAGCTTGGTCACGCACACACTAGTGCATGTAAAGGCAAGTAAGCAAAGAACAGAATGTGCAGAACGCAAACAATGTCAGTGGTGGTTAGGAAAGAACTGTAGCTGCATGGGTTGCGCTAACTAATTGTTTTCCTGCTCCACGCAATGAAACTGTGTTGCACGTTGTTGTAAACATTATTGTATTCCAGAATGTATGCATCTCCGTGTTGCTACTCCTATGGCTGATGGTGCAGCAAGAACTTTTTGTAGTGCATGTGACGACAACTGAAATGGAAGCAGAAGGGACCAGTGGGCAGTCTACCACGCTTCCAACAATGCAGTACGGTAATTTCATGTACAGCATTTTCCACATCTGCTGCGGCCAACAACAGTGGCACTCCTATAGGGCAGCAGAGTGCTAAAACATCCTTGCAGACCATATGCCACGCTACAGACCCTTACCCGGCAAAGGGCATTGTATTGTGCATGTACAGCAACGCGCTACTCTACAGAGGGAAGGTACAAGGAAGTGCGTGGAAAGGGTCCTTCCGGGAGCATGAGAATGACTGGTGCTTGTGTAGGTGAGGGCTACCCAATAATTCCATTTCTCGGCACGTCCCCTATGGTAGTTATGCAGGTGCAGCCCATTCGGTACTGGGCCTTTCCTGCCGTTCCATTTGTGGCGTGTGTTATTAGACCAAAATAAACTTAAAAGAACTGGAAAAGGAAAAAGGGAAATAAAGAAAGCTCCTTTCAGAGATGAACAATGGAATTGCCAATGAACGGCGGCATGGCACTGTGCAAAACACTGTAGTTGAATCGGGTGGAAAGGGGGTCACTGTCGAAAGCGGTTTCTTGACATGTTGCAGAGTGTTATGAAGAGCTTCAGTGCACAACACCTACTACAAAAATTCTTCCACAACTTTCAAGAAGGGCATCAAGGCAATTTGGATGGGGCGTGCAGAAATCGGGATGGCAGGAATAGTAAGATGAACGTTCTTGCTGGGGGAAAGTGTGCAGTGAAACGCCATATTCCTATGTGTGAAGCATGCCATTGGCACATGTCGTAGAAAGGCACAAATAAATTTCCCTGCAATCTAGCGTACATTCTCCATTTGCGGACCAAATGAAAAATAACGCAGCCACGTCGGTGTTGGCATAATGCGATAGAAAGTTATGCAGGAGATCGGAAACAGGCGCATGACCTGGGCAAATGCCTCATTCATCGCAAACGGCACTGAAACGCGTGTAACATGCTGTGCAATTTTCCCTCCACAATGAAGCACAGTAATGTCAGCATGTTTGTGCGTCACCACAGTGTCACCCAGGCAAACCAAATTCAATCACTTCATTGTAGGTACTCCATAGCACTACACATCCACATGATAGAATTCACAATGAGCAGCTACTGCACAGTGTTTTCCAATTGCTTTCAAGCAATGTATTTCAAACCTCCCCAAAACCCACACGCTGTGGCTCGTGAAACACACAGGCATAACTGCACCCTCTGCATTTCTGTCGACAACTATACCGTGTGCCACAGTCTGTGCGTACACACCACACCCAGAAACCTTATTGCCCAATCCCGTAGCCTCTACACGCCCATTTTTATGGCCGTCATCTGCAAAAGGGGCGTATCTAACACGTGCCACCCTGCAAGTATTGGGATATCTGCAAACCTTTCGTGCTGTGCGTGTGCAGGAGTGGGGGAATAACTTTCAACCAGGGTAGGGGACTTCGTTAGTTGTGGCGGCTCTGAAAAGGGCCTTTTTAATAAAATTCTTTTAACACCTTTTTGATTTTATTTTTATTTTTTTTTATTAATGTTTTATGGTTAACATTTTCTTAACCTTTAACATAAAATGATACAAAACATCCTTCTGAAAGAAAGAAGAAAAGAAGAAAAGCAAGGCTCCATCTTGGTCCGTCTAAATTTGTGTCCCCTCTTGCTGGCCTAATGGAGGGAACATAATAGACTGGGTAGGAAGACCATGGAGATGAGTTTCAGTTAAGTTGGGTTGATCGGTTAATTGACCTTTGTAATTGGCCAGGTCAATGGTCCTTCTGGTCGGCACCCAGTCAATCTGCCGTCTTCCTTACCAAGAGATGTTCAATAAATTTGAGCACCTCGAGTGTTTTTCCCAGCTTTTCCACTGTCATCAGTCTCTCCCAATATTCTTCTTCTGTATCTGCAGTAATGCGTGTGACAAAGTCTCCCAACCATAGCTTTCGTTTTTCCATTAGTTTTGGGCAGGATAATGCCAGGTGCCTAGTTGATTCAATTAGATTGGGATTTTCGCAGTATCGACACTTTTCGTCTTGTGGCTCAATCAATTTTCATTGGAGTTGCACCTCTTTGGTTGGTAGAATATTGAGTCTACAGCGCATCAGAAGGTCTCTATAATGGGACGACGGAAATCTCCTCTGATAAGGTGGGAGGTTATTTAATGCTTTCTGCTCCCAGATGATATTGTGGCACAATTTATTTTCCTGTTTCCGTATGCTCGTCTCATCCCAATCGTTTTCTTGTAGGATTTTCTTTGCTTTGTTCGGATTTATTTTGAGAGTCTCTTCTTGTACTACGCTAGAAACATCAGACATTTCTTCTTCCATAGTTGCAGAAGTTTCTTTCTTTCTCCACCCAATGATTTTGCCAAGATCTCAAAAGGCGCTGGTGGAGAGTCCAAAATACACTTCCTATAAAAGCAAAGGGTTTTCCACAGTACTATCGATCTTAGAGATTGTAGTCTTAGTTCCTGCCTTATTGTTGAAATTGCCACACAGTTTGGCAGTCTTAGGATCCTCCGCCAAAAAAAGCTTTGATGACATCCCAGGTTTCCCACTTCAAGTTGAGCAGAGATTCAGCGCTGTATGTCAGGGTAGCCACCACTTTTTGTTTGTAAAAGGTCCAAATTGGGATTGTGGGGTATTTCCCATATCTTCTGTGGAGAGTTATTCCCTGATTTGTTAATTTTACCAGTATGTCTCTGATCAGGTATATTGGCAATCTCGTTTACATTTTTGTTTATTCTTATTCCGAGATGGACCATTGACTCAACCGTTTCCAGGTTTTGGTTGTCAATTGACCATACAAAGGTCTTTCTTTTTGATTTCAGCCCTCTGGATGACTTCATTATTAAGACCACGGATTTCTTTATGTTTGCCTTCATTTTATTTCTATCCAGGTAATGTTTAAATTCAGTAATACGGCGCTGCAGACCAATGGCTGTTTGATCAATGAAGACCACGTCGTCAGCATAGAGAATCCAAGACAGCTCCTCATCATTATTTTCGGTGGAAATGCTCTTATCCTGCTCTGGGATTCCACCATATCAGCCAGATATAAAATGAACAGGAAAGGTGCCAAGGTACAGCCTTGCTTGATTCCCTTATATGTAGGAATTTTTTCCGTGGTGGCACCTCCTTTTGTTGTTATAATTTGAATTGATGTATGCAAATATAATTCCTGAATTGCTTCCACAAGATCCTCCGGGCAATTCCAGCTCTTCAATTTTGTCCATAGAAGGGCTCTACTAACTCCATCGAAAGCTTGCTCCAGATCTATGAAGCCAAGATATAAGTTTGTTTTGCTTTCGAGGGCTCCGAGCTTTAGTACATTAAGGATGAATAGGTTCAGGGAGGTTCCAACCCCCGTCACAAAGGCCGTTTGTCATTTATCCAATAAGCCTTCCTTAGTTGCCCACTTTTTAAGATCTCTTAGGATAATGGAGGCGAAGATTTTTCCGATTGAGTCCAGGAGGGCAATTGGCCTATAACTCTTGGGATCTTCTCGATCTCCTTTTTTGAATATGGGCACTACCAACGCCTCCTTCCATGTTGATGGAATGGTTCTAGTTTTCTTTATTTGATCAAAGAGCTGCATAATGAAACTCGCCCACTCATCCACGTTTTCTTTCAATAATTGATTTGAAATACTATCGGGGCCCGCTGCTCGCGAGGTGCTTAGCTTTTTAATGATGCCCTGGATGTCTTCATAGTCATAATCAATTTCCCAGGGATTTTTTTCCTTTTTGATAGGGCCTAGATGTATTTCGTCTCCTATGCTTGACTTCAACAAGTTCGTATAGTGCTCTACCCATTTCTCTTTGGAGACCTGAGAGATAGTCACAGCTGATTGGAGCTCAGCGCCTTTGTTAATAATCTCCCAGAGGCTGCGTGTATTTACTGTTTGTAGCGCTGCTAGCATCGTTTCCGCGTCACATTGTGTGCGCCATATTTTCGATGAACATTGCCAATTTTTGTAAGATTGCTTACATTTCCGAATAAGTTCTTCTTTATTGGGATGCAGACTTTGTTTTAACCTTCTGAGCGACGCTCTGTACTATCTTTTTTTCACCACCAGTTCTGCGTTATACGCATGTTTCCGAGTTATTAAGGGTTTAGTGTTCTGGACTTCAAACTGTTTTATTAACCATATTTATTCCACCTTGTTAGCGTTAATTCCCACACGGTCTCTATAGCCCTCCATTAGTTTTCCAATTGTAGGTTGTTTTATACGCAAGAGATTTCGACCTCCCGTCACTTCCACCTGGGGTTTAGGTAGACTTGATGTTCTCCCAGATTCCCAATTGAGTTCAATCTCCAGCAGGGCATGGTCACTGGTAGTTTGTTTCTTGACTTTCATGGAGTTAATCCAGCTGTAAGTGTTTCCTGCCACAAAGCAGTAGTCTAAAACGGCACTGGTCATATTACTGAACGAGATGGGTGCACCTTCTAGGTCTCCTTTTATCGTTCCATTAAGAATTCTCATTTCTCTTATTGCCATTTCTTCCATCCATCGTTTAGCGTTACCTTCTAACTCGGAATTGATTTTGAGCTTTCCTGTCTTGTCCATTAGCTTTATATTCAGGTCTCCACACAGAACAATCAGTTGATTTTGTTCCTTTATAATTGACTCATCTATTGCCTTCATAATATCAGACAGGTATGTCTCACTTTCACAGTCTGACTCCAATAGGTGTTTTTTAATGAGAATTCCATTTTCCTTTGGGTTGTTCTTTTTCCTTATTCTTAACGTCTGGGCATATGGATTTGGTGCACAGTATTGAAAAGCATCTATGTCGCTATCTTCTCTTACCAGTATCAGTAGGCCAGCACGAGGTCTTCCTATTGGACCCTTTTTCGCTGAATTCATGTATACCACATATCCTTCGCATATTGGGAGCTTTCTTATCCATGATTCTTGTAGACAAATGATGTCATACTTCCCTAAGAAAGCACATTCTCCCGAAAAGAGATTAGAAAAACCCCTAGTATTCCATGAGGCCAGTAGGGATTTGCACCTTACTGCCTCTATAGCAACCTATTGTTTCTTTTTATCAGGTTGAGAGACTCGGTCTCCTGTTTTTGCGACTTGATTGCTACTTCTCTGTATTGTGTCTTTTGCGGTTGCACTCTCCGTGTGAGGTCCATATAGTTTTGAGTTGTCCACTGTGAATCTCATTTTTTCAAGTCTGATATTTGACCTAGGTCTATAGACTTCTCTGCTTCTCCTCCTCCAGTCCTGATAGTCAGTTGGCCTTAGGTGTTTGTCCTCGCTCCCATGTTCATTTATTCGTTTCGTTCTCAGGATAGATCTTAGTGGTATAGTCGTCTTCTCGGCTTTGGCGTGAGTAGAGCTTTTGTCCCTGGGCTTGTCCTCACGCCGCGGTGTTCTGTGTTCTCTTGCTGGAAACTTATAACCGCTCTTTGGTTCTCTAATCGGAGCAGGCCTCTCAGGGCTCTGCTGTTCAGAACAATAATGCTCATTGGGGGCCTTTCTCTTACTTCTTGCGTTCCCCTCGATTTCCGACAGTCTAAAGCCCGCTTCGGCTAGCCTTTCCTTTGCTTTTAGTATGGTTTCTTTTATCCTTTGGGAGGCAAGATGGAGTAATATCACGTCTGGCCTTTTTTCCTCTGGAAATTCAATAATCAAGATGTCGTCAGTCATGATCTTTCTAAGAGTTGCCATTTGTTTGAAAATGGACATCACATTACTCCTGTTCAAAATTATTCTTTTTGAGTTCCTAGATACTCTTTCTAGTTTGAGGATATAAGTCTGCTGAGAGACATGCCCCCTTCCGCTTACTTTGAAATGACGTTCATTGCTTTGGCACTTATAGATTTTTCTTTGTGGATTCCGTTTGTCTTTAAATTCGGAGTCTCGATTCCTTCTCTGTGCCTGTTCCCTTCTGCCTCGGCGATTGTAACGCTCACCTGATTCCCGTAGAGGCGCCGGTCTTGACTGGGCGTATAACGTATCTGCAAAGGTGATGTGTAACACACGGCTGGCTCTTTGGGCTGGACCTCTGTGCACTGTATGTCTGACTTGAAGGGTAAGATGTCTGCAGATAGAAAATATGGGATTAAGGAACTGGGTTATTGAATGTCTCTCTCTTCTTCCCTTTCTCTTCTCCTGTAGAAACCCAAAGGTTAAAGCTCTCACCTTAGGTAAGGGAACGCCGTGCTCTCCATCTGCCTCGGGGCAGGGTGCTGTAACCAGTTTCTTCACTGGATAAGGGGAGCAGGCCTCTTGACTTCAGAGGACTGCTGTCCGTCGTTTACTGCACGAACGGTAAGTTTCGAGTAATTCTAATGTCTTTACAGTCTTTAGTAATGATGTTTCTTGTTTTGCAGGGTTCCGGCGATGGCGGATGACGGGCTGAAGTGAGTTGAAGATGGAGCCCGTGTGATGAATAGAAGCGCCTGGAAGCACGTAAGTAAGCGCTTGTTGCCTGCTTCACAATGCGCTCTGTCTTTTTATTTTGCAGGTACAAGTTCGGAGCGGCTGCAGGGTGCCGGAATACCCACTGGGTTAGATGTGGAAAGGAGTAATGGCACGTGAGTATTAAAGTTCCCCAATGTCTTTAAACGCACCTTGTTTTGTCTTTCAGATGCGGGATGCAGCGCCGAAGGCCTCCGGAGCGTGCGAAGAGTTGGTAAGCTTTTGTCTTTCAGATGCCGGAATGCAGTGTGAAGACCTCCGGAGCGCACGAAGAGTAGGTAAGCCTTTGTCTTTCAGATGCCGGAATGCAGCGCGAGGCGTTGGTGACAGCCGATGGACCAGGTAAGTGAAGAGCTGTCACTGAAGACCGTAATGCTAACCTGTTCTTTCTTGTCTTTATAGGTGTTGCTGAAGACTGGATTCAGGATGGTAAGCCTTTTTCCTTAGGCCCAGGATCAGATGCAGAAGACACGATGAGCGTTCTGCTGCAGAGGATGCAGAATAACGCAAAGCAAGATTCATCCATCGGGTGTGGTTTAAATAGCCTCCTGTAGTGCTTAGGTGTCTCCTTCCACAGCCACGCCTAGGTAAGAAAAGAGTTCCTGCTTTCCAGAAGAGTTCCAGTGTTCTGAATCTAGGGAGTGGCTCCTGCCCCACCCAACAGGAAAAGTAGTTCCAAACAGAAGAGGATGAGAGGCTCAACTGGCAGGCAAGTAAGCAGCATGGTCTGCTGCAGGTAAGTCCACCCAAGCATTATGAGCCCGGCGCTTCCAGCGCTGGGACTGGGCATATTTATGAGCCTGGTGCCACTGGCGCCAAGACTGGGTCCAAAAGGTCCCAATTGGGGCTGGTTGGCACTCGGAACCTGGGTTATGGATCTGCTTCCAAGGGAGTTGGGAAAACCCTGACCTTTTGGAAGCAGAGATCATGACAGTACCCCCCCTCAAGGCCCCTCCCAAACCGGGCTTCTCCGGGGGTTTTGGCTTGTCAGGAAATGTTCGGTGAAATCTTTTGATTAGGCGAGGAGCGTGGACATATTCAGCAGGTTCCCAGGATCTCTCTTGGGGGCCGTAGCCTTTCCAGTCAATTAGGTAAAATAGTTTAGATTTGGAGATCTTGGAGTCCAGAATGTTTTTGACTTCAAACTCGAGTTCTCCATCAACTAGGATAGGTTTTGGAGATTTAGTTAGTCGGGTTTGAGGTTGCACGGGTTTTAATAGAGAGACGTGGAAGACCGGATGTATCTTCATGTGCGGGGGCAAGTCCAACTTGACCGCTACTGGGTTTACTATGGTAGTGATGGAATAGGGACCAAGGTATCTTGGGTTGAATGTGCGTGGCCCTTTTAGAGGTAGATATTTGGTGGATAACCAGACTTGATCCCCTACTTGATATTGAGGGGCTTCCTTCCGATGTTGATCTGCTCCTTTCTTGTATTGTTCTTTAGCCCTTTGAAGGTGAGAAACAGCTTCCTTAAAGGCTTGGGTGATTGTAGAATGCAGGTAGTCTACTGCTGGTGTTTCAAGATCTTGGAGGGGATCCAACTCCGAGGTTCGAGGGTGACTGCCGTACAAAAGAAAAAACGGGGTTTTCCCAGTTCCCGAATGGACAGAGTTATTGTAGGCATATTCGGCTATCCAAAGGATGTCTTTCCATTAAAGAATCGTGATAACAAGAGATTACTTTTTTCTGTAAATCTGTGCTGGGTAGGTATAATCGTTCTTGGAAATACAATAAGTTGTCCTTTACTGCAAATTCCTTTCCCTGCAGATGCCAATTCTGTATGTCTGCTGGAGTTACAAGTTGCCTGGCCTTATCCTTAACTTCCTCTATGGATTCTGTGGCGATTACACCCAGAATTCTTTGTTCGGGAATGATTGGTACAGGTTTAGGGTTGATCAAGTGTTCTTCCACTCCCATCCGAGAAAGGGCATCAGCTTTACCGTTCTTTGTACCAGGTCGATAGTTAATTATGAAGTCAAACTCGGCAAAGAATAATGCCCAACGGAGTTGTCTAGAGGATTGGGCTTTTGCGGTTTTCAAATATTGCAGGTTTCGGTGATCCGTAATCACAGTAACGGTGTGTCGGGCCCCCAGCAGATAATGCCGCCAAGCCTTAAAGGCAAACTTGATAGCCAGAAGTTCCTTGTCAGTAATCGTGTAATTGATTTCAGGAGGCGAGAATTTGCGGGACCAAAATGCCACGGGATGCAACTGATTGGTTACCGGGTCCTTTTGTGATAGAACTGCCCCCATGGCAAGGCTTGAAGCATCAGTTTCCACGATGTAGGGGAGTTCGGGGCGAGGGTGTTTTAAGATTGGTGCAGAGATAAATTTAGTCTTCAAATCCTGGAAAGCTTGTTCCGCCTCGGTAGACCATTCAAAATGTTTGTTTTTCTTTAACAAGGCAGTGATGGGCTGGACTATTCGAGAGAATTCGGGGATAAACCTGCGGTAAAAGTTAGCGAAGCCTAACATGCTTTGCACACCTTTTACGGAGGATGGTGATGGCCATTTGAGAACTGCATCGACCTTCTTTGAATCCATACGCACTCCGCCAGGTGATAATATGAATCCCAAGAATTCAACTTCAGTCACGTTGAAAACACATTTTTCCAACTTAGCGAAAAGTTTGTGTTGACGCAATCTTTCGAGGACCATTTTCCCGTGTTTCCGATGTTCAGATTCCGATGAAGAATAAACGAGGATGTCGTCAATGTAAACAACAACACACACATCTATGAGCTCTCTGAGGACATCGTTCATAAAATATTGAAAGGCGGCCGGGGCATTGCAAAGTCCGAAGGGCATGACCTGATATTCAAATAGTCCATACTTGGTGCGGAAGGCCGTCTTCCATTCATCGCCCTCTTTTACTCGTACCAAGTGGTAAGCTCCTCTAAGATCCAGCTTTGTATATATGCATGCTTTTCTGACTTGGTCCAGGAGTTCAGGGATCAAAGGTAACGGATATCTATTCTTAACAGTGATCTGGTTCAGGGAGCGATAATCTATACAAGTTCTAAGGTCTCCTTCCTTTTTTGGAACGAAGAACAAAGCTGAAGAAGCAGGGGACTTGGAAGGACGAATAAACCCATTTGCCAGGTATTGATCCAGTTATTGTCGAAGGTGAAGGTTCTCAGGCTCGGTGAGGGCATAAATTCTACTACAAGGAGGAGTAGATCCAGGTATCAGGTCTATCTGGCAGTCATAAGACCTATGAGGAGGTAGAGAGTTAGCCTGATCCTTCCAGAAAACATCTTGGTATTCTAGGTATTCGGGAGTTAACTGGGGAGTCTCTGAAGAAATTGCTGCCAGTGCAACACCAGGTGGAGGGTGACAAGTAGAGACACATTCTGGAAACTGGACCGTTCTTGCTCGCCAATCGATCAGAGGATTGTGTTTCTCTAACCAAGGTATTCCTAGAATAATCTGAAACTGAGGGGCCTTGATCACATCGAACACGATCTTCTCATGGTGTCCATCTTGACTTACTAGCGTCACCTCTTGAGTGGTATGCGTTACTGGCCCGGAGGCTATCTCCGTACCATCCACCGTAGTAATGACGTCCTTTACAGCCTTGGGACAAAGAGTTAGATTCATCCTCAAAACCATTTCATGATCCACATAATTGCCGATGGCACCGCTGTCGACGTAAGCTTCAATTGCATGTAATCGATCCGGATTATCAGGGCTAATGAGGACCATAGGTATCACGAAATGTGAGGTCACGGAACTGGTTTTCACGCTCGGCAAGAGGACCTCTATTCTTGTCGGGCGAGGTCGTTTCCCTGCTCAGAGTTTGTAACTTTGGTAACTGCAGCTCCTACTGCCTTCTTGGCAGGTTTCACCGGACAGTCTCGAAGAAAGTGCCCTGAGTTTCCGCAATAGAGGCATAATTGCAACTGTTTTCTCCTTTCCCGCTCCTTTTGTGTTAGAGGACCTTTCAGACCCCCTATTTGCATGGGTTCCCCGGGGTCTACTCCTTTGGAAGGAGTTGGCGGTTTGGAAAATACTCGAGCATCAAACTTGGAACGATCGGCCTTCCTGTTCTGCAGTCTGTGATCTATTTGAACGACTAAGTCTATATAGTCCGAACAATCTTGTGGGGGATTCACTACTTGGGCTAACACATCTTTGAGCTCTCCTCTATAAAACAGCGCAATCCTTTTGTCCTCAGGCCATTGAGTTTCCACTATCAGTCTGTTGAAAGACGCAATATAAGCCAAAAGGTCTTGATTACCTTGTCGCAACGAAAGAAGCTCATTGTCCAAGGCCTGCCCCTGTGAATGTCTTGCGAACAGTTTTTCCATACTGAGCTGAAAAGCTTGAAAATCATGGAGGACCGGATCATCTTGGTTTACTAGAGGGATCGACCAGTCTGCCGCATTGCCACTAAGGTACGAAAGCACGAAAGCTACTTTAGCTTGATCAGTTGGAAAGGCTGCTGGCCGGCATAAGAAATGCAACCGGCACTGATTGATAAATACTGCAAACCTCTTTGGGTCACCAGAAAATCATTCGGGCGGAGCCAGAGGTACATTCCCAGGTAGGTTGATCTGCACTGGATTCATAGAGGATGTAGAAGGAAGATTACCCCCAGATGGAGGTAACGGGGTCTGTCTGGCTTGTGACTGTAGCAATTGTCTAGCGAGATCATCTGTTCGCTCCTTGGAAACAATCAGTTCCCTTCTTAGAGCGTTCATTTCCTGACGGGCTGCATGCACTTCTGCCCTTAGTTCCCCAAGTAACTGGGCTAGCTGGTCTGTATCCGAGGTTTCCATAGCGCCTGGACGGGAGTTTTGTGGTAGGCTTTGCGTTCTGTAACGCTCACCTGATTCCCGTAGAGGCGCCGGTCTTGACTGGGCGTATACCATATCTGCAAAGGTGATGTGTAACACACGGCTGGCTCTTTGGGCTGGACCTCTGTGCACTGTATGTCTGACTTGAAGGGTAAGATGTCTGCAGATAGAAAATATGGGATTAAGGAACTGGGTTATTGAATGTCTCTCTCTTCTTCCCTTTCTCTTCTCCTGTAGAAACCCAAAGGTTAACGCTCTCACCTAACGCCGTGCTCTCCATCTGCCTCGGGGCAGGGTGCTGTAACCAGTTTCTTCACTGGATAAGGGGAGCAGGCCTCTTGACTTCAGAGGACTGCTGTCCGTCGTTTACTGCACGAACGGTAAGTTTCGAGTAATTCTAATGTCTTTACAGTCTTTAGTAATGATGTTTCTTGTTTTGCAGGGTTCCGGCGATGGCGGATGACGGGCTGAAGTGAGTTGAAGATGGAGCCCGTGTGATGAATAGAAGCGCCTGGAAGCACGTAAGTAAGCGCTTGTTGCCTGCTTCACAATGCGCTCTAACTGTCTTTTTATTTTGCAGGTACAAGTTCGGAGCGGCTGCAGGGTGCCGGAATACCCACTGGGTTAGATGTGGAAAGGAGTAATGGCACGTGAGTATTAAAGTTCCCCAATGTCTTTAAACGCACCTTGTTTTGGGACTGGGCATATTTATGAGCCTGGTGCCACTGGCACCAGGACTGGGTCCAAAAGGTCCCAATTGGGGCTGGTTGGCACTCGGAACCTGGGTTATGGATCTGCTTCCAAGGGAGTTGGGAAAACCCTGACCTTTTGGAAGCAGAGATCATGACAGCGATCTTCCAGGTTTTTCCAAAAGTCTGTCCTAGACATTGCAGAGTTTTCTTTTTGGTCCTTACTCTTAAGGTGTTTCCTTGCTTTTTCATATTTTGACGAGCTTCTAGACTTTTCTTCTATTCTCGTCTGACCTTTGTCACGTGGTTTTGTTGGTATTTCTCGCTGTTCTTTGCTTCTTGGTTGATTTCTTACTCTCTCGTTTTTCTGTGGTCTTCTTCCCCTGTCTTCTGGTCTTAACCGCCCTTCCTCTCGTGATTTTTGAGATTTCTCATTGTAGTCTATGTTCCTTAAACGTTTTCTTACGTTATCCCCTGCCCTCTCCTCAGGTTTTCTGGTGCTCTTTTTCTCTCTTTCACCTCTATTCTCGCCATTTGATTTTCTTTCCAATTCATATTGATATAGCTGATTATCAATATTCTGCCATTCTGAAGGACTTATATTGAGCCAACGGTCTTCCTCCCGTTGTTCTTCAAATACTTCAATTAAGTCGCTTAGGTTCCCTTCAAGCTCTGCCTCACTTTCTATTTCAATGGGTGTTTTTTGATTACTCTTCTCATTCACGGGGTTGGCTATTTTCAGCTCCACTCTTGGTTTCTTAGCTGGATTACTTGGTAGTTCTCTCTCGGGTGTTTTAATGTTCCTTAGGAAGGCTCTTGAACCGTGTTCCTTCCTCTTGGTTACTTGGTTCTTTGTTTTTTTCCCCCACGATCTTGGTTGGGTCTTTCTTATCTATGGTAGATATCTTTTTATTTGCCTTTTGGGGTTCTAGGAACATTTCATAGCTTGGCTTATTTTGATCTTCATTTAGATCCTTTTCTACCATGTCTGAAGAAACATCCGGCGCGGGGGGACTGCCATTTCCCTCGTGATTTAATTTTGGTTTCTTCAAGCCCCTGCCGAGTACCAAGGGTCCACTTCGAGCTGAGCTCGATTTTGATGCTTCTGGGGGTCCTATTCCTTGATCTTCTGTACCCCCAGGTTCAAGTAATTCCAAGGTGGTCTTTGGGTCTTTCACGGAGGGCTGTTGGGGATCCGGTCTTGGCCATTTGTGGCCTTCCAAGATCGCCTCCATCAGCACTTGTTTATCTTTGGAGTCTCGACTGGCCAGCTCTGCTAGCCTGTCTTGCCATCTGATTGACTTCTCCGCTTCATAGTCCATCCTCTTTTCAAGTCTTTTCAGGGTTTCGTCACCTCTATTGAGTGGTGCCATGTTTTCGAATTTGATGCGAGAATCGTTTGCAGAGAGTCGTTTATATTTTCATAGAGCTTCAGATATGGGGCGAGAGTGATATTCAAAGCCGCCATCATTCCCTTTTGTATGTGTGCAAGATCTTCCATTCTGCCTTTCTTGCATAATTCACTTATTTTTTTCATGGATTGGTCATCTATCTTCATTTCCCTGTTCTTAATTTGACCCTTGGTTATGGTCTCTTCAATTTCTTCTGTTGGTGATTTTAGTGAGATAGAAGAATCCTTTTCCTTTTTTTTACCATGTATCTGGTTATATGTCTCCAGGGGATCTTCTATATCAAGGGCATCGATTTTTTCTTTAATAAAGGATAAACTTTTCCTTTTTTCCGATGTGATTTTCCCAGTAAGGTTCGAGATATCCTGTATGAGTTTCGCTGCCAGACAAGAATTACTTATCGGTGCTTTTTCAAGAGTATTTCTCTCATCTCTGGGCATCCCTTTTGGGGCGCGTACTGGTGTCCATGGGTTACTTGAGTCCCACTGGGGGGTATGATTTAGTTCACCTAATGTAGCATCCTTTACAGTTTTTATGTTGGTAGTGCTTGGGGTCAATGGAGCCATGTGACTTTCTTTATCCGATCAGGGGGACTCGTCCTGCCATGAGTTTATCGAGATGGCACCAGTGTGACCTCTTGCCGTTTCATCAAAACTCGTTCCCTGAGTGCTCTTTGTCTTCCTCTCTTGACTTGGGCTAGATGGCTGCCATAGTTGACCCTCAATGCCGGGCTGATCCAACGAGGTACAAGGAATAGTCGAGGGATCCTGTGTGGAAGTTTTGGACCCAGTCACTATGCTTACTGGAGCATTGTCTTCTATTGAGATCTCACTGTTTTGAACAGTGGGTGTTTGGATTGCAGGAATAATATTCTTCACTGTTGGTGCAGTGGCTGTGTCTATACAGTCTTTGTCTCCCTCCTTTGTTGGCAGAGCCGTAGTTTTTTCCGCCCAGCTTGTCAGATCTTTAGGGGCAAGAGATATCTCTAGTATTGACGATGGTGTCTCCAAAACAATCTCAGCCCCTGGAGTAGAAGCCACTTTGCAAATATCAGATTCCACCAAATCTGAGTTTAGGTCCGTTGATTGTACATGTGGCGTAATCAGATGTATTATCTCCACTTTGTCATTCTTTGAATTAGTCCTTCCAGATGTCCGGGGGTTGTCCCCTAATTGGTCAGCCAGAGGAGGTGATCCCTCTACAGAATTTAAGGTATCTGTGATAGCGGAAAGAATAAGGTCTTTCTCCCGCGTGGTCGGACTACTCCCCCCAATTAGGGTAACATCTTTAGATGTATTAAGGTGGAAAGGATTTTCACTTACATCGATTTCCTTTCCTGGTGAAAGTGCAACCCCATGTTTTTCCGGTGCCTCCCTCATCATTTTTTTTTCTGGGGGTTTTGTCTCCTGTATTTTGCCTACTGCCTCGGGAGGTTTGTTTGTTTTACCAGAGGGTCCCATCCCTAAGGCCAACGGAATATCATTGTGAGTAAATACCTCCTTATCGGCTTTGTCCGATGTTAATGTCTGGTTCAGGGTCTGCTTATCCTAGGGGACAGATGTCATTGTTCCAATGAGTATGTATCTGTCAAGAAGGGAAGTTTCAATTGTTTCAGTGTAGGCACAAGTTTGTTTCTCACAGGATGTTTAGGAGAGAGGGAGGGGGAGCTGCGGACAGCCGGGTGGGAGGCCAACCGCTTTCTTACCTGAAATCTTGTTTCTACTGGCGCTGTCTCCGACTCTGCGGGTTCGCTCGTCAGGCGACCCATTTTGGACCCATCGTGCAGCTCCTCTCCGTTTGTCTCTGTTTCCAGATATAGCCGGGCAGGGCCACAGGTGCTGCTATATACACGTTTCAGAGCGCCACTTGCACCCCAGCGCCTAACAGCCGCACAACAGTCACCGGGCTTTACTCATGACGGGCTTATCGCCGCAAGGGTGGTAGCCTCGGTCCTTTGAGGGAGCCCAGAAGTCACGTGATCAGGTCACGTGTCAGTTGCCCCGCCTCCTCCAGGAAGCGCGATGGTGCGGCGATGCCGGCAGGAGCTTCAGACAGCTCGCAGTGCCGGGAAGGTAGAATAAAGCAGCTTATGCTCAGTTTGAAGTACTTTTCCGAATGAGTAACACACAGGGCGGGCGGCAGCCTCGGTCCTTTGAGGGAGCCCAGAAGACACGTGATCCGGTCACGTGCCAGTTGCCCCGCCTCCTCCAGGAAGTGCGATGGTGCAGCGATGCCGGCAGGAGCTTTAGACAGCTCGCAGTGCCGGGAAGGTAGAAAAAAGCAGCTTCTGCTCAGTTTGAAGTACTTTTCCGAATGAGCAACCCACAGGGCGGGCGGCAGCCTCGGTCCTTTGTGGGAGCCCAGAAATCACGTGATCAGGTCACGTGTCAGTTGCCCCGCCTCCTCCAGGAAGCACGATGGTGCGGCGATGCCGGCAGGAGCTTCAGACAGCTCACAGTGCCGGGAAGGTAGAAAAAAGCAGATTCTGCTCAGTTTGAAGTACTTTTCCGAATGAGCAATACCTTTTTTTGCGATTTGTATAAGTATTTTTGTGTTTTGTACATCAGCTTACATTCTTACAATAGGGTCTTCAGTGCAGCCTTTACATTGTGAAACAAAATGTCATTGCAACTGGTCGGCAAAGACATTCCATTGGCTTTGAAAAGGTGTATATATATCGAGAACCAATTCAAGAAGTCACCAATGCTTCTGTTAATGAGACCCCTTCCGACCTCTGGCTTTGCAACAGGAATCATTGGAATAGTCCCATACGATTCTCGGTGGGATACATGAGAAAGGCACCTTGGCAGTGGGGAAAATGCGTTTCACTGAACAAGCCATGGAACCCAAATGGAACGCTTCATAGTGCATGACCACACCATGTAAGCTAGCTGAAGTGGCCTCTAGTCGACATACTGCAAGCACAGTGCCGAAACTGCTCACATCACTACAGAATCACAAAGCGTCCTATCACTCCAAATCAAAATTGCCATGAAAGCCTTTTTCGACAGCATACTGCAACAGATCTTCCACAAAGGCATCAGCGATTATCAAGACAGTGTGTCTCGCCATCTCTGCCTGCCACCCTCACTGCACAGAGTAATGAAAAAAAATATTGCCGCCTTTTCATGTGACGCACACCTGATTGTACAATCCCCACAGTCCAATTTCCATTGGCCAGCATGGTGAGAAGTGCAGAATGTCGCACATGCGCTTCCCCAAGTACCGCGAGGGCCGCGCCCCTGTAAAGCAGGAGGAGTCCTTCTTCCAATTGCCGCCCTTTCCTGTAACGCACACCCTGAGCATCTGATTGCACAATCCCCACTGTACCATTTCCATTGGTCAGCATGGTGAGAAGCGCAGTTTGTGGCACGTGTGCTTTCTCAAGTACCGCGAGGGCCATGCCCCAGTGGAGCAGGAGAAGTCCTTCTTCCTATTGGCGCGTTTTCCTGTGACGCACACCCTGAGCACCTGAAAAGACAATCCCTACAGTCCAATTTCCATAGGCCAGCTTGGTGAGAGGTACTGAATGTGGCACGTGTGCTTCCCCAAGTACCGCTAGGGCCGGGCCTGAGCGAAGCAGGAGTCCTTCTTCCTATTGCTGCACACCCTAATCACCTAATTGGACAATCCACACAGTCCGATTTCCATGGCCGCCATCCGCAAAATCCCTGGATGTGGCTTTCGTGCTGCGTGCAGGCATGGGGGAATAACTTGCAACCAGGGTAGGGGGAGTTCGTGGTAAGGGGCGGCCCTTAAAAGAGCCTTTTTTATTTTTTTAAATTTTTTTTTAGATGCTCCGGGAAACACCTTTTTCGGTTTTTATTTGCTTTTGTGGTTTCTTGTGCTCACATGGTTACAGTAAACTCTTCACCGCATCCTGTAGACGGGCAAAAAAAATGCATTGCTAATGGATGACAACAAAAAGCCATTTTCTTGGAAAAACTCTGCATTTCCACAACTAATGAGGTCATTGTTGCAGAACAACATTCCACGAGTGGACAAAAAAGTATACATGCTTCTGTTGATGAGACACCTTCCTGCATCTGGCTCGGAAGAACATCCATGAGCAGTGGGTCATACTCTTCGTGGTATTATGGATGAGAAAAGCACACTGGCAGTGGGGAAAAGCGTCTTCATGACACCGAAAGGGATGACGATAACATCTACTGTTGCAAAAGTGGCCAGGTCTTTGCAAAGTGCATGCATATCGGCAAAATTGCACTCATACATAGCGTTCCACAATGCGTGCACTCCTTCAAAAACCAAAATTGCTTTCAAAGTGTCTTTCCAGGGCATAGTTGTGCAGATCTATGAAAAAGGGATCACCTACAGTCAACACAATGCGTTTCGCCATGTCAGCCACTTTCAGTACGTAGAGTATAGTGTACAACAGTTTAACCGCCCCTTCCTGTGAACCACACCCACAGTACCTGATTGGATAATCCCCACAGTGCCATGTCAATTGGGCAACATGATGCGAAGGGCAGATTGTGGCACATGCACTTCCCAAAGTACAGCGAGGGTCGCACCTTTGTAAAGCTGGAGCAGTTCTTCTTCCCTTTGCACTATCTTCTGTACAGCACTACCTCATTGGGTTACACGTAAATAGGCGCACATGCATCTACCAATTGTATCGAAGCCGCCATCATCCAACACTGTCACTCCTGTACAACACTTCAAATGTACCGTTACACATTTACAGAACAAGTGTCGTGCCATTCCAAAGCACGTCCACTACAAAGTTCAGTAAAAGTATGCACGATTTCTTCATCCACATGCAACGACAAGGCCACCCAGGATGTAGCATGTGTATTCCTGAAAGTACCGCAGAATCCACTACCTTTTTGTGATAGTGGGGTAAGGGGGTGGCGGAGGAAGCAATATCAAGCTGGGTAGGGGATTGGGTCCTCCATGGTAGATGTATAAAGGTTTTTTTTCTTTTTTTTTTTTTCGTGCGTGCGAGCAACTGTTTTTCATTTTTCTCTTTATATGTGTTTCTGTTTGCCTCTCCTCACATTTTTCCCACGTTCTGGTCAATGCTTCTTGCACAGTATAAAAGAAAACAGCATTGCCAATGGCGCTCAAATAAGTGCCATTTCTACGGAACCACTGCATATTTTGCAACCTCGTGATCTCATAGTGGGTGGAGAACATGCCAGCAGTCTGCATAAATTCACATATGATTCTTTTTATAACCTTCCGACCTCTGGCTGGGGACAAATTACACCGGCATGGGCCAATACTCCTCTTGGTGTTATGCATGAGAAAACGACCTTGGCAGTAGGAAACATCTGCATCACTGCGTTCAGCAACCTCTTCAGGTGACGGATTAAACATCCACACGACAATGTAGACTTCCATAGTACACCACGACAAAGTCAATGTTCGTGCCGGACGCCACATATCTGCAAAGGCGAACCATTCCACCGAAACTGTAGTCACCCTGACAGCCCCAGAAAGCGTCCACTCCTTCCGACCCAAAATTACCAGCAACGCTTCTTTGCACACAACACCTGTGCAGATGGCGCACAAAGGTATCACCGACGATAAGCACTGTGCCTCTGTCCATCTCGACCAACCTCACGACACAGTATTGGAACGAAATGGTACTGCCCCCTCCTGTCAACCACACCCTAAACACCTAATTGCCTATTTCCCACAATTCCATTTCCATGGCCACCATGTTCAGAATGGCAGGATGTGGCACATGTGCTTTCCCATCTACAGTGAGGGTCCAGTAAAGCAGACACAATACTTCTTCCCTTTGCACAGGCATTTTTGCAGCACTCCCTCATTGGGTGCTGTTAAGTGTTCAAACACGCATGCAGCAATCACATACACAACTTCTGCATTGCACACTATCATTTCTGTACACCACTCCATATTTACTGTTAAACACTCTGAGTACACGTTCCGTTTGATTCCAAAGCCCCTCCACCAGAAAATTCTGCTAAAGAATGCACAATTGCAGCATCCACAAAGATCCTGAGGTGCACCCAGCACACCTTTGGCCATGCACACAACAGTGCAGCCCTTTCCACACCCACCACAACACTATGGATCCATGCATGTGACCATGTGGCCAGCTAACATTATGAACAACCGTAACATACGTAGCAGCACTTCTACCCAACTGCCCCACACCATAAAACACCCATTCACAAAAACGTCACAATTAGCAGAATCCACAAACATACCACAGCCTGCACCACCCCTATCCACTGCCATTCACAAAGTATTGTGTCACTGGCTACCTAAACACAACAGCTTCACAACATTGGGCCTACTTCAATAAATCTGCACACAGCAGAGTAACCAAGCACATATAAGCTGCACTTCAACCATACCCTCTTCCATACTCGCATTATATAAACACTGCACCCTGTGGCCACAGTGCACCATTTCCTGCCATACACCAAATACTGTGGCATGTTGCAACTATCACCACAACCATGGAACGCACAATACATTCTTTTCAACTCACTTGTGCTGCTGTAGCACATCTACAATGTGCTCCGCACCCATTCTCCGAAGATCACCACCCTGTGCCTGATGCACTGTCAAACCTGCATTGCTGCAGTGGGTGTGCTCCTTCCACACATTCCCTGCACCGTAATGCAACCATGCATGTCAGCATGTCACCAACTACCACTATGCACATACGCTCCACTGGCACCAGAACTCCTACCCAACCTCCACACCGCAATGGTTATGCACAGCGTTAAATACAACAGTTACCATAATGTACAAACATTACACTGTCTCTGGCACTCCTACGCCCTTTCATTCACATACTATTGTCTTACCCACTGCCCCTCAGAAAGTAGTGTGTCACGGCCAACCTAACCACAAAATGTTCACAACATTGCCCCTACTCCAAACAATCTGCACAGAGCTCACTATCCAAGCACATATAAGATGCCCTTCAACCATACCCTCTACCATACTGACAGTATGCAAACACTACACCCAGTGCCCACACTGCATGACTTTTCACTGCAGCATCTCCAACCATACATGAAAAACTTTACCATGTTCTAACAGTCACCTGACCTGCGAACACCATCTCCAACCATACATGAAAAACTTTACCATGTTCTAACAGTCACCTGACCTGCAAAACCAAACTTACACGCATGGCAGCTCACTTCTGCTGCTCTATTGCGTCTGAAATGTGCTCCACACCCATTCTGTACAAATCACCACCCTCTAACTGATGCAGTCAAACATGCATTACTGCCATGGGTGTGCTCGAGCCCTAGGCTCTTGAGTGCATGGCCTACGGCCTACGGCCTTCGGTCATGCACACAATAGTCTAGGCCTTGCACACACCCACTGCACCGTAATGCCAACATGCATGTCACCATATCACTAACTACGACAATCCACACACACACCACTTTCACCAACACTCCTACCCAACCTCCGCACCGCCATGGAGCTATGCAGCAAAAAATTGCAACAGTTACCATAATGTATAAAGAAAACACTGTCTCCTGCACCCCTGTGCACTTTCATTGAAATCCTAAGGCTGTACCCACTTCCATTCACAAAGTATTGTGTCACTGCCAACCTACCCACATACTGTTCACAACATTGGCCCTACTCCAACCAATTTGCACACACCACACTATGCAAGCACTGCCCTCTACCTGATGCAGAGTCAGACATGCATTGCTGTGGTGGGTGTGCTGAAGGCCTAGGCTCTTGACTGCATGCCTATGGCCTACAGCCTTCTGCCATGCACCCAATAGTCTAATCCTTCAACAGACCCACCACAACTTCATGCACCCATGCATGCCACCATGTGCCCAACTACCGCTATCCATCCCCCAGAGCACAGACACCCGCGCTCCCACCCAACCTATGTCATGTGCATTTTACTCCCCTCCTGAAATTCACCTGCCACCACTCAACATGGAAAGAGGTCGCCGCAAACAGGTCGCGGCAGAAGCTATCGGGCCTTTACGACAGCTGCCTCCAATCACCACACAAAGTAGTCGCCTGTCTAGGTACCCGCGAATTGGTGCAATAAGCACAAATACTGCAGCCACTCCTCTGTCTTATTCCACCTATTTACATATGTCACATGAACCACTTCTCACTCCCCCACCCGTTCCCTCCCTTCTTGCCTCCAACACATTGCATACAGTATATTTTCCAGACCCTTCCGCCTGCGCCCTGTCCTCAGATACACCATGGCGGCGTTTGCCAAAAAATGTTGATGCAGAGCACGCTTCCCTCCAGCCAACCACCGGGCGCGTCCAAAGTTCTCCGTCAACACGCTGTACCACAAGCCAATGACACTTATGTCCGCGGACCCAGATATCACACATTTTTAGAGACGTACATTTCAGTTGTTTGCAACAAAAGTACTGCTCGGATTTCCACCAAAAACACAAAAGCATGCTTACTGACCCAAGCCCCTGCCGCAAATTTGGTGCTAATTCGTCCAGCCGTTCGGGCTGTAGCCGTGCGCTAAGTTTTTGCCCATTCAGTCTATGGAAGAAAAAAAAATGTTGGACCCCCCCTACAACTCCTCCCGCCCCCCCTGCTCGAAACCTCAACAAAATTGGCGTAACAATTCGGAGCGGGCCATATACGTTTTTTGCAGAGTTTGGTGAGGATTTGTCCAGGGGGAGCAAAGTTATAAGCCGTAGAGAAAGTGGTCTTCCTATGAGTTTAGCAACTTAACCATAACTACACTGCCACTACCGCGGGCCGTGTAATTAATATATATATATATATATATATATATATATATATATATATACGCACACACGCACACACGCACAAATCGTATACGTTGGAACCCAACTAACCGAACAAATGCAACCATCCTTGCGGAGTCTGAAATAGGCCTGTACTGTATACGGTATATGAACTCCACCGCAACTGAGGGGCTTCAATCTATTGACGCATTCTCATTAATTACAGAGCAGATTAAAGAAACCATCCATAAAAAGCGCATACATCGGAATGTGGCAGAACGATGGAATCTTACCAGAAAAAACGATTGTACGTACGATTTATAAAATTCAGGAGGCCAAACGAGGTTTGCAGAAAACCATTGCTGTGATCCTCCTAGGTACACAAGGTTCCCAAACAATTTATGTAGTAACTCAACAGATTAAAGCTGCAAAATTAAAATATCAATAGTTGCGGAGACACAAGATAAATAGTGAAACAAGGAAATGGCAAGAACTTGCATCCTACGCAAGGATGGGGAACACCACAGGGATATGGAGGTTCATAGGGAGTAGTTGTCAAAATGATCTACCCATAATTAGCGTCACCGAAGAAACCTGGCACTCCCACATTGCAAATACTTGGGGAACTCCAGAAGCCGAAACATCACCAGTTCGAAATGTACCTACAATCTGGGATTGTAAAGTGTCAATTAATGAAATTGTAGTCATAATTTTAAAATTGAAGGGACTTGAAAGCCTGCTTGCTGCCCTGGGCAGCTATGCTACCTTGAATGGGCTGAAGATAAACACGAGCAAAACAAAAATAATGGTATTTCGCTAGGTGAAAAATACTTCATGTTTCAGTTGTTTGCAACAAAAGTACTGCTCGGATTCCCACCAAAAACGCAAAAGCATGCTTACTGACCTAAGCCCCTGCCGCAAATTTGGTGCTAATCCATCCAGCCGTTCGGGCTGTAGCCGTGCGCTAAGTTTTTGCCCATTCAGTCTATGGAAGAAAAAAAATGTGGGACCCCCACCATAACTCCTCCCACCCCCCCTGCTCGAAACCTCAACAAAATTGGCGTAACAATTCGGAGCGGGCCATATACGTTTTTTGCAAAGTTTGGTGAGGATTTGTCCAGGGGGAGCGAAGTTATAAGCCGCAGAGAAAGTGGTCTTCCTATGACAACTACTCCTGGAACATCAATCAGGAGCATATTGAAATTGTCAGGAATTACAAATATCTTGGTGTGTATATCGACGATAATCTTACATGGAATCTCCTTTGGGATACAAATGTACTAAATTGCCTCAGGATTACCTACTCAATAAGTGCATTTATTGGCCGACATTTGGGTTGGTCAATTCAAACAATACTAATGTTGTACAGGACAAAAATCGTCCCTTGTATGTTATACAGTGTTAAAGTATGGGGTGAGAAATTTCTAACACATCTGAACCAACTTGAATATAAAATACTGAGACTTATGTTTTGTTTAGAATGCCGCGTAGCCTGTCTATTGAATATCTAAGACTGGAATTTGAACAGAAGGCTGTCGTCGTTGCCTACAACCACAGGACCGCTATGTGCCACGAGAAAATAAAAACCCTTGATAACGGTACCATTAGGTGTAAGTCTTCAAAGCCTTTATGAAGCTAGATAATCCAACTTGTCTTGGCACCCTGAGTAATCTTATGCGTGGGAATACGACTTGGGTATCAGGCTTTCAGCATCAAGCCACTAGACATAGCTCATTAGGCTTAAAATCACAGCTGAAACATAAACTCTGTATATATGGGTACGAGACTGATCTCATACAGCTAGCGACGAATGTCAATAGCGGTGCCTTTATCCGATACCTGATGGACCGAGAGCAGGTCCCAAGCTATACAATAGCCTATCCTGATTGCTTTGTGGCACAGTAATACCTGCTGCTGAAATTTAACATCTCTCCCCTACTTGAGATCAGGGGTTCTAGAATTGGTCTTGATAGAGAAGCATGAATGTGTCATCTATGTGGCTGTCAAGGAATTGACAGGCCGATTCATGGATTTAATGTGCGCCGAAAATTCCTGCGCAGAGGTGCCAAAACGTGCGATTCGTAGTAAAAGTGCGAAAATCGCAGGGAAACCAGCGCACATCGATTCATGGAAGTCCGTGCGTGAGAAAAATATTGGATGTGCGCTGAAAAAGTGCGCGGCGCATGCCGGCGCACAGGTCATCCAACGGCGTGCGCCACGGCCGCTGCGAAATCGCACATAGCGCGGCGCACATCACAAAAGTAAGCGGAACACGGGGCGTAACACTCGGAATGGGGAACAACGCGTGAAAATATGGGCATCACGGGGGAAGTACAGGAGGCAAGTGCACGGAACGCCCACACGCTCGCCTACAACTCGTATTCATGGAATCGAATAGAGCAAACCAGCACACGGGCAAAGACGCGCACAGGGCCAACCAAGTACGCCACAAGAAAGCAGGCGGTAGCGTCCCTGCGCCTGAAATAAATGTGCGCCAAAATGTGCGCTAACAAAAAGCACCCATATACAGCTATGATGAATGATCCATACAGTGGCCCTCTAGGACAAATGAGGTGCAAAGGGGTACCGACAAACACGGACACCCGCTGTGTGAAAAATAGCGTGTGCGTGTATTACGGGGTTCGCGGGAAGTTCCACACGCGATTGGCCTGGGCACGTGTATTCCGGGGTGCGCAGGAAGTTTCACACGCGAATTTGCAGGGTACGTGTATTTCAGTGTGCGCGTGAAGTTCCACACGCAATTTCAGCAGGGTACGTGTACTCCGGGTGCGCGGCAAATTCCACACGCGAATCCAGCAGCCTACGTGTATTACGGGGGTGCTGGGGAGTCCCATACATGAATTGGCCGTGTGGGTCCTCCCAGCTGTTCCCTCTATACCCTCCACGGCCCCTGCAGGCGGCCTACACCACAGGGGACTACCCTGCACCCTTGCACATGTCCCGCAGGCAACCCATCCACCATGGCCATGCCCCCCAGCCAACCCACGTGTCACCTTGCACTACTGCCCACCAACGCATGTCTCCCTGCACCCCCACGCCCCAGCATCCAGGGGCACCTTCCACCAGGTCCCCACTCATGTCTCCCAGCACCCCCACCCCCCTGCATCCAGGGGCACCCTCCACCAGGCCCCCACTCCTGTCTCCCTGCACCCCCACCCCCCTGCATCCAGGGTCACCCTCCACCAGGCCCCCACTCATGTCCCCCTGCACCCCCACCCCCCAGCACTGTAGGGCACCCTCCACCAGGCCACCACTCCTGTCCCCTTGCACCCCCACCCCCCTGCATCCAGGGGCACCCTCCACCAGGCCCCCACTCATGTCAACCTGCACCTCCACCCCCCTGCATCCAGGGGCACCTTCCACCAGGCCCCTGTTAGGCGGAAACCTGTGCAGTTCCCTTTGGGACCACTGCAAAAGATTTAGGACTACAGGCGTTTGGCAGTAAACCCACTTGGTAGCAGTCTGTACCACACAGATTCACTTGGTAGCTGTGGCTGAGCAGTCAGACTTCCCTCAAGAAGAGTTAGGCAGTATGTGGAGTATACAAAATAGGGCAATGTACACAATAGAACAAGCAAACACGGAACAGAGCTTTGGTGTAAAAATATATAGTTATTTATTTATAAAAACACATCTATGAAAAACACACTGGCACTAATACGGCAAACAACTTCAATCACAATTACTAGAAGTAAATCAATCCCCCTAACAATAGTTCGACAAGCCTAGGTTCAACGGCACCACTTATTTGCAGACAGAGGTGAATGCTTTAACCTAGATGGCACTCTAGTATTCGTTAGGTCGGGAGAGAAAAGGCAGGGTATGAAATCAACTCGGTACCAACACTTTTATGAACAAATGCAAGGCAAGTAAGGCAGGGTCTACTGTAGATCGCAAAGCTCAGAGGCCAGGCCCACTCGGAGAGAGGCAAGGCGAAATGTCCCAAAAAGTATCACAGTGGAAATGCACTTCGAGTCTTTGGCGCAAATTGTCACAGAAAGATTGGACCAGTTCAGAACAGAAAGTTAAGAAGGCTTGAAGACGACCCAATGGAGAGGCGAGGATTAAGACACCTCACGCTAACCGTCAAAAGGGAAGCCAGACGGACACGGTACCTTGTATGTGGAGAGACAACTCCGGCGGGGGCAGTTGTTCCTGGTGGTGGATGCAAGTCGGGGCTTTGCCAAGAGAAGAGATGCTCTCGTCGTCGAAGAAAAGTTGAAGATCGTTGCACCACCAGGGAAGAGACCAGCCGGGGAGTGCTCCGTCACAAGGCACCACCTTTTGGTCGCGGTACGGGTTAGTGGCTATCTGGTTGCCAGGGTGCTCAGCACGGGCAATTCGACCACTACACCCTGGAAGCGAAGAAAAAGCAAAGGGGACTGGTTGTTCCCACCAGTCAGGGGAAGAAGACTCTCCAGCCGGGAGATCTCCTCTGTCGTTGGGAAGTGGTGAGTCGGTTCAGCAGGGCTCCACCGGAGGTATCGTCGTTGCAGGTCGGCTCAGCTTTACCCTCGTCGGATTCTTAGGTCCTGTGGTGACTTCTGAAGATCCAGCCCCAAAATCCCTGCTTTTATGTAGAAAACCCCCATTCATTCAGCCTAGCTGTCAATCAAAACACGCTAAGAGGTGAGCGGGGTGGCTCACCACTTGGGCCAATCACACCAGAGTGCGACTTGAGTTGGCAAGGCAACTCAGTCCAGGGTGCCTAAACCCCCTCCCACACCCCCTGTGGTACCCAGACAAAATGGCACCACTTTGGAGGGCCTCTGTGCAGAAGCCCGCCAAAAGTGGAACAAAGGGCTCAACCTTTGGTTTAGGAGTCACAGAGACGAACACAGACGCCATTTTAAAAACCGAGTTCTGGCAGAAAATACCAACCGATAGATTTATTTAAGATAAATAAACCTGTGGTATGTTAGAGATTAACGAGAAAAAGTATTAACCTCCAACAATGGGAAGAATCCCATAGAGTTATATTCGGGGTCGAATATAACGAGTAGTTTCCACTGCCACCAGCCAAAACTCGACGAGGGGGGGCGGGACAGTGCCCCCTCGAATAACAGACCTAGGGGTAATCGAATTACCGAATTACCCCTACTAGTACGTCCACAATAGGATGGTTCGTACTAGTTCTGTTAGTAAACTTAGGTCTAGTAAAGCCAATGGTGACTTTACATGCCCGGGGAGACAGTAGTCAGTCCCCGGGTATGGAGTCTATCGTGGGGATCCTCTAGGATGCCCCAGTGTTACGGCACGGAGGGTGCGGTGTAACACACATAGAAAAACATATGAGACCCTATGGAGTAAAAGACCCCATAGCCCATAGAACACATTGACATTTAAAGGAATTAACCACATTCATGTCCAAGAGTGGGAGAAAAGAGTCTCACTCTTGGCAGGATGGAAAAAGACAAACTCCAGAAATCCAGCAAAGCTGCTGGGGGACTCACTAGGTTAGGAAATTCAGCCTAAACAGAGAATTCTCCCTAACAGCCCCCACTCCTGTCTCCCTGCACCCCCACCCCCCAGCCGTGCGATTTGCCTGGGTACGTGTATTCCAGGGGTGCGCGGGTAGTCTCACACGCGATTCCATCAGGGTACGTGTATTTCGGGGTCCGCGTGAAGTTCCACACGCAATTTCAGCAGGGTACGTGTACTCCGGGTGCGCAGCAAATTCCACACGCAAATCCAGCAGCCTACGTGTATTTCGGGGGTCCCGGGGAGTCCCACACGTGAATTGGCCGTGTGGCTCCTCCCAGCTGTTCCCTCTACACCCTCCACGGCCCCTGCAGGCTGCCCACACCACAGGGACTACCCTGCACCCTTGCACATGTCCCGCAGGCAGCCCATCCACCATGGCCATGCCCCCCAGCCAACCCACATGTCACCTTGTACTACTGCCCACCAATGCATGTCTCCCTGCACCCCCACCCCCCAGCATCCAGGGGCACCTTCCACCAGGCCCCCACTCATGACTCCCAGCACCCCCACCCCCCTGCATCCAGGGGCACCCTCCACCAGGCCCCCACTCCTGTCTCCCTGCATCCAGGGGCACCCTCCACCAGGCCCCCACTCATGTCCCCCTGCACCCCCACTCCCCAGCACTGTAGGGCACCCTCCACCAGGCCCCCACTCCTGTCCCCCTGCACCCAGGGGCACACTCCACCAGGCCCCCACTCCTGTCTCCCTGCACCCCCACCCCCCTGCATCCAGGGGCACCCTCCATCAGGCCCCCACTCATGTCCCCCTGCACCCCACCCCCCTGCATCCAGGGGCACCCTCCACCAGGCCCCCACTCCTGTCTCCCTGCACCCCCACCCCCCTGCATCCAGGGGCACCCTCCACCAGGCCCCCACTCATGTCCCCCTGCACCCCCACTCCCCAGCACTGTAGGGCACCCTCCACCAGGCCCCCACTCCTGTCCCCCTGCACCCAGGGGCACCCTCCACCAGGCCCCCACTCATGTCCCCCTGCACCCCCACCCCCCTGCATCCAGGGGCACCCTCCACCAGGCCCCCACTCCTGTCTCCCTGCACCCCCACCCCCCCTGCATCCAGGGGCACCCTCCATCAGGCCCCCACTCATGTCCCACTGCACCCCACCCCCCACCAGGCCACCACTCATGTCCCCCTGCACCCCCACCCCCCTGCATCCAGGGGCACCCTCCAGCAGGCCCCCACTCATGTCCCCCTGCACCCCCACCCCCCTGCATCCAGGGGCACCCTCCACCAGGCCCCCACTCCTGTCTCCCTGCACCCCCACCCCCCTGCATCCAGGGGCACCCTCCACCAGGCCCCCACTCATGTCCCCCTGCACCCCCACCCCCCAGCACTGTAGGGCACCCTCGACCAGGCCACCACTCCTGTCCCCCTGCACCCCCACCCCCCTGCATCCAGGGGCACCCTCCACCAGGCCCCCACTCCTGTCCCCCTGCACCCCCACCCCCCTGCATCCAGGGGCACCCTCCACCAGGCCCCCACTCATGTCCCCCTGCACCCCCACCCTCCTGCATCCAGGGGCACCCTCCACCAGACCCCCACTCATGTCCCCCTGCACCCCCACCCCCCAGCACTGTAGGGCACCCTCCACCAGGCCACCACTCATGTCCCCCTGCACCCCACCCCCTGCATCCAGGGGCACCCTCCACCAGGCCCCCACTCCTGTCTCCCTGCACCCCCACCCTCCAGCCGTGCGATTTGCCTGGGTACGTGAATTCCAGGGGTGCGCGGGTAGTCTGACACGCGATTCCATCAGGGTATGTGTATTATGGGTCCGCGTGAACTTCCACACGTGATACCAGCAGGGTACGTGTATTTCGGGGTGCGCGGGAAGTTCCACACGCAAATTAGCAGGGTACATGTATTTTGGTGTGCGCATGAAGTTCCACACGTGACTGGGCCTGTGAGAGTGGGGTACGTGTATTCCAGGGGTGGGCGGGAATATTTACTCGCGACTGGGCCTGGGAGAGCGTGTTACGTGTATTCCTGGGGTGGGCGGGAAGATTTACACGGTCGCCTACAACGCGCCAAAAAATAAAAGGTCCAATCCTGAAACACGTACGCCAGCATGAAGCAGGCGCACGTCCCACGCAGCATAAAAGAGTGCGCAAACAACAAACAAGCTCAGACGCCAAGATGAATATACCGTTCCTAGCAGCAGTGGCCGTGGGATACCGCAGGAGGAGGAGAAGGATAGTCAGGGCCAGAATCTTCACACCCAGAACCAGCCTATTTGGTATGCCTGATGACCAGGTGTATGGGAGGTACAGGTTTCCACCACACATAATACTCGACCTGGTCAGTGAGTGGGAGGATGACCTCACATCACCCACCCTGTGCTCCCAAGCACTCAGCCCCCTGGAGAAGGTCCTCAATGTACTGCACTTCTTGGCTACCGGATCCTTTCAGCGTACAAGTGCCATAGTGGGGGGGGGGTGTCACAGGCCACGCAGTCATGGTGCCCACACCAGGTGTTGGCGATCATCACTGCACGCCCATCAGTCTGCAGGCACATATACCTGCCCAGAACACCTGCAGAAAGGCAGGCTGTCAGCCAGGATTTCTACACGGTGGCACAATTCCCCAAAGTGCTAGGTGCCATTGATTGCACCCATGTGGCTCTACGTCCCCCCAGGGCATCTGAGCACATCTATAGAAACCACAAGCACTGGCATTCCATCAACGTCCAGGTAGTATGTGATGCCAAGGGAATCATCACCTCAGTATATGCCAACTATCCAGAGTCCACCCACGACAGCTTCATTTACAGGATGTCAACCCTAAACCGGGACATGGAAGCTGGGCGGCATGGTGAGGCATGGCTGCTTGGTGAGTAGAAATGCCACAGCACACGCATGCATGACAGATACAGAGTAATGTCAATACCCCACTAATGATCCCCATCACCACCTCCCCAGGGGACAGTGCCTACCCTCTGAGCACACGCATGATGACGCCAATTCGGAACCCCATCACGCCTCCCGAGGTAAGATACAACACAGCCCATATTGCAACACGGGGCATAGTGGAGCGCACATTCGGAGTGCTCAAGTCACGCTTTCGCTCCCTTGACCGTTCTGGTGGGCAGCTGTTATACGCTCCCCCAGTAGTGTGCAGGATCATAGTGGCAGCATGTGTCCTGCACAATGTTGCAACACGCCGGGCCTGGCTGTGGACATGGTGGTGCCCCCACATCCCCAACCACATGCACGCCTGCTGCGCATGGGAGGGGAAAGGGCACGGGGTGGGGCATCCCGTACGCAGCTGGTGGCTAATTACTTCACATAGAAAGCACACCCCTGTGGAGTGCACACAGCCCTGGCACATACCATCTGACAATCAATGATGACTCAATATGACAATTCTGATGAATTAAGGGACAGTCAACTGTCAGAACCATAGCAGCCTGAGATTGTTCATCTGGAAGTGTCACAATGTGTGCATCCCTACCTACACAAACACCACCAATGCAGTGTCATCAAAAGACACACTTCCATGCAGCAAAAATGAATACCCACTTGCAAAATACCACATGAGAACAGAGCCATGTCACCCAACCCCTCCCCGGCACGGCCACACAACACACCATGGCATGTCATGCAATGTCAGAGCAAACAAACTAATCCCCACAACATGCCCCAAGTGTCACCAACTACAGTGTCCCTAATGGAAACTGGCCACACATGAAATGCTCACAGTAATGCAGGACCAACAACACACATTATCAAATACTTACCAATTATACCAATCACCTACACAACCTCCAACCTACCATAAACATGACAGTACGGACTTAAAAAATTGGTAGCCTCACTACCTGATAATGCCAGCACTTCGAACACTTCCAACTATACAGTGTTAGCGCCACACAAGAGTGTAGGTGCACTGCTTACAACATGGACTCCAGTTCCAAAGTAGACCGCCTTGTGAAGACATGAGAAATGGACCTGCAAATTAGGAGGATGAGATGGATGCAGAGGCACATATCAATACACCATGCAGTGTACAATACAACCACAATATGCACTAGGAATGTATACACAGTATTGACTACAGACTGGCCACACATCATATGGGAGTCCAACGTCACTGTGTAAGTCAATGTCACTTGGGCACACCCTTTGCAAGCCCATGGAAACGGGAAGCAGGAGGGGTGTGTGTCACACAAACCCTAGCATCTGACCCAAATTCAGGACAAGCCTGCATGTGCCCAGCCACAATACAGCGTCAGCGTATGCCCACGGGAGCCACACAAGGCAATACACTGTCAAAAAAATCAAGATTCAAAAATAAAAAAAAATAAATAAATTTAAAAAAAATCAAAAATCAAAAATGGCCATGAATGGGCCCAGGGGGAGGGTCGGGGAGGCCACCCAGGAGGTCTGAGGACAGGGTGCACACCAAAACCCACCTGTGTGGATCTTGCGGAAAAAAAAACACCTCCATGGGCTCATGGCCTGCACGGCTACCCTATTGTGGGAGAATCGCTGCTGTCGCTCTCCTCACCCTCTGCAGCTGCATCAGGAGGTGGTGGCACTATGGGAGGCAGCCCACACAAAGCCCTAGTTTGGTCCTCCATGGCAGCAAGCATGCGGGTTTGGAAGGTCTGGTTCTGGAGGATAATTGTTCGTAGGTCCCCATGCAACAACTCACGGGATGCCTGGCCCTCCGCCCTAGTTGCCTGCATCTCAGCTGAGAGCGTACGTGTGAGCCGCTCCAGCTGCTGTTCTGTCCTCGTGTTAGCTGAAGCCTCAAACTCAACCAGAGTTGCCCTGAGCTGACGGAGTTCCACCCTCAGGGCTTCCCTGTGGCCCTGGGACTCAATAGAAATGGCTTCCCGCAGAGTCTCCAGTGCCGCCCGCCTGTCCCTGTTGGACGCCAACATGTCCTCCCTGTGTGACTGGCTAATGGAGTCTGTTGCCTGCTGTAGTTGTTCAATTAGCCTTTCTTGGGGGACAATTGAAGTGGCCACCCTATCCATGGCCTGAGCCATCATCTCAATTGATGCTGCCTGTTGGTTTGCCATACCGTATATGGATTGCTCCCATGCGGTATTGCCAGGTGGCGTACGGCCACCGCGTCGGCGGGCACCACACCGGTCTGGGGCAAGGCGAACTGCGCCTTGATGTGCCGGCACTGCCTGAGGCTGCACGACTGCATTCCCCCTCTGATCTGCTGGCCCAGGAACAGGATCAGATGTAGCGGAGTGTGACCCTGCATCCGTAACCACCAAAGGCAGACCTACCAACACTGACATCCCCATTGAGGGTTCTACCCCTGGTGCAGGTGGGTTGGACAGTACAGAATCCCTCCCAGAAACACTTACCTGCGACGGCGTATAGGTCTCATCATCCGAATCGACGCCTGAATAGAGCTCGGGGGAGGTGCACCCAGAGACACCCCTTGAGATGACGGCCTGCAGCAAGTGTGGGTTCTCACCCACCACCACACCACGTCCCTCACTGGTGCCCGGTCGGGCCTGAGACCCCTCCTGGGTCTGCACCATCTCCACAACCCCAGCAATATCAAGTGCGTCATCCCCTGCAAAGACATGAAAGAAAAGAAATGGGAACAGGCATTAGCAACATGGAACACAATTAGGGCTGAGAAGCAACAGAAACAGTACTTCATTGACACATGTACCACATGACTATAACCCTCCCATGCATGCACTGTCACTGCGTATGAAGGGGAGGCAAATGGCACACATTGATGACACCAAGATGGAAGTCCAACAAATTTGCTGCATGCTGCCTAGCAGTGCCATCACACATTGGCCTGTGATTGGCATGTCCAATACACATACAGGACACATGCCATCACACAGATGGCATGTACCCTAGCCATGTCACACATGTGACAATAGGACTGAGAAATGCCTAGTGAAAGTGGTGGAATGCAGACAATCAGCCTGAATGAACACAGAATAACATGCAACTATGTTTTGGCAAGATGACAATTCAAGGGCAATTGGCGTGAGGTTGGGCTGAATGTCTACTGTTGCCAGAAGGGATACTGCAACACCCAAATCCTGGTGCGCAGAATGTATTGGATGAAGCACATGGGTGACCCAAACCACTCAGGCACACACCCCCTCACCTGGCACTCAATCAGAAGCACTCACACACACACACCATGCACATGGATGACACACACATGCATGTGCACTCACCGGACAATGCCTCGTAATCTGGCAGGTCTCCCACACCTTGGATCTGTTCCTCTGTGACGTAGGTCCCAGCAACATACTCATGTGGAGTGAGTTCTATGTCCTCTGCCGGAGACCCACCTCCAGTCACTAGAGTTGCGGCATGACTTGAGGCCAGCTTTTCCTTTGCCCTGCGCTTAAAGGGATGGTCTAGTAAAAAGTTTTATTTAAAAAATAGATAGGCCACATAAAAAAAAAAATACTAGCATCCTCCGTTTTAAAACTTCCTATGTAAAATTTTGAGCTATTCAAGCTCAAAATTCGAAAAAGCAAGCACAGGGGCGCCGCCATTTTGTGAAATGGAGGCCCTCCTGTGCTGGCTTTTGCTTTTGCGGCACTAATGCAAAAAATGTAAAAAAAAAATAGCACTTACCGAGATTCAGCTGCAGCTTTCCTGCTCTGGTCTCTGGTCCGCGTCCTCCGAGTCCCGGCACTAATGAAGGGAAAGCCACCCAGCGGTAGACTTTGTTTACTACCGCTGGCTGGCTTTTCCTTCATTAGTGCCGCAAAAGCAAAAGCCAGCACAGGAGGGCCTCCATTTCACAAAATGGCGGCGCCCCTGTGCTTGCTTTTTCGAATTTTGAGCTTGAATAGCTCAAAATTTTACATAGGAAGTTTTAAAACGGAGGATGCTAGTATATTTTTTTTTATGTGGCCTATCTATTTTTTAAATAAAAGTTTTTACTAGACCATCCCTTTAAGGTCATTCCAGCGCTTGTAGCAATCATTAGCTGTGCGCCTCACGAATCCAAGGGCACTTATGAGTTCTGCAATGGTGCCTGACGTTGTGCAGGTGTGGTCTTGCATCCTGCAGTAATCACCATTTCGCTGTCATGTGCGGACACATACTCCACAAGTGCATCAAGTTCGACCTGATTGAAGCTGGGCCTCCTTGGTGGGCCGGACTGTGTAGCCGTGTCTGGGGCATCAGCCTGTACTGGACGAGCACTCTTCCTCTTCCGCTTGGAAGGTGGTGGTGATACTGAGTGTCCTACGCCGCTCTGGACACTAGGGGCAGGAGCCCCGGTGGACTGTGGACTAGGAGTGTGGGAATGAACACTCACCATGGGACTTGGTGCAGGCATTAGCTGAAGTGTGATGTAGTCAGGGGGAACGTCAGCAGGATGGACTAGGACCGACACTGTCCTGGCTGGGACACTCAGAGCTGGGGTGGATGGAGCCGCAGCTGCCCCTGCAGCCTCCCCACCCTGCCTACTCGGGGCAGCAGATGACATAGCTGCCCCTGATCCACGTGGGCTGGTGACACCAACGTGCACCGCCACACTTGGCCTAGACCTGCTGACCTGAAAGTCAGCCATGGAGTCACCCAGTGCCAGGTCTGGTGCCACAATGGGCTGGTCCAACAAAGGCTGAGCAGGGATGGTGTCAGCCACGTTACCCTCAACCGGGGGGGGGGCATGGGTGTCCCTGACCGGTCACCCACACATGGGGGGCTAGGGGCCCCTGCAAATCCTGGCCACGTCCCCTACCATATCCACCACGGCCACCTCGTGTGGCTCGCCCACCTTTGCCACCCTTAACGCGTGCTCGCCTCCCAACCATGGCACTGATGTTGTTGTGTGTATGGGAGTTGCAGTAAACTATTGTCCTGGGCAATTGGGGGGTCAAAGGGGTAGGGTACTAGATGGAATTCGTACCCTAGTGCTCTAGCAAGGCTGTATGTGACCCCTGGGGGAAGATGACGGGTCACGCAACGCACAGGCACCCCGAAAAAGGGAGACAATGTGCACGCAACCCCTCCTAGACCATGTGCGTGGAAAAAAAAACCTGCACTACGCTGTGGCACCCAGAAAGACAAAAATGAACGTATGCGTGTCACACGCAGCCTAGACTGACCTCTGAAGGGGTAGGCAACACACGGGGCAAGCACAGATGTCAAATACGTGCGCGACTCACCGTCTGACAGGAAAAATCACGTGAAAAATACGCACGTGTGCGCGTTGGCAACACCCCCTCTAAAAGAAGAATTGTACGCTGTCTGAGGAGACAGGACAACAGGAGAAGTGAACGCTGTTTGAGGAAACAGGCCCAGGAAAAAGACAAGAAGACAAAAAGCTGTCAGAGGTAACGGGGAGTACGAACTTGGAACGCCGTGAAGTAAATCGCGTGTGAACCGACAAGAAGTACAGATTTCACCCACTCGCTCTCCACGAAAAGCACGTACAAGGAAATGGCGTTCTACACGTACCTTTTAAACATGCCCACACGTCCAGCGTCACTTCCGCGTGTACACGCTAAGGCCCCATCCTCCAATTACACGAGCTGACACTCTGACGTACAGTCATTGGACGTGTAACATGCACCCGTGTACAGGGAAACGCCCGCGCACGCACATCACAGACGCGCATACGCGCTGGTGGCCTTTGGGCCAATGAATTCGCGTACGTGTGCTGACGCGCTTACGCGCTAAGGCCCTTTCCTCGAATTGCACGCAGACGTGCTGGATTTTCACGTGCCAAATCACTCCGTATCAAGCTGGCCACGCGTTAGCACACGCAAGACCACGCTCCAGCCCAGAAGGCCGAATTACTGCCCCCCAGAGCCCCGAGCACGCTCCCACCTGCCATCTGCTGCTGCCTGATTGCCTGCTGCCCACGTGCCCTGCCATTTGCTGCCTGCACATCAGCCAGGGGTGCTGTTGCTGTGACCACCCCTGCTGGAACCGAAGACTCCCGACTGGGATTCCATCGCTCCACAGCCCAGCCCCAGGACCCAGTTGCCCACCCACTCCTGCCTCTGGGGTTGTCATGTCGGGCACTGCAACATCTGGCACCACTGACAACCCCCGGCCAGAGAGGCAGAGGGGCACCAGCTCCACTGCCACCGAAGTTGGTGTCCTGGTGGAGCAAGTCCTGGGGCAGTATGATGCCCTCTTCGGAAGTTTGCGCGCTGACAAGGAAGGACGGACTCGGATCTGGACGGACATCGTGACTGCCATCAACGCGGAGGGGGTGGCAGTCCGACTATTCCATCATGTCAAGAAGCGCTGGGAGGACTTAAGGTCCAGGACCCTCAACAAGGCCCGGCGCCTCTTGAAGGCACCGGATGCTAAGGGGCGCCGGGGCCACTTGTCGGACGATCAGATGAGGGTCCTGGAACGCATATCCCCAGCGCTCCACGTGCAGGTCCTTGAGAGGCAGACCCGTCTGGAGTCGAGCGGTAAGTGTACATGCATCATGATTGTAAGCTGTGCGTGTGGTTATGTGCCAGTAGTGTGCAGGTTGCACATGTGTTTGTATGGGGCCAAGTATGGGTGGGGGTGTACAGGGCCGTGAGGCTAACACATGCGAGGGCTGTCATGTGTGAGACATGGATGGTGCTTGTGTGTGTAGGCTTGCATGCCAAATGCAGTTGTGTGGGCACACATGTTTGGATGAATGTGTATGTAAGTAGGCATGTTCGTGATGTCACACATGGATGTTGTTTTCAGCTGCATGTATCAGCACTGTGTACATGTGCATGTGTGTGTATTTGACAAGGGTGCAACAGTGATGCAACATGGATGCATGTGACAGCGGGATGTGGAAGCCTGATTGGCAGATGTGACATGGATGCCGATCTGAACACAGCGACAGTTGGCAGAGGTGTACACATGCATTCAAGTGCGGTGGTGTGTGTACATGTGTAGTGCACTCCCTGTGTTGCATGTGATGTCTGGCTCACCTTTGCCTGCTCATGCTGTTGTATGTGTATGGATGGTGCTGGCAGTTGCGATATGGCTGTGGTATGGCTCATGTGTGCAAGTTGAAATGACATGTGTGTTGGCGATTGTGATGCCATGTCTGAGGTTTGCCAATGCCACTCATGTACAACTGTCATGTGTGTATGTGTCCATTGTACAGTGCCCTGATGCCTGTGTTTTATTTCTTCCTGTCTGCAGCGTCAACTGATGAAGAGGGCGGAGAAGGTGCTGTGGAGCACAGCGGCGGGGATCGCACCGCCAGCCGGAGACGCAAGGCCCGGCTCCCCTCCGAGGTTGTGATCTCGTCGGGGAGTGAGGAGTCTGGTGCCGCGTCCCAGGCCGCAGCTGCTGGGGGGAGGTCCAAGAGGCGGAGGTCGGAGTTGGACTCCTCGGCAGCAGAAGGGGCAGCTGGGACCCCACAGGGCCCAACGGGGGAAGATGGCACGGAGTCATCCAGGTTGGTGGGGGGATTGGTGGAGGAGGAGGCCGTGCAAGCAACAGAGACGGGGTCTGGAGGTGGGGATTCCACTGGTGCTAATGGTGCAGTGCAGGACCAGGGACAGGAGGCAGCAGAGGCCGCCACGGAGGTGCCTGTGTGCAGTCCTGTCCCTGATCCTGTCACTGCATCATCTTGCACCAGCAGGGATGCCTACGTCCAGACCCGTTTTCAGGCAGGGGATGAGCTCACAACACCTGGACTTCCTCTGCCTGCGGACGTGGCTATCCGGGTCCGGGTTGAGCCTGTCCTGGCTGGTGTGGTGTTGCGTCAACGGGCCGTGCGAGGTGACCTGCAGTCTTTTCATGAGGAGACTGCACGTCATCTTGAATGGCTCGTTGACCGCGTCGGCCTACTGGGACAGGTCACCCAGGCTGGATTCCTCCGTTTGATGGGGCTTGCTCAGACCCCCTCCTCAACTGAACCCCCTATCGCCAGTCATCCTCCGTGCCATCTTCCCACCCATTAGTCACCTGGGTGCCCTGTGGAGCTGCCTCTGACGGTGCGGCCAGGCTGGTGGAGGAGGCATCCCTGCCACAGTCGGGAGTCGGACGTCCGGCAGGGGTGGCCACATCAACGACTGCACCCCAGCCGGTGAAGGATGTGCAGGCAGCAGAAGCCAGGGCACGGGCAGAGGCACAGCAGCAGCAGCAACGAGGTGGGAGCCATGATGGCTCGGGGCCTTCGACATCGGAGGGGCAGGCATCGGCCGGAGGGCAGGAGGACCCAGGACGGGAAGTGTCTTCCGTGTGGCAGCGGTTGGGCCACGCCATAGATGCGGAGCGGCAGCGGGCAGAAGAGGCACGGCTCACGATGGTCAGGGCGGAGAACTCCATGCGGAGGGCCCTGAGGCGGGCTGAGTGCCTCGAGGCAATCCGCAGGGAGTTGGAGGTGAACATGTCGACGGCCCTGCGGACCCTCGGGGCCATGGAGGAGGACCGCCTCCGGGACATTGAGCAGGAGTTCGATGATGCCCTGGCCCGGAACATCCCGAAGTGAGCCGTCGGACTGGCCCGCTGCCCTTGTAAATAGTTCTGTAGTTAGTGTTAGGTTTCCTTTGGTTTTGCATTTTTTTTGGACCTTTTGGACAATGGGCCACATTTTTGTATATAGTTTTTTTTATTAGGTAGTGTTATTAGATAGGTTTCATTTCTTCTGTTGGGATCATGGACCCTGGATTGTTTATCTGTATATAGTTGACTGTTGGATTTTCTATTTTTTTTATGATTTACCCATGGAGCAATGGTTTTCAATTTTAATTTTCCATTGGATTTACTTTTGTGAACTGTGACTTTGGACACCTTTCCTTTGGATTATGATTTGTGGTTTTACATTATTTTACGGACATGCTGCTTTCTTTTTTTTAATTCCCATTTTCGTTTGTTTATTTTTGATTCAATTTATGTTGCTTTTAATACATATTTTTTCGTCAAACTTCAATGTGTAATATCATCTCATTGGTTTCATGCATATCATGATATGGGTTTTGACATTCACTGACACCCATTGTGTGTATGTGAGGGACATGTGTTAATTTACAAACTTGCCTTTGGGGTTGTATCATGTAATTGCCATTTCTAAGTGGGTGGATGCAATACTCGAGTGGGTGTTTGGCATTTGGAGGCTGCCCATTAGGCCCAGGGATCTAGATTGTGATGACATGTTGGCTGGGGGACATGTGTGGGGGCCTGCTGGCAGGTGCCCCTGACTGGTGGGGGTGCAGGGGGACATGAGTGGGGGCCTGCTGGAGGGTGGCCCACAGTGCTGGGGGGTGGGGGGGCTGGGAGACATGAGTTGGACATGAGTGGGGGCCTGGTGGAGGGTGCCCCACAGTGCTGGGGGGTGAGGGTGCAGGGGGACATGAGTGGGGGCCTGGTGGAGGGTGCCCCACAGTGCTGGGGGGTGGGGTTGCAGGGGGACATGAGTTGGACATGAGTGGGGGCCTGGTGGAGGGTGCCCCACAGTGCTGGGGGGTGGGGGTGCTGGGAGACATGAGTCGCGCCTGGTGGAGGGTGGCCCACAGTGCTGGGGGGTGGGAGTGCAGGGGGACATGAGTTGGACATGAGTGGGGCCTGGTGGAGGGTGCCCCACAGTGCTGGGGGGTGGGGGTGCTGGGAGACATGAGTGGGGGCCTGGTGGAGGGTGGCCCACAGTGCTGGGGGGTGGTGGTGCTGGGAGACATGAGTGGGGGCCTGGTGGAGGGTGCCCCACAGTGCTGGGGGGTGGGGGTGCAGGGGGTCATGAGTGGGGGCCGGATGGAGGGTGGCCCACAGTGCTGGGGGGTGGTGGTGCAGGGGGACATGAGTGGGGGCCTGGTGGAGGGTGCCCCTGGATGCTGGGGGGTGGGGGTGCAGGGGGACATGCGTTGGTGGGCAGTAGTGCAAAGTGACATGTGGGTTGGCTGGGGGGCATGGGCATGGTGGATGGGCTGCCTGCGGGACATGTGCAGGGTAGTCCCCTGTGGTGTGGGCCGCCTGCAGGGGCCGTGGAGGGTGTCGAGTGAACAGCTGGGAGGACCCACACAGCCGATTCACGTGTAGGACTGCCCGGCACCCCCGGAATACACGTAGGCTGCTGGATTTGCGTGTGGAATTTCCCTTGCACCTTGGAATACACGTACCCTGCTGAAATCGCGTGTGAAACTTCACGCGCAATCCGAAATACACACACCACGGACAATCGCGTGTGGAACTTCCCGCGCACCCCGAAATACACGTGCCCAGGGCAATCGAGTGTGGAACTTCCCGTGCACCTTGGAATACACGTACCCTGCTGAATTCGCGTGTGGAACTTCCCGCGCACCCCGAAATACACGTGCCCAGGGCAATCGCGTGTGGTACTTCCCACGCACCTTGGAATACACGTACCCTGCTGAAATCGCGTGTGGAACTTCCCGCGCACCCCGAAATACACGTACCCAGGGCGATCGCGTGTGGAACTTCCGGCGCACCTTGGAATACACGTACCCTGCTGAATTCACGTGTGGAACTTCCCGCGCACCCCGAAATACACGTGCCCAGGGCAATCGCGTGTGGTACTTCCCGCGCACCTTGGAATACACGTACCCTGCTGAAATCGCGTGTGGACCTTCCCGCGCACCCCGAAATACACGTACCCAGGGCAATCACGTGTGGAACTTCCCGCGAACCCCGTAATACATGTACCCTGCTGATATCGCGTGTGGAAGTTCACGCGGACCCATAATACATGTACCCTGATGAATTCGCGTGTCAGACTACACGCGCAACCCTGATATACACATACACAGGCGAATCGCACTGCTGGGTGGTGGGGGGGTGGTAGAAAGGAGTGGGGGCCTGGTGGGTGGTGCCCCTGGATGCTGGTGGGTGGGGGTGCTGGGAGACATGAGTGTGGGCCTGGTGGAGGGTGCCCCACAGTGCTGGGGGGTGGGGGGGCAGGGGGACATGAGTTGGACATGTGTGGGGGCCTGCTGGCAGGTGCCCCACAGTGCTGGGGGGTGAAGGTGCTGGGAGACATGTGTTGTTGATCAGTAGTGCAAGGTGACATGTGGCTTGGCTGGGGGGCATGGCCATGGTGGATGGGCTGCCTGTGGGACATGAGCAGGGGTGCAGGGTAGTCCCCTGTGGTGTGGGCTGGCTGCAGGGGCCGTGGAGGGTGTAGAGGGAACACCTGGGAGGACCCACACGGCCAATTCACATGTAATGCTCCCCGCGCACCCCTGAAATACACGTGCCCTGATGGAATCGCGTGTGATACTTCCAGCGCACCCCTGAAATACACGTACCCTGCTGATTTTGCATGTGAGACTTCCCGCGCACCCCTGGAATACACGTGCCCTAATGGAATCGCGTGTGTTACTTCACGCGCACCCTGATGTACACGTACCCAGGACAATCGCGTGTTAAACTTCCCGCGAACCACTGAAATACACGTTCCCCGCTTGGCGTTTGCTGTTTGGCAGCCCTGTGAACTGGTCCAGGGTTAGCGCAGCCCATTGCGATGAATTGGGAATTTTGATGGCTTTTCCTTGCGTGAGGGCGTTCTTGGGAGCGTAACTGGCGCTGCTGCAGGGTCGCTGCACCACTCTGCGCCACGGCTGGTTTTGGAGGCTGAAATCCATGAATACGCTGTGCGATGAAATGGATTTTATCGCACGCGGCTGGCGCAGTGTATCGCACGGGGACACTGTGCGCCAGCCGCGTGCGCCACTTTTGTGCGATATTCTATGAATTACCGTGTGAATCTGTAAAGCATATTCTCATTCACTGTGAAAGCCTAAATGCATTGTGTCACAATTACATAAAGTCCTATGATAACAAGATAAATTGGGAGTGATAAGGAACTGTTGTGGGACCAGCTGCTACAGGGTAATAACATGAATTGTATATATCATATGGTCAAATTCTATCTCAAATGCCTAGAAATATTGGAAGAATTGTCTGGAAGTCTATTTTAAACCTGTTACGTAATTTTTGAGGAAACCTATTAGGTATTGTGTTAGATTTTATAGTACTCATAATTATTTATTACATATTGTTTTATGGAATTTGTTTTGTTTTGACTATTGTATATATAAAGCCGGTTCGGCTAAATGTATATTAATAATAAAATGAAATGGAAATTAAATGATAGGACAGGACCATGGACTTGGAGAAGGCTCGATAATATTGGCTTTCAACATTTTGTTGACTTCCTCAATCACTATCTGTTTACGAGCTTCTGGGAGTCTATACGTTTTTAAATTAACTACTTTACCCATAGGTGTTCTAATATAGTGGTATGTGCCTTTTACTCTTCCTCGTTTTTCTGAGAATACATTGGGGAAATGAGGTGACTACATCTTTTAGATCTTCTTGATGTTGGATATATAGCTCTGGAGGAATCGAAAGGATCTATCTCTTCAGGAACCAGGCAGGCTCGTACTTTGGCTTGGGTGGCTGACTGCTTCTCTTTCTGTGTGATACAAATGGACCTTCTGTTTTCTCTCCAGTTGGGCTACTTTATAAGTACAGGTTCCCGTTCGTTCTATTACCTCATAGGGTCCATGCCACTTGGAGACAAGTTTGTTTTCTGAGGTAGGTAAGAGGACTAGTACTTTCGAATGGATTGTGTCCTCCCACGTATTCTTCATCTTAGATATATCCTTACCTTCAGCTTTGCTGCTTCGGAATTTTTTTCCTCTCTCCACTAGAGGGCGCTCCACTCGAGGCTGCAGCGTCGATGTCCCTCAGCGGCATCCATCGAGCGCCGACGTCATCCGCTGTATAAATGCCTCGAGCGCGCCCATTGGCCTCAGTTCCGTTTTTCCATTAGCTTAGCTTCGGATCGAGAAAACGGCGCTTCAGTTCGTAAGAATGTCGTCTTCATCTAATCCTTCCACACTGAAAACTGGATTCAAGAAATGCCAGAAATGTGGGAGAAAGATGTCGCTAACTGATCCCCAATTGGAATTGTCTCTGGTGCCTCGGTTCCGACCACCGTATAGATGAGTGCGGTTCTTGTCAGTCGATGACCCATAAGGCCTTAAAAGAACGAAGAGGTAAACTGACGGTGGGGGAGGAGTCCTCGAAGTTTTCTCCGAGAAGGAGAAAAGATTTGGCTGAGTCTTCGGCAAAACGTCATAAAAAATCTAGGTCGAGGAGTAAATCCAGGAAGTCCTCTTCTTCTTCCCCTAAAAAGGCGGAGAAAAGACGACACCGGTCTCCCTCTTCCTCTTCCTCAGCGTCGTCTGAGGAAGTCATAATATGTCCGTCGAGACATGAAAGTGGCAAGCTTTCAGAGCATCTACGTTAAAAAAATGTAATAATGCAGCCCAGAACCCTTCAAATAAGTCTAACGAAGACCATACCCCTGCTCACAAGAAAAGTGACAGGGGAAGATCTAAGATGAGAAAATCTGACAAAAAATCATTGAGGGTGTCGTCCAAGGAATCTTCCCAGACACCTCATAGAAAAAGCCTACCGGGGAATAAATCTGAGGTAGAACTCAAGAAAATGACATCAGACTCTCATACGTCATCAAAGTACATGTCTAAAACGTCCTCGAAGCCTCAATCGAAGGCGGTCGAGCACAAGGTGTCGATGACCCAACCCAAAAAAGTTACATCGAGTGCACAGTTGACGGTGTCGAAGGCTCCTTCGACGGTGTCAATGGTCTCGACAACTCCTTCGACAGGGTCGACGATTCCTTCGAAGGTGTTGCAAATTACCTCGACAATATCGAAAGTAATGATTACAACATCGACGCCATCCACGCTTTTGTCAACATCTTTGTTCACTCCAATGACAAAATCGACACCAATGTCAAAGTCTATGCCACCTGAAAAGGTGTTTCATCCAGAAAATAGACATGATCTTTTTAGAACCATGTCCTCCATATATGAAGGAGATTCATCAGCAGAAGAGGTTTCACCTGCTGGTGTTAAATTTGGTACAAAACAAGTCCCTGAGGAGCTAATTGACCCTCTATCTAAAATGCAAGACTTCTATGAGTGCTTACAGTCAGCAAGTGGTCTGGATGCTTCTCCAGAATATGAATTTGAAAAGCCTGACCCAGCTGAACATGCTGTTGCGGGTTATAGAAAATTGATGAACAGGGTAACTGAATTCATGGGATGGAGTAGAAATTCACCTGTCTATCAGGTAGGATGACATGACTGACATCCTTTCAGGAGGACCTCAGCAAGACCCCATACTTCCTTTTCATGTAGCCTTAAAAAGGAAGGTTAACACTGCATGGGAAAACCCTGAATCTACTCCGGCAGTAAATAAGAAGTATGTGTCAAAATATAGACCTTGTCCCTCAGATCCCGAATACTTAAGTAAACACCCATCTCCTGAAAGTCTGGTAGTTCAAGTAGCTACCTCTACTAGAAATGCTGCATACCCTAAAATTCCCCCAGATAGGGATGATAAAAAGATTGAGGCATGGTCCAGAAAGATTTTTACATCAGGGAGCATGGCTTCAAAATCCACAAATGTAACTTGCACCCTTGCAAGATTTACATATACCCTGTGGGACTGCATGTCAGCGGCAGCTGAACACATCCCGGAAGGTGAGGAACGTGAAGGGTTCCTATCCATAGTAAGGGATGGAAAGGAGGCTTTGGGGTAATGTCTTCAATCCGGTTTGGACACAGCTGACAGTATCAGTAGGTCCATGGCGTCTAGTACGGTGCTACGCAGATTTGCGTGGCTAAGAAAGTCAGGTTTTGCACCGGATGTGCAATCCATGCTTCTTAATATGCCATTTGACGGCTCAAGGTTGTTTGGCAGGAAGGCGGATGAAAGTTTGGAGAAGCTGCAGACCTCCAAAGCGGCGGCAACATCACTGTGCCGCGATACGACAACCTCAACAACGCCCCTACACAGGCCCATCTTCCTGGAGGGGTCATCCCTTTCGATTTTATTCCTCATTTGGGAAAGGAAGGGGACAGGCCAGTCAGAGAGGGCAAAGGAAATTTCCTTGGGGGCGAGGAAAAGGTGCTAGATCTGCCCCAGCAGTGGCAAATGTCCCTTCAGCCGCTACTGCAGCTGCCGCAACATCACTCTGAGGTTTTGACCCACAAGACCCCGGTGTGAGGCAGGATCTCACAGCATCTGAAAGAATGTCAGGGCATTACTTCAGATGCTTGGGCTCTGGAATCAGTATCCCAAGGTTACTGCCTTCCTTTTCAAAAGAAACCTCAGAATCACCTGCCGGGATACAACTCTGTCAAACATCCAGACCCGCTCCTGCTACATAAAGGTGCAATAGAACATGTACCTGTAGCGGAGAGGAACAAGGGTTGCTATTCCCCATATTTCCTCATACCAAAGAAGGACGGAGGACTGAGACCCATCTTGGACTTCAGAAGCTTGAACAAGTTCCTCAGGAAGGACAAGTTCAAGATGGTCACACTTTCTCAGATCCTTCAGGCTCTCCAACTCCAAGACTGGTTGGTATCATTGGACCTTCAGGATGCTTACTTTCATGTGCCAATCCATCTCAAGCACAGAAAGTACCTGAGGTTCGCGATTGGCAATTCTCCCTATCAGTTCTGCCTTTCGGGTTGACCTCCCACCCGAGGGTTTTAACCAAGTTGATGGCGGTGGTGGCAGCGAGTCTCAGGAGAGGGGGGATTCACGTCTACCCCTACCTGGATGATTGGATGATCAGGGCACGTTCTCCAGAACAAGCCCAGAAACATCTGTCCAAAACTTGCCAATTCCTTCACAAACTAGGGTTTTCTCTGAATTTAAAAAAGTCAAACATGATACCATCTCAGAAACTCCAGTTTATTGGAGAAGTCCTGGATACTTGTTCGGGCAAAGCCTCGCCTCCCGAAGAGAGAGCTCACCACATTCTGCAGATGGTAATAAAATTCCACCAGCTAGTATCTACCGGCCTTTGATTTTCTCAGGTTGCTCGGTCTTATGGCATCCTAAATTTTTCTGGTGCCAGAAGCCAGATTGAGGATGAGATCCCTTCAATGGGCCCTCAGGACTCAATGGTCCCAATTTTCAGGGGAAATGTAAGATCTGTTGCAAGTTCCAGCCAGAGTAGCACAGGATCTGCAATGGTGCGCTTGCAGGGAACATATCCTCAAGGGAGAATCTTTTTGGCAACCATGGCCGGAGATAACAGTAGTGACGGACTACTCACTCACAGGGTGGGGAGCTCACACCAACGAGTTGACAATCAGCGGTCGTTGGTCTCCATCGGAGTCCAAACTACACATTAACCTATTGGAGCTGAGGGCAATCAGACTAGTGCTGAAGGCCTTCCTGCCCTATGTACGGGGAAAGAATGTCCTAATAATGACTGACAACACAGTGGCCATGTACTACCTCAACAAGAGAGGAGGAGTAGGATCACTACCACTGTGCAGAGAAGCAATGCAGCTCTGGTTCTGGGCAATACAAGAAGGGTTCTCTCTGTCGGCAGTACATCTAGCTGGAGAGCAAAACACAGCGGCGGATGTCTGAGCAGGCAGGGCACAGTTTCCCACGAGTGGGAAATAGCTCAGGAAGTCCTTCAAGAGATCTTTGCCCTTTGGGGAACCCCGCAAGTGATTCTGTTTGCAACCACTGTCAACAGGAAATGCGAACTGTACTGCTCAAGGGAATTTCCTCTGAGAGGTGCTCTAGGGGACGCGTTCGTAGTGGACTGGGAGTTTCCACTTCTGTATGAGTTTCCTCCAGTCCCTGTGATCCCTCAAGTAATCAGGAGGTTGGAGGTTGAGAAAGTTCAGGAAAACCATGATCCCAATTGCCCCAGATTGGGCCAGGACAACGTGGTACCCAAACCTTCTGGACATGTCCATCTGCCCTCCAATACGTCTTCCAAAAAGAGAGGATGTTCTCTCGCAAGAGGAAGGTCACATTCTTCATCCAGAAGTCAACACACTCAACCTTCACGCATGGCTTCAGAGAGGTTGAGATACAAGGATTGGGACCTTCCGGATGATGTCCTGGAGATCCTGCTTTCGGCCAGAAGGCCAGCAACTAAATCTCTGTATCAATGGCGTTGGAACAAGTTCAGTAACTGGTGCAAAGATAAGAATGTGGACCTGTTTCAGTGTAATATTCCCACAATATTATCTTTTCTGTTACACTTGGCTAATCTGGGGCTCCAGGTTGGCACGATAAACGGTTATTTAGCAGCGCTATACATTTTTTAAAACATATTTTTATTGGTTTTACAACATGTACCTTATCATATTGAACATCAACTTCCACCCCCCCCTTCCACCTCCACCCCTTCAGAAAGATCTTGTATTAGTCTGTGTTTGCGAGCTGTTTTCCGATCTTTAACCCTTTAAGTGCCATGGGTATTTCTCCCCAGTGCCAGGGCCTTTTTTGGTGATTTCGGTATGTGGCCATTCAATGGCTTGTAACTTTTTTGTTACAAGATAAATTTGGCTCCTTTTTTCACACATGTAGGCGGTCGTAACGCCACCCAGGAATCCTAGGTTGCCATAGGGGGGGTGAGAGAAAATAACCAAAAAAGGTGAACATTTGGGGTTTTTTCAAAAAATGCCAATAAACTGATCTACAAAGTAGCCTGTGGTTTTTTCCTTGTAAGAGCTAGGAATGAATGGTTTGCTGTGCTGAATTCCCCAATTTCCTGGCTTTCAAGAACAGGTTCAGTGGAAACGGAAAAAATTATTTTGATGTGGTTATCAACCGTTTTGTGAGAGGTAGGCGATTTTGGCCATTTTTGCCAATTGGACATGCATGGACGGAATGGAAGAAAAGGGTAGGAGAGCTGATTTGGAAGACAGAAAGGCATATATTTCTGAACAGTAGACAACATTTCAAGTTTAGGAAGGGGTGATTTGCGTAGGTCAGGCAATAACTAGGTAGGGGAAACTGCCATAGATTGGGGGAAAAGCTGGAAAATGACCCAAAAAAAAGGTATGTGTTGGACATGGTTGGCTTGGTACGGCAATGGCTTCTATGAATTTTGAGAAAAGCAATGCTTCGCTACATTCCCCCGACTCTTGCAGTTAGGAGAGCACACCTTTTTTGTAGTGTTTTACAAAACAAGCAATACCACAAGCCAAACACTGAGCCATGGTACACAGGAGTTTTACGCTCACGGCCTGAACAGATGCACTTAGCATGTGTAAATCGGGAAAACCAATGTGGTGAGGAACGGCAAGCATACATTTTTTGAAAGAGCACAGGCAGACCTTTTCAAGGGTAGGTGACTTCTGCAGGTTACAAAAGTGTATGGTGCCTAAAGCAGCGACTAAATGTAGGTCACATTTGGGAAATGAAAGGGTTGTGTGACAAAGGGCACCAGCAAATGGGTCAAAACGTTATGAAAACCACACAAACACAACACATGGCCTACCGTCCCGCATTCCCACAGGTGTCCCAATGAAAACGGTACCTCACATGTGTGGGTGCACCTACCTGGCCGCCAAGGGGAAAGCCTAAAACACAAGTAACCCCAAGTCTGTTTTCAGACCGGAATTTCAGACGCTCTGCCGACCGGCACAACATACAGATATGGGCCTCGGATGTCCAAGCCACCAAGGAAAACAGGGAACCCTATGCATTTCCGAAAAGGGGACACCCGTGGGAATCCGCAGAGGTATGATTTGCGCAAATCGCCCCAGAACTTATTACCCAGACACCCCTGCAAAGTCCGAAATGTGGGAAAATAACACATTTTCTGCACATTTCGCTCGGCTCACCCACCGAAACACACCGCCAACAACACGCGGCCTACCTTCCCGCATCCCCACACGTGTACCGATGAAAACGGTACCTCACATGTGTGGGTGCACCTACCGGGGGCGCAAAAGGATAAGGGTAACCCACTGGTAACCCCAAGGCTTTCGCCACTGCCCATTTTGTTCATGTGGGCAACCTACAGATTTGGGCCTAGGGTGTCACAGCCAGCAAGGAAAACAGGGAACCCCTTGCATTTCCCAAAAGAGGACACCCGTGGGAATCCACAGAGGTCTGCCTTGCGCAAATTGCCCCAGTTTTTATTAGCCACAATCCCCGACAAAGTGTGATATTTGGTGGGGAAAAAACACAATGTTCACTTTGTCTGGGGTTCTGGGTAATAAATTCTGGGCCGCTTCGCGCAAGTCAGACATCTGCTGTCGATGGACAGAACCCCGACTCGAGTTGAATGCGTTAAAGACGATCAAGGGTAGCGAGTGTACACGGAGGAGGACATTGCTCTCACATTTCGGAACTTCTATCAGAAACTGTACAGCTCTACAGGTATCTCAGATCCCAAAGCTATACAAGAGTATCTCGACGACACCCAGTTGTACTGGGTGGAGGCAGACCTGCGAGAACCTCTGAACGCACCGCTGACTGAGGAGGAAATTCTGGAAGCAATAAAATCCCTCCCAAGCTCGAAAGAACCAGGCCCAGATGGGCTCATTGGAGAATTCTACAAAGCCCACGCGTCCATCCTCGCCCCACTCCTGCTTCACGTTTATGAAGAAGCAATCAAACGTGGAAGCCTTCCCCCCACACTACGCGAAGCCAACGTTATGGTGCTGCACAAAGCCGGCAAACCTGCAGATGACTGCGCATCCTACAGGCCGATCGCCTTAATCAACCTGGACAATATAATCCTAGCCAAAATACTCGCATCAATGCTCCTCCCTCTCATGCCGGCTCTGATGATTGGAGACCAAGCCGGATTCATCCCAGGTCGCAGCACCACATACGGCATCAGGAGACTGTTCGGGGTCATCGAGGCCGTAGACCCAATGCTACAAGCAATTGCGGTAATGCTCGATGCCGAGAAGGCGTTTGACTCTGTAGAATGGCCATCCATGATGGCGGCGCTTAGGCAAATGGGCTTCGGCAGTTTCTTTATCAAGTTAGTATCTCTGCTATATAACGACCCACGGTCATATGTCACTATAGGAAACACTAGATCCACGAGCATATCATTAGAGCGGGGAACACGACAGGGATGCCCGCTTTCGGCCCTGATATTCGCACTTATCATGGAACCCCTGGCATCGAGATTACGAGAAAACTACCTGCACCGAGGTATTAAACTGGGACCCCACAGGTTGATTGTCTCTCTATGCTGATGACGTTGTATTGTTTGTCAGTGACCCCCAAGAGAATCTTAACCCTGTAATGCGCAAAGGGATAAGATTTGGCCAAATGTCAGGTCTCAAAATTAATCATTCCAAATCGGTAGTATTCCCCTTGACTCCCAATACAACTGAATTTATTGATGATCATGGTTTTAAATGGGAGCACTCAAAGGTGCGCTATTTGGGTATTTACATGTCACGTAACCATCATGAGATCTATAAAGATAATTATGTTGCCACGTTAAACTCCCTGCAGGAACGCATACACAGGTGGAAATCGCTACCACTAACGCTTTGGGGTAGAACGTCCTTGACTAAAATGGTCGTTCTTCCTAAGCTTCTGTACCTATTCATAAACATCCGACTACTCCTCCTAAAATCCTTTCTCCAGAAAGTCAAGTCGGCAGTCCTAGAGCTAATATGGGTGGGTAAACGGCTTGTGTCGTGTACAACACACTAGTTCTACCGACGTCGAAAGGAGGTCTAGCACTCCCAGACATAGAAAAATACTATTGGGCGGCCCAGGCTCACTTCCTGAGCTTCTGGTATATGACTCACTTTGTTCGCCCACACGTGCAGGTGGAACGAGCCCTGGCCTCGCCCGACCTGCAAGTGCTGTCATTATAAGTCAGATCCCAGTTCCATACAGCACTCTCAACACAGTCTTGTCTACATACGCAATCTGGAAAATGATGGCGGCCAAATACGGTGTAGACGTAAGATTCTCCCCGCTATTGCCTATCAGATTTATTCCTGGCATCCCCCTCACGAATGAAAAAGTATTCCTGATATAGGCTGACAAGGTTGATGTCCACTCCTTCGGACACCTGTTCCCAGAGGGCACCTTTCTAACCCCACAAATGGCCAAAGATAGGGGCGGAGACACTTCTCTGGATGTATTCCTTTACTTTAGACTACGCCACACCTTACACAAAATATTCCCCTCATTTGCCAAACAACCCCCTACATGGGAGTTATTGCATAACACGATTCAGGCGCAGGGGGAGGGAAGGTTAGTCTTGTTGCTATATAAATCCCTGGTGGTCGATATTGGGAAACCCAACCCTAAAACACAGCTAAAATGGGAAACTGCCATTCAGGAGACAATACCCATGGAGGACTGGTCATATATCCTATGTCAAACTCAAAAGGTCGCACTAAACACTCGCTATAAACTAATACACTTCAATTTTGTACACCAAACATATTATAACCCAGTTAAAAAACACAAGCTTCACCCGGAAACGTCGCCCCAATGCGATAGATGCGCGGCGGCCCAGACGGACTTCCTGCACCTAGCGTGGGACTGTCCTGGAATAAGGCGTTTCTGGGACTCGGTTTTGCAAACAATTGCCGACATCATAGGCGAACAGGTGACCCCACTACCACTGGGGCCCCTACTGGGTCTCACTAAATACCTTCAACCCGCAACACGTAAATTAGCATCCCTTCTTCTGGTGCTGGCCCGAAGGAGGATCGCCATGTCATGGAGCCGAGGCCCACTACCCAAATTCAAAGACTGGAAAAAAGATATAACATACTGCCAGGACGTGGAAAACGAATTTATAAGAACCCTACCATTGCATGCACGCCCCCCGACATGTGGGGACCATATATTGCATACCTGCTAAATTGTAATGAATCTTCTGACTCCGATTCAACTAGTACCTTTTTTCCCCTCTTTCCTCTTGCCCTTTCCAATGGTTTCGACAGAGCACCATGTTGGTGCTTTTGTATTCAAAATTCAAAAATAAAGTTTAAAAAAAAAAATAATAATACATCCAGCAATCCTCTCCTTTATGCAGAATCAAACCTCTCCAATCCACACCAATCCACACCATGCTTCAGACTCACTCTCTTAAGCCAATCTCTGTCTGATTGCCCCTTCTCCCAAACCCAAAGCTCTTTGTGTGAGTGTCTGTTCTAATCATGGCGTAATTCTAGGGGGCGGACAGGGATGCCCGTCCCCCCAACTTCCATGGCACACCATTCTGTCCCCACTCGTTTGGCTCTGGCACCTCCTCTTCAGATGTCATGTCCTCCCCAAACCCATCAGCAAAGTTACTCCACTGGTTCTAATCAATCAGTTTGTCTAGGCCATAAACCATACTTCCCATTTGCATGTGCATCTCTGTCTCCAGTTCTGTCTTTGTCAGGGCCAGATCTCTCCTCTTCCCGCTACTCTGCAATCAGTCAGTCAGTGGTGGCAGGCCCCTCAAGATCTGGTCACTCAAACTGCTTCTGCCAAGCTCTGCCTCCCAAAGCCATCGGATTCTGCTGCACCAAGACATCTCTCCCTCATTCTCAGAAAGCAGCTCCATCCAAATCCAAAACTCCATCAGCAATTAACTCGAACGAGTTCCATCAGTATCTAACCCAATTCTCCAACAGCAACTACCAGCAACTACCAACAACTAGCGGCTCTCCTCTCTCTTCACCTCTGCTTATACTAATCCAATGACGTACCCATTCTACATGGTTACGTGATTCTCTAAGCTAAGAATGTCTCTTACTCTGTCAGCATTTAGCAATGCCTGCCAGTCTGTGTTATGCGTATTGTTTCTTGCTCTGGTCACAATGTGTTCTGTGTCAAAGTGACATTGGACATCATATCTCTGCCTTGGCCTTCTGTGTGTGGTGCAAAACACCATCTATTCCTCCATTCCTCCATTCACTCCACTGTTGGGTCTGTCTGCATCACGAAATCCTCTCTCTGTGCCCGTGTTCAAAGCATCTCATTGCCTGAAAAGTCTTCTCTCCCATCTCCCCTTGCCGCACTCCCTCCCACCGTTGCTGTCTTCGCGGCACACCAAGCCATGCCATGCTGATTAGCTTCCTTCGCTTTCCCCACTCGGACAAGGTTTGTGTTATCTGTCTGCCTGCCGAGCAACTGTTTACAAATTCCTTCTTTCACAATGTACCATAACATCTCCGCACTGAGCCCAGTGCCCCTCTGTCTCCTTCAGAATGGCTTCAAATGCCAGCCTAATGCTTTCTCTATTCTCGAATGTAGTGCCTAACACATTCAAACAATACCAAGCACTTTCCTCAAAGCATAATGCAAATTCTAAGCGCACACTCAATACATGGTGTCTCTACATGCATAACAATGTGTCATTCTAAATGGCTCTACATGTCATTTTCAAATATGACAGTGTGTCATTTCAGGCCTCATTCGTTCTCTCTAGTGCCTAGCACGTTTCTCTCTTAATGGCAAGCGCTATAATGCAAACATATCATTCTAAAAGCATCTCTTTCAATCATATGGCAATAACATAACTAAGCAAACCCTTCATATAACAGGGCCTATTTCTATCTTCAAATGCATACAAAGTGGCAGTCTAATATATGGATGATGCTACTCATGTACTAGTCAGAACTAAACAGGATGCAATAATGGATAACTAAACATGATGCAATCATTCCTAAAGGGATAATACTAAATAATGGTTCTCTCACAATGGGTAATAATGGGTAATGGTTCTGTAACAAAGAGTACTGATTCTCTAATGATTCTCTAATGATAACAAATCCAGGCATCCTCATTTTATCAGATTCTACACCTATGCCTGCTGATTGGCCAGCATGCTCAGCAAATTGCCACCAGGGATCGGAAGGCTTTAGCCGGCCCCCCTTCTGCAAAGGCACACTTTTCTAAGGCCCCTGTCTTCTCCCTGTCTGCTACCAGGACACTATTGTGACCCTCCCTTCTCCCAAGCGCCTAACTGCAATGTTGCTACCACCTCACTGCTCTAAGATATCCAGACTGCCTTGACATTGTAACCTCCTGAACCATGGGCTAGTTCCCTCCTTCTGCACTCACTCCTACCATCTTGGACTATCATTGTTCTTTTTGCTTGTTTCTCAAATTTTGTCATTCTGATTTGCAGTGCTTCTTAAAACCCTTTGCTAACATCTGAATCCCTAACTGGAAAGTCACATTTTGCTATTTTTGCTTTTTGCTTCAAAGTCAAATTTTGCTGTTTTTGCTTTCTACTGGAAAGTCAAGTTTTGCTGTTTTTGCTTTTGCTTCAAAGTCAAATTTTGCTGATTTTGCTTCAAAGTCAAATTTTGCTGTTTTTGCTTTCTACTGGAAAGTCACATTTTGCTGCTTTTGCTTTTTGTTCGATGTAATCTGCCGGCCCAGTGACCTCACCACTCCCTTTTGTTCCACACATACCTACCTACTTTGCCCCCCCTGCTTCTCCCTCCTTTCCTCACTTCCACTCCCATGGCGCTTTCTGCTTCTGCTATCTTTTCCAATTGCTTCTTCATTAACTACCCTTCCCTTCTCACTAAGTCTGGCAGGAAGAAGTTCAAAAAGAATATCCTGGCCTCCAACCCTGGTCTTCCTATCGCCAACACCTACTCCAATGCATCCTCCAGACAGACCCTCACCAACATCCTCTTTTTCGTTCCTTCGCCAGATCTATGGACTCTACATATGATCTCTGTGCTCTGTCCTATCTCCTCCTCTCCCATAAATGGTGGCACTCAATGGGTAGTTCTCATGGCTTCCTTCAAATCCACTAAAGTCATCATTAGTGTCTACCTTAATGGCACTGTCATGGTCCAAGGCCCTCAGGCCAATCTCCTCCTCTTTGATAGACGCTTCCCTCGCCTCATCAATTTCCTCTCATCTCCTGCTGACTCCCCCACCAACCCCCCTTGGCTTCCTTGCCATCTCTCTCCCCCTCCTCCTCCTCCTCTGCCCCCCTTGGGCTCCTCCTTCAGCTCTGCAGGGCGTACCTCTGATCTGTACGCCTCCACAGAAGGTCTTTAAGGCTGGCAACCTTCTTCATGTTGCCACTCTCAACTCTCGCTCTGCTTTCAAACACTCTTCTGACATCTGCCACCTCCTTGAAGAACTAGACCTTGATGTCCTTGGTCTTACTGAGAAATGGTTCACGGCCAGCTCTGTCACAAGCTTTGACACTCTCCTCCCTGACAGCTACAAGATCCTCTCCGCACCCAGATTCTCCCGGTCCGGTGCGGGGTAGCCCTGATCTTTCCCGAGTGGATTCCTGTCTCTATCCTTCTCAATCAAACCTACTCCTCTTTTGAATGCCTTGTTTGTAGGCTCTATCTCTCTCCTAGCCATTCTCTTACTGTGGCTACTATCTACCGGCCACCTGGTCAAATCACCTCATTTCTCTCATAGTGGACGGACCTCTCCTCCTCCCTCCTGGCTCTACCACTCAACTTCTCCTCCTTGGTGACCTCAATATCCATCTAGACTCTCCTTATTCCTCCTCTATACTCTTCCGTGACCTCTGCGACCCACTCTGCAGGGCACACACTGGATGTCTTGATCTCCTCGGCCCTTCCCCTCTCCATCCCTCTGACCACTCCTCTGTCCTCGAGTGATCCCTCCCTCCTTTCCTCCCATCTCTCCCTCTCTTCCCCTCAGGCCAAGCCAACTCCAACACTGCCACCTACCTTCTCGGACATCAGGCCCATGAAGCGTGTGTCAGTTGTGGCTTTCGCGGACACCTTCTCTCCCCCCCGCCCCTCTCCACCTCTGGCTGACTCACATGCTGACACAGCCCTGTCTCTGCTCTACTCTTCTATTTCTGATACCCTTGATGCTCCTGTGTTTCGCTCACCTGGCTCCCACAGAGGTGTCGATCTGAACTGGACAACTGCGGTCTCTACCAATGTGATGCGTAGGGCCGAGATGACGGACTGAACTGGCCCACCTAGCTTCGTTTGCTTGGCCCGTAGGAATATTCTTCTGATGGTTTGAAAAGATGAGCTCTCCATCCTGCATTGAGCGCAGGGGCGCGTAGATAACCAGTTGCTTCACTGGCTCGAAGGAATTGGTGAGTTCCAGAACAATATTGACTCCGAGATTCCCGGCAAGACGCCGTAAGTATGTAGTTCGTAAGAGTTCAAATGCCTGACTTTCACTCTTGTCCGATTCCTTGCAGGTTGCAGCTTGACCCTAGTGAAGAGTTCCTCGTGGCAACCGGTAATATTCTTGTGAGGATTTGTATTACCCAACACAGTTCGATAAAATAAAGTCAATATGTAACCTGTTGCTTTCTCCCTTAATCATGTGCTGAGAGAAAGTATGAAGTCTCTGGGAATAATGCCTCCGGCGGTAAAATCAGGTAAGTCTATTGTGGTGAGGAGGGTTCCCCTTGTTAGTCCCTTTGTTTCACCTTGCTGTCCTTTTGTTTCCCCTTAGGGGCCGGGGTTCGGCGAAGATGCAGTGGAAGCTGCGCCGACCCGTGAAGAGGAATAGTACCTCCGGTGGTAAAATCAGGTAAGTCTATGGGGGGGTAACTAATATTCCTCTGTGTATTCCCTTGGCTCACCTTGCTGTTCTTGTCTTCTCCTTAGGTGCCGGAGTGCGGCGGGAACATGCAGGAGGATGCAGTGGAATGTGAAGATGCTGCGAAGGCCGGTGAGTTCAGCGCGGCACTGCAGCAGGCGAGACGACGGGCATAAAATAACTTCTTTCTTCCAGCTCGAAGGCGCGATGGTTCGGGAATTCAGGTAAGGATCAAAGGTATTGCTCTTGTTCTAACCTTTTCTCCTTCTTTCTCCCTTTTTGTAGGAGCTCCAAACTCGAGGCGGGCGTGGCAGAAGACTGGATGCAGACTTGCAGGCATGATGAGCGTTACGCTGCTGGATGCAGAATAACGCGAAGCGTGTGCTGCTCTTCGGGCGTGGTTTAAATAGCCTCCAAAGTAGTCCCAGGTAAGTATTCCTTCCCAGCCCCACCCGAGTAAAAAAATAGTCCCTAGGTAAAGTAGTCCCTTCCAAGCCTCTTTTGGCTTGGAGCTCTTGCAGCATGGTCTGCATCAGGTAAGTTTGCAGCATGGTCTGCATCAGGTAAGTTTTAATCTATGAGCCTGGCGCCTATGGCGCCAGGACTGACTCTCCATATGAGCCTGGCGCCATAGGCGCCAGGACTGCACCCAAATAGCCCCTAGCAGGGGTTGTTGGGCTTGCTTGGGATAACTTGATGCCTGCTTCCGGGGTTGCTGGACTTGGTCTGGGTCCCTGGGGGTAGGCATCATGACATCTTGCCCCTGAATTCCTAGTATGACTCTGACCTAGCCACACTTAAACGTAGATGTAGGCCAGCTGAGAGGAAATAGAGGCCATCTTGTTCATCTGCGACAAACGGGCTTGTCGCCTGCTCCAAAGGCAATACCGACTCTCTGTCCTCACCAAGAAGAGAGTCCACATTCAAGCCCGTGTCTCTACGGCATCTAACAACTCAGCCGAACTCTTTAAAATCTGCAAGGAGCTGGCCAACCCTTCTGCAGTCTTCCCCTCCTGTTGCCTCCCAGGCTCTTTGCAATTCCCTTGCCTCTCACTTTATCTCAAAACCAAGGATATCCTGGCCACCCTCTCCTCTCCTCCCCCTCCTCTTCCCTCTCCCTCTGTGCATGCGGACCCTCCTTCAGCCACCCCCTACCTTCTTTCTCATCCTTTTCTCTTTTCTCCCCTGATGAGGTCGCTAGACAAGTCCGATCTATGAAAGCCTTGTCAAAATAGGTTCATCCCTGTTCCTCTAAAACCATCAAGGACCACGTTGACACCCTCACTCCGGCCCTTGCCAATTTCTGCAACCACTCCTTTGCCTCAGGATCCTTCCACTCCCCTCTGAAGCACTCCCTTGTGCGTCCTTTTCTCAAGCAACCCACATCTGATCCTTCTTGTCCAGCTAACTATCGCCCAATTTCAATTACTCACTTTCTGGACACATGCACTAAAGACAGCACCTGGTGTGCTAATATTCAAAATGCACTCTTTGGGAAAATAGCTTCTCTCCAAACCAAAATTAACGACAAAAAACAGTCTCCAGTTTAATCCGCTACCTAACACATAAAGAGTTAACAACAACCCTAGCCTTGACTCATTGAAACCTTTCAGCTTCTCACCTCTATCCGTCACGGAAGTTGAAAATATTATTAACAGCCTCAAACCCTCTAAATGCGAGAGGGACTCATGGCCCTATCCTATTATTAAGGAGGCCTCTCATGACCTAGATCCTTTTTATTACTACTCTCATAAACTCCTCCTTCAGCACTGGGGTTGTCCCTGACACTCTAAAGGACGCCTGGGTTATCCCGCTCCTGAAAAAATCATCACTGGATGTTAATATACCAACCAACTACAGGCCTATCACCACAGTGCCTTTTTTGCTAAAAAATCCTTGACCGAGCTGCCTACCTACAGATCCAAGAGTACCTTGAATCTAACAAACTCTTGGGATTGAGGCAATCCGGATTCCGTCCGGGGCACGGTACCGAAACTGCCCTCATTGATCTTAAAACAAAGATCGAAGACCTAAAAGATAAGGGCAAACTTACCCTTCTACTTTTACTTGATCTTTCTGCGGCTTTCGATCTTGTAAATCACCAAATACTCTGTCGACACCTCAAACTAGCTGCCCACTTCTCTGATAAAGCAACAGCTTGGATCAGTTCATTTCTGGAAAACAGATCCATGAGGGTTTTCTCACCCGCTGCGACAGCTAAACCCTCACCAGTCACCTGTGGAGTACCACAAGGATTGTGTGTCTCCCCTACTTTGTACAACGTGTTTACAAAGCCACTATTCGATATTTTGGACTATCTGGGTGTCACCTATACAAATTATGCTGACGACACCCAGATACTCATCCCTATCACAGGAGACTATAACGCTGACTCTCTTGCAGTCAATTCCATCGACCAAGTCATCCAAGCCTGGATGGCGCAACACGGACTTTGTCTGAATGAGGAAAAGACATAGCTCCTCATCCTCGGCTCTCACCAAAGACTCAGCAGACTAGACCCCCTGTTTAAATCCCTCACTATTGATGGCAACACCATTAAGGTCTCCAAGGACACTAAAACATTAGGCATCTATATTGATTACACCCTATCCTTGGCTAGACAAACTAACGCAGTCTCCTCCGCTGCTGCTTACACTTGTAAGATCATCACAGCCAGTCGCCCTTTATCTCCAGCTAACTGTACTACACTAGCCAGAACCCTGGTGATGTCAAAAATCGATTACTGCAACACTCTCTATCCTGGCACCAACCTCTGCAATATCAATATGCTACAAATCATCCAAAATAACGCCATCAGAGCTGCACTAAATATCCCCAGAAACCAACATATCTCGGACACCAGACGAAGTATCCGCTGGCTCTCAGTAGCGCAAAGAATATCTCTGAAAACACTTGCTCTCACACACAAATGCCTCACGAACCAAGCAGCCAGCTACTTGGCCAACAGATTCTCCATCCACACTTCCAACGGACCCCTCAGAAGTGCTCGGACTAATTGCCTAACCATACCTCGCTTCAACCTTCAAAGATCGGGTGGGACCAGCTTCCCAGTAATGGCGGCCAAACTCTGGAACTCGCTCCCCTACCTATTAAGAGCTGAACCATCTTCCCAGACCTTCAAAAACATGGCCAAAACATGGCTATCTGCCCAAGACTTGCCCCCGTCCGCTCACTAGCCACCACCCTATTGACGGCCTACAGATCCACCCCTCTGTAAATATGCAACCAGCTATCCTATATTATATGTGTATGTATATAATCTTCTCTGTAATTATTTTGTACATTTCTGCAATGCCTTTGTCTGCTCTTACCATACTGTAACCTAAGCGATGCGCCGAATGCCTTTGGGCCTGGTGCGCTTTATAAATAAATAAAATACAAATACAAATCTCTCAGCGTAACCTTCATTCCGACTCTGTTGGCTGTCTCCATGACCACCAGTCAGGCTTCAGAGATGCCAGAAGCACGGAAACCGCTCTTCTGAACATCTGTGAAGATCTGCTGTCCAACCTTGACTCTAACATTCCCTCTGTCCTCATCCTACTCAACCTCTCTTCTGTCTTTCGACACGGTCAACCATACCATCCTGCTCAACCTTCTCCGTGATAACCTGGGCTTCACCGATCAGGCTCTGGCCTGGCTGACCTCTTTACTCTGTGATCGACACTCCCAGGTCCAACTTAGGTCCTTCCTATCATCTATCTCGCTCTCTACCTGTGGTGTTCCCCAGAGGTCTAATCTCTCACCCTAGCTTTTCAACCAATACCTGGTAACTCACGCCCACTGCATTGCCATTTTCTGCTCCAATTTCGAGTGCTACGCTGATGACACTCAACTTATTGAACAAAATAAGTTCCCAATTAAGGAACTCCCGTCCCCTGCACACTTTCAATAGCCCAATATTTGAGCTAAATGTTTTGTCATAAACTTTGTAAATGTGTAATACCTTGTTTCACAATCTTCTTTTATAAATACATATTCATAATCAAGTTTGTTATTGTCAAAAAAACAATGATCATCATTTTTCAATTTATTGCATAGAAATGTAATATTCATATAGCCCAACATGTTTCCAGAGTGTTCTCTTCTTCACGGGCAATTTATATATTCAAAATACAATTAGTAAAAATTAAAAGAATATACAATTACTTATAACATAATCTTAATTCTTAAGTCAATTGCATTGTCACTCATACTACATTAGCTGTAATTCCTAATACATCATCTGTAAATTCAAATAATGACCTTCAATTAATAAACTGTCTCAAATAACTAATTTACTTCACTTATATCCCTCAGTGGATCTTAGCCACATGTTGTGCTATCTTAGTTTTATCATCTAAGTTACAGTACTGAGAAATGATACTCATTGATTTGTGCCTGAGTTTTAATCCAGACATCAGGATTAGGCAAGTGGAATGTATACATAGAATGTCCTGTAAAGGGAGCTGATCTTAATAAACTTCCTTGTGTGTGTAAAATATAGAATGAGTCATAGATAATCTTGGAAATCTCAAAAAAAGTGAATAGTCAATGTCTCTAGACATTAATTCTATTTGCAGGATTTAATGTGGCTAAAATATTATCCAGTATATTATGTTGGTAAAGACTCAAAAACTATGCTAGTGATGACTAACCTTAATTTTCTCATAGTGATGAATAGGCTTGGATCCATCTGATGGGTAATGTGGATACCTGTTAATATGGTAGTTTCACCTATTGCTGAAGTGGTACATTTTACCTATGAGAGAAGGTAAATCCCAAATAAATATGTTGTAATGTGTTATTTGATCCTGTGTTCCAAAAAATAGGAAAAGAAGGAAGGGATATCACTCACCCGCGACGGGCCCATAGCGTTTGATAGAAAATGTGGTTCAGTTATTTGCCTACTGTTGGGATGTGCTATCTTGTTCAATCAACACAATTATGCCACTAAAAAAATAATAAGCTGGAAATTAGTTTCAGTATATGCCTAAAAACGTTGTTGTTGTTAGAGAACATATTATTGTAAGCCACGACAATAACTAGGGGCACCGCTCCACTCACCTAGTGTGGTATATAACTGCCAATCAGGTTGGTAAAATGATTAAGATAAGTAGTGTAGTACTCAGTAAAAGGGCACTCCTTTTCATATATTTCAGACTTTAATGACCAAGAGAGATCACTAGGGTTAAAGAGATGGTCGTAATTATTCCTGTCTCATTCTAAAAAGTAAAAAAAAGGAAATGTTAGTTTTCTAGTGTACTTACTTGGATTAAGGAGCACTGCTAGACCCAAAGACGCTGCTATCCGCCTCGTGTGTGTGCCTTTTCGGAAAGAAAATGGGCGCTTCACATGGTCGTGTCTACTTCTGACGGAATTGGGTTGGTACGTGCAATGACATCACTAAGTAAACAAACAGCCTGTGTAAGCATTATTCAAACAATAGGGCTTTAAGTGGCAAATGGCAACTTGTCTAACTTACTGGAGAACTAAAAATAGGTATCCTTTTTCATGGGAACTAGTTAAACATTTTCCAAGTTTAAGCTGGAAAAAGTTTAAAAAAAATAACAGATGTTGAAAAAATGTAAGATGAGATACAGGGGGCATACCTAATCGGTGAGTCCAACCTGTGTGCTCAGGATGGTCCAAATATGGGTTAAAGAGCCGGGTCATACATATACATAGTTTCTGAATAATATTCATGTATCTCCTCACTTGAGAATGATGAAAATCTTAATACAGGAATAAATCTGGAAAATGTAGATTCAACTTGAGCCGCATGATTCAAAGGTTAATCGGCTTTCTAGTTATTCCTACGTGTGTGTCCATCAGGCCAATGGACTCCGTGACCAGTGTGTGTAAAAAATGTATTTAATCAGAAACTGCTGTGTGTGTAAATAATTCTCATCCTTTACATATCTCTCATTTGTTTATAAACCCGATTATTTCTATTGGGTGTAAAACCTATTAGCCCGGCGAGAGCCAAGCAGAATGCAACACGCATTCTGATTGGCTCTCGCCGGGTCGTTACCCGGCCGAGAATCCCTCGATTCTCGGCTGGAATTCCAGCCACCTTGTCCACGGCGGGGGGCGTGGAAGCCCCTCAGCCAATGAGGAGGCTCGAAGCGGGGCCTTCCCCGCTCCGAGCCTCCCCACGGCTGAGAAGCTGCCTTCGCCCCCATGCCGGGGACTCGGGTAAGGTTTTATTTTTTCCCTTTTCCTCCCACCACCCTCCCCTCCCCACCCACCCCACTTACCTTCTGCCTCCTTTGTGCATGGCGGGCGGCGTGGCAGCCTCCAGCCGCGTGGGGATTCTGGTGCGTCTTTTTTTTTTTTTTCCCTTTCCCTCCCCCAATTTTGTACCTGGTGTGAGGGTCATCCTGAGATAGAGCCTTAGGACGTCGCCCCGGCTCAGGTTTTCCCGTACCTGTTACAGCTTGCACGAGAGGGCCTGGCATACTCCTACGTCCCGTCCCCTTTCCTCCATACTTGTGGGACATCTCTCCGTCCTGTGGGTCGGGACCGGAGCACTTTGTAAAAAGCATCCACATTTTTTTCAAAAATGTGTCCCTCCTCTCTTTCCTGCGAGGGGCCCGGCACGTGGCTGTAACCCCGCCCACCTTGGCTCCGCCCCGCGAATCACCCATCAGTCCTTTTCTCCGCACGATCGGGGCCGGACGCACTTGCATCCTCGGAAGATTTTCTTCCCCGTTTTCCTCTCTGGCTCTCGCTAGCGTTCGTTTACTAATCTGTCTATGCCTTTTTAAACTAGATTTTCCAGACTGTTCATCGTGTCACCATTGCTTCGCGAGGGCGGATCCCCATCCTCTTTGTTTAGAGTGTTTGGGTCCGGAACACCGTTGGGACTCCTGTTTTTACTGTGACTCCCTTTCGGGCACTTCAGCGTCGGTTGGAGCGGTGGGAGGAGGTGTTCTCATTTTCAGGCGTTCATCGACGAGAAGAAGAAACACCCGGTAAGTTCTTTACTTTTCAGAGCACCCTGACTGGGGGATACCTTCCCAGGTTCCTCTCAGGCCGGGAGGGGCGTTGATCGCTCTGTTAACGGGGTTCGCCATGCGGTGCCTGTCGGGCCTAATAATTCTACCAGAGTTTTCTCCGAGGGTCTCCGTAAGGGGCCTGTGTACAACGGAGTACGCTCTGAGGCCCCTCCTGTGGGGGCTGTTTGTAGGCCCAGTTCTACTGAGTCATGGGGTACCGTAGCTTGCTCTGAGGCCTCTCTTTCGGCTTCCCTCAAAAACAAAACTGGGGTGCGCCCCGAGGCCTTGGCTGGGCTTGTGGTTACCGAACGGATGTTCGAGGCCCATGCCGATAAGGTTTTTACCGGGCCTAGGTCCGAGGTCCCTCGTACAGAGGCTAAGGCCACCAACAGTTCTGAGGGGCCGGGCAAGGCCCTGTCAGTGAAAGCGGTTGCTCACCATTCCCGCTCTTGTGGTGACACCGGATCTGTTGAGGGGGCAAAGAAGAAAGGTTCTTCTTTTACCGGCAGTGCCGAGGCCCTTCCTTCGAAGGCTCAGTTGGCGGTTGGTATGTCGCAGAAACATTCCAGCCCTCATAGTACTGGCTCTGCCGAGGTTCCTTACGTTAAGGCTAAAATTAAGACCCCTGACCCATCGACAGGGACCCCTGCCTCACTTCCTCACGTGCCGCAGTTCCCCTCAGATGAGGACAAAATGGCGGCTGTTCCCGCCACGACCAGGGCGGCCATTTTAGGTGCTACCCCTACAACTACGCCATCAGCCCCTGGTGTAGTGTTCGGTCCTTTGGGTGAACCTAAGGTCCCTTGTGTGCATCCTTACCAGCCGGTTTATGATTGGAACGCCCGGATGCCTCTTCCGCACAATGTTTCGTTGCCCGCGGGGGCGGCTCCCTTGATTTATGTGGATACGTCGGTGGAGGGGCCGGTGTGGCACCCTTCTCCGTTACGTCCCTGGATTTGTCCACCTCATGAGAGTCCTCCTCAGGTTCCGAAACAATCTCCTGAGGACGCCTTTTTCGGTAAATTTCAAGCGCTTATGCGCACCGACCCCATGAGGGAATATTTCAAAGGGCTTTTCAAGGAGATATGTCCACCTGCGCCTCCGGCTCCACCTGTTCCTCCGGTGGTTCCGCCGGCACCTCCCTTGCCCGTGGTTCCTCCCCCTGCTCTTCCGCCTTTGCCACCATTGTCCCCAGTGGACAAGGCAGTGCCTGACACGGCTCAGCAGGATCCTGACCTGTCAGATGACCCTCAAGGCGATCAGGACAACAAGGACCTTCCCCGCTCTATCAGAGCTTTTCATGACCGGGTACTAGACATGATGAGTTTCTTAGATGTTCCGGTGCCCGAGGCACCCGCTCCGCAGGAGGGCGTGCTTTCTGGGGTGTTCACCTTGTCTCCCTTGGAGCATACCGGCCTGTTCCTGCAGAAGGACGTTCTGGCCAAGGTCCGAAGAGTTTGGGAAAAGCCACACTCGGGACTTTTTGTAAATAAAAAGATTGACGCGAGGTACAGGCTGCATTCTTCAGAAGAAGTGGCCTTGTCGTCTTGTCCGCCTCCCTCCTCCACAGTGGTGGCTGCGGCTACGTTGCAATCCAGACCTGCAGCATCCTCTTCCGCGATGGCTACTCAGGTCTTGGGAAAGGAGGACAAGCTCCTGGACTCCCTAGGGAGGAAAATCTTTGCCAATTCGGCCTTGCAACTCAGGCAGGCCAATGCAGAATTTATTTTGGCGGGAGCTAACATGCGGATGTGGAAAGGATGTGGAAAGGTCTGTCCAGGGTCTTGGCCCAGGATCTCCTGGAGGCTGCGGCTCATCACGTAGACACCTTGGCTCGGGGCCTGATGCTTGGGGTTGATACCTCACACCAAGCGTGGCTGCATGCCATTAAGTTTTCGAAGGAAGTGCAAGACAAGGTACTGGACCTTGCATTCGATGGTAAGGAGCTTTTTCACTCTTCTACTGATGTTGCGCTCACCAAAACCAAGGATAGCACTCAGACGGCTAAATCATTGTCTGTTCTGGTTAAAGCTCCTTTCAAATCCCAGAGACCGTTGTCGCAAAGTCAACCTTCCTCTGGTTTTAGGGGCTTCCTCAACCGCAAATCTCACAGAGTGGATACTCCTGCGGGGAATAACCGCCGTAGACAACAGCATACACGGTTTTTCTCCCGCTCCTCAGCCTCCTCATCAGGTTCAGGTAGCACGGCCACCGATAAGCCTGCCAAATGAGGGTTTTCCGCGCTCGCACGAGACCCCGGTGGGAGGATGCATTGCGTCTCATTGGGAGGCCTGGCAGACCATCACAGAAGACAGATGGGTCTTGTCAGTCGCTCGAACGGGCTTCCGCCTACCTTTACCCCCTACCCCACCCCTCAACCCTCCTTTTCAGCTGTCGGGCTCACCCTCCCTCAAGGCAGAGGTTCAGAAACTTCTGCACCTCAGAGCTGTGGAACCCGTTCCCCTTGGGGAGCGAGGGGAGGGCTTTTACTCCCAGCTGTTTACAGTGCCCAAACCCAACCAGACTGGCCTGCGCACCATCCTAGACCTTTCCCAGTTCAATCTTTTCCTACCCCAACAGAAGTTCAAGATGATCACGCCCGGCCAGATTCGCTCCTCTTTGCGGATGGGCAATTGGCTCAGCGTGGTGGATCTTCAGGATGCGTACATGCATATCCTGATTTGGAATCCACACAGGAGATACCTCTGCTTCTCTTTGGGAGAGGAGCACTTCCAGTTTCGGGTGCTTCCTTTTAGCCTCAGCTCGGCACTGCGTGTCTTCACGAAGATGATGTTGGTGATTGCGGCCTATCTTCGTCTCCAGGGTATCCATGTGTATCCCTATTTGGACGACTGGCTCTTACGCAGCCCTTGTCCGTTGGCAGCAGCGGGCAACCTCCAGTCTCTCCTTCAGCTCCTGTTCCATCTTGGGCTGTCGGTGAACTGGCGGAAATCCTCCATGACGGTCTTACAGGACCTGACTTTCCTGGGTTTTCGTTGGAACACGATCGACTGCCGAGTGTATCTGACCGGGGACAGAATGGCGGATCTGTTGGCCACGTGTCAGATGTTTGCGCAGTCGGAGAGCATGTCGGCCTGGTGGTTCCAGAGGCTTCTGGGCCTCATGGCTTCGTGTGTACTTGCTCTTCCTCTTGTTCGTCTCAAAATGAGACGGACCCAGATGGCTCTTCGGAGTTCCTGGCATCAGGCTGTGGACCCGGATTCCAAGCGGATAATGATTCCGGATTCCATGAGAGTGGACCTGGACTGGTGGTTATCTCTCAGCAACCTGTCGGTGGGCGCGGGTTTTCAGGACCCAGCCCCCATGGTGACGATCATGACGGACTCCTCCCTTTTGGGGTGGGGTGCGACGTTAGATCTTCTTCAGGTCTCGACCTCTGGTCGCCTCAGGACAAGATCCTGCACATAAATCATTTGGCGCTCCTGGCGATCTTTCTGGCGCTCAAGGCGTTCAGACCGCTCATTGTCAACAAGGTGGTCCGTATAAGAACGGACAATGTGGTATCAATGTATTACATAAACAAGCAAGGGGGAACAAAGTCTCCCCCTCTCGTGGACCTGTCCATCCAGATTTGGGAGTGGGCCATGCTTCATGGGGTCTGGCTGCTTGCAGTGCACATCCCGGGCCAGCTGAATGTCACAGCGGATGCCCTCAGCCGGCGGACAGTGGTCAGCTACAAGCGGGAGTTGAAGGCGGAGATCCTCTCATGGATTTTCTCGCGTTGGGGCACACCGGAGGTGGACCTCTTTGCCACGGCGGTAAACAAGAGCTTCCTCAGTACGCCTCCAGAGGGGGGCTGGGAGCCTCCTCTCTGGGGGATGCTCTCGAGATTCCATGGCACAACATGAGAGCTTACGCCTTCCCGCCTCTGCCCCTAGTTCATCGAGCAATTTGGAAGTTGAAGAACTCTGTGAACTGTTCTCTTCTACTGATAGCCCCGTGGTGGCCGGCCAGATTTTGGTTCTCAGAACTTCATCACCTGTCGGTGTGTCCGCCGATCAGGTTACCAGTAATTCCCGATCTTCTTCACCAAGGGGAACAACAGATGTGGCACCCCTCCCCACAATCGCTCAGCTTGGCGGCATGGTGCCTGAGTTCAAGTCTTTAGAGCATTTGAGTTTGTCTGCGGATAACATGCGCATTATCCAGGCAGCCAAGAAACCCTCGACCAGATCTCAATACAAGAATAAATGGTTCAGGTTCTGTCATTGGTGTTTGGAGAATGAGTTGGATCCGAGGGTGGCAACGATTGACACGGTGCTGTCCTTCGTATCCTCCCTAGCAGAGTCAGGGGTTCATGTTCTGTCTTGCAGAACTTATCTCTCAGCGGTTTCCGCTTACCTTTCTACAGACATGTGTTCTTATTCTCTAACTAACCCGGTGGTGAAGAGACATTTTGCTGGCTTGACACGCCTCTACCCTCCGGTTCGTAGTCCGCACCCACCTTGGGACCTAAATGTAGTCCTGACGGCGCTGTGCCATAAACCCTTTGAGCCAATGCATAGGGTTGACCTCAAGTACGTGTCCTGGAAAGTGTCCTTTCTGGTCGCCGTTACGTCAGCGAGGAGAGTGAGTGAGCTCCAGGCATTGTCGGTGGAGCATCCTTTCTTGGTCTTTCACAAGGACAAGGTAGTCCTTCAGACAAACCCGGCTTTCCTACCGAAGGTAGTGACCGAATTCCATCTGAATCAGTCGATCTCACTTCCGGTCTTTTTTCCGAACCGTGCCTCGGAGGCTGAAAGGGTTCTACACTGTCTGGACGTCCGAAGAGCTCTTAAGTTCTACCTGGACAGGACTTCCGAGCTTCAGAGTTCTTCTCAACTTTTTGTGACCTTCGGTAACCCTCATGGCAGGCCGGCATCTAAGGCATCTATTTCCAGATGGTTTGCCACCTGTATTACAGAGTCTTTCACCGTCCAAAAGCTGAAACCTCCTAAAGGTATCCATGCACACCTGGTGCGGGGCAAGGCAGCCGCGGTTGCTTTTCAGAAATATGTTCCCTGGGAGTCCATCGCTAAAGCAGCTATTTGGACCTCCCCATCTGCTTTCTGTAAGCATTACTGCCTCGATATGAGCTCTAGAGCTGACGCTCAGTTTGGTCAGGCTGTGCTAAAGAACCTGTTTCAGTAAGGGGTATTTCCATCCACCCATATTTCCTGTAAGGAGTGCTTGGGAATCTCCCACAAGTATGGAGGGAAGGGGACGGATATAGGAGTATTACCAGGTTACTCACCGTAGTGACCACCTTACTCCTAGTCCATAGTCCCCTTTCCTCCATACGCCCGCCCACCGTCCCCTCTAATAAGGTTCCTCTGTTATTGCTAATGGGTCTTGGACCCTGCGATAGAAAAGGACTGATGGGCGATGTGCGGGGCGGAGCCAAGGTAGGCGGGGTTACGGCCGCGTGCCGGACCCCGCGCAGGAAGGAGAGGAGGGACATATTTTTGAAAAAAATGTGGATGCTTTTTACAAAGTGCTCCGGTCCCGTCCCACAGGACGGAGAGATGTCCCACAAGTATGGAGGAAAGGGGACTATGGACTAGGAGTAAGGTGGTCACTACGGTGAGTAACCTGGTAATTAACATCCATTAAGGTGCATTTGGCAGCGATTTCTAGGTTCATGAGAAAGCCTCATACTGCTCCTGTTCAGTGATCGCTTGGTGAAACTTTTTCTGAAAGGGTTATTTTGGGCATTTCCCCCAGTGAAGAGGTTTGCAAAAGTGTGGAGCCTCAATGTAGTGCTTTCGGCCTTGATAAAACCTCCTTTTGAACCCATGTCGACGGATTCTTTGAAGTTCCTCTTGTGGAAGGTGGCTTTTCTAGCAGAGATTACCTCGCCCATGCGGGTGTCTGAGTTGCAGGCACTGGTCGTTGACCGACCTTATCTAAGGTTTATGAAGGACAAGGTTCTCCTGGCTACTAACCCACACTTTATCCCGAAAGTGCAGTTGGCGTTTCATAAACTTGCCTCTATTGCCTTACCCTCGTTCTTTGCTAATGCATCCACGTCGGCAGAAAAGGCCCTGCATTCTCTGGATGTTAAGAGGGCACTAAAGTTTTATCTGAATCGTACACAGGACTTCAGGAAGTCAAGGCAGCTGTTTGTGGCGTTTGGGCCCTCCAACAAGGGGCAGTCTATTTCCAAATAAGGACTTTCCCGTTGGGTTTCCTCTACAATTTTGTTTTGTCGCACAAAAGCAGACAAGCTTTTGAGAGGTGCTCCAAAGGCTCATTCTACGCGGTCCACAGCGTCAGCGGCGGCGCTGTGGTCTGAGATACCGCTGGTGGACATTTGCCAGGCAGCCTCCTGGGCGGTGCTGCATACCTTCACCAGGCATTACTGTCTGGGGCAGCAACATGTGGAAGATGTGCAGGTAGGGCGAGCGGTCCTCCAACGCCTGTTTCAGTAAGGTAGGCCCCGCAGCTTTGGGGGTTTCTATTTTGCTCTATAACTTGCTGGATTTGTTGTCTCATGTATGTGATAAGATGCAATTTGTTGGTTTGCCTATGACACACCGCCACACGTTGGTTGTATTGCTATGAAATCTATTCACAGCATGTGAATGCATGAAAGATCCAATGCTGGAGAAGGGTGAGTTTCTTACCTGTAACTCCATTTCTCCAGCGTTGGTATCTTTCATGGATTCACATGCACCCGCCGGCCGCCCCTGCAGGCAAACCTGGGTACAGGTTCCCTCTAATTTGGAGGTTAAAATCTGAAGGGAAGCTGCGGGGGTGGGGCTATTTATATCAGACGTCCTATTGGTGTGGCCTAAAGCACCCAAAAAGAACTTCCATGGGGCACTAAAGGGTCGATATTTTCCATAGGAAAACATTAAGTTAAAGTTACCGAGGTTTCCAGCCTGACGATGGGGAAATATTCACAGCATGTGAATCCATGAAAGATACCAACGCTGGAGAAATTGAGTTACAGGTAAGAAACTACTCCCATACTACCTTCTGTTTCTAATATGCCTTATTGTAAACATCCTAAGAAAAAACATTTGAGAAAGAGAAGCCCAATGACATCTATGGACTCCAACTCTCATAATCACTCAGGTACTGAGATGAGGAGGACGATGAGAGAGTTTGTGCAAAGTGACAGGTACCCAAAGTACAACATGCAGGCTAGTATTTCAAAGCCTACAATGCGTGGGACATTTAAAGATGGTGACCGCACTAAGCGAGCAAGCGGTGCAGGAGAGGGCGGTAAACTCCAGGCAATAGCTTGGCGAACCCGACACACAGAGAAGGTTCATGGGACAGAAGGAGGTATGCAGCAGATGAGCAGGAAAAGCTGTGGAGACACAAGGAGCTGTGCAGACGCTCCTGGGTGTCGGGCTGCTTGTGGAAGCAGCGTGCGTCAGTCCAGACCGAGAGAGGAAGCCAGCACGTGACCACGTAGCCACACAGAACGCTGGAGATACCTCTGCTGACTCCAGGGTGGAATGCGGATGAAGCAGCTGTTCCACAAAGGCACAGGTAGAGTCAGACGTGGGAAGAGACTGGTGAGTCTGCCCAAAGCAGCTAGGGACTCCGGGGCATTCCGACAAGCGCACCAGCCTGCATTTGATAAATATGAGATTGTTAATGATGAAAAGAGCATAAGAACAATATTTGAATGCAGTCAAGACAAAGGGCCTCATCACGAGTTGGGCTGTATCCCGACGGTATTACCGCTGGGATACCGCCCGCACTAATAGTGTTACGGCCAACTGGTCCGGCGCTATCAAGGGTTGGGCGGTAATGGGTATTCCCCATTGGGACGCAATGGGGAATTTTCGGTGCAATTACCGCCAGCTGTATTACCACGCAGTAATTGTACCAAAAATTGACAATTTTCCGGCACATTTACCCCCTTCTCAAGCTCTGGGTAAATGCTGCCAGACTCGAGATTGGGTGGACTCTTAAATGCGGCGGTAATGGAGTTACTGCCGCATGTAAGGGATACCGCCCAATTCGTGATGAGGCCCAAAGTATTAACGCAATTTCCAATAAGAAGGATGTTTGTGTACAGACAAGACACAGTACCAAGAAAAACCCCAATTCAATCCAGGTGTATAAGATGCCGGTGTAGGGAGAAATTGAGCAAGTGCTACCATAGGCACATATACCAAATACCCCATGGTATAGGCCATTTTTGTATATCAAAGGAACTGTGAATTAAGATAAGTCCTGGAAGGCAAGTGCACCAGGCAGTTGAAGTATTGTAAAGATTCCTGGCAGGAGAGTACACCAGGGAATCTGAAAAGAACTATAAAATAAATCCTGCCAGGCAAGTGTACCAGGCAATTGAGATTGATTAAAGGAATTATAAAAGAACCCTGGCAGGCGAGTATACCAGGTGGATACGATTGCGAGAAGATTCCTGGCAGGGGAGTACACCAGGCAATCTACAGAGTAAAAGGAAATCTTACAAAAAGATTGTTGCAAAACCTGTGATTTAAACAAGAACTTTGTGAGTCCAGTGAAGAAACCAAGGAACTGTTAATTAAAGTGGAACTTTTGCCATCCTAATTAAGAAACTAGGGGATGGGAACCACCCTCTGGATCCAAGGGTCTCTATCTTGGAGAACATTTTGGCAGCAAGGCTGACGAGAGCCTTGAGAGGTTGCAGACCTCCAAAGCTTCAGCGAAGTCGTTGGGTGCTGCAGTTCGACAACCTGCGCCTTTTCGTCCTAGGGGACAACAATGGAGGGGAGGTTCCTTTTGCTATTACTCGTCCTTCAGCGAGAGGAGCTAGCAGTCAGAGGCCACCGTAAGAGCGCCAGAGGTGGAAAACAGGGTACTCGAGGTGCCAAGGCCGCTCGGGCAGTTGCCTCTTTGCCCTCAGGCAACGCCGCAGCCGCTACCACTCAGTCATGAGGCCAGGTCCCATGGTTCGCCGGTTGGGGGAAGGCTGGCGCAGTATCTTGTAGAGTGGCAAGCCATTACTTCAGATGTGTGGGTTCTGGGGATCATAACCCACGCCTACTGTCTTCCCTTTCGGCAGAGGCCTCACGACAATCCACCTGGGAACCTCTCTTTGAAGAGTCCGGATCCGCTCCTTGCGCAGGAAATTCAAGCCCTGCTGGAGAAAGCCGCCATAGAACTGGTGCCTGTAGCGGAGAGGAACAAGGGATGTTATTCCCCTTATTTTTTGATTTCAAGGAAAGACGGGGGGGATTGAGACCCATCATGGACTTGCGCGGTTTGAACAAACTCCTCAGGAAGGACAAGTTCAAGATGGTTAGTCTCTCTCAAGTCCTCCAGGCCCTTCAACTTCAGGACTGGTTGGTGTCTCTCGACCTCAAGGACGCTTACTTCCATGTGCCGATCCATCCCAAGCACAAGAAGTACCTGAGGATTCGCGGTTGGCGACTTGCACTTTCAGTTTCGGGTCCTGCCGTTCGGATTGACCTCTGCCCGAGGGTTTTCACCAAGCTCATGGTGGTGGTGGCAGCACATCTCAGGAAAGGGGGGAGTCACGTCTACCCCTACCCGGACGATTGGTTGATTAGGGGGAGCTCTCCCCAGCAAGTCCTGGATCATCTGTCCGTCACCTGCCACTCCCTTCACAAGCTGGGCTTCTCCCTCAATTTAAAGAAGTCCCATTTGACACCAACACAGCGGCTCCAGTACATCGGAGCAGTGCTCGACACATCCCTGGGGCAGTGTTTTCCTCCCCAGGTGAGGGCTCTTCACATTCAGCAGATGGTGCACAAGTTTCAACTTGCACAGAATCTCCCAGCGTCCGAGTTCTTGAGACTGCTCGGCCTCATGGCATCCTGCATTCTTCTGCTGCCAGAGCCTCGTCTGTGGATGGGATCTTTGCAGTGGGCTCTCAAGCTCCAATGGTCTAAGTCCTTCGGCAGGCTGTCGGACCCTGTTCAGGTGCCGCCCTCAGTCACCCAGGACCTTCTGTGGTGGGCCTTCGAAGGTAATCTGATGAAGGGGGCCCCATTTTGGCTGCCCTGGCCGGAGGTGACGATCGTGACGGACGCATCCCTCACGGGATGGGGAGCTCATGCCAACGAGTTGACAGTCAGCGGTCGTTGGTCTCCGTCGGAGTCCAGACTCCATATCAATCTGTTGGAGCTGAGGGCAGTCAGGCTTGCCCTGAAGGCTTTTCTGCCGACTGTGCGAGGAAAAAGTGTCCTGATTCTAACGGACAACACGGTGGCCATGCACTACCTGAACAAAAGGGGGGGGGGCAGGGTCACTTCCTCTGTGCAGGGAGGCAATGCAGCTCGAATTCTGGACCATCCAGCAGGAAGTTTCGATCTCGGCTGTTCATCTGGCCGGAGACGACAACGAGACGGCGGACGCTCTGAGCAGGCAGAGCGCAATCTCTCACGAGTGGGAGCTGGCTCAGGAGATTCTCCTGGAGATCTTCGCCCTTTGGGGGACCCCTCAAGTGGATCTCTTCGCCTCCAGTGTCAACCGGAAGTGCGAAAGGTTCTGCTTGCAGGAATTTCCTCCAAAAGGAGCCTTAGGAGATGTATCATTCCCACTGTTGTATGCGTTTCCTCCAGTCCCCGTCATCTCGCAAGTACTGCAGAGGTTACGGAGGTTGGGTTCCCGGATGATCCTCATTGCTCCAGCGTGGGCCCGGAGGACGTGGTACCCGGACCTTCTCGACTTGTCCATCTGCCCTCCACGTCGTCTTCCCTAACGAGACGATCTGCTCTCACGGGAGGAGGGTCAGGTTCTCCATCCAGAGGTCAGATCCCTCAACCTTCACACTTGGCTTCTGAAAGGTTGAGGTATAAGGATTGGGACCTCCCTGAGGACGTGATGGAGGTGTTGCTCTCGGCCAGGCGGCCGGCAACAAAGTCTCTGTACCGTTGCCGTTGGAGAAAGTTCTGCGACTGGTGCAGAGTTAAGAATGTGGATCCTTTTGAGTGTGACATTCACATGGTTTTGTCTTTTTTGCTTTCCTTGGCCCACAGGGGCTTGCAAGTGGGGACCATTAAAGGTTACCTGGCGGCGCTGTCCATATTTAAGCGCTCGTCTGAAGAATGTTCCTATTTTAGGATTCCTTTAATTTCTCAGTTTTTGAAAGGGCTCACTAATGTTTTTCGTCTGTCACCTTTTCTGGTGCCCGGTTGGGATTTGAACCTTGTTCTTAAGTTTCTTATGGGTGCTCCATTTGAGCCTTTGCATTCTTGCCCTTTGAGACTGTTAACTCTGAAAACTGTTTTTGGTTGCGGTTACTTCCGCTCGCAGAGTGAGTGAGTGAGTTACAGGCGCTTTCAGTTAAGCCACCCTTCAATGTGTTTCATAAGGACAGGGTTGTCCTTAGAGTTCGTCCTTCCTTTCTTCCGAAGGTGGTTTCGGAATTTCATTTGAGCCAGAAGGTTGTTCTTCCGGCATCCTATCCTACTCCACATCCTGGTAAGGAAGAGGAGAGGCTCCATAGGCTTGATCCTAGGAGAGCGTTGAGCTTTTATATTTCGCGCATGTCCCGGGTCAGAGTGGACGATCAACTTTTCATTGGTTACGCTGGAAAGCGTTTGGGACAAGCTGTGACGAAACAGACTTTGTCTCGTTGGATTATTTTAGCTATCTCTGAGTGTTACCGCTTGGTGGGTAAGGGCCCTCCGGCTGGCTTGCGGTCCCATTCTGGCAGGGTAGTGGCTGTGTCTACTGCCCTGCAGAGGGGTGTTCCTATTCGTCACATCTGTGATGCAGCCACTTGGGCTTCAGTACATACTTTTATACGTCACTACTCCCTCGATTCCATCCGAGGGCAGGATCTGGCCTTTGGCAAGGCAGTCCTTTATTCCGCAATTTGATTGGGCATGCTAAATTTGTGTTCTAAATTCTTTTCCCACCTCCTTGCTTGGTACTGCTTTGGGAGCCTGTCATAGATATGGAATACGTCGGAGGACCCAATCCCCTCGAAGAACAAGTTACTTTCTTACCTGGTTACGTTCTTTCGATGGGATGGTCCGACGACGTATTCCATATCGCTCCCTCCCTAGCTTCCTCGCTGCAGAATTTCTTTTGCGATTGCAGCTTGCGTTCCGCAAGGCCTTGTGTGTCTGACTGGCAGAAAACTGGTGGCACACGTTCTGGGGGAAAAAACTACAACTGAGGCTACGGGCGTTGTGCGTCCTACTAATCACATCGGGTGACGTCGGCCATCGGAGGAGGTCCTCGGGGACGGCGCATCGACGTCATCGACGCAGGACGCAGACGCCGAAGATTTTCCGAAGTAGCACAGCTGTGGACATTACCTGTCATAGATATGGAATACGTCGTCGGACCATCCCATCGAAAGAACGTTACCAGGTAAGAAAGTAACTTGTTCGTCTCAGCCTGGGCGTGGCTTAAATAGTCTCTGGGTATCCCACGTGTCTCTGGGCTGAACCACACCCAAAAGACTAGACTGCACATGCAGTTCTGGGAACCGAAATATGTGGGGGCATCCATCTTGTCCCCATCAATGCACTACAAGTCCAATCCCCAATTTTATCCTATGAGAGTGAGTGAGTCTGGTGCCAATAGCGCCAAGTCTGACTCCAAGTGGGTCTTTGGAGGGATGGAGAGGCCCTTGAGGGCCATGTAGGTGATCATGGCCTGGTTCCAGCCTGACATCTTGGAGGGCTGGGGACATGAGGGGCAGGAATCATGACAGCACTCCCCCCCAAGCCTCCTCTCAAGGTGGCTCTTCCTTCTGGTCCTGGTTTGGTTGGATGGTTTTGATGAAATCGTCTAAGCAAGCGAGGTGCATGGATGTATTCACAAGGCTCCCATGTCCTGTCTTGTGGACCATACCCCTTCCAGTCTACTAAGTAGTATAATTTGGATCTGACGTACTTTGAATCTAGGATGTCCTTGACTTCTAATTCTGGCTCCCCGGCGACTACTACTGGCTGCGGTGGCGTTGCTACCCGTGTCCCAGGTTGAACAGGTTTAAGGAGAGACACGTGGAACACAGGATGAATCTGCATGTTTGACGGCAAAGCTAGTCTGACCGCCACAGGGTTTATCACGGAGGTGACGGTGAATGGACCCAGGTATCTTGGACGGAAAGTTCGGGTTCCTTTAATGGACACGTGTTTAGACGCCAGCCAGACTTTGTCTCCCACTTGGTAGCTGGGGGCCTTTGCTCTGTGTTGATCAGCAAACTTCTTTTGGCGATTCTTAGCTTGAAGTAGGTGTTCAGCTGCCCTTTTAAAGGTTTGAGAAATGGTCAGGTGCAAGGTTTTGACTGCTGGCATTTCCAGGGTTTTAGGAACGTCCAACTCAGAAGTACGTGGGTGCCTGCCATACATGGTATAAAAGGGTGTCTGCCCGGTGCTGGTGTGTAGGGAATTATTATAAGCGTATTCAGCTATTGTAACGCTCACCTGATTCCCGCAGAGGCGCCGGTCTTGACTGGGTGAATGCCGTATCTTCAAAGGTGATGTGTAACACACGGTTGGCTCTTTGGGCTGGACCTCTGTGCACTGTATGTCTGACTCGAAGAGTAAGATGTCTGCAGATAGAAAATATGGGATTAATGAACTGGGGTTATTGGGTGCCTCTCTCCTCTTCCCTTTCTCTTCTCCTGTAGAACCCCAAAGGTTAACACCCTCACCTTAGGTAAGTGAACGCCGAGCTCTCCATCTGCCTCGGGGCAGGGTGCCATAACCAGTTTCTTCACTGGATAAGGGTGCAGGCCTCTTGACCTCAGAGGACTGCTGTCTGTCGTTAACTGCACGAACGGTAAGTTCTGGGCACTTCAAATGTCTTAAAAGTCTTTTGTAATGATATCTCTTGTTTTGCAGGGTTCCGGCGATGGCGGATGGCGGGCTGATGAGAGTTGAGGATCGAACCCGCGTGAGGAATAGAAGCGCCTGGAAGCACGTAAGTAAGCGCTTGTAGCCTGCTTCACGATGCGCACTAACTGTCCCTTTTATCTTGCAGGTACAAGTCCGGAGCTTTAGAGAAGCTGAAGGGTGCTGGAATACCCACTGGATTCGGCGTGGGAAGGAGTAATGGCACGTGAGTAATAAAGTTGCCCAATGTCTTTAAACGCACCTTCTTTTGTCTTTCAGATGCGGGATGCAGCGCCGAAGGCCTCCGGAGCGTGCGAAGAGCTGGTAAGCTTTTGTCTTTCAGATGCCGGAATGCAGTGCGAAGACCTCCGGAGCATGCGAAGAGTAGGTAAGCCTTTGTCTTTCAGATGCCGGAATGCAGCGCGAGGCGTTGGTGACAGCCGATGGACCAGGTAAGAGATGCGCTGCCACTGAAGACCGTAGTGCTAACCTGTTCTTTCTTTGTCTTTACAGGTGCTGCTGAAGACTGGATTCCAGGATGGTAAGCCTTTGTTCCCTTAGGCCCAGGATCAGAAGCAGAAGACACGATGAGCGTTCTGCTGCAGAGAATGCAGAATAACGCAAAGCAAGATTCATCCATCGGGTGTGGTTTAAATAGCCTCCTGTAGTGCTTAGGTGTCTCCTTCCACAGCCACGCCTAAGAAAAGAGTTCCTGCTTTCCAGAAGAGTTCCAGTGTTCTGAACCTAGGGAGTGGCTCCTGCCCCACCCAACAGGAAAAGTAGTCCCAAACAGAAGAGGATCAGGGGTTCAACTGGCAGGTAAGTAAGCAGCATGGTCTGCTGCAGGTAAGTCCACCCAAGCATTATGAGCCCGGCGCTTCCAGCGCTGGGACTGGGCATCTTTATGAGCCTGGTGCCACTGGCGCCAGGACAGGGTCCAAAAGGTCCCAATTGGGACTGGCTGGCACTCGGAACCGGGGTTATGGGTCTGCTTCCAAGGGAGTCGGGCAAGTCCTGATCTTTTGGAAGCAGAGATCATGACAGCACCCCCCCTCAAGGCCCCTCCCAAACCGGGCTTCTCCGGGGGTTTGGGCTTGTTAGGAAATGTTCGATGAAATCTTTTGATTAGACAAGGCGCGTGGACATATTCTGCAGGTTCCCAGGATCTTTCTTGGGGACCGTAGCCTTTCCAGTCAATCAGGTAAAATAGTTTAGATTTGGAGATCTTGGAATCCAGGATGCTTTTGACTTCAAACTCGAGTTCTCCATCAACTAGAATAGGTTTTGGAGATGTAGTTAGTCGGGTTTGAGGTTGCACGGGTTTTAATAGAGAGACGTGGAAGACCGGATGTATCTTCATGTGAGGGGGCAAGTCCAACTTGACCGCTACTGGATTTACTATGGTAGTGATGGAGTAGGGACCAAGGTATCTTGGGTTGAATGTGCATGGTCCTTTTAGAGGTAGATATTTGGTGGATAACCAGACTTGATCTCCTACTTGATATTGGGGGGCTTCCTTCCGATGTTGGTCTGCTCCTTTCTTGTATTGTTCTTTAGCCCTTTGAAGGTGAGAAACGGCTTCCTTAAAGGCTTGGGTGATTGTAGAATGCAGGTGGTCTACTGCTGGTGTTCCAAGATCTTGGAGTGGATCCAACTCCGAGGTTCGAGGGTGACTACCGTATAAAAGAAAAAACGGGGTCTTCCCTGTTCCCGAGTGGACAGAGTTATTGTAGGCATATTCGGCTATCCAAAGGATATCTTTCCAAGTTTTTTCAGTTTGTTGTAGCATGCAGCGCAAATACTGTTCCAGAGTTTGATTGGTCCTCTCGGTTTGTCCGTCGGTTTGAGGGTGGTGGCTGGTCGAAAGTCTCACATCAATTTGAGCCGACCGACAGCAACTTCGCCAAAGATGAGAAATAAATTGACTACCTCGATCCGAAATTAGAACTGAAGGAAAACCGTGCAGTCGGACGATGTTTTCGAGAAATTCTCGGGCCAGAGTTGCTGCTGTTGGTAAGCCTTTGAGTGGAATGAAATGCGCCATCTTGGAGAATAGGTCCACGATTACTAGGATTGTATTGTATCCGGAGCATGGAGGTAGATCGGTGATGAAGTCCATAGAAAGCGTATGCCAAGGGCGAGGCGGGATGTCAATAGGGCGTAAGAGGCCGGCTGGTTTTTCCTTTTTACTCTTGTTTTGGGTGCATACTCCACAGGACATTATAAAGTCTCTGATATCTTTTTTCCAAGACGGCTACCAGAAGTAGCGCTTGATCTTTTCCGAGGTCTTGGTCATACCGGGATGTCCTTCCATTAAAGAATCGTGATAACAAGAGATTACCTTTTTCTGTAAATCTGTGCTGGGCAGGTATAACCGTTATTGGAAATATAATAGGTTGTCCTTCACTGTAAAGTCCTTTCCCTGCAGATGCCAATTCTGTATGTCTGCTGGAGTTACCAGTAGCCTGGCTTTATCCTTAACTTCCTCTATGGATTGTGTGGCGATTACACCTAGAATTCTTTGTTCGGGAATGATAGGTACAGGTTTAGGATTGATCAAATGTTCTTCCACTCCCATCCGAGAAAGGGCATCAGCTTTACCGTTTTTTGTACCAGGTCGATAGGTAATTATGAAGTCAAACTCGGCAAAGAATAGTGCCCAACGGAGTTGCCTAGAGGATTGAGCTTTTGCGGTTTTCAAATATTGCAGGTTTCGGTGATCTGTAATCACAGTAACGGTGTGTCGGGCCCTCAGAAGATAATGCCGCCAAGCCTTAAAGGCGGACTTGATAGCTAGAAGTTCCTTATCAGTAATAGTGTAATTGATTTCAGGAGGCGAGAATTTGCGGGACCAAAATGCCACGGGATGCAACTGATTGGTTACTGGGTCCTTTTGTGATAGAACTGCCCCCATGGCAAGGCTCGAAGCATCAGTTTCAACGATGTAGGGGAGTTCTGGGCGAGGATGTTTTAAGATCGGTGCAGAGATAAATCTAGTCTTCAAATTCTGGAAAGCTTGTTCCGCCTCGGTAGACCATTCAAAACGTTTGTTTTTCTTTAACAAGGCGGTGATGGGCTGGACTATTCGAGAGAATTCGGGGATAAACCTGCGGTAAAAGTTAGCGAAGCCTAACATGCTTTGAACACCTTTTACGGAGGATGGCGATGGCCATTTGAGAATTGCATCGACCTTCTTTGAATCCATACGCACTCCGCTAGGTGATAATATGAATCCCAAGAATTCAACTTCAGTCACGTTGAAAACACATTTTTCCAACTTAGCGAAAAGTTTGTGTTGACGCAATCTCTCGAGGACCATTTTCACGTGTTTCCGATGTTCAGTTTCCGATGAAGAATAAACGAGGATGTCGTCAATGTAAACAACAACACACACATCTATGAGCTCTCTGAGGACATCGTTCATAAAATATTGAAAGGCGGCCGGGGCATTGCAAAGTCCGAAGGGCATGACCTGATATTCAAATAGCCCATACTTGGTGCGGAAGGCCGTCTTCCATTCATCGCCCTCTTTTACTCGTACCAAGTGGTAGGCTCCTCTAAGATCCAGCTTTGTATATATGCATGCTTTTCTGACTTGGTCCAGGAGTTCAGGGATCAAAGGTAACGGATATCTATTCTTAACGGTGATCTGGTTCAGGGCGCGATAATCTATACAAGTTCTAAGGTCCCCTTCTTTTTTTGGAACGAAGAACAAAGCTGAGGAAGCAGGGGACTTGGAAGGACGAATAAACCCATTCGCTAGGTATTGATCCAGGTATTGTCGGAGGTGAAGATTCTCAGGCTCGGTGAGGGCATAAATTCTACTACAAGGAGGAGTAGATCCAGGTATCAGGTCTATCTGGCAGTCATAAGACCTATGAGGAGGTAGAGAGTTAGCCTGATCCTTCCGGAAAACATCTTGGAATTCTAGGTATTCAGGAGGTAACTGAGGAGCCTCCGAGGAAATTGCTGCCAGTGCAACACCAGGTCGAGGGTGACAAGTAGAGACACATTCTGGAAACTGAACCGTTCTTGCTCGCCAATCGATCTGAGGATTGTGCTTCTCTAACCAAGGAATTCCTAGAATAATCTGGAACTGGGGGGCCTTGATCACATCGAACACGATCTTCTCATGGTGTCCATCTTGACTTACTAGCGTCACTTCTTGGGTGGTATGCGTTACTGGTCCGGAGGCTATCTCCGTACCATCCACCGTAGTAATGACGTCCTTTACAGCCTTTGGACAAAGAGTCAGATTCATCCTCAAAACCATTTCATGATCCACATAATTGCCGATGGCACCGCTGTCGACGTAAGCTTCAATCGCATGTAATCGAACCGGATGTTCAGGGCTAATGAGGACCATAGGTATCACGAAATGCGAGGTCACGGAACTGGTTTTAACGCTCGGCAAGAGGACCTCTATTCTTGTCGGGCGAGGTCGTTTCCCTGCTCAGAGTTTGTGACCCTGGTAACTGCAGCTCCTACTGCCTTCTTGGCTGGTTTCACCGGACAGTCTCGAAGAAAGTGCCCCGAGTTTCCGCAATAGAGGCATAATTGCAGCTGTTTTCTCCTTTCCCGCTCCTTTTGTGTTAGTGGTCCTTTCAGGCCCCCTATTTGCATGGGTTCCCCGGAGTCTACTCCTTTGGTAGGAGTTGGTGGTTTGGAAAATACTCGAGCATCAAACTTGGAACGATCGGCCTTCCTGTTCTGCAGTCTGTGGTCAATTTAAACGACTAAGTCAATATAGTCCGAACAGTCTTGAGGGGGATTCACTACTTGGGCTAACACATCTTTGAGCTCTCCACGTAGACCTCTATAAAACAGCGTAATCCTTTTGTCCTCAGGCCATCGAGTTTCCACTATCAGTCTGTTGAAAGACGCAATATAAGCCAAAAGGTCTTGATTACCCTGTCGCAATGAAAGGAGCTCATTGTCCAAGGCCTGCCCCTGTGAATGTCTTGCAAACAGTTTTTCCATACTGAGCTGAAAAGCTCGAAAATCATGGAGAACCGGGTCATCTTGATTAACTAGAGGGATCGACCAGTCTGCCGCATTGCCACTAAGGTACGAAAGCACGAAAGCTACCTTAGCTTGATCAGTTGGAAAGGCTGCTGGCCGGCATAAGAAGTGCAACCGGCACTGATTAATAAATACTGCAAACCTCTTTGGGTCACCCGAAAATCGTTCGGGCGGAGCCAGAGGTACATTCCCAGGTAGGTTGATCTGCACTGGGTTCGTAGAGGATGTTGAAGGAAGATTTGCCCCTGATGCGGGTAACAGAGTTTGTCCGGCTTGTGACTGTAGCAATTGTCTAGCGAGATCGTCTGTTCGCTCCTTGGAAATAATCAGTTCCCTTCTTAGAGCATTCGTTTCCTGACGGGTTGCATGCACTTCTGCTCTTAGTTCCCCAAGTAACTGGGCTAGCTGGTCGGTATCCGAGGTTTCCATAGCGCCTGGGTGGGAGTTTTGCGATTGGCTTTGCGTTCTGTAACGCTCACCTGATTCCCGCAGAGGCGCCGGTCTTGACTGGGTGAATGCCGTATCTTCAAAGGTGATGTGTAACACACGGTTGGCTCTTTGGGCTGGACCTCTGTGCACTGTATGTCTGACTCGAAGAGTAAGATGTCTGCAGATAGAAAATATGGGATTAATGAACTGGGGTTATTGGGTGCCTCTCTCCTCTTCCCTTTCTCTTCTCCTGTAGAACCCCAAAGGTTAACGCCCTCACCTTAGGTAAGTAAACGCCGAGCTCTCCATCTGCCTCGGGGCAGGGTGCCGTAACCAGTTTCTTCACTGGATAAGGGTGCAGGCCTCTTGACCTCAGAGGACTGCTGTCCGTCGTTAACTGCACGAACGGTAAGTTCTGGGCACTTCAAATGTCTTAAAAGTCTTTTGTAATGCTATCTCTTGTTTTGCAGGGTTCCGGCGATGGCGGATGGCGGGCTGATGAGAGTTGAGGATCGAACCCGCGTGAGGAATAGAAGCGCCTGGAAGCACGTAAGTAAGCGCTTGTAGCCTGCTTCACGATGCGCACTAACTGTCCCTTTTATCTTGCAGGTACAAGTCCGGAGCTTTAGAGAAGCTGAAGGGTGCTGGAATACCCACTGGATTCGGCGTGGGAAGGAGTAATGGCACGTGAGTAATAAAGTTGCCCAATGTCTTTAAACGCACCTTCTTTTGTCTTTCAGATGCGGGATGCAGCGCCGAAGGCCTCCGGAGCGTGCGAAGAGCTGGTAAGCTTTTGTCTTTCAGATGCCGGAATGCAGTGCGAAGACCTCCGGAGCATGCGAAGAGTAGGTAAGCCTTTGTCTTTCAGATGCCGGAATGCAGCGCGAGGCGTTGGTGACAGCCGATGGACCAGGTAAGAGATGCGCTGCCACTGAAGACCGTAGTGCTAACCTGTTCTTTCTTTGTCTTTACAGGTGCTGCTGAAGACTGGATTCCAGGATGGTAAGCCTTTGTTCCCTTAGGCCCAGGATCAGAAGCAGAAGACACGATGAGCGTTCTGCTGCAGAGAATGCAGAATAATGCAAAGCAAGATTCATCCATCGGGTGTGGTTTAAATAGCCTCCTGTAGTGCTTAGGTGTCTCCTTCCACAGCCACGCCTAAGAAAAGAGTTCCTGCTTTCCAGAAGAGTTCCAGTGTTCTGAACCTAGGGAGTGGCTCCTGCCCCACCCAACAGGAAAAGTAGACCCAAACAGAAGAGGATCAGGGGTTCAACTGGCAGGTAAGTAAGCAGCATGGTCTGCTGCAGGTAAGTCCACCCAAGCATTATGAGCCCGGCGCTTCCAGCGCTGGGACTGGGCATCTTTATGAGCCTGGTGCCACTGGCGCCAGGACAGGGTCCAAAAGGTCCCAATTGGGACTGGCTGGCACTCAGAACCGGGGTTATGGGTCTGCTTCCAAGGGAGTCGGGCAAGTCCTGATCTTTTGGAAGCAGAGATCATGACAGCTATCCATAAAAGGTCGAACCAGCTTCCTTCAGCTTGGTGTAACATGCAACGCAGATACTGCTCGAGCGTCTGATTTGTCGTCTCAGTTTCACCATCCGTTTGGGGATGGTGACTGGTGGATAGCCGGATGTCGATCTGGGCCATACAGCAGCGTTTTCTCCAGAAGTTAGATACGAATTGAGTACCTCGGTCTGAGACAAAAACTGAAGGAAACCCATGGAGCCGTACAGTGCCTTCAAGAAATACCTTTGCCAGAGTGGAAGCATTTGGGAGCCCCTTAAGAGGAATGAAATGTGCCACAAGAATAGTGTTAAACCCTTGATTGGGTGGTAAGTCAGTAATAAAATCGAGGGACAACGTGTGCCAGGGTGCTGGTGGGATTTCCAATGGTTGTAATAGCCCATCCGGTTTCTGCTTGGATGACTTGTTTTGAGCACACACTCCACAAGATAGGATGAATTGGATAATGTCTTTACGCTAAGTGGGCCACCAATAGTTTCGTTTTACCTTGGCTAGGGTTTTAGCGATTCCGGGGTGGCCCTCGATCAAAGAAGCATGATAACCAGACATGACTTGTTCTCGTAGTTCTTGGTTTGGTAAGAATAAACGATTCCTGAAGTAGGGCAACTGATCTTTTATCATGTAATGTTCTCCTTGTGCACTCCAAGCTTGTAATTGCTCCGGACTCATCAGGTTTTGGATTTCTTCATGTAATTCTTTCTGAGTTATGGTTGCTGTGATTCCTAGGAGCTTGTCACTCGGGATGATTGCTATTGGGTCAGGGCTCTGATACCCTTGCTCTTCCACCCCCATACGGGAAAGGGCATCAGCCTTCCCGTTTTTCACCCCTGGTCGAAACGTAATCACGTAGTCATATTCAGCAAAAAGAAGAGCCCAACGTAGTTGTCGAGAGGATTGGGCCTTTGCCGTTTTTAGGTACTGGAGGTTCTGGTGGTCAGTTATTACGGTGATTGTGCGTCTGGCGCCCAAGAGGTAGTGCCGCCGTGCCTTAAAGGCTGCCTTATTGGCCAGGAGTTCTTTGTCTGTGATAGCGTAATTGAGTTCAGGGGGTGTGAATTTACGCAACCAGAAGGCAACACGGTGTAACTGGCCCGTTTCGGGGTCCTTTTGTGAGAGGACTGCTCCCATAGCCATGCTTGACGCGTCTGTTTCCACCAGGTATGGGAGGTCAGTGCGAGGGTGGCGTAAGATTTGGGCAGATGTGAATCTTGCTTTGAGTTCCTGGAAAGCCTCCTCGGCTTCTGTTGTCCACTGGAACTTTTTGTTGCTTTTCCATAGTAATGACGTGATGTGATGCACGATTTGTGAAAATCCTGGCATGAACCGGCGGTAGAAGTTTGCAAAACCCAGCGTACTTTGAACCCCCTTGAATGAATTTGGAGATGGCCAGTTCAGGATAGCATCTACCTTGTGTACATCCATTCGGATTCCATTCGGGCTGAGAATAAAGCCCAGGAATTCCACCTCGCAGACGTGGAATGAGCACTTTTCGAGCTTGGCTTTGAGCTGGTGTTGACGGAGTTTCTCCAATACGGATCGGATGTGTTTGAAGTGGTCCTGCTTTGATGCGGAATATACTAGGATATCGTCGATGTACACTAGATCACAGTCATCAATCAATTCCCGTAGGACATCATTCATGAAGTATTGAAATGCAGCAGGCGCGTTGCAAAGGCCAAAGGGCATTAGTTGATATTCGTACAAGCCGTATTTGGTGCGAAAAGCGGTTTTCCATTCGTCCCCCTGTTTTACGCGAACAAGGTTATATGCCCCCCTCAGGTCTAGTTTTGTGTAGATTTGGGCATCTTTGACTTGATCAAGCAATTCAGGGATCAGTGACAGGGGGTAGCGGTTTTTTACGGTAATCTGGTTCAGTGCGCGATAGTCGATGCATGTTCTCAAGTCCGCCTACTTTTTCGGTACGAAGAATAGAGGACTGGCTGCAGGAGACTTTAAGGAACGGATGAACCCGTTGGCCAGGTATTGGTCAAGATAGGCCTTCAGTGCTGGTTTTCTGGTTCCGTGAGTGCGTAAACCCGCCCACAAGGGATTTGTGCGCCGGGTATCAGGTCGATTTGGCAATCGTATGGTCTATGCGGTGGCAGGGTATTAGCCTGTTCTTTCGGAAAGACATCTTGAAAGTCCTGGTATTCACTTGGTAGGGTGCCGATTGCCACAGTCGCAAGCGTGGAGGTTCTGGTGTCTATTGGTTGTTTCTCTTCGCGATAACATGTGTGGGCGCAAGTCTCGGGAAAAGCCAATTCTTTTGCTCGCCAATCGATTCGATGATTGTGAGCTACCAACCATGGCATTCCCAAAATCAACCGGAACTGTGGTGCCTCAATGAGGTCGAAAACTATAGATTCTTGGTGTCCATCCTGGTACAGAAGGGTTAAAGCTGCAGTGCATTGGGATACTGGACCAGAAGCTATTTCCGTGCTGTCGACACTGGTAACAGTGTCGGTGGAATGATTTAGGGCGTAACGGAAGCCCCATCTTTGCCGCAAGATCCTGGTCGATGTAATTCCCAACGGCTCCACTGTCTATGTACGCTCTTACTGCGTGCATCCGAGATGGTTGTTGGTGATTGATCAAGACCACAGATAGTGCAAAATGGGAGGTCTGTAGTTCACTTTCTTCCCTCGACAAGTGGACCCCTACACTTGCCGGGCTGGGGAGTTTTCCGATTCCTTGATGGTATCTTCCTTGTCCGTGGCCCCTACCGTCCTCCTCGGTGCCTCCACAGGGCACTCTTTAAGGAAATGGCCTGACCTTCCACAGTACAGACATAACTGATGCTGTCTCCTTTTATCCCTTTGCGCTTTAGTCAAGGGGGATCTGACCCCCCCGATTTGCATTGCTTCTCCTGAACCTTCCGTTGTTCGGGCAGTATTGTCCTTTGAACGCACATACATAGGGTGAGGGTCCGGTCTGGTTCGATCTGCTCTTCGGTCCTGCAACCTATGATCCAGTTGAACAACAAGGTCAATGAATTCTGAGCAGTCTTTCGGGGGGTTCACTACTTGTGCGAGAACATCCTTGAGCTCCCCCCGCAACCCCGATGAAATAACGTGGTTCTCTTCTCCACTGGCCATTCTGCTTCAACTACGTGTCTATTGAACGTGGCTATGTATTTTAATGGGTCTTGATTCCCTTGGCGTAAGGACAGAAGTTTGCTGTCTAATGCCTGCCCATGAGTACGACGGGCGAACAGCTTTTCCATCTCCTGCTGAAAGCCCCTGAAGTCATGCAGCAAAGGATCGTCTTGGGCCACAAAGGGTACACACCAGTCCGCGGCGCTATCACTCAGGTAGGATAGCACAAAAGCGACCCGTGATTGCTCATTCGGAAAGGCCCCTGGCCTACAAAGTAGGTGTAGGCGGCACTGGTTCATGAATGTTGCAAACCCCTTGGGATCCCCCGTAAATCGTTCGGGCGGGGCCAAGGGAACTGCCCCAGGAAGCGTTATCTGAGCGTGATTGGCTGATGGTGCTGGCATCGAGGACACGCTTCCCGGCAATGGTGCATGCCCTGCTTGTGACTGGAGAAGTTGTCGGCTTAAATCATCAGTGCGTTCTTTGGCTACTATCAGCTCTCTCCTCAGGGTGTTGGTCTCCTGCCTGGCTGCATGTACTTCGGAACGTAGCTGCACCAACATGTGGGCTAACTGGTCGGTTTCTGAGGTTTCCATGACGCTCAGGTGGATTTTGATGTGAGGCTTTGTGTTCTGTAACGCTCACCTGGTATCCACGGGGACATCACTCAGCCTGTTCTGACCTCTTACGACCTCAAACCCTTCCCTGGCGGCTATTCAACTGGAGACTGGGCCTGAAACACAGGATTGGTAGAATTTAACTCCCTATTGTCTCTGTGTGCTTGAACCCCTTCTTCCCCAGGGTCCATCCCTTCCCTTTGATCCACAGCTCACCTTGTTTTCTTGGATAATGTGCACTCCATCCTACTTTCAGCGCAGGGGCACGTTGATTGATGCGGGCTCGTTGCTGCCTAGTTACTTCACTGGCAAGAGTCCGACAGGTAAGTATAATGAGTCTTTTGAACAGTTCTCTAACTTCGTTCCTTTCCTTCCTTAGATGATGGCCGGCGTCCGGGGAATGCGGCGTGCTGCTGAGATGAATAGCGCTGAAGGTGAGTGAGAGCGCGATGCGCGATGCACCCCTTTCGTATTTGTATTGAACTGAGTTCTTTTCCTGTGTCTTTTAGATGCCGCGACATTTTCAGCGTGGATGCCGGTTATGAAGAACAAATGCGGTGAGTATGCGGTAGATGTTTCCACGCTAACCTGGAGTGTCTTATCCCTCTTGCAGATGGATGAGAAGTTCCGGAGACAGAGTTCCTCCAGAGCGGCTGGGATTCAGGTAAGCGTTTTAAGCTCATACAGTATTTAAAAATAAGCGAAGATTTGCAGAATGCTTACTAATGCCTTTTTTCTGTTCTTTTCCCTTTTCCTTAGGAAGTGGCGTGCCGGGATGGGAATGACACCGCCGAAGATGCCCGCAAGACAGAAGGAGCGATGAATGATGGGCAGAAGTGCCGCAAGGTAAGGCTGTTCCTAACGGTGTTCTTGTTCTTGCAGGAGCTGAGCGCAGAAGAAAGATGCAGGCCTACTGGAGACCGATCCGAACACGGTGAGTGTCAGGCTGCAGGTGCAGAAAACACAAACCATGTTTCTCAGCCTGGGTGTGGCTTAAATAGTCTCTGGGTATCCCAGGTGTCTCTGGGCTGAACCACACCCAAAAGACTAGACTGCACATGCAGTTCTGGGAACTGAAATATGTGGGGGCATCCATCTTGTCCCCATCAATGCACTACAAGTCCAATCCCCAATGTTATCCTATGGGAGTGAGTGAGTCTGGTGCCACAAGCGCCAAGTCTGACTCCAAGTGGGTCTTTGGAGGGATGAAGAGGCCCTTGAGGGCCATGTAGGTGATTGTGGCCTGGCTCCAGCCTGACATCTTGGAGGGCTGGGACATGAGGGGCAGGAATCATGACAAAGGGTTAGGATAGGGTGTTTTGGACACAAGGACAGCTTTTCAGTTACTGGCTTCCTGACATAGACTGATCCTTCGTTTTGATTTTTAGGTTGAGAAATTCCTCTTAGAATAGGGCCAGTTAGGCAGTTTCCCAACCCGTTTTTCTTTCAATAAAAGTCTTTACTTCAGAATATGAATACCTAGTGTCCGCCTCTCATTTCTGACCTCTCACAATACTTCTAAAGGATGAGACGCTGAAAGAATTTGCTGACTTCTATCAGACCCTATACACAAGATCCCTGGAGATACGGACTGAGCAGGAGACATACCTAAAGGTATACTCTCCTATGGCTTAATAACACCAAGCTGGGTATTTTGGACTTGCTAATCGAACCGTAGGAACCTAGCGCAAGCTATACACTTTTTAAAGAACAATAAAGTGCTGGCAACGGATGGGTTCACCAGAGACTTCTACAAAACATTCAAGGTGTTACTAGTACCCCATCTTGTGTTAAACACTTGTGTATAGGCACGTTATAAACACCATTTCCTATCATCTCACTGCTCCTTTCAAATCATATTCTTCCACAGGGATTGCCACTGATTCCATGCTTACGGCGTACATCGCAATAATACCCATATCCGGGAAAGATCCCTCCCTATGTGGCTCATATAGGCCAATAGCGCTTATCAACACTGATGCTAATAACTTTGCAAGAGTGCTAGCATCGAGGTTAGAAAAGTTTCTACCACAGATTCATATACGAGAGGCACATGCAGGACAATATTAGAACGGTCATTCACTTCATTGAAAAAGCTCAGAAGAAGAGATATCTGGGCAATCTTTTATCGCTTGATGCAGAGAGAGTCTTCAACAGGATTAGCTTGGATTTCCTGTCTGAGACTGCGGTCTATGGGTTTTAGAGACACATTTTTTAAAATGTGTTTTTGTATGTTATTCCACTCCCTCAGCCTCCATTTACGTCAATCGCAAAAATTGCCTAGGGTGCATCTGGAAAAAGGGTACAAGGCAGGGCTGCCCTCTGGCTCCAATTCTTTTTGCATTCTTGCTAGAACCTCTGGCAGTGCTGATCACAGCCGATTCTGGCACAGTGGTTATCCCACTTGGTGGGTAATCACAAATTAATGAAAATTGCAAATTACATTTTAGCCTCCCTGGTTGACCTTCCACCGCCACCCCGAGTCCTCATTCCTGAATTTAGTAAAGTAGTTAGCGTATTATGACAGAGGAGGTGGTTCTGAGTTTGGCCGTGGAGTAAAAAAGAGTCGGTAATGGAATCAACATCCCTTTTACCTCACTGCAAAATGTCGACTTTGGAGGTAAAGTGGAGGAAAAACCTCCAGCACTTGGTTGGAGGTATTTCCACCAGTTTACCGCCAAAAAATGGCAGAGTTACCACCGGCATAAGTACCACTGGCAGTCATTCTGCCAACCGATGAGGGAGTCCTATGGGACTACAAACTGGGGAGTAACACCACTTCGGAATATGTAGGTGAATATGGTAAGCAGGCAGTAACAGTAATTCTGTTTGGTGAATTTACCATGGGTAAATCAGCCAAACTCAATCTGAAAAGTTGCACCTTGGTCAGGACCGCAGGGTTAAGGAATTACTCCGGGTCACCACATTATTCCGCTGGGCTAAGAAATTCAAAACATAATTGGTCGTTAAGTAAACGCACTCTACTGAGATTGTGGTAGAACAAAATCTTAGACCCCTTCTCTCAAAGTTCTTTGCTTATCTTAACAGATGGGCACATTTCGTAGTTGGAGAGAATCTCGAATGTCGAACTTAACGTTCTGGCCAGGATATTCTATCTTTTTCAGTCCCTGCCTTTGCCCTTGCTTTCAGATTTCTTTGGCACGTTGGTGTTTAACTTCATCTGGGGATGGAAACCTCCTAGAGTAAAGACAGCCATCCTGAAGCAGCCAGTGGACTGGGGTGGGGTAGGTTTACCCCTTTTTAGGAAATATTGGCAAGCATGTCAATTGTCGGCTCTGGTGTAATGGGCAAAACAGATTCAAATAGACACTGGGTACATATGAAACAGGCAGTAAGAAGGGTGGTTTGGGACATCCCAAGGCTTTGTAAATAAGACCAGCCACCTGGCACGTGCATTGCAAGGCCCATTAAAACACTGCTACAGACTTCGAGTAGGCTTGTTACTAGGCCCTCAGAAGCATCACAGGCTTCACCCTTAATAGCAATACATTACAGCTCATAGTTTTCTTCTCCTCTACAAAAAGGATCATTTGGTATGGAAAAAGGGGGACAATGGGACTCTCAGGGGCATGTTCAAAGGGAATAAAGTGAGACCTTTTGAGGATTGGAAAAGTGATTTTCATGGGTCGGAACACTATGGACTAGTGTACCTGCAAGTGGGCATTGGTTATTGCATCCATTTAACAAAGCTGTTGCCACTCATCAACTCACTGAGTTTGAACATCCTCTGGTGTCTGATCCTCAATTCAGGGGACATTTTTCCCTAAATGAAATACTTATGTGCAATCAGAGTCTGCCACAATATTTGTTTTGGGAAGCATGGCATTCCCGGTTGGGGAGAATAATTTGACAAAAGGATTGGGAGAGGCTGCGGGAGAGGTGAGGAAGGGACATACATAAAGCCACAAGATGTGTTTACAACAGAGAGGTTCACTACAAGATCATGAATTGCTGATGTTGGTCCCCAGCGAAAATGCAACGTATGTACAAATGCCAGCCTTGTGCATGCTGGCAAGAGTATGGAGAAGGGGGGGGATTACCTCCACATATGGCGTTTATGTCCAAAAATTAGTGTTTTGGAAAAAGGTGTTTGCAGCTTCTAAAGGTATTCTAGGATAGCCTGCCAAAAGCGACCACAAATATGTGGTGCTGGGCCTAGAGATCCAAACATGAAAGCTTTTTCTGACAGCAAAATTCATCATTGCCAGTTTATGGACGAAGGCTAAGCCTCAAGACTTTGCATACTGGCTTTGTAGACTATGGTCCACAATGGATTTGTAGCATCTAACATTCACCATTAACTCAGATTACAGGGCGTTTTGCTAAATCTGTGGACCTGTGCCAGAATACCTAGTGGACAGTAACAGGGAGTTGGCTTGTCTGACCCGCCTGAGAGCATTAGATTTGTTAATGCATGATGGATAATAGAGACCACAGGAAGATGGAAATCTAGCTGATGGGAGTAGGTGCATTGCTGTTACGCTTCAACGCATGATTCAAGCAGGGGTCTGCAACCTGGAGATCTCCAGAGGTTTTGGACTACAGCTCCCTTGATTCCTCACCATTGACTATGCTTGCTAAGGGTAATGGGAGTTGTAGTTCTAAACACCTCAGGATGCAAAGGTTGCAGACCCCTGACTGAGACTTGAGACCACTGAGAGTCAACTTTGATACAAATTGCAAATTTAAGGGGGAGTGGCCAATTATGTTTTGTTTTCGTGTTATTTTTTGAGGGGGGTTTATTGCTAGCTTGAGATTTGGGAGACCGTTTGTTTCTTTGTGTTTTGGGGCTAGAGTAGGATTAAGAAGGGAGGATTGGTCGAATGGAATTAATGCAAGGGGAATAGTATGGATTAGTTGTATGTAATGAAATTGGAATGTTTAGAGCCTTTTCAATAAGAACATACCAGTCAGAATCATTTGGGATATGGGTACAGTCCTAATGTTTTACTACTGTGATGTTGTAATTTGCGTTTGTGCTACATTCTTAGCTCAAGCTATGCCTTCAACGTTGACTGATTTGCAAAATGTTAATAAAAATGATATAAGAAATCAACTTTTGTGATCTGAAAGGTAGCCCAATTTACAGGGGTACCCCTTAAGTATACAGGTACTCCTAATCACGCTCACACCAGATTAAAGTTCACCCCTCTAGGGAATTAAGGCCAAGAGTCTTTATCTTGCAAGGATAACACATTTAATCTGTACAGACATGAGGATGGGGGGGGCAAAGAACTCTGCTCCCTGAATGGATTTCTGTCCCTCTTTCGTTCCTGGCTCCTCCCAACATTCCCCCCCTTTCGTTACTTCTACAGTAATGAACTCATCCTCACCCGACATATCTACAACCCCAGAAATATTAGTTTGAGATTCACTGTTTATTGTATGGCAAGGTGTTTTAGATCCCCCAATTGATACCATCATCTTTGCACTATTAGGGACTACATGAACACAACATTGCAGACCCAATTGGCACGTGCAGAAGAGGGCCAAGAAGAATACGATAACAGGAACCAGTATTTTTACTGCTGCCTCCAGCCATGACAGCACCCAATCAAAGGCAAGCGATAGCCAATCCGTGTTCTGTACTCCACCTTCTTTCCTCATTTGAACACATAGATTGTGCACCGCCTTGATGACATGGGATAGTGACCCATTCTCAGCATCCTCCGGTGGTACAAAAGTGCAGCAGCGGCTTGTACCGCAGGAGCCAAAAAAGGTGAAAAAGAAAGTCTCTGCTGAGCTTAAAATCAAAAACTTGTCAGGTATTCCTACGAACAGTGCAGAAGAGTCATTTGAGACAGTGTGAGCTCTTCTTACTTCCCCGCCGTTGAAATCGTCCTTTTTCAGGCAGCATACCAAATTCTTGTGTGATCTGCAAGCTTCTTTCTGCTTCTTTAGGTGCTGGACTGGCTGTTGGCACCCTGACAGGCATTTCTTCTCCCTTCTCCCTTCAGGTGTTCTTCCAGGATTACTAGTAGCACTGAGTGCAGGTGGCCAGTGAACGCTTGCCCCTCCAGGGTGGGAGGTGCAAGTAGGCTTGTTAGCCACAAACGCAGTAGTAATCCATCACTGCTGCCGTACCTTTCATCATATCAGGGATCACAAGAGTGTGGTTGCACTGTGTTTGTGCCAACAGGAACTGTTCCTTCATTGAGTCTGTGGCTCTATGTATTCCCCCTGGCTTCTTCATTGTTGCAATCCATGTCAGCCTTGTGATGTATTGGGACCATATTTGCGCACACATAGTCTTTATTTGGGATATTGCTTCTCTGCTGTACTCGATCAGTATATCTGCCGGACATGTCACTGTGGTGCCCTGCCATTTGTTGTTGCCATTTAAGTAACCTCCCAAGGAAAAATATGGTACTTGTAGACACTGGCTGTATTTCGTGTTGCCATTGAATAATGCTGGGTCTTGATCAATGCTCCTGAACTGCACGCTGTGTGCCTGGAATGTGCCCTTTTTCCCCACATAGTGCAAGATGTACCAGGCATTGTGCTGCTATAATTGGAACTGGATGTGGAACTAAAACCTTAGGAGCCCCTGATGCATGCGGGATAAGTTCGCACACGTAACAACTTTCATTGATTATATTCCTTCCTGCAATGCGCATATTAAAGTACCAGCTACTGGAGGATTCTAGGTACTCGATATCAGAAATGACGTCAAAGTGCATCCCCTTATATAAATCATACGTCATTCGTACTTCCTGTGTCATTCGTCTAAGAAAACATGTAGGGGTGGCCGGCAAAAAGTGAGCCATTTTGTATTTTCTTTTTTATAGACATATTTGCGTTATTTTCCAACTGTCCACTCCCTCTTTATATGGCCATCTCATATAACAGACATACCTTCATCCACTCCAACAACCTGAACCAGTGTCATACAAAACAATATAATACTAAAAAGGTACACTACATAATTTCTAGAACAAATGTAATCTATCTTAACTTTTATCCCTACATAACAGAGAGGTCGGTCAGCCATCCTTGCTTATTCCTGGAGAGGAGAAAAAAGGTTATCAAGAAAGAAAGAAAGAAATAAAGAGAGGGAGAGAGAAAGGGAGAGAGAAAGGGAGAGAGGAAAGGGAGAAGGGAAAGGGAGAAGGGGAGGGAGGGATAGAAAGACCCTTTTTCCACCAGAGCCAACCAGGTTCTGGACTTTCAAAAAATTGAAAAGATTTAAAAAGAAAAAAACTATAAAAAATGAAGAAAGAAAAAAGAAAGAAAATCAGTCGTGTGCCACTGCACACCACCATGGCATGGATCCTTTATCTTAGTCTGTTTGAGCTTTGCCTTGTCTCAGGTGCTCTTCGGACATCCGAGAGATCCACCCAATACCTAACTCCTGTACTCCTCTCGCCGTCCGTATGAAGAACACCACCTCATATAGACCTTCAAACCTGGGGTTGATCAGTTCCCAGATAATAATGGTTCAATTGTAATATGGGCAATGCTGTGTACGAAACCATGGTCCCCTGGTCAATTATGTATGACCCATCAACATATAGTATGCCTCCTTCCGTCAATACATGAGCCGTTCATCAGAGTGGAAAAATAAATAAAACTCCTGTATATAATCCGGAGTTGCTAAAACAGGGGCCGTGCAAATAGCTTCTTTTAAGTCCTCAAATTGTCTATTCATTTTGTCGGTCCATTCCAATTTACTTTTAAGTCCTCTGTCCTTCCCTGAGACTTTGTAACCATGGCCTTTGTAGACTGCGTAGACTAGGATCCATGCCCTACAATAATTACTTAAGCCCAAGAGAACTGCTACATTTCCTTCACAGTACTGGGCCTAGGGGCGGTGCATACGATCGCCAGCCCTATCTGGTCATTTCTTTCCCCATTGCAAAAATGAGTTGTCCCAAGTATAGTACCTCCTGGTGGCTGTATTATACCTTCTTTTTATCTGCCTTGTACCCTTTGTGAGCCAGAAATGGCAACAATGCAACAGAATCCCTCCTGCACTGATGTTCATTTTCATTACATACTAACCGATCATCCACATACTGGATGATTTTGCTAAGCACCTCACTTCAATGTAATCTTTACTGGGGTCACATCTCTCAGTAACCCAACATCATGTGGATTAACAGTCCATAATAGTACTGGCACATATCGCATGTCCACCTCAAAAAATAAAGACGGGGTCACCACTGCCACCAAGGGGCACTATACCTTCCTATACTGCACCATGATTTCCAGAATAATCTCCCTCAAATAACTCCTCATCAGTAATTTTCTTCAATTGTACTGTCGGGTCTACCCATAGGACTGTGTGCCACTCGCACCCGTCCTTGTCTGTTCCAATCAGGACTACTCTTTTCTCTGACACTACTAATGCTTGAAAATCTAATGACAATATTGTCCCTGCCACCATCTCAGTTGGCACCATAGATCTGTGGGCACTCGCCAACACTTTGTCGCAACTGGAGGCACTGCTTTTACTAATACCTTTAATACCATAGAAAAAATGTATCTGGGACCACAGGAACCCCACGGACTACCGACTCCCTTGCCATTGCATTGATTATTGCCATTGCTCGAACTACACACATCCCTGGAGTGGAACACACTACCCCTTGATCTGTGAATGATATAGTTATATTTAGTTTACTGAGCAGATCCCTACCCAACAAGTTCACTGGGGAACTCTCTGAATCTAACAAGGGAGCTCGTACTACCTCCCCTCCCACTTTTATATCCAGCTCCTCAGTGTATGGAACCGTAGGAATAGCCCCAGATAATCCCTGCATGTAAAGAGTTTGACCTGATAATATAAAGTTCCCCTCCATGATGCATGATTAGTTGCACCTGAATCTACCATAAATATAAATTGCCTGTTTCCTATTTCCTCCTCCACCAAGGGCTCCTCTTCAGGGTGTGCGGTTGTCAATAGGATTGGACATGCAAGTGCTCTCTTTGGGCTGTCCTAAGCAAAATATGTATTTGTCCTGGGGAATGAAAAAGTGCTACCCCCGCCATTACAACTCCTTGGAATGGAGCGCCTGTTCCCCCTGCCATTCTGTTAAACTGTGTTCCCTCACCCTGCTGTAGTTGTTGCCCACATTGCCATTGCCTGTCAGCACCATAAGGGAACTGATTTTGACCCCCTGACCCAAATTGCTGTTGTCCCATTCCTTGAGGCCCTTGGATTCCCTGCCCCCCTGGAGGTGATGGCCCATAATTAAATCTCATCCCAGGCTTGTTCCTACATTCCCTTGCGAAATGCCCCCATTTTCTGCAATACCAGCACTGTGATGTTCCCAATCCTCCTCCCCAGGGTCCTATCCTCCCAAAGCCTCCAGCTCTTGCTCCTCAAAATCCTCCTATTCCCCTTGGTGCTCCTTCATACTGCCACTGTGGGTTGGCGTACTGTCCCCGCCCCACCCCATTGTCCCTGTCCTCCTTCGCCCCATAGTGCCGCAATTGTGGCATTCACAATTTGTTGAGTGTCTCCTGTCCTTTCCCCCGAAGCCGGTTCTGTTACTGGTGCTTGGATGACAACCTTATTTAGTTTCTTTTCCACTAGTTTTGCCTCGTCCGTTTGCTGCTTCTGGGCTGTCTCCCTGTCCCGCTCCTTGATTCTCATACAATTTCAGACTATTATACTTTGTATCTCTGCTCACCCTTTGGCTTCAATTCCTACAATTTTATCTAGTACCTTCTGGATCTCTTTTGGTAATCCCCTCTTTACGATAAAATAGAAAAATAGTACCGTCTCAACTCTCCACATTTCCTGTAACGTAAGAATAAACCTAACTGGGTCCTCATCACTCATTGTGCACTGCATTAAAGAATGTAAGTCAGGGGTATCTGGGTACATCCTTCGTAGGGCACCCCATACCCTTGCCCATACCTCATTAAATGCTGCTCCATCATGTTCATTTTTCTACAAGACTTATCCCAGAGTACCACGCCCTTGCCCATATGTCCCCAACTATGGTGACCAGTAGACTCTTAAAGTCTTCTACTGCTAAGGCTACCCCTGCTGTTTGTTTTTCAAATTCATAGATCCATTTACTAGCTCCGACTATAAGCTGGGGGAGAGCTTTAATACAATTATTTTTCTCCATTTGAGGCCATGGCACATACTGTGTTATCCCTACTCCTTTATGTATAAGAGGCATCTGCATATCTATTTTATTTTCTACCCCTTTAGTATTCTTCTGATCTTGTACTACAATGATTAAATCTGGTCTTGTACCTCCTCACTGCCTCCTGTGGCAGGGACTGGTTTCTCACCACCTCCTCTCCTTAATATCCTTCTAGCCCTACCTCTTCATTATTTCTACCACCCTGATCTTCCCCTCCATTTTGCTTTGCTTGTTCTACTTCTTGTCCCAGGACCGTCCATGCTCTCTTACCATCATCTTTTTCAACACAAGCATTTCTTAGTGCCCCAGGGTTAAACCTAAACAAAAGATCTCCTGACTTCCAATCCCCTATTTTCTGCACTGCTACCCTTATTTCTGGTGATACTTCTTCAGGTTCTTGTAACCTGACCAACCTTTCCCACAATGCTCTAAACTCTTTGTCTATGTCTACTTGTGGACCCTCTGGGTACACCGATGCTACAGGCATATCAGCACGTGTGGAATGGTTATATGGAGGTGCAAAAGCTCTTGAGTTCCTCCACTCGTTGATAATCCTGATAATCCTGTTGACACTCTCTCTACCACTGGAGGCTTACAGACTGTTTGTATACCCTACTCCAGGTTTAGGCAATATAGGGTTTATGCCCATACATTGGATCTCTTTTTCACCTTCCTGATCTTCCATATCCTCAAATACTTGCCAGAGATCTAGAATCTCTTTTTTTGGGGGGATTTGTTCCCTTTATATTTTGCTGCTAAAAAGATGGAGATTTGTTCTCGCATGTTTCTGTTATGGGAGGCCTGCTCTGGCCAGGAGCAGGACAGGAGCAGGAGCAGGACATCCCCCCTTCCTTTGTTTCTTCTATCCATTGTTTATTTATTATGTCACAATACAGTGGGAGAATCCTATGCATGTGTTTTATTGGAGTTTCTTCCCCCATAATGTTGCATGGGTCCCTAATGCTTCTTTTAGACCCTACTGCTATGCTGTTTTTTACACAAAAATACAGATCAACCCACTTTTTCCCCCACCCCTTTACACTTTTTGCACTTTGATCTCACGCATACACACACTGTGACTCATCCTCCTTCCTTCCTTTTTTACCACTGAAAGGTAGCCCAATTTACAGTGGTACCCCTTAAGTATACGGGTACCCCTAATCACGCTCACACCAGATTAAAGTTCACCCCTCTAGGGAATTAAGGTCAGGAGTCTTTATCTTGCAAGTATAACAAATGTAATTTGTACAGACATGAGGATGGGGGGCAAAGAACTCTGCTCCCTGAACAGCATTCTGTCCCTCTTCCGTACCTGGCTCCTGCCCAACATTTCCTGGAAAAAAGACTCTACCATGTGTTTAAATAAAATAGTAAATTGGCAGGGGAAATTATATAGTGTATAAAGCACCTAAAAGACACATGTAAAAGACATAATGGATCATTATATTGGACAAAAAAGTATACTTTGCATCTCAGGCAGAAGTTGGATTTACAGCATACCATGGAGTAGCAACCTCATTACACAGAGGTTGCTCCTGCTTGCTGGCTGATCCCTGATACTCAGTAGCTGGCTTTAGGTCTGGGTCATCCCACGTTTATTTTGATCTGCTTCCTTTAAAGAGTTGTTAGGTGAGTGCATGTTTCAAATTCCTTACAGTAATGCCAATCAATCGTTTTCTTTATCGATACATAGAAGAACTCGAAAAGCTCCAAATGGCAGAGAAAACCAAGGAGGATTTGTTAGTGAAGAGGGAATCAGAAACAGTGACGGAGGGAGGAGAATTTGGAGACTGTCAAAAAATGAAAGAAGGTTCTCCTCATAAAACAGGTAATTGGACTACCCCTAAAATCATAACGGTTGTTTATGGATGACCAGATCATGCTCTTCTTTATTAATGTTTTTATTTTAAAGTAGCCAATATATTTCGATGGAAAAGGCCATAGATGAGGAACACCCAGGAAAAAGGCTGGTTGCTTGGGCTTGCATATTTCCTCTGTAATATCTCATTGTACTTTTTTCAGTTTCTGTACATTGTGTTCCATCAGCCATTGCAGTGTTTAAACTGTCAAGCAAAAATCACTCCACGCTCGGATTTAGAATGCACCAGGTTTTAGAGTCTGCTTTATTTCATTCCAGTGCATGGAATTCCCCCCCCCCCCCCCCAACTCCCTCTAGTACACGCTTTTTATGGTTTTCCACACAGTGGAACAAAAGAGGCTGTTTTATTAAGTAATGCTTATTCTGCATTTCTCACAGTGTTCTCGTTTTATGCTGTTGGTTTCTCAAGAGCTTCTTACACTCTTGCTGCTTGGTATGTCTAGTCACATACCCACCTCTCCATCTCCCAGTCTACCCTCCCCTTATCAGCGGATCATGTAGTTAGACCTCCTATCTGCCTTCTCACATACAGTCTCATCACCTGCTCATGCCTTTCTCACATATTGAGGAATTGCTGCTTTCCTGATCACTCAACTGTGTGCACTGTACACACCTCGATGTACTGACCAATCAGGTCCATGTCATTGCAACGACAATGATTACTTCGAAGTAATTACTTCGAAATGTAACTTCGAAATGCCCATCCTTTCCCTGCGCTACTACCCCTACCCCAAGCTCCTGCCCCTTTTTACCACTTAACCCACAACCCCTTATATTTTTCGAAGTAAATTACTTCGAAGTAATTGCTGTCATGAAAACCACAGGATACCTAACCTATCCTAGACCCGAGCTGCTCTGTCGCATATGACGTTTCAAAACAAAGACGACTGCATTCCCGGCATTCCTTGTGAACGGCCGTTCATAGGAAATGCATCCATTCAAACGGGTGCTCATAAATGATGTCCCTCACAAAACCTGATTAGGCGTCGTGTAATAGGTCATTCAAAATGTGTCTCCATTGCAGAGTATAGATTGTTTGTAACTGCAGAGACTAATTTGTCCTTTGAAATGCCAAACAGTGTACTTGACTGTTCCAGCTGCCTTTTAAAGAACTTAAGGACAATGAAATGCAACTTCCATGAAAAACTCCTATTTGGAGAGTGTTTAATGAAAGCACAAATTCCTCGCCACTCTTATGATATATTCTGCTAAGCTCTTTACTGTCCACTATCCCAAATGCTTTAAGTGGCATGGGAAATCGAGCAGGAGCTATTTAAGGTGGTGTGGCCTATAAGGGGTATGGCCTAACGGGCGACCCCCACCAGGCAGCCCTGTGCAGCGATTATCATCCTCTCACCCGGGGTGCAAGGGTGATAAACCGGACCCCCTTAGCTAAAGGAATGCCTGTCCAGGTGCTGCATCACACCTTTTTGTCCTTAATGGTGCTGTTTAGCCCCACCAGGTGTCTCTTTTACTACGAGATGGTGGGATCATGACCCGCACATCCCAGTGCTGATCCCTGCAATCTTTTAGTTAAAGGGCGACCTCTGCCAGGCATCCCTTTAACTAAGAGCTACTGTGATCACCCCGGTGATTACAGCATCTCTTAGTTAAAAGGACAGGTGGCGGAGGCCAGCGCTACCATTATGGAAGAAAGCCTGAAGCACTTGTTCATAAGCAAGTGCTTCAGGCTTTAGTTAAGAAAAAGGCATTGGCTTTAATCAGCGTTGCCTTTTCTTCTATAATTGTGGCGCACGCCCCACCAGCATGGGGACATATGCCAAAAATATGCAAGAAAATGCTTTTTTTTCTAAAGCCTGAAACTTGTGCGCATGAACGAGAGCTTCAGGCTTTACAAAAAAAGGCCTTGGCCCCTAGCGGCCTCATCGGCTGGGGCTACTGGGAAATTTAGGGAGTCCCAGCAGCACCCTGTCTCAGAGACATTTTTCAGAGACTACCAGGGATGTGTCCCGGCTAGGCCCAGCCCATTTAAAGCACTGATTATTAAAATAGCTCTAGTCATTATGAGTCACCCACCAAACCCTACAAAAAAAGACTGTTACAAACAAGTTTGCTACCCGCAGCATTAGATGGACGGCACTTGCCTATAGAGCTTTGGTCACTCAAACCAAAGACATCTTGGACATCATGAAACACATGACCTTCAAATATTTTCCATTAACAGAAAAGGTGATGAACTGAGAAGATAGTAGTGCTTTGTGATTCTCCACTAAGCGATATCCTGGGCCGGGAGCATAGCTCAGGGGCAACGCGTTTGTCTTGGAAGCAAAACAGCACAGAGCAACACAGGTTTGAATCCTGGTCCTGCGCTTAGAGACTGGTCTCCAGTATTAAGCAGCTTATAAAAGGTTAATTTATTAATTATCCTTGGTTTGAGTCACTAGTTTTGAACCTCAATGGTATGCCCCAACTTCATCAAGATAGCCACACCCACATGCCCATTTGTAGAGGATATTCTAGTTTTGTTACCCATTTTGCTATTGGAATTTCAGAAAATAATATTTGGTCACTGTAGCCACAGAGCCAATGACTCTTCCATTGCCTGTTGTCTACCTTTATGCACTCTGTTGTCACCATTTAGCCACTTATAAATCATTATACACAGACCCTTTGATGGAAGGACCTTAAAATCCATTGAACCAATCCGATTGATGAATACATATTCATATCTTCCATAATGGCTTCCATTTATTTTATTATATTGTTTAAAATGCGGACATAGCTGAGCAACAGAGTGCTGTACAGGATGTGGGTATCCAGCGTATGGGCTTGCATCTTTTAACAGTCGCGTAGAGCTGTACGTTAAGTTCTGTGCATGGGTCTGTGTACATCCATTTGGTTTAGTCATTGGTCAGGTGTTGTTTCAAATCCCATGTTTTGAGAGATTTGTGAACTAGTAGCATTGTGGGGGCATTCCGAGCCAATACTGGGATCGATTTCCAAAGGGTGGGTGCAGTGTTTGATGAGAGAATTGTTTGTGGTTCTTGTGTTTGCGGGCTAGTTGTGATTCAAACCGGTTGGTCCATTTGCTGTGCGAGTATGCTGGTGTGCTACTCCTGAATGCTTTGTAGATAATCCATGCAGTCTTGAACAGTATCATGGCCTGGAGAGTAAGCCAGTGTAGTTCACGTAGAAAAGGGGTGATTCGTCAAAATTTCCACAAACCTGTAATAAGATGTGCTGCAGCGTGGTGCGCTTCTTTTAGGAGAGCCAAGTGAGCAGCTGAGCGACCCGCCAGGAGGGCATTTTTCCCCCATCAATGGGTTTAGACCACAAGGACCTGAACTATAGACCAGAAGTCCTGCAATGGGATGAAAGGTTTGATTTTGCGAAGGGTGGAGATTTGGAGGCAGGCGATTTTGGCCTTCTTGTCTATGTGTTTTCTGAAAGGACAGGCTGCTGTCAATCGTGATGCCTAAGAATGTTGCTGAACCAGAGAGTTGCAGATCAAATCCTTCTGGGCACATATCATTGAGCCACTGTTCGGCAATTTGTTATTTAACAGGGGGACCGACAAGGGCGAATTCGGTCTTGGATGAGTTAAGTTTGAGGTAAGGAGTTGACATCCAGGACTGGATGTTGGCTAGGTGATCGCAAAGGTGGCTGATATCCTGTGGGCATTTTACTCTCATGTACAACAGAGTATCACCCATGTATTAATGGATAGCAATATTGGTATCTTTGATCAGTGTGGCCAGAGGCTCTATGTAAAGGTTAAAAGGGATTGGTAGAGGACTGAGCTTTGGGGAGCTGCGGAGGAGACTGGGAGTTGGTTAGAATGCAACATGTTCATCTGGACGGCCTGGTGTCCGCCCGAGATGGTAGGAGGTAAACCAATTCAGGACAGTGCTAGAGAATCTCATCCTGTTGGCAAGGAGAGAGAGGCGGATGTGGTGACTGACTGTGTCGAATTCAGCCGAGAGGTCAAGGATGATGAGGAGGCATGAGTCACCCTTATCCATGATTTGGAGGGCATCATTTACCACCTGGATGGTGGCTGTCCCAATGCTACACTTGAGGCGGAGCCCTGAATGATGGGCGTGAAGGAGGTGTAAATGTTCAATTCTTGTGAGTAGTTGTGTAGCGACTACTTTTTCTAAGATTTTGCCAATAACAGAAGTTTAGTAATGTGCTAGTAGTTGGCCAGGTCATCTGGGCCTAGGGTCGGTTTTTTTCAAGAGAGGTTGTATGAAACCTGTCTTGACAGTGTCCATGAATTACCCTGAGGGAGGCATTAATGATTCTGAGGAGGGCATTGCACACCAGGCCCATCATTTTTTTTATCATGGAGGCCAGGAAAGTAGGTTTGAGGGAAGCTATTGTTTTAAGAGGTCTGGGGGAGAGAGGGAAGAGAATTCGGTCAAGAGGGGTAGTGTGTGTGCCTGGAGTGCAGGAGTTCGGGGGAGAGTGCAGGGGGTTGGGTTGATTTGATGATCTGTCGGATCTTGTCTAGTTTTTCAATAAAAAAGTTGTTGATTGCATCTCATTTTTCCTGAGTTGTTGGCACCTGTGGGTCGGTGGGGGTTTGGTACAATAAATGACTACTTCAGAGAGGGCTCTATCCTACAATACCAGATGCCGAACTGATTTAAACAAGGAACATGGCCTATAGTTTTGAGTCTGATTAACTTAGTTTCAGGATTATCAGTGAGAATGTCAACATTGTTCAGACAAATTGACAAGGATTTACACACGAGTGAGCCATTCAACCTACGCAGCAGGTCATTATGAAGAGTGAAGGCAAGCGTCCCCAACCAGCACGATCCTCCCCGCAATGAGAGACAATAATGGACTCTCCCAGGATGGGAATAAGGCCACGACAAAGTGCGGGTGAGCGTAAATGGGAGTTTATCAATCAGAATAGGGCATGCAAAGAACTCTGCAAACTCCGAGAGCGCTCTGTCTGACAATAGCAAAGACAGGCGTATATATTTACAAAAAACGTCATCAGAACCTACATACTATAAGGGGCACAAGTTCAGTGGGATTGGGTGGCGACGACTAGCTATAGGTGCTGCTGCAATGTGGTTGGCCGCGGCTGGAGGACGTCACTGGTTAGCCTCGTGGGTTGGGCTGGGCCTGGCGGGTCAGCTGGGTTCATCCGGGCGGTGTCGTTGTGCCACTGTGGCCAGTGTCAGAGATGAATGTCTTTTCCTGACTTCTTTGCCCTAGGCCATGCACACCGCAGTCATTCAATCATTTGCAATATTATCTTCTTTAGTAAATCTTCCAATAGGTTATTCTACAGGTTAATGCAACACAGGAGGAATGCACCTAGAGTGGGGTTTGTTGGCGATTCATCAGTACATGGTTACCAGCGTCCTGCTGACCGGGTAACATAGGTCGTGGGGTTGGGTCTCGGGGCATGGGACAGGCGGTACATGTCATCATGTCTTGTTAGAAGTCATTATGGATGTGTTGCTGTGATGTTGCCATAATATTGGATGTCCTAATTCTACAGGGGCCATTAACCTAAGGTTAGCCGGTGGGTCGTGGGGCTTAAGAAAGGGCGCCTCTGGATTTGTGTTTTCAGGCTGAGGGTTACTGCTGGGTTGTAAATAATACAGGTGGCGGGCCGTGGCCTTGGCTGCTGCAGAGGGAACTACAAATCTTTGAAGCGGCTCCAGACGAGTTGGGGGAGGTGGGGCAGCGCGGCACAGGCCTCTGCGTTCTCGTCTGGCAGGATTTGCTGGGAGGGAGGGGGAATGGCCTTGCACATGCTCGCAAAGGTCTTTTCCTTGTGTGTTGCCGATTTTAGGTGGAAGTAGCATTAACATTCAAATAATATACAATACTAATTGAGTCATTCTAAAGCTCACATTTTAACATTGTTAATGCCTCTCATATAGCCAATCCGAGCACATTACTTGTACACTATGTTTTTAACAACTACAACATTTTGTTATATGCTTATACATTCGCGGTGAGTGAGGTAGTAGTGAGGTTGGTGGAGCACATAGAAACAACTCGCCACTGAGACTGACGGCAGTGGCACATAGTGGGCTTCAACACACACACACATGAAGGGTGCATTTTCATGCACCCTTTACACAAGCCCTCAATATGGTTGCATTTGTCTTTCTTTGCACTCTAGCAGCATTAGTTTGGTTATGGCGCGGGACCGTGGGGTGTAATCTTTTCAATGATACGCATAACAAAAAAACCTCCGGGATGCTTTTACTATTTGTGCATAACTGCAGTGATGTGGGTGCTTCATTCCTAATGTCATATGAGTACGCATTCTGCCATATCTATACATTTTACAGGTTTTTTAGTCAAAGAGGTTGTGGAGAGAACGCTTCCATCGCAGGTAGTTTTGTCATTAGTATTTGGGAACTTTGCTTTTATCAAAGGACCATTTTACAGTTCTTTTTCCACCCAGGCCCTGCTGGCCGGGTCATGCTGGGAGCAGCGATACACTGCGGAAGGTGAAATGTTACAGTGTTGGTATCTTACACTAGCTCATGTCCGTCTTGTTCGTGGGAATGGGCTCTCAGCGGATCTGCCAGGGAGCTGTGGCCACAGGGATAATTGAAACTCTCCAAAGGTGGGGGCCGCGCTGTGGTGCACAGGGCTCACACCATCTTCATTAGACAAAATGGTTTCCGAGGCCTAGCTAAATTCAGCAGGTTTGGTCAATGTCTTCGGCAGGTGAGCCATCCACCGCCTGGGCCCTGGTGGTAAGGAGGGGACCCCTGACGAGCCATGGCCCTCACCGGAGGAGAGGGTGCAGGGGAGGGGGGTCTTTTGGACCAATCCTCCCCTACATTTCCCCCCTTTCGTTACTTAAGTAACAAATTCTTTAAACCATCCAATCTCCTACACTCTTCCTCGTCAATTAATGCGTCATCCCATGCAGGTGTGCCTTTTATGGGCATCCATGCTCTGCACACCCCTCTCATGCTCTCACCTCTCCTAGCGTAATCATCTGGGGTACAGGTCAGGTATATACATCCGCTCTCCGCTTCCAAGTCTACCCATACCTCCTCGTACCATTCTAGTATACTGGGCTCTTTAATGGTAGTATGCCACAACCTATCTACTATATCCTTGTCGTGGTACCTAGGCAGTAGCTGATATCTTGGTGTGTCATCTGGTCCTGTTTGTACCTGTACTTCCTGCATAGCTTGTATTGTACCGCGGGTGTTGCCCATTGTCACCATCATCATTGCACCATTCGGTACTGCGTTAGCACAACATCGAAGACCCACCTGGCACAGGCAAAAAATAAAGAGGAGGAATACTACAGCCGGCATCAAAAATTTCACAGACATTCCCAGCCACGATGGAACCCAGGAGAAGATATTGTCAAACCACGTGCTTTCTTCTGCTCCACCTTCCATTCTCATTCTTTCTCCTAGGTTATGTACTGCTTCGATCACATGGGACAGGGAGCCGTTGTCTGTGTCTTCGGAAGGTACGAAAGTGCAGCAGGCACTTCCGATTTTTCGGCAAACACCTCCGTCCATCGCTGTCAACAGGTCCAGGACATACCTGTTTTGCATGGTCATCAGCCGTAATGCTCTTAGTTCCACATTTATTATGTTGAACCCTTCTTCAGTGTCATTTGCCAGCTGGATCAGCTCCCAACGTGTGATTTGGAGCCACTTTGCATTTGCTCGCGCCTGGAGACTTGGGATGAGTGAGGCAAAGAATGTTTCTGCAGAGCTGAATAATCGATACCTATCCGGGATCTGTGCCAACAATTCTGACAATGCCTTTGATATATAGTTCGATGATCGTTTGTTTCGGGACAGCACCCCTTCCTTGTTCCCGGAAGACAGGACATATACTTGTGGCTCTGCAGTTGGCTGGGCCGCACCCTGTTGGGTGTTTTCTTGCATCTTTTTTGCTCCCATCAATGTGGCTTTCCGGGATTACCATTAGTGCGGAGTGCAGGGTGGCCATCGAGCAGCTGTGACTCCATGATTGGGGGAGGTGCAGGTATGCTTGGTTGCCACATACCCAATACGTATCCATGAGGGCCGCTGTCCCTTTTCTCAGATCTGGGATGGTGAGGGTCTTGTTACAGTTCTTGTTTGCCCCCATGGAGGCTTTCCCCTCTCCTTTAAAACACAGTTCATAGTCTATTTCCTTCTGCAGTTTGAAGGGTTTTTCAATGGCCGTTACCCAAGTTAGTTTTGAGATGTGTTCCTTCCATACTGGTGTGCATGTCTCTTCTATCCATTGCAGTTTCTCTGGTGCTACACCTCTCAGTGCTTCAGCCTTGCACATTACTTCTTCGTCCTTCCACTTGTTGTCTGAAAAAAGTGTCCCTTGTATTATAAAAAATGGCTCTTCCAGACATACCACTCCTACTGTCTTTGGATAACATGTTTTTTCGTTCTGCAACATTCTAAAAGTCACTTCACGTGCCTGGAAGGTGTTCTTAATTCTGCACAACGTGAGATGAAGGAGACACTGGGCATCGACAATAGGCAACTCTTTGGGTAACAATACTTTGGGCGTGCCTGAAGCATGGGGAATGAGGGAGCAGACATAACAGCTCTCATTTGTTGTTTGCTTAGCTGTTGCACTCATATCCGCATACCATTTATTTGTCTGGTGGGGGTGTCGCGGGTCTTCCATTTTGTCTAATCCTAACCCATAATACTCATCATACTTCCTCCTCCCCGCCTCCCTTTTCCGTCTGTTATTTCTTTGTCTAATGTATTTCCCGGCTTCATGGGCGATGGACAATGTGGGCCCCCCTTTCTCCTTCCCGCCCCCCTTTGCCCAATCGTCATATAATATTTCGTATGTCGCCGTCATTTTTTCATTTTCTTCCTTTAAGTTATCCACCAGTGTGTTTTTAGTTGCGGGGGCGGGCTGGCTAGTGGGGGTGTTATATAACCAGGATATGGCAGAGGGGTTACGATCATTTAGACTGAGGGCATTGTAATTAGATATTTTTGGCTGGGACACTGCGTTGTTTTGCATTTTTCCCTACAGACCTTCATTTTTCGAGATGACAGCATTGGATGGTGTCGTGTAATATCCCCATACAAGTTTAGTTCCATCCCATACCAAAAAATCACCTTCTTTAGTATTTACAATTGCTGTCTCATTAGTCACATTAGTCCTGTTAATCCCTCCCCCCTCGTTCATCTCGATAGAGATGAACGCTATGAACCAATACGTAACCAGGCCAGACATAATTTTAAAAAATAATGTAATAAACACAGATAATCCACACTCATACGAATATCTACATCTCTCAGCTAACAATTCTCTATACCTAATAAATCTATCCGTTGCAGGCTGCCCGTTAGATGCCATGGTAGCTCCTGTTTGAGATATAAAAGTGCATTAAGTGCATGCATGTAAACATTTTGTTGGCACTACCAGTGCCAAGATATCATGGAAGGGGAATGGAAGTGGGTAGGGGAGTAGGGTTGGGGATGTACAGACAAGGGAGCAGACACTATACATTTTTATCACATTATTATTTACACATAAGTCCACACATTTTTTTTTTTTTTCATTTTTATAGATACCCTTAAATGTAATGATTCTCGTCATCAACTTTCTCAATCAGGTGCATTTCCATCACACACATGTTCACATTCACTCATTATTTTCATTTGCATTGTTTGCTGTTGTCTGTGCCCCCTCATCCACCTCTTCCTGCACACTATTATATGCCCTTCGTACATCCGTCAAATGTATCCAGTATTTAAGGCCCTTCACTTTTACAGCCGTAGGGGTGCAAAATACCACTTTGTATGGCCCATGGAACCGGGTGCATTCCACCGGCGCACAAAGCTCCGAACATAGATGAATTCACCCGGCATCAGTTGTACCTGTGTTTCAGGTTCCGTAAGGGACCCCGTTGTGTTCCCCTCTTCTCTTGTGAATGGTGGTGAGAGCTGCTTTGATATGGCGCACGCTGCCCTTGTTAGCTTTTTCAAGTATTCTGTGAACTCGTCTCCCAATATCGCAGCGCTTCTATGCGTATCTGAGTGTTGGCGCAGTGGTGAGTGTGCTGTGTGCATTCGTCTCCCGGTCACGATTTTGTGCGGGGACAAATGGTGGTCCTTGCTTGGCTGATTTCTCAGCTCAAACAGTGCAAGGGGCAAACAGTAAATCCAGTTCTTCTTTAATGAGAAGCATAATTTCGATAATCTTCCTTTTAACAGGCCATTCATCTTTTCTACCACGCCATTACTTTGAGGATGATAAATCGAGCACAATTTATGTTTTATTCCCAACAGTGTCGTTACTTCTTTGAAGAGCTCGTTCACAAAGTGAGTGCCGTTGTCTGAGCGAACCACGTCACAAATTCCCCAGCGCGGGAATACTTCCCTCACTAGGAACTTTGCGGCGCTTTTAGCATCAGGTCATGCACATGGGCCTGCTTCCACCCATCTCGAAAATGGGCATACAACCACAATCATGTAGCGTGCCCCATTACACCTTTCTCCCATGTCTGCGTAGTCAATGTGTAGCTCTCTGAATGGCCCAATCGGTTTTGGAATTGTTCCCCTGAGTGTATGTAATGTCATTCCTGAGGTGTATATCTGCCATGTTGTGCACTCCATTGTCAATCTAGATATGTGCTCCTGAAGACAGGGCACGAACCACTCTTCTTGTGTCTCTGCTGCAATGTGTTGTTTCGTGTTGTGTGCTGGGAAGTGTAATTGTTGAAACACTATTTCTAATAACTTTACTGGCATTACCACTTTCCCTGAGTTATTTTGTCGCCAGAGTAAGTCTGTTGCTGATTGGCTGCACCCTCTTTTCACCCACATCATCTTTTCATCTTCACTTGCTCCTTCCTGTAACTCTAGTATTTGTGATATAGGCATCATATTGTACCCTTCTGGAAGCTCCTTGTTTGTCTTGTGCTGCAGCATGTACTCACCTGCTTCATGTTTCTCAAAGTATTAGGCTTCTTTGGCAGCAGCGTCCGCTGCCGCATTTCCCAAAGACACTACGTCTGTGTTGGACGTATGTGCTTGGCACTTCACTATTGCTACCACTGTGGGATCTCATAGTGCCTCAATTAACTCCTTCAGCAACTCTGCATGCTGCACTGGAGTCCCATCTGCTCGTCGAAACCCTCTCCGCCCCCATTTTGCCAGACCTCCATGTACTGTTGTCGTCATGTAGGCTGAATCTGTGTAAATTGTCACTGCACACCCTTTAGCTGCATGTAATGCTTCTATTAGGGCAATGAGTTCTGCTGCTTGTGCTGAGAAATGTGATGGGAGGCGGTACTGCACTAGTGTCTCATACTCACCGTCTTCTAATCTCACCACTGCCAAACCCACATGTTTTTCTCCCGTGTCCATGTCAATCGATGCTGACCCGTCTACAAAGTACACTTCCCCCTCGCTCAGGGCATTCTCGCACACCACTGTGTCCTCCCCTCTTTCCCCTGTGTAAGTTGCACAATCGTGTTCCTGCATGTCTTCTAGTGTGCATGCTTCTGTAATGAATGTTGCCGGATTCACTGTCCTGCATCGTACCACATGGATATTGGCGCTGGACAATATTATTTCATAGGCAGTTGCTCGCTGTGTGGTCAGTGTACTTTTTGATCTTTCAAGTATTGCAAATAATGAATGCTCCACAAACAATGTGACAGGGCATCCCATTACTATAGTGGCGCACTTCTCAATTGCGAACGCGGCTGCAGCGAGTGATTGCCAGCATGCGAAATGTCCTTGCATTACCGCATCCAGAGTGCCACTATAGTAAGCCAACGGTTTATGCCCTAGGGAAGTCTTTTGTGTCAGTACAGCTGTCATGAGTGTCCTCTTGCAGTGTGAGAACAGGTAAAACTCGCATTCATAATCAGGATTGGCGAGTACTGGAGCACTCAAAATCAACTCTTTTAACGATTTGAATGAGGTGCTCATTTCCTCTGACCATTCTATTTTCCTGTTCTCTTGTTGTGCCTCCTTTAGTACTTGAAGTGATGGTCTGGTGTATGCTGCATAATCTAATATCCATGCTCTACAATAGTTGCACATTCCCAAGAATTTCTGCATCTCCTTCACTGTTGTGGGTTCTCTCACTGATCTTATTGTTTCTACCCTGTCAGGTATTATTCTTTTTCCGTTTTTTGATATTAGCTGTCCCAAGTATAGCACTTCTTTCTGACAGTATTGTAGCTTTTCCTTGTCTACTTTATACCCCGTATTTGCCAACAGGGACAGGAGTGTTACTGAATCTTTTCTGCATGTCTCTTCATGCTGTGCGCAGACGAGTAAATCGTCTACGTACTGAATGATTGTGCTTTCAACCGATAAGTTGCCTAAGTCTTCATGTAGTATGCGGTTGAATATGCTTGGGCTCTCACAGTAGCTCTGTGGTAGTCTGCAATGTTCATATCTCTTTCCCCCTAGTGTAAATGCTGTCAGGTATCTGCTTTCTTCTGCCAAGGGGATGGAGAAGAATGCGTTTTTCAAATCTACCACTGTGAAATGTGATGCTGTTTTTGGGATGCTGCATAATATTGATGCAGGGTTCGGGACCAAGGGGAACTCTTTCTGTATTACGTCATTTAGGGGGCGTAAATCCTGGATCATCCTCCAAGCCCCTCCCTTTGCTTTTCTGATCGGGTAGATATATGTGTTACATGGGGAGTTTGAAGGCACTATTATCCCTTGTGCTAGCAGTGCATTTATTGTCTCTTTTATCCCTTCTTAAGCTTCGCGGGACAATGGATACTGTTTCACTCGTGGTAGAATCGCCCCTTGTTTGAGCTTTATTATCACTGGTGTTACTCCGTGCAACAACCCTACGTCATGGGGGCTTGTTGTCCACAAATTGTTTGGTACTAGTCTCATGTCATCATCAAAAAATGACGGTGGTGCTCCCACCACTGCCATCAACTGGACAGGAATCTGTCTAGCCTGAATCAAAATGTCACAGGGCATTGCTATTTCCATTATTATTTCGCCATCGCTTTCTAAATCCGAAAAGAGATCTTCATCAGTTAAGTCTCGCAGGGCAATGTCGGCATTGATGCACAGTATTGTGCGCCATTCACACCCGTCTATGTCCATTCCAATCACAGCGATTCTTTTTGCAGATACCTGTACAGCATGCAAGTCTAATGATACCACTGATCCTGGTGCTATGTCAGGGTGTACTATTGGGCGGAAGAGAAACTCCGCGGGTATTCTCCAATCCATCCTTTTCAGCTCAGGAACTATGTGGGCCAGCGTCTTTAATCCTTCAATAAACATTCTCTCGTCCACTGGTAAGCCACGTATTTCCGGTGCAGTTGTGTGAGCCTGTACTACCAGCATTACACGTAATGGGCATATTCCTGGTGTTGAACACACTATACCCCTCTCAGTGAATGATATTGTCATGTTGAGTTTGCTAAGAAGGTCCCTTCCTAGTAAATTTATTGGCGAATGTTCATAATACATTAAGGGTGTTTTTACAGTTTTACCCCCCACTGTCACATCCAAAGCTTCTGTGTAAGGAACTTCAATTAGAGCCACAGAGAACCCCTGCGTCTCTAACCTCCGGTTAGATAAAGGGAACCGGCCCTCCCTAATGCATGATTTCTCCGCTCCCGAATCCACCATGAATATGAACTGCTTGTCTCCTATCTGCACCCCTACCAATGGTTCCTCTCCTGCATCGTAGGTGGTAGATAGAACAGGACACGCAAGTGTTTTCTGTGGGCTGTCCTATGCGGGGTGTCTCACTGCCCCCCCTTGGTTAAACACACTCCCTGAAACCACTGATACGCCATTATAGGTGGCTGGTGCTGAGGCCCCGTTTGCTGTTGTCGCGAAAGGGTTGCCTGGCGTGTAGTGCATAGTGTCATTGTTTTGTGGGTAATTCTGTGTTCTGTATTGGTGTTGCTCATGGTGCCCCTGCGCTGGGTTCCTTTGTTGTTGTCCCATTGGGAGACCATATGGGCTCCCCGGATGGGGATGGCCATAGTGTTCTACCTCTGGAAATCCGCTGTTTGGTCTGCTTCTGCACTCCCTAGAGTAGTGTCCCCACCTCCCGCAGTTCCAACAACTCCCTTGCGCACCTCTGGGACCCTGCCATCCATTTCCTCCCATTCCCCCATACCCTTGTCCACCTCCTCTTCGGCCCCTGTACCCACCTCGTCCCCCTCGAGGGGCCCACTCTTGCCACTGCGGACCTCCACTCTGCTCCTGCTCGTTCCACTGCCGCTGCCCTGCTCCTGCCCAATTAGTTGCCATCCTTCCTTGTATTGCTACCAGCCCCTCCTCTTCCTTATCTCCCTCCCTGCTGTGTGGGAGCGCGGCTACTGCTGCAGCGACCTTCACCAACTTTGTTTGTACTAGTTTCGCTTCGTCTGCCAATCTTCTCTGCGCCACCTCCTTCTCCCTCTCTTTTATTCGCTTACAGTGGTGCACTATTATGCTCTGAATTTCGGGCCATCCTTTTGCTTCAATACCCGCTATTTTGTCGAGCGCCTTTTGCACCTCTTTTGGGAGCCCCCTCTTTATTATGAAGTAAAATAATGATGTCGATTGATACCAGGGCGTGCCCGTTTCTGCTCTCCACATCTCTTGGACCCGAAAAATATAATCCATAGCATCTTCCCCGTCATTCATTGTACATTGCATTACTGACTGCAAATCTGGGGTATCTGGAAATGTTTCCCGCAAAGCATCCCACACCCTTGCACGCACTGTGTTGAAAGAGGCACCATCATGGCGATCGCAGTCTAACGTTACTCCTGGGAAGCCAGCTTTGACCCATACTCTGTCAGTCTGATCCCCTACTGCTGATACTAGCAACCTTTTCACGTCCCCTATCGCTAGAGGTACCCCGGCTGTGTGTTTCTCAAAAGCATATATCCACTTGCTCGCCCCTCCTGCCCCTCCGGGGGCAATAACTTTAGTAAGTTGGCCTTATCCATCTGAGCCCAGGGTATGTAATTCAGCCTCCCTCCTCCCCTGTGCATTAGTGGGAGCTGCAACTTTCCTTTTGTCGTTGTATCCGTACTCACCTTCATCCCTGATTTTCCTAACGATGCCATTTTTCCCAACCTGTTCCTTAATCACCCTGTCCACTCATCATCCATCGTTCTCATTGAGCATGCACCATCCAACCCTTCGCTTCCCCCTCCCATTGCCATACTTAGCCTTTCACTTTCTTCTAAATCATCCCTATATCACATAGTAGCTCCTCTCTGCCTCCTGTGGGCCTCTCTTCGTTATCAGTACATCCCTCTCTTTCCTCTAGTTCAATTATTCGTGTTGGTTCTTCCTGTATTCTAAACAGTATCTCGCCTTTTTTCCACCCTTCTTCAAATGTTCTACTCTCGCTCTGCGCTCTGGATGCATGCTCTGATCTAGCTGCATTGAGTGCAGTCCGCTCACATATGCTTTTTATCCTCGAGAGCTCATCTTTGGCTATAGAGAGCCTTGATTCTAAATCGTCTGTTAATTTTTCTATGTCCACCCTTGGTGTGCTCACCTGTTCTCGCTCCCTATGGCTCTCGTATGGCGGGGGTGCTGTTGGCCCTTGGGTGGTGATAGTTGTCGGTGGGGGCACATAAGTTTGGTCACTGTATCCCTCCGCGGGCACTGGCTTGTTTAGTATTGGGTACAACCTAGTTACCTCTATCGGTGGTTCCTCTTCAGACAATACTTTATCATCTTTTTGTATCATTAGTGGATTGTCAGTGGTAGATGGTAGATCAGGATCTAACTCCCTTGTTTTAGGCGGGGGTATCTCTTCAAACAGCCTCCATAGGTCTAGTATTTCTCTCCTATTATGCAACTGCTTCCCATTGTATTTCAAACAAATGCATGTGACTACCATATCTAGGACACTCTTGTCAAATGAACCCCCTTCGGGCCATATCTGAGGTAACCCCTCCCCCTTCAACTCTGTGATCCATTGGTCATGATATTTCTTAATCCGTTCTGCATACCCAGGTAGGTTTTTACAAATGTGTGATAAGGGTGTTTCTGCCCCCATACTTCGTGCTCACCTGACACTTATGTATCTTGATATCTCAATATAAACGTATCACCATGTGAGTTTGCGTATTTATGTTTTACTGAATCGTTGGGACCTGCGTATTTCTCCCTCCACCTGCACACCATAAGAACGGCTGCGCACAGCCTCTATTCTATCCTCTTTAGGGGCACGTACAAGAGCAACCCGTCAGTAATTTCGACAATGTTACCCCACAAATCAAAAAGGTAAACACTCACTTCACCACATTACTCTCGTCTTTATGATATTTCGTCTGGTCACACTTACCATGACCATTCCATAGCTATACATTTCTGACCACTTTTACACAACCATTATACCAAATTATGTTCTGACACATACGATGTTCACACACCCATATGTAGCACTCTATTCACAGTTCAATTTGTCCTCCCTATCCTCCCTAGCCGGCTGTCCCTGTCCGTCTTATTCTGATATATATATATATATGTTTGTTCCTCAATTTTTAAAGTAAAACTGTTTTTCTCTTTAGCTTATGTCTTTGTTTTTGTACTAACCCACTTTTTATTTTCCCGTAAACCTAAAGAAAAGAATAGAAAGAATAGCAGTCACTAATATATTCTCTGTGTCTTCCTTTACTAGACACCTTTATCTCATTTTCCACTTCTTCACATATTCCCAGTACTAGTCAAGATAGCACTATGCGGCGCCGCCTTCCACCCCCTTGCGGAGCTAGGTTCCCGTCACTTTATCTCTATTCACTTCTTAATCCTAATGGCCATATGCAAAGAAAAAAGCAAAGAAAGTTTAAGATGGTCTTGGTAGACCCAACCCAAAGTGCCCCTTTTCAACCCGCCTCGTTCCCTGTCCTAAATTTCCTCTTCTACTCCCTTGATGATCGCTCACACTCAATACTCACGTGCCCCTCTTGAAGCGAGAGTCTCCGAAACTGGGTCCATCCAGGCAGTGTTGTCGTACGCTCAACAGTCGGCCCCGGCTCCGGCGAGCGGTACTCAAAGGGGATTTTTCAACCGGGATCCCGTACCCTCTCTCTGTTTAGTGCGCACTTCTGAGCGTACCGGTCGCCGTTGGCGGGCAGCCTCCCGGAGCCGGCGCACCGTGCGTATCCCTTTTCGACCGGAGAATTTCGTGCCAAAGGGGACGGTAGGGATATGTTGGGAGAAAAATAATAATCACGCTTTCAGGATCACCACTGAAGGCAAGCGTCCCCAACCAGCACCATCCTCCCCGCAATGAGAGACAATAATGGACTCTCCCAGGATGGGAATAAGGCCACGACAAAGTGCGGGTGAGCGTAAATGGGAGTTTATCGATCAGAATAGGGCATGCAAAGAACTCTGCAAACTCCGAGAGCGCTCTGTCTGACAATAGCAAAGACAGGCGTATATATTTACAAAAAACGTCATCAGAACCTACATACTATAGGGGGCACAAGTTCAGTGGGATTGGGTGGCGACGACTAGCTATAGGTGCTGCTGCGATGTGGTTGGCCGTGGCTGGAGGACGTCACTGGTTAGCCTCGTGGGTTGGGCTGGGCCTGGCGGGTCAGCTGGGTTCATCCGGGTGGTGTCGTTGTGCCACTGTGGCCAGTGTCAGAGATGAATGTCTTTTCCTGACTTCTTTGCCCTAGGCCATGCACACCGCAGTCATTCAATCATTTGCAATATTATCTTCTTTAGTATATCTTCCAATAGGTTATTCTACAGGTTAATGCAACACAGGAGGAATGCACCTAGAGTGGGGTTTGTTGGCGATTCATCAGTACATGGTTACCAGCGTCCTGTTGACCGGGTACCATAGGTCGTGGGGTTGGGTCTCGGGGCATGGGACAGGCGGTACATGTCATCATGTCTTGTTAGACGTCATTATGGATGTGTTGCTGTGATGTTGCCATAATATTGGATGTCCTAATTCTACAGGGGCCATTAACCTAAGGTTAGCCGGTGGGTCGTGGGGCTTAAGAAAGGGCGCCTCTCGATTTGTGTTTTCAGGCTGAGGTTTACTGCTGGGTTGTAAATAATACAGGTGGCGGGCCGTGGCCTTGGGTGCTGCAGAGGGAACTACAAATCTTTGAAGCGGCTCCAGCCGAGTTGGGGGAGGTGGGGCAGCGCAGCACAGGCCTCTGCGTTCTCGTCTGGCAGGCTTTGCTGGGAGGGAGGGGGAATGGCCTTGCACATGCTCGCAAAGGTCTTTTCCTCGTGTGTTGCCGATTTTAGGTGGAAGTAGCATTAACATTCAAATAATATACAATACTAATTGAGTCATTCTAAAGCTCACGTTTTAACATTGTTAATGCCTCTCATATAGCCAATCCGAGCAAATTACTTGTAGACTATGTTTTTAACAACTACAACATTTTGTTATATGCTTATACATTCGCGGTGAGTGAGGTAGTAGTGAGGTTGGTGGAGCACATAGAAACAACTTGCCACTGAGACTGACGGCAGTGGCACATAGTGGGCTTGGACACACACACACATGAAGGGTGCATTTTCATGCACCCTTTACACGAGCCCTCAATATGGTTGCATTTGTCTTTCTTTGCACTCTAGCAGCATTAGTTCGGTTATGGCGCGGTACCGTGGGCTGTAATCTTTTCAATGATACGCATAACAAAAAAACCTCCAGGACGCTTTTACTATTTGTGCATAACTGCAGTGATGTGGGTGCTTCATTCCTAATGTCATATGAGCACGCATTCTGCCATATCTATACATTTTACAGGTTTTTTAGTCAAAGGGGTTGTGGAGAGAACGCTTCCATCGCAGGTAGTTTTGTCATTAGTATTTGGGAACTTTGCTTTTATCAAAGCAACATTTTACAGTTTTTTTCCACCCAGGCCCTGCTGGCCGGGTCATGCTGGGAGCAGCGATACACTGCGGAAGGTGAAATGTTAGTGTTGGTATCTTACACTAGCTCATGTCCGTCTTGTTCGTGGGAGCGGGCTCTCAGCGGATCTGCCAGGGAGCTGTGGCCACAGGGATAATTGAAACTCTCCAAAGGTGGGGGCCGCGCTGTGGTGCGCAGGGCTCACACCATCTTCATTAGACAAAATGGTTTCCGAGGTCTAGCTAAATTCAGCAGGTTTGGTCAATGTCTTCGGCAGGTGAGCCATCCACCACCTGGGCCCTGGTGGTAAGGAGGGGACCCCTGACGAGCCATGGCCCTCACTGGGAGAGAGGGTGCAGGGGAGGGGGGTCTTTTGGACCAATCCTCCCCTACAAGAGCTTGCCGAATGCATTTGAAGTGTGCTGAAATAAGACAAGAGTAGTCATATTTTGGAAGTCATTGTGGAAGATATGAATATGTATCAACCCATCGGATTGTTCAAATGTGTTGCCAACACATTGTGTCACTACTGCTTTAAAAGAATGCCAGGATGAAGACGGGACCTCAGGAGGAGGAGGTTAGTCGTCAAAACTAGTAATTGCTTATAGACAAACAAAAAAGCAGGCATGAAGAAAGAAAGACAAAAAAGCGGACAAGAAGAAATATTTGAACAAAAATGCAATTTAAAGAAGCTAATAGAGACTTTAAATCGAGAGGAATATTACACAAGATGAATATAAATATATAGCAATGATGTTTTGATGTTTGTAATGATTCTCTGTCACCTAAATCATGAATTATATGGAACAAAGTTTGACAAACGTTGTGAAAATTGATATTTTAAATATATGAATTTATGTTTCCTGTGTTAATGTTTGGTCTGTATCTGTGCATGGTTTTGGAGAGCCACTTCAGGTTTTTTATGACTTGAAGAAGGAGGCAGTTTTCACCATGGGGTCAGGAGGGGGAGAACATGGTCAATTAAACTAGTTTCATGTCTCCTTTTTCCTTTTGTGGAGGTTGTCAATTCTCATTGCATAGTCTTCTCTATATGGAGTTTCCTTAAATTCTCAAAAAACATCCAATGAATGTTATAACATTTTGTATATACACATTATTCTCCTAATTCATAATCTCCCTTTCTTCCTACTTGCATGGCAAGTCAGACTAAAATGGCCAAAGTAAATACAAAGCATACATATACTGTTACATTCCCTCTTGTAGTGTTCCGTTTGATTGCCAGCTTTCTTAAAGTCAATATTGTTTTATGGACTTTTGTCTTCTTTGGTGGCAATAGACAGTGCACCCTGTCATTCCTGGATACTCTGCTACTTATTTGGTGATTTTACCTGCTTGCTTAAGCACTACTGCACTGTTTATCTCTGAAACCGTTGCAGTAATGTGAAATGTCACCCATGTGTCACAATTATTTTATTTATTTAATGGAGCGCAGACAATACCAAGGATATCTTAGCGCTGTATAAAAAGTTGAATTGCATGACCTGTTGAACAGCAAACAAACACATTTTATGTTATTATCTTGTTAGTTTGCCCACGTCATCCTTCATCCTTCATATCTGCATGGCTTTATCCGTGTACAATGCCTGGAGTGTCGAAGGTCAGCAGAAGCCTCTCTACTTCTCTGCAGACATTGCATTTCTGTGTTGAAAATTCCGCTAACACTGTAATGTGAGACAAACAAGTTACTTACCAACTGTAACGTTCTTTCGACTTGATGTTCCTCCCACATATTCCTCATCTTATGATATTTGTATCTTGCCAGCTTCGCTGCTTCGGAAATAAAATTTCTCGGCAGAGGGCTGAAAGGAAGCGCCCCCAATTCAGCACGATCCTCCCCGCAATGAGAGACAATAAGGGACTCTCCCGTAGTGGGAATAAGACCAGGACAGAGTGCGGGTGAGCGTAAGTGGGAGTTTATCCAAGGATAAGGCATGCAAAGAACTCTGCAACCTACGAGAGCGCTCTGCCTGACAATAGCAAAGACAGGCGTATTTCTAATACAAAAAACGTCATCAACACCTAAACACTATAGGGGGCACAAGTCAATTGGGATTGGGTGGTGTCGACTAACTATAGGTGTTGCTGCCGCGGGGTTGGTCTTGGCGGGACGACGTCACTGGTCAGCCTCGTGGGTTGGGTTGGGCCTGGCAGGCCGGCTTGAGGTCATCCGTACGGTGTTGATGTGCTGGGGCAGCCTGTGACAATGACGAATACCTTTCCTGTCTCATTTGCCCTAGGCCATGCACACTACAGTTATTCAGAAAATGACATTTACGTTCATTAATAAATCGCTTCACCAGCTTATCTTATAAAATAAACACAACACATGAGGAATGCACCTCGTGAGAGGTCTGGTGGTTGTCGGTTGGGGTGAGATTTACCTGTGTCCTATTGACCGGTATTTTAGGTCACGGGACGGGGCTCTGGGACCTAGGCCGAGTGATACATGTCTGTCTGCTGCGTTAGGAGTTATTATATAGATGGGTCTCTGTGTCTTGTCCCAATGATGGGGGTCGTCCTTACACGGGGTCAGGATTCTTGGGGGGTTCGTGGGATTTATGAGGGGTGCTGGTAGATCAGTGGGTTCATCGGTGGGTTTATTACCGTGCTGTAAATAACACAGGTGGCGGGCTGTGGCCTTGGTTGCGGCGCCGGGGCCTCTGACTCTCTGAAGTGACGCCAGCTTGGTTGGGGGAGGTGAGGGAGCGCGGCACAAGTCTTAGCTTTTTTTATCTGGCAGGCTTGGTGGGGTGGGAGAGGGAATGACCTTGCATATACTCACAAAGGTATTTTCCTCGTGCGTTGCTGATCAGTGAAGGCAGGAGTTTTGTACTGTTCTGCCTTATTTTAACGTTATTCAGACACATATATAGATACACATTTCAATTTCGTTACACATTTCTTTAATATAGTCGGTTCCAGTACCTTTTCATTTCCTAACATTATGTTCACTACATTGTGTGCGTATTGTATGTACATTAGACGTTATACGAGGGATATCTAGGTTATGGCCTACAGAGATTGATGCTCGCCGCTTTGGGTGATCCAAAACATATATGAGTTCAAGTTTCTACATACTATTGAAAAACACTTTTACAAATAGAGGTTACACGTTTGGTCAACATCTTTCTCCGTGGTTATAGCAGCATTAGTCCAGACCTGGAGGGATATCATATAACATTACATTTTTATGGTTCATTCACATTTTAAACAGAGGTAGTTCCTTAATACCAATACTTGAATTATTTTCTACCTTCTTCAGATAGTGATGCTTCAGCTTTTTTTTCCGTTGCCCCGGCCTTGCGGTCCGGGTCATACGGGGTGCAATATCACATTGTTACTAATATAATGTTGCCGGGTTGGCATCTCGGGTTTAGCTCATCTCCGACTTTCTCATGGGAACGCGCTCGCAGCGGATCTGCCAGGGCTGCTGAGGCGGCAGAGATGCATGAAAGGCCCTCCAAAGGTGGGGGCCTCGTTACAGTGTGCTGAACTCACACCATGTTTGCTGTGCAAGATGGCGTCTAGGCCTGACTTAATTTTTCGGTAAATGCAAAGACAGGGTGCGTGTGGGCAATGTCGTCGGCGGGTGAACCCTCCTCCACCTGGGCCCGGGTGGCATGAGGGTGCGCCCATCGATCCATGGTCCTCACCTGGGGAGGGAGCTGTAGGTGAGGAGGGCCTCGTGGCCATTCCTCCCCTACATTTCCCCCCTTTCGTTACTTAAAGTAACAAATTTCTTTAGCTCTTCTAATCTTCTACATTCTTGTTCCTCTAACACTGCACCATCCCATGCAGGGGTTCCTTTTATAGGCATCCATGCTCTGCACACACCCCTTAAGCTCTCACCTCTCCTAGCATACTCGTCTGGTGTACATGTCAAATATATACAGTCGCCAGTTTCTTCCAGATCTACCCAGACCTCCTCGTACCATTCCAGTTCTACGTCTCGTGGTTCTTTAATCGTGGTGTGCCATAGCTTATCTACTATGTACTTGTCACGGCACATAGGCACTAACTGGTACCTGGGGGTGTTGTCTGTTCCTGTCTGCACATGTACTTCTTGTGTTGCTTTAATTGTACCACCGGAGTTGCCCATTGTCACCATCATCATTGCACCGTTAGGAACTGCATTAGCACAACATCGGAGGCCCACCTGGCACAGGCAGAACATCACAAGGACGACCACCACTATTGGTATCAGGAACTTCATTGTCACTCCAAGCCATGAGGGAACCCAAGAGAAGATATTGTCGAACCACGAGCTATCCTCAGCTCCACCTTCCATTTTCATCTTCTCGCCCAGGTTATGTACTGCTTCAATAACGTGGGACAGGGACCCATTTTCTGCGTCTTCGGAAGGTACGAACGTGCAGCACGCGCTTCCTATTTTTCGGCAAACACCTCCACCGATTGCTGTTAACAGGTCTAGAACATACCTGTTCTGCATGGTCATTAATCGCAGAGCTCGTAGTTCCACCTTTATTATGTTAAACCCTTCTTCAGTGTCATTGGCCAACTGGATCAGTTCCCACCGTGTGATCTGGAGCCATTTTGCATTTGCTCTTGCTTGGACACTTGATACTAGCGAAGCAAAGAAGGTTTCCACGGAGCTGAACAGGCGATACTTGTCTGGGATCTGTGCCAGTAAATCAGATGATGCTTGTGATATGTAGTTCGAGGCTCGCTTGTTCCTTGAGAGCTCTTCTCCTTTCCCTCCGGAGGACAGGACATAAAGGTGCGCTTGTGTAGTTGGAGACGCTGCATTCTGGTTCAAGCCTCCGTTCACCATGTTACTTCTGTCAATATGGCTTTCGGGAATCACCATTAGTGTTGAATGCAAAGTGGCCATTGAGCAGCTACCACTCCATGATTGGGGAAAGTGCAGGTACGCCTTGTTTCCGCATACCCAGTAGGTGTCCATTAGTGCTGCTGTTCCCTTTTTCATATCTGGGATGGTGAGAGTTTTGTTACAGTTCTTATTCGTTCCCATTGCCATTTTTCCTTCTCCCTTAAAACATAGTTCGTTTTGTATTTCACTTTGTAGCTTGAAGGGTTTCTCCATCGCTGTTACCCATGTTAGTTTAGGGATGTGTTCCTTCCATATTGGCAAGCACGTTCTTTCCATCCACCGCAACTTGTCCGGTTGGACACCTTTCAATGCTTCTGCCTTGCACAGCACTTCTTCGTCTTTCCATTTGTTTTCGGAAAACAGTGTCCCTTGTATTGCAAAGAAAGGTTCTTTAAGACAGATCACTCCAGACGCTTGCGAATAGCACGTTTTGTTGCTCTGTAACATTCTGAAAGAGACATCGTGTGCTTGGAAAGTGTTCTTTATTTTACACAGCGTGAGATGAAGGAGACATTGGGCATCCACAATGGGCAATTCTCGGGGCAACAATACTTTAGGTGTGCCTGATGCATGGGGGATAAGTGAGCAGACATAACAGCTCTCATTGGTTGTTTGTCTGGCTGTTGTGCTCATATCTGCATACCATTTATTTGCTTGGTGAGGGTGTCGTGGGTCTTCCATTCTGTCTAACCCTAGGCCATAATACTCATCATACCCTTTTCCACCAGTCTCTCTTCTCCGCCTACTTTTCTCCCTTCTTCTGTACCTTCTCGTTATAGGAGGTGAAGAACCAGGCCCCCCTTCCTCCCTCCCACCCCCCTTTTCTAATTCTTCATATAGGAACTTGTGTTCTGTCATCATAATCACTTTTCCATCTTCTTTAATAAACAAGAGATCATTGTTTGAAATTGGGGCGGGAGGGATCGTGTGGTTGTTGTATGTTCCAGGTTGGGACATTGTGTCATTATTTACATTTTTGGTTCTTGATTGTGAGAGGACAGCAGTGGGTGGTGTAGTATAGTATCCCCATACAAAGTGTGATCCATCCCAGATCAAGAAATCACCTTCTTTGATACCTACAGTCGGAATTGTTTTTGTTCCAGGAGCAAGGGTGGTGTTGTTCCCCCCTCCCCCCTCGTTCATCTCGGTAGAGATGAACGCTATAATCCAGTGTAATACCAGACAAAACATTGAGATGAAGAACACAATAGCACACATTGATAAACCACATTCAAATGAATATGTTAATCTAGCCACTAACATTTCTCTAAATCTAATATATCTATTAGTTGCAGGCTGCCCGTTCGATGCCATGGTAAATCCTGTTTGAGACACAAAAGTTTATTAAATACAAACATGTGAGCATTTCCATATTGCAACGTTTCAGTGATAAAATATAGGGTTGGGTTAGGAAGGGGGTTTGTTGACAGACAAGGTAGATTTCAGTCATCATTATTCGTACCTCACTATATATATAAATAATAATAAAAAAAAACATGACATTTTAAACACGACAATAATAAAAATATCTTAAAGAGCACACGAAGGGAAAAAAAGGTACCCCACGCAAAACGTTTAAAATTGTAAAAAAAAATTTACATATACATGTGTACATGTTTTAGTCCAGGACATTTGCTGCGCGCTAATTGTGTTCACTGTTCATCTCATGAAGCACACAAAATTCCACTCATTCATTCCGCACAACTTCATCGTCCGCTGTTGTCTGTGCCTCATCCTGCACCTCACTCTCCGCAGCGCTGTAAGCTTTACGTACATCTGTCAAATGCACCCAATATCGCAGGCCCTTAACCTTTACTGCTGTAGGCGTGCAAAACACTACCTCATAGGGGCCATGGAAACGTGGTGCGTTCCACCTCCGCACAAAACTTCTAACATATATAAGGTCACCAGGCATTAGCTGTAGTGGTTTTTCAGGCAACCTGGTTGGTTCAGTCGCGTTCCCCTCCTCTCTTGTCGAGGGTGGGGCTAGTTGCTTTGCAATTACGCGCGCTGCCCGTGTCAGTTTTCGCAGGTATTCTGTGAACTCCTCCCCCAATATAGCTGCGCTTCTGTGTGCATCAGAACGCTCACGGAGAGGCGAATGCGCTGTGTGCATTCTTCTTCCCGTGACGATCTCGTGCGGGGACAAATGGTGATCCTTACTTGGCTGGTTTCGTAGCTCAAACAAGGCCAAAGGCAGGCAGTACATCCAAGTCTTTTTAAGGGAAAAACAAAGTTTTGATAATCTGCTTTTTAACAGGCCGTTTATCTTTTCTACGACACCATTACTTTGAGGATGATAAATCGAACATAATTTGTGCTTTATTCCCAATAATGTAGTCACTTCTTTAAAGAGCTCATTAACAAAATGCGTCCCGTTATCTGAGCGAATAACGTCGCAAATTCCCCAGCGCGGAAACACTTCCCGCACTAGGAACTTCGCGGCGCCCTTCGCGTCAGGGCGGGCACAAGGGCCTGCCTCCACCCACCTTGAAAATGGACATACAACCACAATCATGTATCGAGCTCCGTTACACCTTTCTCCCATGTCTACATAATCAATGTGGAGTTCTCTGAATGGGCCACTTGGTTTTGGTATCGTACCCCTTAGTGTACGCAAGGTCATACCTGAGTTGTAAATTTGACATGTCGTGCATTCTAGGGCTAACCTCGTGACGTGTTCCTGGAGGCACGGTGCAAACCAATCTTCTTGTATCTCTGCCATTATGTGTTTCTTTGTGTTGTGTGCAGGAAAATGTAGTTGTTGAAATGCTATTTCTACCAGCGTAATTGGCATTACCACTTTTCCTGAACTCTCTTGTCGCCACAATAAATCAGTCGGTGATTTGCTGCATCCTCTCTTAGTCCACAGCAATTTTTCTTCTGCACTAGCTCCCTCTTGCAGCTCTATTATCTCCTGTGTGGACATCATGTTGTATCCTGTGGGGACCTCTTGGCTTGCTGTGTGGTGCAACAAGTACTCTCCTACTTCACCTTTTTGTAGATATGAAGCTGCTTTGGCAGCGGCGTCTGCCGCCGCGTTCCCCAAAGATACAAAATCTGTATTTGCGGTATGGGCTTGACATTTTACGATGGCCACTGCCGTGGGGTCTTGCAGGGCCTCAATCAGTTCTTTCAATAATTCTGCATGCTGGACTGGCGTTCCGTCTGCTCGCCGAAACCCTCTCCGCCCCCACCGGGCCAACCCACCGTGAACTGTTGTTGTCATGTATGCTGAGTCTGTATATATGGTCACTGCGCACCCCTTGGCGGCGTGCAATGCTTCTATTAGCGCTATTAGTTCTGCTGCTTGCGCTGAATAGTGTGATGGGAGGCGGTGTTGTACTAGTATCTCATATTCATCTTCCTCTAATCGTACCACTGCCATACCCACATGCTTTTCTCCTGTCTCCATGTCTATTGATGCTGACCCGTCCACAAAATACACCTCACCCTCGGTCAGGGCATTTTCAAAAATCACTGGATCCTCACTTTCGTCACCTGTGTATGTGGCGCAGTTGTGGTTTTGCATGTCCTCTACAGTTCATTCCTCTGTGATGAATGTGGCTGGGTTCACTGTTTTACATCTTACTATATGGATGTTAGCGCTGGACAGTATTATCTCATATGCTGTGGCGCGTTGTGTTGTCAATGTGCTCTTTGTTCGCTCTAATATTGCAAAAAGTGAGTGTTCCACAAACAGTGTCACCGGGCAGCCCATCACTATCGTGGCACTTTTTTCAATTGCGAACGCGGCTGCAGCTAGGGATTGCTCGCATGCGAAATGACCTTGCATTACTGCGTCTAGGGTGCCGCTATAGTAAGCGAGTGGTTTGTGCCCTAGAGATGTTTTCTGTGTCAATACTGCTGTCATCAGTGTTCCTTTGCAGTGTGAAAATAAGAAGAATTCGCGCCCATAATCTGGGTTTGCTAGTACTGGAGCGCTTGATATCAGCTCTTTTAG